>NC_072478.1:69594539-70194539 GCF_027574615.1 Eptesicus fuscus
GTTCTTTTTCTCCATCTTTTCCATTTTTAGTCTCAATTTTCTCAAATGGAAGCCCTCTCTAGGAGGGCTTACAAGTCTTTTAAAAGGCCTTGTCAGGGACAAGGTCTTACAATGTTTGTTTCCAGCACCACATGCCTGGCACATAATAAATGTAGAGAAATCAAGATTCTAAGATTAAGATTCTTTCTGCTTGGTGCAATCTCGACCCTGTCTCTGTGAGCGCGCTGCGATCACTTTCGGCCACCAAGTGGCGCTAAGGCGCCATCTAGGACGGACTCACTACGTTTTCCACAGGGTTTGAAGTTTTGAGCTTTTAAAAAATTGTCAGCATGGTTAATTCACAAGTTTAGAGGAATTTTCGCCAGGCATGAATAATGCTCCAGCCAGGGGTGGGCTGCAGAAGGCGCTCTGAGTCTCTGGGCGCATCTCAGACATCTTGGGATCGCAGTGGGAACTCCTACTGGGGGGTCGCAGAGGTGCCCGCGCGGGAGTGGGTGCAGCCCGGCGCCCGGGACATCTGAGGGCGGAGGTGCGTGCTGCACGCAGGGTCCGCCAGGCACGCGCCGGGGGCTCGGAGGAGCCAGCTCCCTTCCCGCTCCCGCCCCCTTGCCGCGCAGGGCTGACCGGGCCGCTCCTCCCCTGGGTGGGTCCCGGCTCCTTTTCTGGCAGAGTCTATCTGCATAGAGGAAACTGCCCAAAGTGGCTGTTGTGGAGCTGCTGGCGGAGGGGAAGGGGGCGTGCGCCGCGATCCGCCGCTGCCTGGAGCCCAAGCCCTGCGCCGGGCCGACCTCGTGCCTCGGGTTCTCTGCCCGCTCCCGGCGCGCTCGGTCTGCCACCCCAGCTCTGCACCGCCCCCTCGGACAGCACACGCAGAGATCGCGCCATGAGCCCGGGCGAGCGCGACGGCGGCAACACGCGGAAGGGCGGTCCGGCGGGCGGCGGCGGCGGCGGGGGTCGCCCGGCGATGGCGGTGGGAGCCTGGGCTGTGAGCGCGCTGTGCCTGCTGCTCTCCGTGGGCTCAGCGGCCGCCTGTCTGCTCCTGGGCGCCCAGGCGTCGGCGCTGCAGGGCCGGGTGGCAGCGCTCGAGGAGGAGCGGGAGCTGCTGCGGCGCACGGGGGTCCCGGGCGCCCTGTCTACCTGGGCGGAGCCGCACCTGGAGCGCCTGCTGCGCGAGGTGAGGAGCATTGGGGGCTATTCCTGGAAAGGTGTGCATGGGACTGGGGGGGGGAGTGTCCGTGCCCTGGGAGCCCCGGGCAGTGTGGCCGCCTCCCCGAGGAGGGTTTGCCCGCTAGTTCTGTGCACGCGAGTCCACCCTGGTGGCCTGCGCGAGGAGCTGAGGTCGGCAAAGTGCCGGCCCCGGAGGGGTCCTGCTGCCCCTACTCCAGCCTCAAGGCCGCGTTCCAGTGCTAGCGGCCTTGGGAAAAGTGAGTTAGAAGGGCCGTTTGGGGACGAGTAGAGGGACAGAGAGGATCCCGGGTGTGTGCGCCCTGGCCGGTTGCTTCCCGCCTGAGGTGGACACAGGGCTCCTCCGGCATAAGGAAGAGGCTCAAGGGGAAGTGTCTGGAGGTGACTCTCATCATTGGCAGCAGCTGCTCTTCCCAACGCTGGTGTACCTGGAGGGGCGTGGGACCCCAGCCAGCAGGCGGCCACGGTGGAGGAACGCCCCAGACAGACCCTAGGGCTGGGACCTGGAAGGGATCTGGTCAGCCCGGCCTGCGCACCCTGCACCCCCCGCCCCCCACCCCCCCCAGAAAAATTTGTTTCGAGGCAGCTCCATCCTGGAGGTGCTGTGCTCTGGAGCTGCTGCAGCTGGTTGCGCACTCCGTGCCACCGAGACCTGAAGGGATGCCCACATGAGACCGGTAGAGTGAGGGGAAGAGAAGCAGTCTGGGCCAGAAAACTGGGTGCCAATTTCAGGCTGCCTCCTGGGCCATGCAAATGCATCCGAGTTTTCTTGAAAGCATGTAAGACTCTGACGCTTCTGTTACAGTGGCTGCATTTGGGTCCTCAAGCCCTCCCCCAGCTTTTGTGCAGCAGTGCCTCTCCCCATAGAACCAGAGGGGCTGGACTGACTAGAGCTTTCCCGGCTGAGCCCAGCTTGCCTCCTGCGGCCTCCCCGTTTGAGCCATCCTCTTCCTCCTGGGAAAGGTGGATCCCAAGGGCCCTGCCCAAAGGGGCATCTTCCGTTGTAGCATGAAAAGCACATGTTTCAGGGTAGAGGAGAGGAAGGACGGGTCTGTTACTACCAACCCCCCGGAACCGTGCAGAGCTGTGATCTTTAAGTAAGGTATTCAGTGGTCTATCCATCATTGAGTGAATTTGGAATCTTTGGGGGGAATGGGAGAAGACTGCACCACACGTCCTAGTTCACCATACCTATTTCTTAGCACTTTAGTTTAAGCCAGCATTACATCTCTTCTTGCTTGGATTTAGGCAAAATTGCTGCTTCATGAAATGATTTCCTCTTTTTTCCTGGAAAGTGTCTGCAGACTTCAGAAATCTCTCCAGGGTCCTGCTTGGCAACTCCTGGTGATGGTTTCATAATTGCAGCCCATTATCTTTTGGCAAATCCCTAGAGACCAGAGTGTGGAACTGATTTATGAAAGGTCAGTAAAGTTTCTACCTGTTAGTGCTAGAACTGTGGCTATTCTTTTGGATAGGAGACCCCTCTGGGTATAAA
Source organism: Eptesicus fuscus (assembly GCF_027574615.1). Taxonomy (NCBI): domain Eukaryota; kingdom Metazoa; phylum Chordata; class Mammalia; order Chiroptera; family Vespertilionidae; genus Eptesicus; species Eptesicus fuscus. The sequence continues at coordinate 69,597,220 of NC_072478.1, forward strand.
AATAAACCGCAAGCCCGGATGGAGTAAATCAGAAATCCCAGGAGAACCTTTTGCAAAGAACTTGCCAATTGTGTTTATTCTAATGGGGGTGGGGGTTCTGGGAAAGCAGCCACTTCTGAGGAGTGTGGATGGATCCTGAGTCCTGAATTTGGAGGGTCGGCAGGGAGAGCAGTGGCTTCCTGCGGCACGGAGCAAACCAAAGTTCGTTCTCTCTCTCTCTCTCTCTCTCTCTCTCTCTCTCTCTCTCTCTCTCTCTCTCTCCACTAGGAAGGCAAAGGGAACATTTTGGAATCCTGGGATTTCCACTTCAGATTTGCTGCACAATTCAGCATTCTGACATTAGCATGTACACATCTCAGCACATCCTACAACTAACTAACTAAACTTGGTATCTGAGGGGCATGTGCTCAGAGTACTCACTGGCCAGTTTTTCCATCCCAGTGGAGCATCAGAGATGCCACGGTGTGAATGCACTTGGGGTTGAGCTTCTGGCTGTTTGCGTGCCCCCTGTGAAAGGTATCTGTCTCCCAGGGCCAAGCAGTTTCTGCTTCTACCCATTCTTCTCCCAGATGTCACTGTCTGGGGAATGTGCGCACCCTGGCTGGTGACCCTGAGAGTCCCTGGCAGAGATGAAGGGGCTGTGGGAGGCACATAATGGTGAGCTGGTAATTGGCTTTAAATAGATGGGAAGGTATTTTTTGAACACTATTAGATATAAAAGACAAATGAACTGAAAATAGCTTCAGGAAAGAACATTTGTACTTGAACATGTTTTTCAGTTCTAGTTTGTTTTCAGTGAAGCCTCTTTTAAGCTCGAGCTGAAGTAGTTGTGTATGTGAGAGTGCCTGCAGGTTGTCCTTTTACCAACAAGTTTGTTTTCAGAGTTTTGGAGGCAGAAACCACATCCAAATTAAAGAAGAGAAATCCTTACCAACCACATGCCACTTTAAAGACAGAAAAAGTTTATTTTAAATAAGCCAACAAAAGCCACTGTTAATATGGGGCCCACTGTGTTTGTTCCCTTGGGAACAGAACTATGAAATAACTTATTTGGGACTGGCTGATGTGCCTGACAATGGAGATCCAGAAGCTACAATAAGGGAATATTCATGTTAACTTGTGATTATCCTTCCATGCTATAAAATAAGAGAAATGGTTTTCAGTACATAAAAACAGGATTTTTGAGCAAGAATCATTAACAATAGTATCTTTAGTATGATCCAAAAATATAAATGCAAAACGAGCATCTGATATATGTTTTTAAGGCGCTTTAAGTAGGCTGCCTAAGTAATCAGCCCCCAATAGTTACACCTATAGTTACAGTATTACAAAAGCTTGAATTTTACTACAGTAAAAAGTTTAATTCAAGAATGAAAGAAACATTAAGTTGTATTCAGAAGTCATTTCCAGCTTACAGTGGACTTATTGTTGGCTGTTGGTCTTCCATTGTCCAGACCAGTCAGTTTAGAAAACAAGAAAAACCCAGAGACCAAGGGTAAAATTCAAGCACTTTCCTTCCCTACCATCAACTAGATATATTAGTTGTTACCGTAAAACCCAGAATCAACTGTAGCTTTTTCAGTCTCTGTCTGTCACTTGTCAGGACTGCTCTGTGGTGTACATTTTAATAAAGAGGCTCAGTTTTCAGTCCCGTGGCTAGAGATGGATAACTACATTTGTCCCCTTGACATTTCCTGGCACCCAAACCAAAAAAGTTTCTGTCCAATACTTCCTGGCATGCTCACTTTCTCTGCCTTTTTTTTTTTTTTGGGGGGGGGGGGGTGTGAGGCAGTTTGGGAGAGCTTCATAATAATAGCAGCATGATTAGATTGAGCCAACTGTCAGGGTATTCCTTTCACAAACATTTTTTAATTGTTAAATTAGACTTTTACATATTGGCTTTTTAAAAAATCTTTATTGTTGAGAGTATTACAGATGTCCCTCTTTTTCCCTCCCTTGCCCCCCTCCACCCAGTTCCCAGCCCTGCCCCAGGCCTTGGCCATCCTATTGTCGGTGTCCATAGGTAATGCATATATGCATATAAGATCTTGGTTTAATCTCTTCCCCCCCCCTCCCACTCCCCTTCCCTCTGAGAATTGTCAGTTTGCTCTATTTCCATGTCTCTGATTCTATTTTATTCATCAGTTTATTCTGTTCATTAGATTTCTTGTTTATTTTGATTTTTAGATTCAATTGTTGATAGGTATGTATTTGTTGCCATTTTGTTGTTCGTATTTTTTATCTTTTTATTCTACTTCTTAAAGAATACCCTTCAACATTTCATATAATACTGGTTTGGGGTGATGAACTCCTTTAGCTTTTTCTTGTCTGTGAAGCTCTTTATCTGACCTTCAATTCTAAATAATAGCTTTGCTGAGTAGAGTAATCTTGGTTGTAGGTCCTTGCTATTCCTCACTTTGAATATTTCTTGCCACTCCCTTCTGGCCTGTATAATTTCTGTTGAGAAATCAGCTGACAATCGTATGGGCATTCCCTTTAGGTAACTAACTGCTTTTCTCTTGTTGCTTTTAAGATTCTCTCTTTGTCTTTAGCCCGTGGCATTTTAATTATGATGTGTCTTGGTGTGGTTCTCTTGGATTCTTCTTGTTTAGGACTCTCTGTGCTTCCTGGATTTGTAAGTCTATTTCTTTCACCAGGTAGGGGAAGTTTTCTGTCATTATTTCTTCAAATAGGTTTTCAATATCTTGCTCTCTTCTTCTGGCACCCCTATAATGCAAATGTTGGTACGCTTGAAGTTGTCCCAGAGGCTCCTTACACTATCTTCATATTTTTGGGTTCTTTTTTTTTCTTTTTCTTTTTTTAATATATTTTATTGATTTTTTACACAGAGGAAGGGAGAGGGATAGAGGGTTAGAAACATCAATGAGAGAGAAACATCCATCAGCTGCCTCCTGCACACTTCCCACTGGGTATGTGTCCGCAACCAAGGTACATGCCCTTGACCGGAACCGAACCTGGGACCCTTGAGTCCGCAGGCCGACGTTCTATCCACTGAGCCAAACCGGTTAGGGCAGGGTTCTTTTTTTTCATTTTGCTCTTCTGGTTGGGTGTGTTTTGCTTCTTCATATTTCAAATCGTTGATTTGATTCTCAGAATCCTCTACTCTACTGTTGAATCCCAGTATATTATTCTTTATTTTAGTCAGTGTATGCTTAATTTCTGACTGGTCCTTTTCCATTTTTTTGGAGGTTTCTAGAAGATTCTTGAGTAAACTTAAAACTGTGGTTTTGAACTCTATATCCAGTAGTTTGCTTTCTTCCATTTCTTTCATTTGTGACATGTTTATTTGTCTCTGCATTTTGGCTGCTTCCCTGTGTTTGTTTCTATGTATTGGGTAGAGCTACTGTGTCTCCTTGAGTTGGTAGAGTGGCCTTGTGTAGTAGGTGTTCTATAGGGCCCAATGGCTCAGCCTCCCCAATCACCTGAAATGGACACTCTAAGTGCACCCCTTTGTGGGCTGTGTGCACAGTCTTGTAGTTGAGCCTTGATTGCTGTTGGTGTCACTGGGAGGAATTGACCTCCAGGCCAATTGACTGTGAGGACCAGCTGGACTACATTGAGAGAGCTGCTGTGCAGGAGACACCCCTATGGAGCAGGATTTGCTTCAGTGGGGCTTTAGTGCTCACTGAGTCTGCCCCTTGAGTGTGTCACTTATGGATGTATAGAGTTGTAATCTGATATGGTCTGACACTGACCACTGGGTACACTGGCTCTTGGGTCTCCAGGGAGCTGCAAAGTCAGCCTCTGCCTGGGGCCACCCAGAAGGAGCTACAGAGAGATCTGAAGATTCTTCCTCTTTATTGGGTTTGGAAGTGCCCAGGTGAGGCCCAGCTATGAAGCAAGGCAGGCTGGTGCTGGGTCTTGGACCTTTTATTGATAGGTTTGGGGCTCCCTGACCCAGCTGCAGCTTGTTTGAGAGATGTTAGCCTGAACAAGGACAGGCCATTCATATGCAAAAGCTGCTGCACACAGCTTGGGTGGGTTTGTAAATTAGATGAGGCGGCTCTTCAGGAATCACTAGGGCGGAGCAAACAGAAATGGCTGCCAGTCAGTCCTGCCACTGGGGAGGTCCCAGCACAGGAACAATGATCCCTGAGAGCACCTCTGTCTGGGAGAAAGTCGCTCCTGAGTTCCTGCCCCGATGCCTGACAATCCATTTCCTCCTCGTATGTGTCTGTGTTCCCCAGAGCCTCGCCCTGGTGCTGGGGCTCAGAGAAAGCAGGGCCTTGTAAGTTCAATTCATGGTGCCGGCCTTTTAAGAGGAACAGCTGGGTGTCCAGCAGCCTCTGTGTCCCTGAGCCCCAATCCACTGTGGTTTTTACAGCCCGTAGTTCTTACTTCCCATAGGGACTTCTTTTCCAAGCTCTGGGACCCTGGGCTGGGGGTCTGGTGTGGGGTTGGGACACCTAGCTCCTCCAAGAGGCCTCTGCAGAGACAATCTCCTTCCCGATTAAAAAAGCAGCACACATGGGTGCCAGACCAGCCCGTTCCGCACCTCCACACCTCCTACCAGTCTCAGTGTGCTTTCTTCTGTACTTGTCTAGTTGTAGGACTTCCATTCAGCCAGCTTTCCAGCAGTTCTGGATGTTGGTTGTTCTGTATTTTACTTGTAATTTTGATGTGGTTGTGGGAGGCGGCAAGTACAGGCATTTACCAGGCCACCATCGTCAAATCCTATGTATTGGCTTTGAAGATGCACGGCATTGCTCCTGAACTGAATGAATGTATACCGGCAGGCAGAGAAGGGTTTCAGTCCCGCCATAGCACTCACTCTGTCATCTAACCTCTTCAGCTTTCTAAGCCTCAACTTCCTCTTCCCAATATGCTGGTCACAACTGCCTGGGTAGTGACAAGCAAAGAAGATAACATGGAAGAAAGTGTTGGTCAGTAAGTGTGCTTTTGATGATGAGTAACGATACCTGAGTGTGGTCCCTTAAGCAATACAATCATGGAATTAGCCTGCAGAACCAGAGAAGCCTGGAAGTCATTCAGAAGATTGTGGGTTAGTTTAGTGACCTGACCACGATGGGTGCTGCAATTCTAAGCATGAGTCTTCACACAAGAGTAGCCAAGGTAGAAGGGAAGGAGGCAGGAAAAAGAGTCATCTTCTTGATTGGCTTTCTCTATTATTTGAGTCAGAGGGGAGATTCCCAGCACCTCTTGGCAGACTTCCCTCATAGCCAGAGCCAGGGCCCATGATCACCATTATCCTGTCACTGGCAAGGGTGGTGGAGCTGTGCACACCTCATGGGTACAGGGCCCCATACATGGTTTGAGGTGCACTGATTTCCTTGTTCCTCAGAGGGACTGGGCCAGTTGCCTCCAGCCCGAGCAGCCTCTTCCACTTGCCTGTACTTACAGCCTGTAGTTCTTACTTCCCATAGGGACTTCTTTTCCAAGCTCTGGGACCCTGCGCTGGGGGTCTGGTGTGGGGTTCAATCTTGAATCAATCTTGATTCATCCTCTGAGGCTGGGCATGTTGTGGCTTTTTGAGGAAAGAAGACTGAGAATGGCTAGGGGTCCGGTGAATGCCATTAAGTGTTGTTACCCCAGAGGAGGACGGAGCAGTATCCATTGACCTGCCACCATTTTCATAACCAAACCCCCTTCCACTGCAGTGTTTCCCAAGCTCCCTGCTCTGGGAACACTCTTCAGCCAAACAATTTCTGTTCCCCTCAGGGTCCACTCTCCAACTCTGCCTCCGTCCAGAGTCAAAGGCAAGGTTGCTGTGCTTGGGATTCTCTCTGGCCCAATCTCATGCTTTGCAGTGTATGGTCTTTAACCCTTAAGCAGATGCTGTTCTGATCCCACAGTGACTAGCTGGAGTGGCCTCCACGCTGGGAATGGCACTCTAAGGCCCGGCCTTCCAACTTTCCCCACATCAGACCGGGGGACGGTAATACTTATTCATCAGGCTGCAGCAAGTGGAAGAGGCTGCTCGGGCTGGAGGCAACTGGCCCAGTCCCCCTGAGGAACAAGGAGATCAGTGCACCTCAAACCATGTATGGGGCCCTGTACCCATGAGGTGTGCACAGGCAGCTCTGCTCCCGCTCCTCTCTGCACCCCCCTCAGCCATAGGCCCCTTGGCTTTCTCAGTGGCCCTATCTCGCCATGGCCTCCAAGTCCCCTGCCAGTGCATGTACAGTTAGGGTCATGGTCCCCAGAGCAGAATGTCCCTTTTACCCTCACTGATATCATCTCATGAGAGCCAGCCTTTCCAGATGCCTTTGGGTCCTTGTTCCTTCAAATAGCAGTGTGACAGATCCCTAACTCAGGCTGGCTTAAATTAAAAAGGGAATTTATTAGCTTGAGTAACTGAGAAGTCCAGGGAAATGCTGCTCGGGCACCGCTGGAGGCACCTTGATTTTGTGTTTCTCTGTACTGGCTCCACATTTCTCAAGATGCCCTTACTCTCCCAGGAAATGCAGGGCAGCTGCCAGCAGCTAGAGTTTCTCTTTCCCAGCGGCCCTGGCTGAAGCCCCCTGGTTCACCCTGAGGGTCAATATGGCCACTGAGGACAGTGGGGCAGCCTCTGACCTGCCAGGCTTGTGGGCGGGGTTCCCGTGTCACATGTGGGAACCTCACCGGTGCTGAAAGGACTGGGAGCGGAGGATGGTCCTAGAGGACAACTTGGAGGAGGAGAGGACACGGGGCTGGTAGATGACCATCCAAGGAATAATGAGAGAGGGGCTTGGGCAAGAAGCTGGAGCCACATTCTGGAGAAATTCCTACCTGATGTCTTGAAATCCAGGTAAAGGATTTTTGATCTAATGAGACAGGCAGTAAGTTGTCGGTTTTTGTTCTGTAGGCATATATATGTACTAGTGGCCTGGTGCACAGATTCGTGCACATTGAAAGGAAAATAATTACAATGGGGGGCTGGTCGCCCTCTGCGGGGAGATTGGGCCCCCACTTGCACCTGCCTTGGCCTGGCGCCGCCTGCTCACCTGCTCCACCATCCCACCACGGTCCCGCTCTCGTCGGGGCCCATGGGAGCCGGCAGCGCCTTCAGTGACGCCCACTGCCAGCGCTGCATTGCCGAAGCCCGCCATGTTCCGCGCCGCCCCCTGGTGGTCAGCGCACGTCATAGCGAGTAGTCGAACTCCTGGTTGAACAACCGCCTGAGGGGACAATTTGCATATTAGGCTTTTATTATATAGGATTGACACATTTGGGTTTATCTGAGGCAGTATTGAAATCTGCATTTCTCTCTGAATATAATGCACTTACAAAACGTGAACTTAATAAGTTGCAGAATAACTTAAAATTTTTGAAACTTCCCCACGACAGCCTCGTGAAATGTGGAAGAGAGAGGTTATTGTCCAGAGGGAGCAATGTGTCTGCGATGGAGGCAGTGACATGCTTGGGGCACACAGAGCCAGGCCTGGGCTCCCCCGGGTTTACAGGATGAAATAGGAGGGAGGAAGCGGAAGGATGGGCAGGCATCCTGTGTTTGAGTTCCGTGTCCAGCCTACAGCAGTGTGGGCGTGTCCCATGTCAGGGCCACCTGGTCCCAGGCCCACCTTCCTCTGCCCACTTTCATCGGCTTCCCGGGAAGTGTTCTCATGCAGACGGAGGCCCCGCTCCTCCGGCCTGGTCGAGGAGTCTTTGGGGCACCCTGATCCCGGTGACTTGGAACAGAGAGGTTCGAGTGCTTGGGCGTTGCCACAGCCTTGCCTGAAGCCGTGTGTCCTGGTGGCTTTGGGAGGCCTGGGTTTGGAAGAGGAAACATTTTGGACAAGGAGTCAGAGGCCACTGTCTTAGTCCATCCAGGCTGCTATAACTGGGTGGCAAAAACAACAACACACTTATTTCTCACAGTTCTGGAGGCAGATGCTGTGGTGAGAGCCTGCTTCCTGATTATAGAAGGCTGTCTTCTCACCGTGTCCCCACATGGCAGAGGGGGGTCCCTTTGATAAGGGCACCAATCCCCACCTCCTAACACCATCACCTGGGGGATTCGGTTTCAGTATAGGAATGTGTGGGGACACAAGCATTCAGTCCTCGGCAGCCACCGGCTGCCTGCTCGCTGTCTGGCCCGGGCTGGTCGTGGGCCCCTCAGAGCCTCGGTTCTCTCCACGTGAGGTGAGAACACGACTCAGGCTGCCCGGAGGAGTCGTGGTTCAGAGTAGAGAAGGGACGCCAGGTGGTATCTCTTGGGCAGCAGAGGGTGGTGAGCTCTGAGCACTGGGACCCACTGTCTTTTCCTTCCAGGGACCCCTGGTGGTGATATAATCCCCCACTTGCAGAGAAGCCCTCTCCCTCACCACACTTCTACAGGTTTCTCTCCTTTCTCTAGTTCTCACCCCACCAGGAGGCACTGCTCCGTGCCGGTGATGGAGAGTTCTTTCAAACCTGCTCTTTGCAGGGCAGGTGTAGACCCTTTTCTCTTTGCCCCTGGACACGCTCATCAGCTCTCCAGCGCTGCTGCTCCTGAGATGTGCCCACCTCCTTTACTGAGGATGTTAGTTCCAGTGTTGGGAACAGCACGCCAACTCAGCAACCCTTCCCCATCCTCCTTTAAAAAAATAAAGAAAAAAGAACCAAGCTGTAATATTGATTTAACACAATTAGGTTCTTGATAACCGCACCACTCTAAAACAAGGACTATTTAACTTTTGGCAGCATCCATTTCAATTCTTATCCATAGACAGATTTACACTTAACTAATTATTACCGCAGAGTATACACCATTTATCCCTTGCTTGTATATATTTCAAGCTAACAACAAAATTGCTGCAGCCCTGAACAGTGGTAGCACCAAAGGGTTCGATTCCCGGTCAAGGGCACGTACCTGGGTTGCAATTTTGCTCCCCACCCCCAGTCAGAGAGTGTGCGGGAGGCAACCAATTGATGTGCAATCTCACATCTCTCTCTCTCTCTCTCTCTCTCTCTCTCTCTCTCCTCCCACCCTCCCGTTCACTCTCTCTGAAAAGCAATGGAAAAAAATATCCTCTCATGAGGATTAACAAACCAAAACCAAAACCAAACAAAAACATTGTTGCAGGCCCAGACAATGTGACTCGACTCCGTTGGTTGAGCGTCATCCCCATGCACCAGGAGGTTGCTGTTCAGTTCCAGGTAGGACACATGCCTGGGTCGGGGCGTGCAGCAGGCAGCCAATGGCTATTTCTCTCTCTCTTTCCCTCTCCTTTTCCTTCTCTGGAATCAATAAACAAAACAAAACAAAACATTGTAGCAGATGCTGCACAATCTTTATAGTCATGTTTCATGACTGCAGAGGATCCCATCCATGGGATCTGCATCCTCGATCAACACAGCATCTAGGCTCCCTCCACATTCCTGTTGGCATAGATAACGGGACATAGAGTAACTGCCCATAGAGGAACATCTTCAGAATAAAGGAACATCTTTATTCTTTAGGACATAGAGTAACTGCCCATAGAGGAACATCTTCAGGGTTTTGTGTTTTTGTTTTGATTTTGGAACATCTAAGCTTGTCCGTGACATACGTGTTTATCTTCCTGGCATAGTCTGGAACTGTCACGCCATTGTGAAGTTATGCTTCAAGCTCTATGCTGAGCAAAGTAGATTCAATCCATCTTTTGGTTGAAATTTTATTTCAGGTGGATTTGTTGTTGTTAACGCAGAAAGCGTTTGATAACCAACAAAGCCTTAAAATAAGATTTGGGGAGACTCTGAAGATGTCTCAGAATTCGTCTCCTTTGCTGGTTCGGGGCAGAACCCTTTCCTGCGCAGCATTTGGCAGTGCCGAGCACTGCCTGGGTCCCCGCTGTGACTTCCAGTTCTGTGAACAAATGTAACTCAGTTAGGGGACGTTCTCCGGAGGCCACACACACCCTCCAGCTCTCTCGGTTCGATTTTCTCCATGTGTAGGATAGGGATTAATCTTTAATTGTTGACAAAGGCACTCAGAAGACATCCCTTCATCATATCCGGAAACATATTTTAGGAGTAAGCACGGACGATTGGGAGAAAAAATAAGTTTGCAGATGTCGTTTTAAAGAAAGGCACGGCAGTGCACTCCTAGAGGATTAGGGGGAACGATGAGGTCCCTCCCTTGTGCCTGCCCTGGGCAAAAGGGTTCACACACATTTCCCTGTTACATAACAGCCCCAGCCCAGCCCCCCACCCCGTGAGGTGGCCTTCCCTTCCCAGAGTGGGACCATGACTGGCCCCAGGTGGCAGCATATGCCAGAATCTGGGTAACCTGACTCCTAGTCCCCCGCCCTTTCTACAGTCGCCCTGCCAGATACCGCCCCCCCCCCCCCCCCCCAAAAAAAAGGGAAGCAATAGCAGTAGCTTCTTTCTGTCTGTGGACATCCTCCGTAGGTGGCAGACCCGTAGGGTGGAGGGCAAGACTTTAGCTTTAAGCCGACCTGGGTTCGCCTCTCATCCCTACCATTTCCCAGCTGTGTGACTTTGGGTAAATGGCTGGTTTTCCAAACTTCAGTTTGCCCATCTGTTAAATGGGGATTGTCATCCTTGCCCGAAGGTTTCTGTGGGGATTAACCCCGTTGATGTGCCCGAAGTGCTTCAGCACATCATACAAGTCCTGAACATGGCTGTTCTTATTAGAATGCTTTCTTTGACTGAGCCCAGAAGGAATGTCTGTCTAATTGGGGAGGGAGCCCCGTGGTTACACGGCTGACCTTAAGATCCTTTTAGCACTGGGATTCTGCCAGCCTATTAAGGCCATGCCGAAGTAGAAAAGGTGTGAACATATGTCCTGTTTCCGAGTCAATGATGGGGAAACGTGTCTTGTTGAAAAAAAGCAAAGATCAAATCAGCTTCATAACCCCATTTTTTTCTTTCTTTCATTTGAGCAACATTGCACATTTACGACCAAACTAAAAATGTAATTATTCTTGAAAATTAGTATATGGCTTTTTCATTGCGAAAGAGCTTCAAACACCTAGTAAATTCGCTTTGATTAATAGGTTTGTCCATTTTTGTGATTACTCAATGTAGTACAAACTTCCCCAAATGCTTGTGAGTAACCTGGTGAACCAGAAGCCTCACACACATCTGTTTCAGTTCACACTGGTAAATGAGAAAATTTTAATTTCTGATGTAGCCACAAAATTCAGGGGCGGGGGGTGGGGGGGGAAGTGCTTTCAAATGGGTAATGTCAACTTCTAAAACTGAATTCGCTTCCAACTTTGAATTGTGAAACAAATCATAAAGCAATTAGAATGTGTTCTTGTGTTTTAGAAGACAGTTTACATAAAATATACTCAACTTTGGGCCTCCGAGGAGGATCATCACATAAAAAAAGCAAAGTCTGTCCATTTATTTAACTACGCCTTTTTGTGTGATGTATGGGCTGTTATCATCTACAGCATCTTGTTTCCAGACCCAGGTGGTGGTGCAAATGAAGGATAAGGTCACATGGCAATGGGATTAGCGTGTGTGTGTGTTAGGGTGTATACGTGTGAGATCAAGTGTGCATACATGTCAGCATGCATGTGCACACACCCAAGTGAGTACATTGTGTGTGCACACATGTGAGTGCATCTGTGTGAGAGTGTGCACTCATGTGAGTGCATTGTGTGAGTGCACACGTGTGCACATATGTGCATGAGTGTGTTTGTGAATGTGAGTGTTTGTGTGGGGGGGAGTTATGGGGCATGTACGTGTGTGCTTGTGCACACGCAGGAACCATTGAAGGAAGCGGGAAGGGTGAGACCTGACCTCATCGCCTCACCACAGAAGTTGTCCCTGCCAAGTCCTCCTAAAAGCCTCTCCCACGGGGCCCGCACAGCTCAGGCTGCGGGCTCTGGAGTTAGAAGACTTGGGTTTGAGTCTGGACCTGCCTCCAATGAATTGGCTTTTCCAAGCCTCCACTTCCTCGTCTGCAAAAAGGGTGCTTCCCTTCATTTCTCTGAGAATGAAGTGATGCACTCTTCCCGGGAGAAGCTGCCAGTTCCCTTCTTGCCTGCTCCGTACTTTGCTAATCCTAGCAATCAGGTGGCTGCCAGGACTATTAGCATTCAGCGCTAGGGGTCTTCCCCGGGCACAATTCCTCCTCCTCCTTCCCCCTCCTGTAAGGAGACTCCCACCTTATAGGTCTGGCCTTGGATGAGCTGAGCGGGAAAGAGATGCCTCACTAATCAGTCTGCGGGACCTGCTGATGGGCTTTCCTTTAGCCCCTTCATTTCAGTCCCATTGGCGGGGCCTTCTTGAAATAGTTCTTGTTTGACAGTCTGAGTCCTGCCACTCCATGTCCCAGGGAGGTCATATTCTCAAGTTGGTCTCCCTCCCCTTGCTCATCAACCCTCAATGCCTCCCAGGCCAATAAGGTGAAATCTTCTCACTCAGCCCAGCATCCCAGTCCTCTGGGTCCTTTCCACCTCCTCTCACTTTATTCCCCTTGGGGCAGGTGGGGAATCTGAAGTAGGTAAGTGAAGGTGGGGTAGGGTGTCTGGGAGACCCCATCTCAGTCAGTTTGCTAGGGCTGCCTTAACAAAGTACCATAGTCTGAATGGCTTAAACAACACAAATTTCTTTCCTCACAGTTCTGGAGGCTAAAAGGCTGAGATCAAGGTGTCAGCAGAGTTAGTTTTTCCTGAGGCCTCTCTTTTTGGCTGGCAGATGGCCGTCTTCTCCCTGTGTCTACTCACTGCCTTTCCTCTATGCATGTCAGACTCCTAATCTCCTCTTCTTATCAGAATACCAGTCCCATTGGATATCAATAGTCACCTCATTTTATGTAATTGTCGCTTTAAAGACCCTATCTTCAAATACAGTCACATTCTTAAGGATGGGGGTTAGGACTCTAACATGTGAATTTAGGGGGGACATGACTCAGCCCCTAACACCATCTAATCAGACTTGACACATGAGGGGAAACCCCAGACACGGTGGCCAGGACCAAGAGAGCAGTGACCATGGGAAGCAGGTGGAACTCAGTGTTGGGATTTATTATTTTTAAAAAATATATTGATTTCAGAGAGGAAGGGAGAGAGAGTGAAACATCAATGATGAGAGAGAATCATTGGTCAGCTGCTTCTTGCATGCCCTCCACTGGGGATCAAGCCCGTAACCTGGGCATACGCCCAGACCTGGAATTGAACCGTGACCTCCTGGTTCATAGGTTGATGCTCAACCACTGAGCCATGCCGGCCAGGCTCAGTGTTGGGATTTAAACAGGCCAGACATGGTGGCTGGGCCTCTGGAGAAGACTAGCCATGGTGTGGAGAAGGCTTGGAAGCCATACACTGGAGCAGCCTGAGGCCTCTCCTCAATGGGTCAAAAGCCATGATGGAAACCATCTATTTCTATGGTGGGATTTCCTTGTCAGACCAGGGTGGAAAATCTCAGAAGGCAGGTTGGATGAGAAGTGAAGTGTGTTTGAAAAATAATGAGTGGGAACACAAATTAAGGATTTCTGAAGAATTGCATTTTGTTTGCAGACCAACCCTTTCAAAACACACTGAGGGACTGAGGGACTGAGCAGGGACCATTAAGGAAATGTTTGCCAATGTGGTTTGGAACAGAGTGACTCTGTGTGCCAGTGGGAGTCCCTGATTAAGCCCACATTCCTGAGAGAAAAGTGTCTGAGCTCCTGCCAAATGCTTGGGCAGGGCTAGCTGCTCTCACCCACCTGACTGTAGCAAGGTTTACCTGGCACTGAGGCGGAACCTGAAGCTTAGTGTGGTGAGCCCAGGATACCAGCTCCACAACCCCGGCCAAGCTTGTGGGAGCCGTGACTGGGGGTTTTGTTATTTGGCTTTCTTAGGTATATTTGGCATACAATTAACTGACATATTTTAAATGTACAATTAGATATGTCTTGACATGTACACACCTGTGAGACCATCTCCACAATCAAGGTAGTGAACACATTCATCACCCTTAAAAGTTTCTTCTGCCTCCTTGAATTCTCTCTCTTCCATCCCTCCCCACCTGCCACCAGATGTTACTGATTTCTGTCACAATTGCTTAGTTTCCATTTTGTAGAATTTTTGTATGAATGGAATCATGCATTCTTTTTTGAGGGGAGAGAGGTCTGATTTCCTTCACTCAATATAATTATTGACATTTTGTTGGATAATTTTGCATGTATCATTAGTTCATTCTTTTTATTATCAAGTATTATTATGAAGATATTCCACAATTTGTTTTTCCATTCACGTGTTAATGGATATTTGAGTTGTTTCCACTTTTTGGCTGTTACAAACAAAGCTGCTATGAACATTCATGTGCAAGTCTTCATATGGAATATGCTTTAATTTCTCTTGGGTATAAATACCTTGGAATGGAATGACTGATCATCTGATAGGTATATGACTAACTTTATAAGAAACTGCAAAACTGTGCTCAAAGCCATTGTATCATTTTACATTCCCACCAGCAATGTATGAGAGTTCATTTGTCCATATGTCTTTTTTCTCTGCCTGCTTTTATCCCCGGTTTTAGGCAGTTTAATTCATGATATACCATGGGGTAGTTTTCTTCATGTGTTTGTGCTTGAGTTTCATTGAGATTCTTGGATCTGTGGGTTTATAGTTTTCAAGTTTTGAAAATTATTTTGGCCATTACTACTTTAAATATTATTTTTCTGTTCTTTGGGGACTGTAATCACCTGTATATTAGGACACTTAAAATCCCAAGTTCACTGATGTTATTCTTTCTTTAAAAAAAAATTATTTTTTAAAAATTGATTTCAGAGAGGAAGGAAGAGGGAAAGAGAGATAGAAACATCATTGATGAGAGAGAATCATTGATTGACTGCCTCCTGCATGCGCCACACTGGGGAGTGAGCCCACAACCCTGGCATGTGTCCTTGACCAGAATCGAACCCAGGACCTTTTAGTCCACAGGCTGACACTGTAATCACTGAGCCAAGCTAGGGCTTATTCTTTCTTTCTTTTTTAAAAATTATTTCCCTGTGTGTTCATTTTGGATAGTTTCTATTGCTAACTTCCAGTTCACTAATCTTTTCTTCTGCAATGTCTAATCTACCATTAATCCCCTATACCTTGTTGTTGTTGTTTTTTGCATCTTAGCCATAATAGTTTTCATCTCTAGAATTTCAGTTTAGGCCATTTAATATTTTTGATGCCTCTACTTAGCTTTCTGAACATATGCAGTGCAGTTACAATCATTGTTTTAAGGTCTGTGTTGCACATTAGCAGAGTTGATACTGGAATTGGATCTTCCTGAGGAATCAGAGTCATCTGTCCATCATTCAAAAATTGTCCTCAACAGGGAGATTTCAGGGCTTCATTTAGGCTCTTCTTGTACATCCAAGGTTTTATTTATTTTATTTTATTTTATTATTTTTACTGAGAAGATGGTATTACAACTACAGAAAGAACTTCTAAAGAAGTAAATTACCATAATTCCAATACCGAAGTGAGTGGTATTTGCTCATTGCTGCCACCCCAAGCCTGAATTTTTACACTGATGTAGACATTTTATTTATTGTACCATAAATATTGTTCCTTGTTGCTGTATGGTCTTCATAATGCTACTTCATGAAGATATGACAGTTTCATCAAGGGACTCACAGTCCCTCCCACTGTTTTGAGGCACAACTTCCTCATGAATATCTTTTTTTTTTTTTTTGCTTCTGTTGATTTATTTCCTCAAGGGTATATTCCCTAAAGTAATTTTTTGTCAAAGGATCAGAATGTCTTTGTGGCTTTATATGGAGCATTTTACAGAAATAAATCATTACATCTTTTTTTGTATGTTAATTCATATTTCATCAAAATGTAACCATTTGACGATGTGATAGAAAATCTGGTGAAATGTTCCAGACTAGTGCTCCAACAGCTTGTTAATAAATTTATCATCTGACCATGTAATGCTATTTTAAAAATCATGACTTTTCCTGATTAATTTTCCCTCTGCTCTTGCCATTCTTCCCTCAAAACTTCAAGTCCCCCTCCTCTTCCTCCTCCTCCACACTTCTGGAGGGAATGCTCCCCAAGTCTTCGTCTTTTCTCAGAAACTCATCCTTTGTTTACTTTTGGAGTCAGGACTTGTTTGCATATGTAAAACCAGGACCATATTGTTTGCAGATGCAAGGGGTACTACCAGATAATCGAATATAAAAAGGCGAAGCTTTTAAGTCATTTCTTACAAACCTGGACACAAAAGAATATTTTCTTAACATTTAAAAAAAAAAAGCACATGGAAATAAAGATTGTGGGATTGGGTTTCTAATTCAAACATTTCCCTCTGTGTTCTTAGTAGGGACAGTTACAAATACACAGAAAGTTAGGGGCCTGGAAGCAGGGGAGGGTAGAGGATTAGGAGAGAAAACTTTGCAGATTCACCATCTGATCCAGAAAGATGAATGCATAAAAGGAATTAGAATAAATGACAGAACAAAAATTCAATCCCAGTAATTTATGATCCCTTTAGTAGCATTAAGTAAGGTTTGTTTTTTACCTTTTCATCAATAGTTTCCTGGTTAGCTTTTTATTTTAACATAAGAGTAGCTTAAACGTCATTGTGTTTCCTATCAGTATTCGATAGAGCCCCCCTCCCCTTTAGGGCAGAGGCCCAGAAGAGATAGCAGTCATTAAAAGCTACACATTTTGTTTTGTTTTTTTATCATTAAATGCTTTTGTTTAAGAAAGGGGGGAGGGGACTATGTGACTTCTAGTCTATTCAGCAACAATAAAACAGATGAGAGCTCCACTAACAAATTGGCTTAAACTAGAAGGTTGGATTCTTTTTCCAGGTAAATTTTGAAATCGATAATAGCATCTGCGGATACAATGGGGAGAAGGTGAGTTCTGAGGTGCCACCCTTGTCCACATGCCCTGGCAGCTTCTGCAGCCTTGGGCTCAGTGAGGACCCACGTGGGAACAGTGCACCAGGCCAGGGCTGGGGTGGTGTTTGCTGCTTCTCATCCCCACCCCCCCCCCCCACCCCCCCACCCCCGCCCATGGGAGCCCTGGAGAAGCTCTGGGGGGTTAGAGTGGGAGGCATTCTGGGGGATGGGGGCTGCTCGAAGGTCGCTCCAGCATAGAGCAGGAGTGCATGGCAGGTGGGGAACCAAATTGGGGCTGAGACCTGACCATGTTAAGATTTTGGAGGCCTTGTGGGCCAGAGGTGCCATGAGGAGGGAGAGGTTGGATGCATTTAAAGGCAGCACCCTGTTCCCTCTGCCTGCTGCAGCACTGCTTTCACACCCCTCCACCAAGGTGTCATGACCACACATCCGCATGCTCCCCCAAAACTTGGCCTTAGTTCTATCTGTTGTCTGTTGCCCATCTGGAAAATGAGGGTGACTGGAGACAGGGATAGAGGCTTTGCAGGCAGCTGGAGCTAACCTGGTTATGGTGGGGTTTTTTTTTGGCTCCGGGTCCTGGTGCTGGGCTGCTCCAGCCAGAGACAATACAGGACTTGGCTGGAGTCCCGTCTTCTGTGAAAATTTCAGGCTTGGCCTCAAGGGCTCAAGACCAGGGTGCCCTTTTCACATCCGACAAAGCAGTGCTTTAAAAATTACATTTTCATGTTTGAAACTCAAGTACTCCTTCTGCCCGTCATAGTGCATTTTTCACTAAGGTTAACACATTTGGGATTTGCTTTTAGAGAGGCTTTTATGGGTTTTTGTTTTGTTTTGCTTTTCCTAGAGAAAAGTTAATACTTTGCATATTCTTGTCAGGACTCAAGCTTAGGCTAGTTTGGGGGTTATGGACCAATTGCTTCACTTTCCTAAATCTAGATTTGGGATTTGCGACTAATTTCTTGTCTTTGTTTGTTTGTTTGTTTTCCGCCTTGTGTTCCCTCAGTGAGGCAGGAACAATAATTCGGGCCACGGAGGTTACTCCTAGGGTCAAATCAGGCAGTGATGGTGCCAAGCTGTACTGTGAGCTGTCATATTAGTAGAGCTGTGACTTCTGACTTGGTTTCTGTGGTAATTCTTTTCCCTTCGCCTAAATGGAGCACAAGGCTGGGCATCCGCAGAGATCTTTGTTGAATTGTACAGAGCCAAATTTTCTAGGCCAAGATCCCCACAGGTAAGAAGAAAGGAAAAATGCCATCCTGTTGGATGGGCCTGGGCCTGGTGAATTGGGTCTGAGCTCGGTGGGCTGGGAGGGGCCTGGGGCTTCCAGGGCGGACAGTGTGATCCAGTACTGAAAGCTGCTGCCAGGGCCCTGCCCAGCCTCCCACTTTCACTCGGACCGCACGGTTGTTTTGGCTTTCCTTGATTTGTGTTTGAAAATGTTATAACAAAGCAGAAATGTGCCGCCTTCTTTTCAGGGACTCCCAACTAATTGCTCGATGTTTATTTTTGTTTCTTCTCTCATTCCAAAACTGTCTGTAGAATTTAATGACCTATTAAAAATGTTCTCAAAAATACCCCCCATCACTGTCGATCTAGTTTTTTTCTTGATACATTGGTTTTTGCTGATTTTTCTATTTTACCGCTCTCTGGTCTCAAGCTCATCCTCATTCTCCTCCCTTTTCTTCTTGTTTCAGAAGTTGGAGGGACTAGTCAAGCTCCGGACTGTTCGGGAAGCGCCATCGGAATGTGTCTGCCCTCCGGGTAAGTGGACATTTGATCCTTGCTGGCTCCTGACTTCTGTAGGCCTGGCTTCTCTCTCTGTCTGCTCAAAACTGCCAAGGACACGGTCAAGATGATTGCCTTGGGTCTCAGGCTGTATGTTGTACCTTGTGGCCCATCATGGGGCCTTTCTTCCTACCTCTTCCCTGGCAGGCATGTCATCAGTCAAAGAGCCACAGCATGATTAACTGTTTCGGTTTGATGGGGCTGGTGGTATTGGCGGGGGAACTGAGAACAATTAGAGATGACTTATAATCAAGGCATAGATGCTGGGACAGTACCAGCCATTCCATTCTGAAGATAGAAAAACAGGCACGAACCAGCCACAGAGTATTATCATTGCGATCTTATCTCTATTTCAAACCTTGGGGGGGTTTATGGGGGGGGGGGTCGTGATAAATAATCTGTCCAAATAGTTTGTGTGGGTTTTTTTGTTTGTTTTCATTTCTTTTGGTGGAGATAGATGAAGGGAGCAGGAAACATGGTCTGAATTATTCAAATAATCATCTATCTCTCTCTTGGGTTTTGGTGGTGTAGACCAGTATGGCTGTGAATAGAACTGGGATTTGTTGATTCCTAACTCATGTGGCCCGAATCCTGATTCATATCAGGTCTTCCTGGTTGTCCTCATGGGAGCTTTGCACAGACGATGATTGAGAATTTAGGTGTGTAGTTGCAGCCCTGGCATTTTTAGAGTTAGCATTAACATCTCGCAGGATGGTGTGTAAAGCAGTGAATGAGTGGAAAGTCATAATACTTCCCAGGCTTCTCTCCATGTTGGACAAGGTGACAGACTATAGATCAGAGCAGCTGAGCCAGTGGCCCTTAACCTTATTGTCACACCTTCCATTAGCCAAGTTGCATGGCATTTCCCAACCTCCTTCACTGGTCCAGGAATGAAGCTCACTGATCATCAACATCTCAAGGTTGGGAGATGCCCAGGATGTCTGCAAGGGTGGACCTCCTGGTGTGAAAACTCAGTCTCTGGGGGCCCAGCAGGAGAGGACCTGATGGTCCAGCTTGAGCTAGCTTTTAGTAGTAGGACCTCCCCAAGGTTTTGATAGGAGGAAAAGGATATGACAAGTAATGACATCACTATTTGTTCAGTAAGTCAGAAGTTGTGTTTCAATGGGGTAAAAAAAAACCCAGACTTGCCAAAACCGGTTTGGCTCAGTGGATAGAGCGTTGGCCTGCGGACTGAAAGGTCCCAGGTTCGATTCCGGTCAAGGACATGTACCTTGGTTGCGGGCACGTCCCCAGTGGGGGGTGTGCAGGAGGCAGCTGATCGATATTTCTAACTCTCTATCTCTCTCTCTTCCTCTCTGTAAAAAATCAATAAAATATATTTTAAAAAATCCAGACTCATAAATAATATTGGGATGATCTGCAAAATGTATAAAATAGGAATGATCCCCCCACACACACTTTTTCTGAGTGTTGAGGATGTTTTTTAAACTGGGAAGCACAATGCATTCATAAGATATGAAATCAGTTCCGTGGGTTACAGCAGTGTTTTGAAATGTTGAACTAGCATAGACTTGAATAAAAACTATTGGAGTGAAGTTTTTGTTTCAGCTATTTCTATTTGTAGGCATGACCTGGATGGTGAAGTGAACTGGGTTTCATGCTGTGGGCTGCTGACAGGAAGCTTGAAAGTCCCAAATACATATGACAGATGAACTGGGAGGAGGAGGCAGGGATGGGGCACCGAGCTCCCGAATAAATCCAAGGCAGGTCCAACCCTTGGTCTTCCACTTATTAACTATAAGGGTCTTCACCAAAAACTGATGACAACATTGGAGTGGGTTCTATAGGCTTTTGAAGGCATAGAGAAAATATAGGTCAAAGCCCATGACCCAGAGGCAGCCCTGTGACCTGCCTTTCCTTGGGGGACCCAAGAGGGTTTCAGGGAAAACTCTGGAGGCTGAAAGGCTGGTCAAAGCCTCTAGTTCCCACTGACAAGAGGACAGTGACCTTCTCTGCTCTCTGGGAAGGGCCCTGCTGGCAGTCAGCACTGTGCTGCTGTTGTCGAGGGCGCGTGGCTGCCATCAAGCCATCCTGGCAGCTGTGGTCCGTGTGGCCAGGCCCCGATGCACACTCATGCCCATGCCTGCTATACTTTCTCTCCTGTCACTTTGAGCTGGAAGACTCACTTGAGCCCTTTGGACCAGAGCCCTACATTGATGCAAAACCCCGGGGGCTGGCACATTCTCCAACAGAGGCCTTTTCTCCAACACCAGAAGCCTTAACTCATTCCCTTTCTCTCTGGCTCTGATCTGCCCTGCAGACTTTGGGAGTCCAGACACAGACCACCCTGCATAGCTTGGGTCCCATCTGATCTTAGATACCCGCAGATCCCCCTGGCCTGGCTCCTTCCCACGCCTGGAGGACAGTGTAATCTTTTGTCAGATCCTAGGAGGCAGCAGACTGATAATCGAGGCCAGAGAAGGGGGCGGCTCTTCTGTGTGTGCTGCCCATTGTGAAGCGACACTCTGGGGGAGCCATGAGGCCGAGAGGAGGGGCAGGCTGTTGCTCCTGCCCGAGTCAGTGGAGGGGGACTGGCAGGGCTGGGCCCTGAAGTAGTCCTGTGATCTTGGACACGTGAGAGGCCCTCAAGCCTTGCACCCCTCATCTATAAAATGGTGTAGTGGGTTGAATTGTGTTTCCCTAAAAGATATGTCCCAGTCCTAACCTCCATACTTATAAATGTGACCTCATTTCAGGGTTGGGAATCTCTTTTCTGCCAAGGGCCATTTAGATATTTATAACCTCATTTGCAGGCCATACAAAATTATCAAGTTAAAAAATTAGCCTGCTATGTTTGGTCAAACATTTAATTAACTCACCCCTAAAGCCTTGGCAGGGCCAGACCAAATGATTTCGAGGACCTTCGAGGGCCGGACGCTCCCCACCTCTGCCTTATTTGGAAATAGGGTCTTTGCAGATATAATTAAGTCAAGGATATCAAGATGAGATCATCCAGGATTTAGAGTGGGCCTTAAATCCAGTGACGATTGTCCTTGTAAGATACAGGAGGGAGAGATTTGGGACACAGAGACACAGAGGGGAAGGCCCTGGGAGGATGGAGGCAAGATCAGACAAGGCAGGACCGTGGAAGGTGATCGCAGCCACTAGAAGCTGGAGGGGCGTGGGAGGGAGTCTCCCTCAGAGCCTCCAGAAGGAACCCATCCTGCCAATGCATTGATTTTGGGTTTCTGGCCTTCAGAACTGGAGATGAGAAATTTCCATCATCTTAAACCACCCAGTTTGTGGGAATTTGTTGCAGCAGCCTTAGGAAATGAAAACAAATGGGAATAATAATCGTCCTGAGGACCTTACAAGGTTTCTGAGAGGATTGAAATGGGAGGGACAGAGGAGCTTCCCGCACCACCGAGTGTGGCTCAGGTGTGAGCATGAATGAGGTGCGAGTGTGGCTCAGGTGTGAGGCTGCGCCCTGGGAAGCCCCTGCGGCTGCTTGTTCTCACAGCTGCCCCTAAACTCTTCTCAGCCTTCCACAGACCCTGCAACTGAGCCATGTCCCTTCCGTATTCCAACCTTCTTATGTTACCTGTGCATTTAAATGCTTAAAAATGTTTGAAGTTTTAAAATGTTTAACTTTCAGTAGGAAATAATATACGATGTGTTAAAAAAAAGTTCAAAGACTATCTAAGATTACATGTGAAAAATACCCCCCCCCCCCCCCATTCTCCTGCTCCCCTGCCCAGGGGCTGTTACCAGTTGGCTGAAGTCTTCCAGAGCAGCACTGGCTGATGGGACTTTGTGAGATGATAGAAATGCACATCGTCCAGTCGTCCAGTTGGCGGCCCCACTAGCTGCTCATGGTTATCAAGCCCTTGAAGCTGACAAACTGAATTCTTATTTAATTTTAATTCATCTTAGTTTAAATCGCCATGTGTGGCTAGTGGCTATGGTACAGACAGCCTGATTTTGGGGAGTTTATGGACATTTCAGCCAGTAGCTTCCTTCCTGTTTTTAAACAAATGCTATCAGAGGTTGTTGTCCCTGTGTTGCTTTTTTCAGTTTGCAATTTCTCTTTGAGATGGTCTGACTCAGTCCAATACTGGAGAGCAGGTGCTGCCTTGTTTGGGTTAAATGATGGAATCCTGTCTGGTTGTCGGGCTGTCCTCTGAGGAATGTGACCGGACCCCACAGGGACGCTGGTTTGTTTCTTGTCCTATGTTATTAAAGACCGTCCTCCGGGGAAGCTGTGGAGGGAAGGAGGGCTGCGGCTCGCCCTGTCCTCTGCTCCCCGTGCTTTGTCCTAAGGCCCATCACAAGCCAGGCATGCTGCAGGGCTGGGGGACATTGGGCTGGAGGACAGGAGCCCATAGTGTGTTGGGGAAGGTGGCCCTCAGAGCAATAATCCTGAAACCTTGCAGGAGGGGCTGGGGGTGGGGGTGGCCCTGGAGCCTGATCTGTGGGAGACTCCAGCAGCACCCCGCCTCACTGTGCTCTGAAGTTCCAAAGGACGGCTCAGGGCTGGCACCTCGGAGCCTGAATCCACGTGAACAGCTGTCGTGTGTCCCATCCTGCACATCGTGGAGATGTGGGCCACTCTGATGTAAAAGGTGGTTGCATTAACTAGCTCTTTTATTAGAAACCTCGGAACACTAACTAATGTTCTGACCATGCTACGTTAATAAATCAAAAAAGGGGAAATTATTAACGCATGTAACTGGAAATGAAAAGGTCAGAGGCATAGCCAAAATCAGGTGTGTCAGGCTCAAGGCCTCTCCCTCCATCTCTAAGCTCTTCTCTGTGTCATTTTCAGACAGTCTCTCCTCGGGGCCTGAAGCTGGCCCCAAACAGCTCCACAGGTAGATCACTCCTTCTCGGCAACCCCAACAGACAGAGCGCTCTGCTTCTCAAAAGTCCCAGCAGCAGGGAATGGAGAAGTGTTCTGGGCTGAATTGTGTCCTCAAAATTCACGTGTTGAATTCCTAACCCCCAGTACCTCAGAAAGTGGCTGTATTTGGAAATATAGTCTTTAAAGAGGTAATTGAGTTAGAATGAGGTCATTAAAGTGGACCCCAATCCAATATGACTGGTGTCCTTATAAGAAGGGGAGATTAGGACACAGAGGAAGACCAGCCCAGGGGAGAGGCCTCTGAAGGAACCCGCCCTGCCAACACCTTGATCTTGGACTTCCAGTCTCCAGAACTATGAAAAAATACATTTCTCTTGTTGAAGCCACCCAGGCTATGGTACTTTGTTATGGCAGCCCTAGCAAAGTAACTCAGGGGGCTATTGTTGAACGGGCACAGAGTGTCTGTTTGGAAAGATGGGAAAGTGCTGGCAATGTTGAGTAGTGATAATGGTTGTACACATTAAGAATGTAGTAAATGCCATGGAATTGTGCACTTTTCAAAAGTTCAAATGGTAAAAATACATAATTTTGCATGTATTTTACCACAATTAAATAAAATGTCCCAGAATTGACCCGGACTTTCTTGGTTTGGGGCAGGTGCCTATCCCTGAACTAATTACTGTGCCCGGAGCATGGCTGCACTGATCAGCTAGGTCTAGGTCATGTGACCTTTCTTGGATGGGGGTTGGTGTTGATGCTGCCAGAATGTGGGCTGAGAATGGGGGAGGGGGTTGCCCTGAGAATTTTAGTGTGCTCTCCCCAGAAGAGAAAATGATACAGCTGCGTACACACAGATGGGAGGTGACCACTTCAGTCCTGCTTCAGGGACAGCTGGCTAGCCACTGAAGCACACAGGTCTCCTCCTGCTGCTGAACTTGTCCAACAGGCAGCGTGGCCCCGTGGGAAAGCGCTTGGACTCTCAACCCAGACTGCCTGGTTCAAATTCTCTGTCACTACCTCCATGACCTCGGACGAGTAATTTATCTCCTGTGTGCCTCAGCGTTTCATCTGTGAAATGGGGTTTCTGATAGCATCTACCTTAAAGGATTGTTGCAAGGATTGAATGAGTAAATACATGTAGAGGCTTCAGAACAGGGCCTGGCACTGCTTCTTGAGAGTCCGTGGTGGTCACTCTTAAGCCAGATCCATCGCCCCCAGGCCAGCGCAGATCCACCATGTGCAACCTGTTACCTTCTTCATTTTCGTTGACGTCAGTCGGGGCTGTCAGAGAGGGAGGGAGAGGAAATTCAGAGTTGGTGTTTGGCTGGGACTATTCTGGGGGGAAAGAACAAAGGCTTGGCAGGCTTTATTGGAATGTCCTTCTGGGACGTGGGTGAGAAAAGGCTGGTGACAGAGCCCTGGAGTGAGAGACCCAGAAAGAAAAGAGACTGTGTAGCCTGGGGACTCCTGTCAGGCACTCATGGCCTCCAGGGCGGCTGCCCCTGCACACAACTCCCTGTTTCTAACCAGGCTCCACCTGCCCTGGAAACACTCAGAACGTTCCGTCACTGTGCTGATACCCTCCATTTCCGTGTTGTGCCTTTTTTGTATCCTTATATACTAGACCAGCGACATTGCGTGTGGTTTCCACATGAAGTGCACTGTGCTTGCAGTGCAGGGTGACCTTCCAGAAATTAAGAGGCAGATTAATCAGAGTTAGAGTTTCACTGCTCTGCAAAGTGTTTGGGAGTTTGGGCTGAGGAGTGAAACTCTACCGAGGAGAGCACCAAGCACAACGTGGAAATGACACAGACCCTGATACGTCCATCGACAGCTTGTGGGAATGTTACAGAACAGAACAGACTTGGAAGAAACTGCTTGCATTCAGCCTGTTTGTTCAAGCCATTGGCTTGGGAAAGAGCTTAGCGAAGGGAATACATTTTCCTAGTACTTTGGTGCTGGAAATTGTTATCCCCCTTCCAATTATTTCTTATTTGTAGAATTTTTAAAATGATACTTTTTTTATGTATTGAATCCTACTTGACTTGAGTTTATGGTAAATTTAAGTAGCGTAACAACAGTTCAGCTATACATGTCAGGCTGTGCAAAGAGGAAGGGAATAGTTTATGTGTCTGATTTTTGGGGGAGGGCTAGAATTCTCTAGAGAATGTTCTCAGTTTCCTCTCTACCATGCATAGATATTTGTTCATTCATTCATTCATTCACTCATCTCTCTGTTCCCTATTCTGTAATTGTCCTGGGGGCAATCTTGACAAAGGTTGTTAGAGGGATTGCAGATCTTGGCCGTTGGAGGACAACAGCACAGAAGAACTATAATATGTTGAGAACGAAAAGAGTTTGAAGAGGAAAGTCCTACAGAGACTAAAGGGAGGGAGAGATCACCTCAGATCAGGATTGCAGACTTGGTTCCAGCAGAGAAACTCTCTGAGAGGGTGCTGAGGGTGGGGACCTTGTCTTGTTCCCTATCACGTGCCCTGACCCTAGAATGGTGCTGGGCACGTGAAGGAGAGATGATTACTGTCTGCTAATGACTTCATTGGAGGAGAGGTCACGAGAACTTGAATGAGGGCCATGAGAATTGATGGCAGGGAGCAGCTGTCACAGTCCCTGGACCATGTGGTGGACAGAACTCACAAACAGGATGGATGGGCTTGGGAGTGGACAGAGGTGCCCAAGGCTACAAGCCTGGGGGAAGGGTGATGCCCCAGTAGACACAGGAAATCCCCAAAGAGAGATTTGGCAGGCAAGACGTATAAGCATGGTTTTGGACAGTGGCCTTTCGAACCACTTTGTAGATCCACTGATGAATGGAAGAAAATAATTAGAAGTCTTCTCTTAAGTCTTCGTCTAGCCACTCGGAATCTATTAATTATAAAATGTACCGTGTCCTGTAAATAGAAGTCTCAAGGTTTAACTATCTACTAACCACTGGGATCCAGGGATTTTCTTGTGACCACCAGAGGGAGCCCACTATATTCATTAAATTCTATAGAATTCTAGCAGGAATTGAAAAGAAGAGGATAATTAATATTTTAAAAATTTACTGGAAAGCACACAGAAGTTCAAATCAGGGGCAGTAAAACACAAAGTTCAACATAAATAACAAACACATGGTTCATAGTCATGAGATAGAAAGTGTTCTCACAAAAGAATAGGGAAAGCCAAATACTTTTGTGGAAGAATAGGCAAAGGATTTGAATATATGGATTCCCCAGTCGAAAAATACAAATGGTGACACTTCCCTTCAGTGAATACTTACTGAGCACCCGTTCTGCGCCAGGCACAGCTCTGGGCGCTTTAGAAGATGGTCCATGTCATGAATAATTGCGGAAACACCTAGGAAGATATCAGTTTTCAGCAATCAGATTGATAAAGTTTAAATTGTTTCCATCTTTCTGGAGGGAAGTTTGGCATATAAACAAAAATTTGAAAAGTACAAACTTTCTCCCAGCACTTTCACTCCTAGTCTCTTTATATATTCTGACAGCTGTGTGAAGGTGCTTGTACGTTGATGTTTATCAGAGCATCACTTGTAGTAGCAAAAACATTGAAAATAACACAGGGAGGCCTTTATAGGGGAAATACAGCCACAGTTTTTCAATAGGGAGAAAACTGATTTTAAAGCAAAATAACATCACAATGTGAACAGTGGGTGATTGCATTATAAGTACCCTTCATTTTTTTTTTCTTATTTGCATTGTCTCTCTTTTTTAAAAAAATATATTTTTATTGATTTCAGAGAGGAAGGGAGAGGGAAAGAGAGAAACATCAATGATGAGAGAGAATCATTGATCGGCTGCTTCCTGCACACCCTCCACTGGGGATCAAGCCTGAAACCCTAGCATGTGCCCTGGTCTGGAATAGAACTATGACCTCCTTTTTCATGGGTCAACACTCAACCACCGAGCCACACCGGCCAGGCACATTTTCTGAATAGTCCAGAACAACAAGTAAAACAGCTAAAAAGTATTTACCTGAAAAATAGACAGTTTCTGTTTCTGGCCCTGAGCTGGACACAGCCCTGTCCAGATGTCTTCCTGGGTCACACACCTACGCTGCCCACCTCCTGGGAAATAGCTCCATCTGACTTAATGTCTACTGTCCACTCAGCAGGATACCTGACCCTCACAGGTATTCGGAAAATGTTTGTGTTTAGTAAACACTATATTTCTAGAGGATCTTTTAAAGCTGAGAGGGGCACCATAGAGGTTGTTTCACATAGAAACCCATGGAGAGTAATAGAAAGCAGGTCTTCTGGAATAAGACAGGCCTGAACTTGAGTCCTAGATCTGCCAATTAGAACTGTGTGAGTTATTGAACTTTTCCAGGCCTCAGTGAATTATTCTTTTTTTAAAAAAATATGTTTTTATTGATTTTTTTTTTTTTTGAGAGAGAGAAACATCAATGTTGAGAGAAAAATCGATCAGTTGCCTCTAGCATGCACCCTGACCAGGGATCAAACCCGAAACCTGGGTATCTGCCCTGACTGGGAATCGAACCGGTGATCTTTCAGTGCACAGGATGATGTTCAACCAACTGAGCACACTGGCCAGGGCTGAACTACCCTTTAATAGTGGCACAATAATCCCAAGCATAGGTTTTATTCTTCATTCAAAAATATTTACTGTTATATTTGGGGGCCCAGAGGTGAACAAAACAAAATCTGTGCTCTGATGGAATTTCCATTCCAGGTGCCCAGGTTAGGGTAGAGAAGACAAATGAGCTGAAACAGGTAAACCAATAAATAAATGATAACTGTGAATTACGATAAGAGCTATGGCGGCATGAATAGGGTCCTTTGGTAGAGGGTTAAAGGGGTGCTGATGTTAAGGTATTCTTTTTTTTTAAAATATTTTAAATTGATTTTTTACAGAGAGAGGAAGTGAAAGGGATAGAGTCAGAAACATAGATAAGAGAGAAACATCAATCAGCCGCCTCCTGCACACACCCCCACTGGGGATGTGCCCGCAACCAAGGTACATGCCCTTGATCGGAATTGAACCCGGGACCCTTCAGTCCGCAGGCCGACGCTCTATCCACTGAGCCAAACCCGTCAGGGCTGTTAAGATATTCTTTAGAAAGTGAGACCAGGGGAAGCTTCTCTGGGAATAGGACACTGATGACAAGATTTGTGTGATGAGAAGCCAGGCATCCCAAGATGCTCCAGTGTTCCTCAAAATAGCAAGTTGATTCTTAGGCAGCCAAGAGGTTGGGGTGTCATCTAGGAACTGGGAAGGGTCAGTGTCTGAAGCAAGCAGGGGAGGGCATGATGAGATAATGTGGGAGAGGTGGGTCAGGTCCATGTGGCCTGGCCCTCTTGGCTATGGAAGAGTGTGTATTTCATCCAAAAAGCAGTGGGAAATTGTTGCTAGGTTGAAAATAAAGAAGTGACATTGTCCAATTTATGTTTTCAAAGCTCTGGCTAATGCCTATGGAGAGTGGACTTGGAGAAGTGCCTGAGAGGGAAGTGGGGGTTGAGGAAGTGAGGAAGCCAGTTAGGAGGTTATTGCAATGGTCTAGGCCAGATGTCACCAGTGCTTGGGCTGAGGGCATGGTGGTGGAGGCAGTGGAAAGACTGGATGAAGTAGATGTGTACTTTAGAGGTTACACTGGCAGGACTCGGAGGACAACTGAGCAGTGGGGAATGAGGGAGAGAGATGATGACTCTCCAATTCTGGATGACACCCAGATTTTTGACTTGGACAATTTCATTGGTGCTATTTGCTATAATGGAGGAGAAGAGGATGAGGAGTTTGTTCTGACCTATTCACGGTGACATGACTGTGGGACATCTGAGAGGAGGTACCCAGGCAGCTCCCGGATGAAATGGCACAATAAGGTGGAGGCAGTGGCACAGGACCTGGCCAGAGCGGGCTGTCGTCTGTGTGTGTTGACGCTGAGCACACGTATGTTGGGGGTGGTCGTGAAGACAGCAGTGGGCTGTGGGTTTGCCTCCTTCCTTACTCTGGAGGCTGGCAGGCCTGTTCCTCACTGTCAGTCAGGGTTCTCCAGAGAAACAGAACCAATAATTAATCTTCCATAAAGAGATTGTATGTATCTTTATAAAGATGCTAGAGGCCCGATGCACGAAAATTCATGCAAGAGTAGGCCTTCCTTCCCCCAGCTGCCAGCACCGGCTTCCCTCCAGCACCCAGGACCCGGGCCAGCTTCCCTTGGGCCCCGGCTTCGTCAGGAAGGACGTCCAGAATGATGTCCAGAAGACATCCGGTCTAATTAGCATATTACACTTTTATTAATACACATATCTTGGGAGGGGGCATTGGGGGCTGGGTAGAGGTGGGCAAAGGAGGAGAAATGGGGAACATCTGTAATAGTGTCAACAATTTTTTTAAAAGGATATATATCTTTATAGACATGTATCTTTATAAAGATATATGTATATAAAAAGTGATTTATGCCCGGCTGGCGTGGCTCAATGGTTGAGCATCGACTTATACTAGGGTAAAGGAGATCACGGTTCGATATCTGGTCAGGGCACATGCCTGGGTTGTGGATTCGATCCCCAGTAGGGGGTATGCAGGCAGCCAATCAATGATTCTCTCTCAGTATTGATGTTTGTATCTTTCTCCCCCTCTCCCTTCCTCTCTGAAATCAATAAAAATATATTTTTTAAAAAGTGATTTATTTTAAGCAGTTGGTTCATGTGATTATGGAGGCTGGCAAGTCCAAAATCTTCAGGGTGAGTCAGCAAGCTGGAGACCTAGGACAGCCAATGTTCCAGTTTGAGTCCAAAGGCCATGTGCTGTAGAACCAGGAAGGGCTGATGTTGCAGATCAAGTCCAAGGGCAGTCTGCTGGAGAATCCTCCCTTGTTTGGGAATTCTCTTTGTTCTATTCAGGCCTTCAACTGATTATGGAGGACAATCTGCTGTACTCTAAATCCACCTGTTTGAATGTTAATATCATTCCAGAAATCCTCACATACACATCCAGATTAATGTTCGACCACATATCAGGGCGCCATGGGTCAGATGATAAATGGAACTAGTTGTCACATTTACCTTCTCTGTTACTTCTCTCAGGGTTCTCCTCCTCCCTCGTCTCTCTCTCTCCAGTCCATTAGTTCTCTTATCCTGTCTTTCATGTGCTGACTGAGCCCTCCCTCTACCACCACCACTGCCTTCTTCAGACCCTCATCACCCATCATCCTTTCCATGCCTCCTCAGGATTGGAGCAAAGCGATGTGTGATCTAAAAGCCTTCCGTGGTTCTCCATGGCCTTCAGGATCAAATGTGCAGTCTGTGTTGGCATGCGTCAATCTAATTCCTGCTTTCCTCTCTTGACCCATTTCTCCTTTGCCCTAAAGGGTGACTGTTTCTCAGTCAGCACCTATGTGTCATTCCTTTGCTTGAAATGTCTCTCCCCGCCTGTCTTTCTTTTTGCTTCAAAATATTTTATTAGTAAAAGTTTTATGTAAAAAAAAGATTGAAGAAAAGTTACCTGTCACACTGAATAACATATTGAAAGCATGTGTATGATTGTGGTTTCTAATTTCTCTACAAAATTAACCAGCCATCTGGAGTAAAGAGAGTCAGAAATAGTAAATATAGTCATATCAGTTTTTGGAATACTTCAAAGTACAAAAAAACATTGTGCTAGTTTTTAAGTGCAAAGAAAGGTCATCATAAAATTGACTTTAAAAATTGCAAATAAAAATCTGTACATCAAGGATATTTTTTAGGCCTTTCGTGTGCCTAGCACTCTGCAGAAAGAGAAGAGGGGACCCATCACATCAGGAGTTACAGGTCTGGCCCATTTCAGCTTGCAGGACCATCGCCTCCTTTCTCAAGGGGAGCGTGTCTGTCAGGTTGAAGAGGGCCACAGGTGTCACAGGAAGACATAGCAGTCCTGCCCGTGCCATGCTTATCTACGAGCACCATGCTGAAGAAACAGGGAGGGATTCGCAGCAACAACCTGAGCTGCAGAGCGAGGGCCAGAGGCATAATCTCCGCTCCTATCCTGCTGACGAGGGTCGAGGGTCGGGCACACGCCCACCAGATCTACCACGGTGATACGTCCAAGATCCAGGCCGCCCCGTGCTTGCTATAGCATTCCCAGCTGCAGCCTCTAGAGGAGGTTTCGGGCTGTGAGTGTAGACACAGTGACGAGTCTCCTTTTCTCATAAAGCTGATCCAGAAGTGCAGCTGCTGCTCTGACGCCCACATTGACATTCATGGCTGCAGAGGTGGGCTCCCTGCCAGACCAAGCCAGGTTGGATGGGCACACTTGGGCAGGCTCTCCTGTAGATCATAGCCAGCGGTGCAGAACTCAGAGGTGGCTCTGTGTCGCTGGAGCACTTCATCTAACCATTCTTCGGGGCATTGAGTTTGCCACAGCATCTGACTGTAGGGACACAAGCCCAGATGGATCTCACTGCTGAGCTCCCCTCCTGGCTTTCTACTTGAAGAATCCATATTCATTCTTCATAGTCCAGCTTTAATCTCACCTCTTCTGGGAACTTTCTCCATTTTCTGGGCACAATGTATGGCCCCCTCCACTCTGATCCTACCACACTTTGGGTGGGTATCCCTCAAAACAGTCCATATTGCAATTGAGGTCACTTCACTTGCCTGTCACTCCCCCTCCCCCAGCCTGTGAAACCCCGTGCCTGCATGGGGCTCAGCCCATACCAGATCCTCCTGTGAGTGTTAGATGAGGGTGAGGGAAGAAAGGACAAACTATACCCTCACTAAAGGAGCACGTGGAATTCAGCTCATTTTATCAATATGTTTGGGTGAGTTGTGGAGTCATAGTCACAAGTCTGTTAGAGGACTGTTACAGAGAATGGGTAGTAAAAGCTGTAAAAGAGCTGCCACCGTGACATTGTCCTTCCTGAATTCCACACTGTCCAGGAGCCCGCCAGCCTGCACGGGGCAGCTTCTTGACTCAGGTGTTGGCCCCGTCTTGTGGTTAGATTTTATCCTTACTTCCTTTCCGTTTTCCCCATGTTTTTTACCTCTTGGCCTTTTCTCCTTGATCATTTTAGGCTTAACTCTGGCCAGGGCTTGGCTCTGCTGAGTTCTGAGTTGGCTCCAAGGCCAATGATTGGAAGTCATTAGCATTTGGTTTGGCTCTGGCCAAGGTCCCTTTCCCATGAATCAGATCCGGTCCTGCCTGATGCCTTGGGGTACTTGCCACTCTGTCAGAAATGTTTTCCTACAGGGGAATGGTGCAGCAATATTCTTCCTGAAAAGCCTTCTCAACCCTTTGCAGCTTACACTTCCTATTCCAATCCCTAAATTTTATATATATATAAATAGTAAAGTATTACATAATAGTACATATATCTCCTTTTTTTCCCATTGACCTTCCCCCAGCCTCCCCTACCCCCTGTCGCATGCCCTCATCCCACCCCCCAAGTGTCTTGTGTCCATTGGTTGTGCTTATATGCATGCATACAAGTCATTTGGTTGATCTCTTTCCCCAACTCCCCAACACTCCCCAGCCTTCCCGCTTTAGTTTGACAGTCTGTTCGATGCTTTACTGCCTCTGTATCTATCTTTTTGTTCATCAGGTTATAATGTTCTTTATTTTCCATAAATGAGTGAGATCATGTGGTATTTTTCTTTCATTGCCTGGCTTATTTCACTTAACATAATGCTCTCCAGATCCATCTATGCTGTTGCAAATGGTAAGAATTCCTTCTTTTTTATAGCAGCGTAGTATTCCATTGTGTAGATGTACCATAGTTTTCTAATCCACTCATCTGCTGATGGGCATTTAGGCTGTTTCCAAATCTTAGCTATGGTGAATTGTGCTGCTTTGAACATAGGGGTGCATATATCCTTTCTGATTGGTGTTTCTAGTTTCTTGGGATATATTCCTAGAAGTGGGATCACTGGGTCAAATGGGAGTTCCATTTTTAGTTTTTTGAGGAAACTCCATACTGTTCTCCACAGTGGCTGCACCAGTCTGCATTCCCACCAGCAGTGCACGAGGGTTCCTTTTTCTCCGCATCCTCGCCAGCACTTGTCGTTTGTTGATTTGTTCCAATCCCTAAACTGCCTATATTGAGGAGGGTTTGGGAGCTGTGTAGACCTGGGCACTTCCCTATGGCTCCCTGGTCTGGGAGTCTCGCCTCCACACACGTGTCTCTCTGCATGTCTTCTCTCTCCTTTGACCACCGAGCCTCTCAGTGTTTCCTCCCGAGATCTCACAGAGGTTCTGTGTGCCACCCCAAAGCTGGGCTGTCCCCAGCCTTGAGAGGTGGCACAGGCATGCCCTGCCATGAACTTGCCGCCCCATCCTCATGTGTGCCTTCCATCCTTGTTGGGCTAGGGGCATAGACAGAAAGAGCTGCCCTTGCTAAATTGTAGATAGGATTGGTTATGACCAAAACACATGGAAATATCCCCACTTTTCCTTTATCTCTTAATCTAGATTGCTCAAGGCCACTCCGGCACGTGGTGTTCTCATTTCATCCTCCCTAAGTGTTTATAGCCCGGGACGGCCCAGCTGGTGCGGGAGGAGGGAGGCGGCTATGAGGGCTGGCCTTGTGGGCCTGCACTGTTCTGGGAGCAGAGGCGAGGGAAGGAGACCCGATGGATGGCGAACAAATGAGCGTTCTTTGGTCACTAGCAACAGGAAGTCACTCAGGCAGATTGAGACGGAAAGGGGAAGTAGTGGAAGGAACGCAGGCGCTCACAGAGGCGAAGTGCCTGCTGAGGAAGAGGCGTGGGAAGGCAGCATTCCGGGCGGCTCCCAGGTCCAGGCTGCAGGGAAGGGTGGGCCGCCCCCAAGTAGAAGCCTCAGCCGAGCATCTGCACCGACTCTTTCTTGTGTGTCTCTTGCCCAAGATTCACGGTCTCAGGAGAGAGAGTCCTGGGTGGGCCTCGACCCCGTGTCCACCCCTCTGCCCCAGGGGCTTCCACTGCAGGGCTGAGAGGCCCAGAGAGCACCCCCCACCTGAGTGCCAGGATGCAATGGGGGGCTCGCAGTCTGGGTTTGGATGCAGGTGAGCCTGCCCGTGAATGCCAGTTGTGCCACCTATCGGTTATGGGACCTCAGACACCTTATCTGACTCCTCATTTGTAAAATGGAATAGCATTATGTACCTGATGGCTTTGTTTTCAGGATACACTCAGATCAGTGTACGGGGAACATCGATCTCAGTGTAGCCTCAGAACATTTTTGGCATACAGTAGGCATCTAATAAAGTCTGTTTATTTACCCGTAGGTCCCCAGGAGGTGGGAGAGCCAGACACAGATCATTTCGTGGGCATTAAGGGAGCAAGGACAGCATAGGGTGGGGCACTCTTCTTTTGTTGCCTCCTCCACGGAAAAGAATGTCATTTCTGCTCAGACTCTTCGTTCCTTTGATGCCAGAATCCCTGTGTGAACCTCCTGCTCACAGATGGCAGGAGAGCAACTGCTTCCTCATAGAAGATCCGTAGTCAGCATTTTAAAGTCCTTTCTTTTGGGTGGTCTTGGGGTTTCCCTCAGGATCCAAGGCTCTTCTTCCCCACCCCACTATTCTTTTCTATTCTTCAGCCCCATCTTTAGAAATAGGACTGAATGCCTGAATGCCGGCTGAGCTGCCTTCCCCACCAGGTCATGATTTCTATGACCCTAATGGGTTTGAAGTGGCCTGTTGTCTGGTCATTTCTTCAGAATTGGCCTTTGTGGCCCACTCGCTCACAGCATTTTCTCTGTATGTTGTGTGTGGGGTACTCTGAGAGGACAGGGGATGTCTCCTGAGGAAGACCAGGAGCTGCTGCCCGGGAGTGACTGTACTCTTCCTCCCCCGTCACCCATGAGGCAGGGTTTGGGCTTAATTTCCAGGAGGGCAAAGTAGTGCCTCTCTGATCCTGTTTGTGCCCTGAAGTGTACATTCTGAACTCTTTCTTTCCCCACTAGGGATCCAGGAGCTCCATCAGGGACTGGGAGTAGAGGGGACTATGAGGGTCAAGTTCTGCACTGGGGCACTGGCCCCTTCACCATGGAGGTAGTAAAGAGGGGGGCGTTGTATGTGTGGAGGGGGAAGATGCTCAGGAGAGATTGCTTGCAGGAGGGAGAGGGTACCTCGGGATGTAGGGAGATTGCCTTTGTGGAAGAAGGTGGAGGTGAGGGGGGATGGAGAAGTGATGCATGAACCCAGATCTGCCCCATCCTCACTGGGGGCAGAGATTGTGAGCCTCTCAGAAATGGCTGTGGGATGATCCTCACCAGAATCCCCTAAGGCCGACTGAGTTGGTCTCCAAGGCTTCACTTAGGAAGTGAGCTGCTCATTTCCTACCTCACTGTGTTACATGCTCCCAGTGACCCTACAAATGAGTGATGTCCACAAAGCCCTTTCCCAGCAGCCCTGCTCAGCTCCTGTAGATGCATGCCGATGGCTTCTTTTATGGAGTCCATCCCTCTCATATTTGGTCTTTCTCTTTTCCTGCTGCCTTCTGTTTTTCCCAGCATCATTGTCTTCTCCAGAGAACCCTGTCTGCTCATGGTGCACTGGAGTAGGACAGCTTCAATTTTTTTCATTTTTGCTTTCAGCAATGTTTCAGGCTTAATTTGCTCTAGGTCCTAGGCTAGGACCCACTTGTTTGTCTTTTGGGAAGTTCGATATCTATAGAGCTTTCCTCCAACACCATGTTTCCAGTGAATCCACTTATTTTTCCTATCAGCCTTCTCCACTGTCCAACTTTCACATCCATACATAGTAACTGCCTATACGAGGGTGTGAATGATCTCAGCCTGGGTCTCTAACGACACATCTTTGCTCTTAGTGATCTTTTCTAACGCTCTCGTTGCTGCCCTTCTGAGTCTCTGTCTTCCCTTGAATTCTTGGCTTTAGTTTCCATTGGAATTGATGACTAAAACCAAAAGGAACAAAATCTTTACCCATTTCAGCGTCTTCATGGCCTGTGCTAAAGTTGTGTGTTTCTTCTGTGGTCATGACTGTTGTCTTTTTGATGTTCAGATGCAGTCCTGCTTTGGCACTTTCTTCTTTCACTTTCACCAGCAGTCATTTCAAATGGACTTCTTTGCTACTTTCTGTTGGGACCTTTTCTAGTTTTCCTCCACACCGTCATCTGCATATCTTGTTATTGTATTTCTTTCATCAATTTTCACTCCTTCCAGGGACCCCTTTCCAGTCTTTACAAACTTATTATTGTAAAAGTAAACTGTGCTTAAAATTAACCCACTGTCCCTACTCAAAAATAAAACAAAAAAACAAAAAAACACAGAAAAACCCATAGCTCTAAAGTTAAAAAAAAAAAAGTCTGCTTTGTACCTCCACTTCCCCACCTGCTGCAATCCCATGAACTGGATGTAAATGTTTAATCACTTTAGTGCACATTCTGCCAGACTTTTTCCTGTACTTAAACAAATACCCACATACATTTATTTATTTGTTTGTTTGTTTATTATTTTAGAAAGAGAGAGAAAGAAACATTGGTGTGAAAGAGAAACATTGATCAGTTGCCTCCCCTACACGCCCCAATCAGGGATTGAACCCTCAACCTGGATATGTGCCCTGATTGAGAATCCAACCCTCCACCTTCTGGTGTAGGGGATGACACTCCAACCAACCAAGCCACACCGGCCAGGGCAACCAAATACCCACTTTTAAATTCCTCAGAAGTAAAATGATGCATGGTATTCTGAACTTTGTTTTTTGTCTTCACAACTTAAAAGTACCGTTCTTTGTCATTCGACCTAAATGGCTCCAGGTGCCCATGGCCATGCTCAAATCACCACCAAACCCTGACTCCAGGCAGTCAGCTGGGGGGTCCCTGCATCTCTCTAGCCTGCCCTACCTCTCCCCCCACCCCCCTCCGCAGCCTTTTCCTCCAGGAGCGCTGGTCCTTCTTCCTCCTCTGCCTTCCTGGACCTTTTCCAGTTTGTCTCCACATCAGTCATTTTCACTTTCCCAATCACGTTCACTCTGCAATGTAAAAGTCTCCCGCTCTGTTTCCAGCTCCTTTTGATTCTGGCCTTCCTGTCCTTTCTCCCACCAGCCTCTCTGAAGCCACAGTGACTGGGGGTGGGGGGTGGAAGGGGGCAAGCTAAGGCACTTCCATAGGAGGCAGTGGAAAGGCAGTGAATACACACACTTAATACTGTGTCTGCAACCACAAATAGCTTTTGACATTCTGATATCAACATATTCATACCTCTGATGTCTGCCTCATTGTATGTTCTGTGTGACAAGCAAGAGCACATTTCCTAAATGCTGTGTGATGAATTGCCAGACACAGCACACCTGTGTCCAGGCCAAGGAACAGCACATGACCTGCCCGCCATCTCATGCACACACACAATCGGCCAGCTTTGCCTGTTTGAAGTTCTAGATGGATGGACTCACATGGTGTAGATTCTTTAGTCCTCAGCTGAGCCAGTATATGTATCCATGTTGCTGTGTGTAGTTTTGGATCATTCATTTCTTTATTCATCGTTCTATTGTTGGGCATTTGAATAATTTCCAGGTTTGGGGCTATAATGAGCAGTGCTGCTACGAGCCATCTTGTATGTGTTTTGTGAAAATATGTGTGCATTTCTGTATGTTTATACTGTACAGCAGAATTGCTGTGCATGAGGTGTGCAGATGTTAAATTTCAGTAAATACACCTTTTCCAAAGAAGACGATCGTCTCCCCAAGCGTGGAGGAGAATTCCAGCATTCCAAGTGCTCCAAGTCTCGCCAGCCGTGGGCATTTCCTGTCTATTTTATCTCAGCCATCCTGGTGGCTGTGCAGGTCTTCGTCTGGACTGCCTTTTCTGTTCCATTGTTCTTCCCCACCCAACCCCCACCCTCGAGCCAGAACCACATTATTTTAGTTACCAAAGCTTCAGTGTTTTTGTGCTTCAGGATTGTCTTGGTTATTCTTGGGCCTTTGCATTTCCATATAAGGTTTACAATCTGTTTGCCATTTCTGTGTGTGTGTGTGTGTGTGTGTGTGTGTGTGTGTGTGTGTGTGTTTAGAAGCTGCTGAGACTTTAAATGAGATTTGTTGACTATAGAATTAATTTAGGGAGAAATGACATCTTCACAATAGTGAGGCTTCCAATGTATGAACGTGGCATAACATTTTACATTTTTAAGTGCAGAGGTCTTGCAAATATTTTATTAGATTCCTTCCTACCGATTTACTGGTTTGTGATGCTGTTTTAAATAATAATAACATTTTAGAAATCTGCTTTCTGTTTCTGCTGCTGATTTTTCATGTTGCCCTTGTTTCCTGCATCCTTGCCACATTCAGGTGTTAACTCTCATATCGTCTATAGAGTTTTATTGGTTTCCTATTCGTATGCCTTTCATTTCTTTTCTTGACTCATCGCTTTGGCAAAAGCCTTCAATAGTGCAGGATAGAATTATTACCGTTTCTATAGAAGGCACCCTGTTTTCAGAACTGACCTCAGAGCACACAGTAAGCATGCCCATTGCTTTAGGTTTTTAGTAGCTGTCAATCAGATTAAACTTCCCTTTTGGTCTGCTCAGAGGTTGTGTGGAAAGTTCTGGTTGGGTATTAAAACCAGTCATGTGATATTTCTGCATTTATAAGGTTATCATATGATAGTTCTTCCTTTTTTTCTGTCAAAATAGTGTTACACTGATTGATTTTAGAATGTTGACTATCCTTGCATTCCTGGGATAAACTCCACTTGGGTGGGATACGTTATTTTAATATGGTGCTGGATTCAGTTTGTTTGGGGATACTGTACTAGTGTCTGTCTTGATAGAAAGATGGTCTGTATTTTTCCTTTCTTACCTTGTCAGGTTTTGGTTATCAAGATTATGCTGATCTCATAAAATGAGTTGGGAAATGTTTGCCCTGTTTCTGTTCCCTGGAAGAATTAGGGTCAGGTGTAGTGTTGCTCCTTTCTTAAATAGTTGGAAGAAATCACCAAAAAAAACCATCTAGACCTAGGATTTCCTGCTGGTTTTAATTAATTAATTCAGTTGTTTTAATAACTATAGAAATCGGCATTATTTTTATGCTAGCTTTATTAAGTTAAATTCCTATACCATATAATTCATCTATTTAAAGTATACAATTCAGTGATTATCAGTATATGCACAGAGTTATGTAACCTTCACCATAACCATTTTTAGAACATTATATCAGTCCCATCATCTTCCAATCCCTCTATCACTCTCAGCCCCTGGCAACCACTAATCTGCTTTCAGTTTCTCTCTATTTGCTTATTGTGGGCATTTCATTTAAATGGACTCATGAGTATGTGGCCTTTTGTATCTGGCTTCTTTCACTCAGCATAACGTTCTCCAGGTTCATCCATGTTGTGGCATGTCTCAGAATTTCATTCCTTTTTCATGCCTGAATAATATTCTATTGTATGGCCATACCACATTTTGTTTATGCATTCATCTGTTAGTAGACATTTGAGTTTTCACTGTTTGGCTATTATAAGTAAAGTTGCTATGAACATTCCTGTACAAGTTTGTTTTGTTGTTTTTTTTTGAGACATTATGTTTTCATTTCTCTTGGTCATGTACTCAGGCATGGAATTGCTAACTCATATGCTTCATTATTTTTTATTGCTAAACCATAATATGGATATACCAAAGTGTACTCAACAAGTATGTTCCTGATGGTCATTTAGACATTTTTATTTTTGCCGTTAAGCAATGTTCCAGGCAGTGCCACTCAAAGTGTGGTTTTTGAATGAGTGCCGGACCTGGGTTATGGGTCTGTCACAAGTTTGGGATAGAAATTGGGAGTGTTTGGAAACTTTCATAGCATTTTAACCAGTAATTTTATGTCTGTTGAATCTTATGTTTTAAAAAATGAGCTAGTACTTTTATGTTTTTGGTTTTTCTAAATTTCATTTTCTACTTTATTTTATTGTATTTCACAAAAGTACTGGTCCCTGACAAACGGTGAGTTAGAACGTAAAAAGACAACTGGCTGCCCTCCACAGTTAGGTAGTGCACCTCCTGTCCACACGTGTTCCTGCAGCAATCATTCCTGGAGGCAGAGATGGAGGACCGAGACCACACTCTGACAAGTGAGCAAGCCATTGGGCCTAGTTTCTGAGGAGGAAGGAGGAGCTTCTGTTCAGCTCCTCGGCACTAACGATGAGGATGAGCTGTGATGCAGTGAACAGGTAAACGGAATGCAGTGTATCTATATGATGGAATATTAGTCAGCCTAAAAAAGGAAGGACTTTCTGACACATGATACGACATGGATGAACCTTGAGGACATTATGCTAAGTGAAATAAGCCAGACACAACAGGACAAACAGTTCAGGATTCCACCTCTATGAGCCACTTAGAGTAGACACATTCATAGAGACAGGAAGTACAATGGTGGGTGCCAGGGGCTGGGGGAGTTGAGAATGGAAAATTGCTTAATGGGTACAGAGTTTCCGTTTGGATGATGAAAAAGTTCTGGAGATGGATGGTGGTGATGGTTGCACAACACTGTGAATGTGCTTAATGCCACTGAACTGTACACTTGAAAATGGGGCAAGAAGAGGACAAGACTAGAATTCCCGCTCTCTCCACATCCTTTCTGTGCGCTCACATGGTGGAGAGAGCAGGAGTTCTAGTCTTCTTCTTATAAGGACACAAATCATTAAGCTCCGCCCTCATGACCTCATCTAAGCCTGATTATCTCCCAAAGGCCTCCACTTCCAGATAACATCAAATTGGGGTTAGGGCTTCAGCATACGAGTTTTTAGAGGACATAAACATTCAATTCAGAGCACCCATTCACTTTCATGTGACCTTGGACAAGTACCTTCAACGCCTTGAGACTCAGTTTTCTCTATCTGTAAAATGGGGACAATAATAGCCACTGCCTCACTTTTATGGGGTTACTGTGTCACCCAAGAAGTATCGTGTGCATATACCTTTGTAAGCTGCAACTCAGGAGCTTAGACTTGTCAGGGATCAGCTTCTCTGTGTTTCTGGAGCTTTTTTCTCAGGGCATCTTGGGGCCTTTTAGCTGAATGCATGTGGCATTAGGTGGAGGGAGACTCCTGCTGCTCTGTCTCTGCAAGACTCCTCCTAAAAGGCCATTTCCATCCCCATGTGTTTTAGATTAAGGCAGCCACGAAGTGAGCTGGCCCCAGGAGCCTTGCCCAAGATATGAGGTTATCGGAGATTCCTCTTAATGACCTGATTATTTTTAAAGGGATAAGACTTCACCACCACTAGGTAAAAAAAAATCAGCCAAAAATGTGCCTGCTGTAAAGCTCCTTGTTGGAGCCCTCAGTTTCTCGCTTCTGCACAGGGGTGACTTCAGGCTTCGGCCGGGACAGGACCCCAAAAGGGTATCTTTTAGGTGAACTCCACCCACATCAATAGATGACACACCCAAGCCAGCTTTTCGCATGCCAGGCCTTTATGCTAGGGCCCTCCCCGTTCTGGTTGTCACTCGGGAACTGTGCAATCTGTCTCGTCCCACTGGTTATCTGAGGGATGAGAGGCTGTGTTTGGCTAGGGCCAAGCCACCTTCAGCCATCCCAGGTTTGCAGAAAGAGGGCTGAGAAGGGGCTCTGAGCAGCAGCCTGTAGCCAGGTCCCAGGGGAGAAGGGGAAAGCTGTCCTAAGCGGGTACAGCAGTTGTAGCTCCCTGGGGCCACCTGTCTTTGCATAGGCCAGGCACCCCTCCCCCACCTCACCCCAGTTGGTGACCAAGTCACGAGGACAGTTTGTACTCAGTGATGTGCCTGTGCAAGCTGCGACACACCAGTCATCCAGCCGCCTCCTGGAAATAGAAGCCAAGTCAGAGCCGTTCTGGTAGAAGGCTGAGGTGGGCCCCAGGGCCTGG
The DNA here is from genome assembly GCF_027574615.1 of Eptesicus fuscus. Lineage (NCBI taxonomy): Eukaryota > Metazoa > Chordata > Mammalia > Chiroptera > Vespertilionidae > Eptesicus > Eptesicus fuscus. The sequence continues at coordinate 69,639,362 of NC_072478.1, forward strand.
CAGCCGCCCAGGCGGGAGATGAGGGGGTCGGCCGCTGATCTCAGGACGACAGATGGAAAAGTGGAGGAGGCCAAGGCTCCTCGTATTGGAAGTCAGGAAGCTGGGAGAGATTGGTGTTTGTGAAAACATTTGGAGAGCTGTCTGGCGCAGGCATTCCCGCCAGGACACTCCGCCAGCTCCCTCATCTGGCACCGAAGGAAAAGCTCCAGGGCCAGTGAGATTCCGCCTAGAGCAGCCCCAGGTCCACGGGCCTTCGCCCTGCGGCCACCACGCTCAGCACCCACCTCCTCATTGCTTCCATCCCCGGGCCGCGCTTGCCCCACACCTGTGGTCTGCACCTCTAAGGACCAGCACACCTTCTGCAGTGTGGCTTTGGACACCTGCACAGTGCCTCTGGGGTGTGGCTGAGCTCCCAGGCCAGTCCCTCCCTTCCCTGCCTGGCCTGAATGCAGGGGCAGTCTCTCCCCTCCCACCGGGGGGACTGCGATGAGCAAGGCCGTCATTGTGGACACAGCAGTTGAGGATGAGTAAAGACAGGAGCAGGACACACGTCGTTTAGTATAACGACCAGGTTTGCCGAGGAGCAGCGTGGCGGAACCGTTCCCTCACCCTCACCACAGCCATGTAGCGACCGGGACATCTGGCAGCAGAGGCATGTGGCTGAGGGAACACCGGACGGCAGCTTTGAGTCTGAGCCTACATTTTGGGGTTCAAGCCCTTTGTAGCTAGCCTGACCCCCTCTGTGTCATGGTCCCCCAAGCTCAGGAACGGAAATACCCTATGGCAGACTCACCTGGCAGCCCCGCCCTGCCCCCCAGGGGCTGTGTGCCTGCACCGGGCGATGAGAATGTAACGGGAACTGGCTTAGGCATCAAAGGACGTTTATTGGGCTCCGGGGAATTCTGGTTCCAGAGGCAGCTGACATCGTCTTGGTGTGTTGGCCTGTCCCTGGCTCCGCGCTCCCAGGTTGGTTTCATTCCCAGGCGGCTCTTCCCCTGTGAGGACCGTGACAGCCCGGCCCTGCCAGCTCCAGGCCCCATCCTGCCAGCTGTGCAGCCGCGGCGGCCCAGAAGGATCCCACAAAGGACCTCCACAGGCCTGGCCGTAGCCACATGTTCCCCAAACCCGCCACGGGAGCTTTGCTTGGCCAGGCCTGGGTCATATGCCCACCCTTGGGCAGAGGATTAAGATCAACCCCATGAAACCCACGTGGGCTGGGCGTGGCAAAGGGTGGCTCCCCGGAGGCTCTCCAGAGGAATCTGGGGTGCTAGTAACAGAACGTGGAGGGACGCTAGGAAGGTGCACCCACAGATGTGGACTCCAGTGCCCATACCCAACTACCTGCCTTTGCTTCTCATCCTCCAGCCCAGAATCTGCCCTCTGCCCTCTGCCTCAAGGTCCTCCCAGCCTCACCTCCTCCAGAAGGTCCCCTCTGATTACTCTGCCTCACCCCATACCCCCACACCCCACCTGTGCTTTCTTCCTCTCCAGAACCCCCCGGACACCAGCTCTGTCAGCCTGCCTATGCAGTGTTTGTCCGTTACCGCAGGCCGTCACCGTCTTCCGCTGTTACCCGCTTGGGGTATTTTTCTCCACATTCATTGGGAGGTCTTTCTCCATGTTGATGAGGCTTTTCCTGTGAGCCTTGGACTCATTGTCTGTTTCAGCTATTAGGTGAGTGAATGAGTGAATGAATGAATCAGTCAGTTGTTGAGCCACACAGTCTGTAAGACTCTGGACAGGGAACTCTGAAAAAATAAACCCCTGTTCTGTAATGTCAAGGAGGCAAGAGTCAGCCCCTGCCTGCTTGCCTGTGGCCAGGCTGGTCTAGAAGCTGGGAAGGTCTGCAGAAGAATCGGCAAGTGTGGTCCCGTGTCCCCATTTGTGAGAAGGGCCAGGAACCAGTCAGGTCAAGGCCCGACCATTACCAGGATGTGTGCCTGTGCTGGACAATACTGCATCTGCCCCCATCCTTTTGGTGACCGCATCCTGGTTTTCCTTGGGTAAAACCTCCTTCTCTAACCCCAAGCTATGGATTGGAGTGGGCTGACTCCACCATCTAGTGATAAGCACATAACCCAGTCAGCGCCCCCAAAAACGCAGTTTCTAGACTTTTCCTGGAACCGGGGTATCTTTACACTGGGTTGCAGAACTTGTGGGATTGGCGCTGCGGCGGCCTCAGGATGCATAGCCCTTCCCCCTCCCGCCAGGAATAAAGCCAACACACACAGAGAAACCAGAACTGAAAAATGGGGAGGGAGAATCTTGATGTTGTCATTGGAGCGCCTGGATCCAGCCTGAATCGTCATGGATTTTTCGGTCAAGAGAGGCAATGCATTCTCTTTGTTTTTTGTTCATTTGACCCCATTCTGACTTGAAGATACAAGTCCTGACTGATGTACTGCCATAGCAAAAGCAGTTGTTCCCCAGAGATCCCGGCCCTGTGACACAGGACTAGTTTTCCTATTGAGGCTCACGCCCCTGGGTGTTTGCATCTTCAAGGTCCTTGTTAGAGATCACACAGACACACTGTCACGGACAGGAGGGATTCTCAGGAAATGGCTAATTCAGCGAGTGACTGCCGTGTTTACAGCCCACGGGCCTCGGTACCAGGGCGTGTCGCAGCGTGGCCCTGTCTCAGGCCGGTCGGGGTCTGGGGTGTGTGTTGCCCACCTTGAGGAAAGTCTCTTTCCCGTTGTGCTTCCCTCCAGGTCTCCCTTAGGGTTTTCTGTGTTTGTCGGTTTGAGTTTCACATGCACTGTTGGTTCGGTCATGGAAATAATTACATGCACTGATAAAGCGTGGCAGTGAATGAAAGAAAAGGCTATAAAAGCCCCCGCCCCAGTGCTTCCAGGGACGCAGAGGAGGGAAATTTCTGTCTGTGGTTAAACAGGAACCGCGCTTTGGAGCTGCTCTTCCGGGCCGGTTCCCGTGAAAACCGTCTTTAACGCCGGGCCACGTGAATTGCTAGGAGCTTGTCCACAACATGGAGTTTTTTAAAAATTCAGCTCCGGCCCTACCTGGTTTGGCTCAGTGGATAGAGCATTGGCCTATGGACTGAAGGGTCCCGGGTTCGATTCTGGTCAAGGGCACATGCCTGGGTTGCGGGCTTGATCCCCAGTGGGGGCCATGCAGGAGGCAGCCAATCAGTGATTCTCATCATTGATGTTCCTATCTCTCTCACCCTCTCCGTTCCTCTCTGAAATCAATAAAAACATATTTAAAAAATAAAATAAAAATTCAGCTCTGGGCCTGGACAGGAGGTGATGCTAGGGACTGGGAGTACAGGGCTGGGGGTGCACCGTCCGTTACTGACATGATCTCTGTGAGAATTGTACCGTGGAAGCCAGGCTTGGTGTCCAAGGATTCAGGACGGACCTTCCTATTCTCAGACTGTGGGGGGAGACGGCAAGCCATGAGGAAGGATGCCTTCGGCAGAAGTGCCCGGCAGCCCCTGTGCGCTGACTCTGGAGCCCGGACAGTGCCCCTGTCTGGGTGCTGGGTGCCTGCCTGGCCTGTGACTTCTGGGGTTGACCATGTCACCAGACTGCCCGAGGATCACCGCGCCCAGCCCCCATTCGGCCCTCCAACAATGCCCAGTGTCCTCAAATATTAGCTTGTTGCCTATCCTTGGGTACATTCTTTCTCAAAAGACTAGTGGACACCACTCGAGGTTGAGGATGGCTGTGAGTGGCCCCAGTGTCCTTGCTGGACGACTAGGGTAGGGTGTGTGCAGCTTTGAAATGATCCCCCGGCTGCATGGGGAAGGTGGCAATGCCTTTCCCAGTCCTGGGGTAGATGACTGGGACCAAACTTTTGTCCCTGTTAAGTAAGATATGTCCCGACTGGAATTCATGTGGATATATATATATATCTTAATAGGAGAGCGGAAAAATCCTATCCCAGGCTCGTTGTCCTCCAAAGGCAGTAGCATGCCTGCTGAGTTTTCCTCTTTCTTCCTCTCTTGCTCCCAAGTTACAGAAAGCAAAACATCCAGGTCATGTTTCCAAGTTTCATTTCATAAACTGAAAACACATTTTAGGTCTCAAAGGGCAAAAGACAACTTTATCTAGCTAACGCTGAAAGATTTTAAGGTTTATATATCATGAAGTCATGTAACGCTTACGTCTTTTTTAGGCAAACTAGGAGAATTGTTACTTTGTTAAGAGTTCATATTCTTTTTTTTTTAATTATTTTATTGTGGTAAAATATATTTTCCACTTCAATCATTTTAAGTGTACAATTCAATGGCATTCATTTTATTTATAATGTTGCCCAACCATCACCACTGTCTATACCCAAACCTTCTTCATCACCCCAAATGGAACTTTGTCAACGTTAAGCAATAGCTCCCTACTTCCCCAAACCCTCAGGCCCTGGTGAAACCTCTAACCTACTTTCTGTCTCTATGAATTTGCCTGGTCTAGATATTTAAATAAATGGAATCATACAATATGTGACCTTTTGTGTCTGGCTTCTTTCACTGAATGTTTCCAAGGTTCATCCACATTTGAGTATGAATTAATACTTTATTCCTTTTTATATACTACGTTTTGTATATCCATTCATCCATTGACAGACATTTGAGCCGCCTCATTCTTAAGTTTCGACCTTGAACTGTTTTGGGGAGTAAATTTAATAGTAACATTTTTATTCCTGTAAAGCCTTCTTTTTATAATACCACTTGGACGATTGAATAGAATGAAATGGAACTAACCATTATTGATTGTCATCTATAAACCAGGTTCTATGCTAAGGCCTTACACATAACATAGTACCATCTCACTTAATTCTTGTAAAAATGGTTTGATGTCAATATTATCATCCCATCTTACAGACAAAAAAAAATCTGAGGCCCAGAGAGGATCAGGGACTTGTTTAAGGTCACATAGCTGCTAGTAGAACGTGGCTGAACCGAGCTTCGAACCCTGGTCCACCTAGCTCCCAAATCTACGTGTTCCCATCTCTTCTGCGCTCTCTCAGTAATCATGGGGACAAAGTGGTTCCTGCAGCTTTGTCACAATTAAGATGTCTCCTTCCCAAGTGTGTTGACACAGCCTTGAGCCCTGGTCCAAAGTGACCCAATTTTGTCCTTTAGTTTTAGTGTGTCCCATATCAGCTCTTCAGTGATGAGGGAGCACTTATAGGAGTCACATGAGTACGTGCTCCTAGGAGGTGTTACGGGAGTTTGGACGAGACCTTTGAGTAACGAATAGATCTCTCTGCACTGCAACTGGGAACCAGTGACCAGGTCCCTCCACTGAGCCCTCTGCTCTGGCAGCAACGTTGGGGACTGTCCAACTTAATTGGTCACACATGCATTCCCTCCCTTTTCATTTCTACCTCCCTCTGACCGTCTATCCATCCATTCATCTGACATTCATCCACCCAGCCATCCATACCTTCATCTGACCATCTGGCATCCATCCATCCATCCATCCATCCGACTACCCACTCATCCATCCGTCCATCTACCTAGCCAATATTTGCCACAGGCCCGATGGACCCTAAGCCCTGTACTAGGCTCTGGGATATAGTGATGGGCCACATCAATGATCAATGAGATAAACGTTCTTTAACAGGGGATGGAACTACTCAGTAGAATGTATTAAAAGTCAGGAAACTTTATTCCAAAAATCCTGATTCCTGGTAAAACTGGAAGACCAGGCAGTACAGAGCCCAGCTTGCCCCATGGCAGGGCCCACCAGAGCTGTGTAGCACCGTGCAGAGCCTTTGCCTCTAGTTCACCAGCCCCTGCCACTCCCCGTTGTCTTATACCTGGACCATGCTGCCTGCCGGGTCCCAGGAGGCCTTTCAGTCTGTGTCCACCCCCCCTATCCTCCCCACCCCCATTAGACTAGATTGTGTTTGCAGCAGCCACTTGCTGGCTCACAGTCTGCCTGGGCTTTGTTCCAACACACTCTTCCCCTGAGCTCAGTTTCCTCATCTGCATAATGGGCGTTGGCGGGGGATGATAAAAACTGAAAAGGTCTGCAGACTGCAGTGTGCTACTCAAAAAAGGGGACTGCGGTCCCTGCGAGCCTGAGCTGGCAGGAGAGAGGACGGGAACAGGGCCTTGTTGAAAGGCTGGGTGTTCGGTTTAACAGATTCTCCTGTTAATTGAGGTGAAACATTCGTTGGCATCCTTCCCGCACCCTGCTTAGTGCTGTTAGTGGTCGGCAGGCGGGCCTGTTTCTCCTGCCGGCACTCACAGAGACAGGCCTTAGCGAGCACTCTGACCCTTTCCTCTGTGTCGTTGACGCTGGGATGTTGGCATTTTTTACTCCTCTCACCGGGTAGGGGACCAGGTTTGCTTTTACCCACTCATCTATCTCTGCAACAAATCTCTATCACACACCTATTTGCCAGGCACCATTCTAGACATGGGAGATATGATGGCAGAACAAGACTGACAGCTATTAAGGGGCTTACCTTTACCCAGGAATAAATGACTGTGTGTCTTGCCATGTCTTGCTGGATGCTTCTGGCTGTTCTTGGCAGGGTGGGGCTGGGGCTGGAGGGGTAGATGGGAGGTGGGTGTGTTGCTGTAGATCTCACCACGGGAGTCTGTGTCCCAGCTGGTGCTGGCCCCAGGCCTACATGCATCCTATCATGGCCTCCTCCAGGGGTGAGCACGGCCCCCAGAGCCTTGCCCAGAGACACATCTGTCCACAATAATGGACGCTTTCCACGCACACAGCCACCGGATGGTTCGGCTCTGTGTACGGGAAGACCCGCTTCGCCAGTTACTTACAGCAGCAGCCCTCATTCTTTCACTTCGCTGCTAATTATTTAGCATCGGGACAAGTGTGAGGTGCAAGGATACCTGGTGGGCAACGTGGGCACAGTGCCCACCCACATGGAGCATTTGGGGGAGACTCGGGGGGAGGGAGGGGGGACACAGCCAATCCAGGCCTGAGGAGGCAGGGCGCTTCTGAGGGGAGGTGACACCTAACTTCAGAAGGGTAAGCAGACACTGGGGAGAGGACCGGTAAACGTCTAGTCTAGAGAAAACTGTGTTTGGCAAGTGAGAGTCTGGAGCATTCAAGGAAATAAGCATCCAGTCCATGTGCTTAGAAAGCAGAGTCTGTACATGGAGCGGGTGGGGGCAGGCGGAGCAGTGATGCTTGCCAGCAGAGAGACTGGGAAGAGGGTCATAGCGTTTAGATCATGTATCTTGTGCACCATGACCAAGGGGTTTGAAGGTACCCTAAAAGCCAGGAAGATCCATGGGGGGGGGGGGGAGGGTTCAGGCAGGATATTGAGTGCTTTGGCCTTTTGGTGGGGCAGAGGATGGGTTTGAGGGGCCAGACCTCAGGCAGGGGCTGGGGGCGAGTGAGGAGGCTGCTCAGTGGTCTGGGGCAAGAGGAGGAGGTGGCAGCTGATCCTTGCACAGGTGTTTTGGAATAGAATTGGTGGGGCTGGGGCTGCATCCCTGATGAGAGGGGACAGGCAGGGGGCATGGGAGGTCTCGGCTGCTGGTGAGGGTGGCCATGAGGAGCAGGAGAGGGGAGCAGGCTGGTGGGAGAGGATCGTCAAGGGGGAATGTCACAGTGGAGGTGCCCAGGATCCTGGGAATTTGGTTCTGAGGCTCAGGGATCCACAGGGAGTGGGGGGGAGGGGGTTTGGCACCAGCATGAGGAACCCACAAAGATGAAGAGAACCTGTTTAAGGGGAAGGCATGGGAGGAGCAGGCCAGGCTGTGGAAAGGAAAGCCGAGATGGAGGCCCCAGGTGAGCAGGTCACCAGGGTCAGGTGACACCAAGCACTAAAACATGTCCTCTGGATTCGGCCTTAGAGAGGTCACGTTAACATTTGGTGTGCGTTATTTGGAGGGAGAGTGGGTTGAGGAATGGTGGGAGGTGTGGGAGGGGGAAGAGATGAGGCTGAGTGGACAGCGTCTGGAAGGGGCACAGGTGCGGGAGGTGTTCCAAGGGAAGGAGCTCAGAGCAGCCAGGAGAGCAGGAGACGGGGCTGCAGTGAGTTTGGTGTCGAGAGTTCTGAAGAAGCAGGAAGAGGTGGGGTCCAAGTCCACCAAGAAGGATGGTGGGTGTTAGGAAGCTGAGAGAGTCCCCCCCACCCCCCGTGGCCTGTTTCCTCGGTGAAGGAGGGGTGCGTACTCAGCACTGGCAGGGGTTTGAGGAGACTGGAGCTGAATGGACAAGAGGAGGAAGGGTTCCAGGCACCCGAAGGCTGTGGGAGATTTGTGGACCTGCCCTTTCCTCGCCACCCCCTCCCTACGCAGGCTAGCTAGGGCCCCTAGCCCCTGGATAGCTCTGCACTGACTCTGGACTTGTGCCGCTCCTTGGCCAACCCTGCCCAGCCCAAAGAAAGGCTCACAGCAGGCACTGCCCAGTCCTGGACCCATCCCCACCAAGATGGGCAGACTGCAGAGGAGGCTGATGGACAGGGAGGCTGAGATGGGGTGCTGTGGGTGGGGCACACAGAGGAGCAGAAGGGGCCCCGGGCATTGTGATGTTTCCCCCTCCGCCCCCCCCCCCCTCAGCAGACATCCCCAGAAGGGCTGGCTGGGCACTGAGCCCGCCCAGCCCTCCTCCACATCTGCAACTCAGCTGCTCCAAGAAGCTTGCCCAGCACACAGCTCTTGGGTGTCCGTTAGAACAGACAGCAACTTTCTTCTGCATGAAAATGTTTTGCTTCAAAGAGAGGGATTTTATTTTTATTGGACTCTGGGGGGAAGTAGCTCTAAAAATTAAAACTTCAACAGAAAACACAAACGGATCTTGGTCCCCTTACTTGGCATTGTTCCTAATTATTAAGCCAAGCTCTGAAAATGCTGGGTTATATCTTGGATTGACCGCCGGTGTTATGCATTTGTGGATGATAGTAACCTGTGCCCTATGGGGGACTGGTATTCTGAGGCTGGAAATATATGGTCAGTATCTGGACTTGGGTATTTTTCTTCCCAACCTGGATTTTCCCATGCTGCCCCGCACCCCGGGATTCCCACAGCATCCTCTTTGTACATTGCTGGGGGCAGCTGGCTATCAGCTGCAGGTCGATTCACATTGTAGCCCCACACCTGTGGCCCCAGGATGTGGGACCAAGTGTGGTGATGGGTTTTGAATTAATTGATTTGTTGACAAAAGAATATCCAGTCTATAGAAAAGTTTATTTGAGTCACAATTTTGAGGACATGCCCAGAAGCAAAATCTCAAAGGTTTAATCAGAAAAGGGATTTTTTTTTCCCCGCTCACCTAACTGAAATCCTCTGTCAATGTGACAGTGTTGGGAATTGTCCAGGGCCTGGCACAGCGGGGACGGGTCCAGGACTGGGGAGTGTCTGCTGTCGGTCTTTCTTCGGGCTGGGCAGGGCCATCTCTTTTCGCTGTTCCTTCCTGCCATGTGTTGGCCCCTGGCAGCTCCAGGCTTACATCCAATGAGATTAGCATCCTGGAGGAAAATGAGAGCCTCTCTTCTAATAGCCCAATAGTGAGCTCCAGAGTGGATTCTCATTGGTTGCAGAGAGTCATGTGCCCACCCCTGAGCCAATCATGGAGACCCTGGGAGGCGAGGCCTAAGTCACATGACCATTCCAGAACCAGTCATTGAGATCCTAGGAGGCGAAGCTTGGGTCATGTGCTCACCTAGTGGCTGGCATGCAGCTCCCTGTTTTGAGAATGGAAAACTGGGGACTGTTTTCTATAAGGAGAGGGGTCCGTGGGGTGGACAAATCGGTAGACCTGACCTACAGCCTCTCTAGTCCGCAGGCTGAGCAGGCCATCCTCCACTGTGTGCTCCAACAGCAATGGCTCCAGTACTTCTAGTCATGCTCAGCACCCCATCAGGCAACTAAATCAATCTCTCTCTCTCTCTCTCTCTCTCTCTCTCTCTCTCTCTCTCTCTCTCTCTCTCTCTCTCTCCCCCCATGCCACGTAGTGAACTGTTAAAGTACTAGGCTAAATAAAACAAAATGGAGGAAAGAAACCAGAAAACATTTATTGGCTATTACTCTGTGCCAGGCCCTGTGGCGGGTATTTTAAGCAAGTTAATTCTTTTTGAACTGTGAGCTAGATGCTATTATTATTCCCATTTTACAGATGAGAACCTTGAGGACGGAACATTAAATGACTGGCCAAAGGGTTCACAGTGAGAGACTGAGGATTCAAAATAGAGTTTTCTCAAAAGAGTAAAGTTACATGAGCAAGGCTATAATTTACAACACTCTTTGTTTCTTTTTTCTTTTCTTTTTTACTGCACTCTGTACATAGCCAACGGTGGGAACGCTTCCAAAGTTCCACCCAGAAGGGGCTGGCTGGGGACTGTGGCACGTTCGCACAGGGGGTGACGTGAAGCTGTAAGAGGAAATGAGGAAGGTCTCGGCACATCACTGTGAGGTTGCTGTCAGGATATAGTGCTAACTGGAAAAGGCCAGGCGTAGCCCGTGCATGCAGTATGCTGCCTTTTACGTAAGTAAAAGGGGGAACGCTTGGATGTACATATTCATATTTGCTTAAATCTTGAAAAAGAAACAATAGAAGAATAAACACAGATTTACAAACCAAACAATGTACCTTGTTTCATAAGTTGGCTTTGGAACCCTGTAAACATTGTACATAACTAAAAACCCAAATTAAACAAAAAAAAGAATAAAAGCAATCTCCTAACACTGAAAACAAACAGAAACAAACAGTTCTATATACAAAATTAATGGCATAACCTCACAGAGAATTGTTTTGAGTGACTTTGAAACAATTTGTGTAATCCAAGTGGGACAGAGACAAAAACAACCACAAATAAAAACTAAACTGCATTCAGTAGTCTTTTGGTTGCTAATAAGAGGGGGAATTGTTGTTTTGAAATGCTTATATATACAAATACACATATTTAACCACAAGTAATCACATTCGTGTCTTCAGAAACCAAGGTCTGCAGTGTAAGGGAAGCAGTGCAAGCATACCATCTTGTAAATTAAGTAAATCTTGTCATTGTTCATGAGAATTGGTAACAGCAGCATTAAGCCCTTGCTGTATTCCATAAGTAATTGCATTAATGTCACTAAGAGCAACCATACACGTCTCCTGCCTGGGATCAGACCCCCCCTTTCCACCTCCCACCAAGCCACCGTTCCCACTGGCCCGGGCGTTCATCTTTGCCCACAGTAGACGGGATGGGTGTTCAGTGGATGGATGGGAGTGAGTATTTCCATGGCTCCTGGAACCCCAAAGTCTGTTTGGAGGATGTGCCTTGGATCCCCGGGTTTTCCTGATTACGACGCTGAGTTCAGCCCCAGCGGCTGCTTGTGTGTGCAGGCCACAGTGGTGTGGGGCCCCCAGAAAGCCCGAGGCCTCTAAGAACTGTCAGTCATCCAGGCAGGCTAGGAACCACCCACCCCGGACTGGGACCCAGCAGGCTCAGCCCCACTGCCAAGGACAGGCTTCAGTCTTGGGGGGTGGCATGGCTGTGCAGTCCTGCTCAAGAAGCAGGCCTCGGCGACTTTTGTTTTTCTCTGTTTCTTTATTTCTCCCATCAGCTTCTCAAATCTTCTGGACGACCTGGCCTCACCTGCGCTTTGCAGGCTGCGGGTGCACTGCTAGGTGGGCATGTCCCACCAGAAGTCTCAGTGGGGGGTCTGAAGGCCCGGCATCTATGGACTTGAGGTTCCGGCTGAACTGTGGGTCCTCAGCGGCTGTGAGACTCAGCACAAGGTCCCAGCCGGCCAGGCTTCCTGGCCCCGCGTGTCCTCTCTGTGGGGGCCGCTGCCTCAGGGGGTGTGCGAGCCCTCGTGGTCAGGCTCAGCCTCACTCAGGTCCTTCTATGGTCCAGTTCCAATGATCGGACACCCCGGCCCTGAGTCCGGCCCCCGAGCCTGGCCTCCATCAGGCTCCTCCTGGGCCTCCGCCACGCTTTAATGGGCTGCCAGTTACCTTCGTGTTATGAGTTGAATTGTGTCTCCCAAAAAGGCATTGAACTCCTACCCGCCCCGCCCCCAATACCTGTGAATGTAAGGTCATGTGGAAATAGGGTCTTCACAGATGATCAAGATGAGGTCAGTTAGGGCGGTCCCTAATCCAATATGACTGTGTCTTTATAAAAAGGGGAAACTGTGGGCACAGAGACAGACACACAGAGGGAGAACGCCGCGTGGACGTGAAGGCAGAGATCAGAATTACACACCCAGAAACGCCGCAGTGCCTTCAAACCCCCCAGAAGCCAGCCAGCCCTGCTGACCCCTTGCTCTCGTACTTCCAGTGCCCAGAACTGTGACTGAAGGAATTCCTGTGTGTGAGCCACTGTCTGTGTGCTTCCCCACAGCGGCCCCAGGACACTGCTGCACTCAGAGGAGGTCCCCGAATGGGGACCGCCACATACTTGTCAGGCCTGACTCTTGTTTTAAAAAGCTTCGAGCCAGCACTTAAAAAATCCAAAACCTCACGTAAAACTCAGATTTCCAGTTTCCTTGAAAAAATCAGAACATCTGCCAACCCCGCTTGGCCACAGGTGGCGGGAGCAGAGTCCTGGCTGCCCCTTTCAGTGGCCGGGGATCCCACAGACCGCCCAGTGCATGTCCCAGGGGGCACGCGCGTGACGTAGACAAGGGGCTTCACCCCCACAGGTGCGTTTGCCTCTCAGCGGGGTCCAGCCTGGCCCCAGCAGGCAGGTGAGTTTCCCTCTTTGTCCCACTGCCTCCACGGCCGGGGCTTCCCTCCTCTGTCCCCCAGGCTCACCCAGGCAGCCTCCGACCTCCTTCACTGTGTGTTTCTTTCCTGACCACGGAATACTGCCTTACAGAACCACCCTAAAGTTTTCAGCTTCAGTAAATTGACCTAACAGTGCCCTTTACTCCCCTCCTGGACCAGGTACAGCTCTGCCTCCTCAGCATGGTTTAACCGGGAGCCTGTCCACAGACTCGCTTTGTCTTCCACAACATTGACCTTTCATGAAATCACCTCTCCCTTCCTACCCCCTTAAAAAAAAAAAAAAAAGCAGAGTACTCCTTCTGTTGAGTTTGAGTGTGTTGTCTTCTGTTGCTGAAGACGCTTACCAGTATCCCTGACTTGGCATTGTATCCAGGCTCCCCCGTGCTGTGGCAGGAGCTGCCGTCCCCCCGGGGCTGGGGCTGCACATGGTCCGGTGTGTGCATGGGCTGCCGTGCATTCGCCTGTTCTTTTCCCAGACCTTTCTTTTTCCAGACCTTTCTTTTTCCGGACCTTGGCTTTTTTCAGACCTTTCTGGCCATGGACAATGTTGCTAGGAACAGCCCTGCATGCCTGTTGGCACGTGTGTGAATTTCTCTAGAGTTTATCCAGAAGTGGTGCTGCTGGCTCATCAACCATGCAAATGTTTGACTTTTCAAGATAATTCCAAATTGTGTTTTCAAAGTGGGTGTGGTCCCTTCGCAGTGAGTCAGAGGTCCTTCGAACTGATATCGTTTGGCCACCACGCGTAGAGTGTGTGAGTTACTGTCTCGTTTTGGTTGGTGCAGTGCGCGTTCCTCAGATGACGGATGGCGATGAGCATCTTTTCGTGTTCTTTGACACGCGTGTGCCATTTTCTGTGAAGTGGTTAGTAATAGCAATAGTAACACCACCTCTTGTTTACAACTGGGGATGTGTGAGGAACTGTTGTAAGCACACACATCACTTAATCACAAAGCAGCCTAACGAGGAAGGTGCCCTTATCATCCTCTTTTCATGGATGTTGCCCATTTCCTTTTCGATTGTCTTTTTCGTCTTGACTCCTAACTCTCTCTGTTTTAGCTGGCTTTCTCTGACACCACCCTGGCAGGCGGGAGGGGAGAGTGCCCCCTCATGCCAGCGGAGGTGGGTGTCCAGGTCCCCACTCTGTCTCTGTTGACACCCACGGGGCACTCCCTGTGACTGCTGGGCGGGGTGGGCGTCCCGATACCCCACATGGTCTCCAGCAATAAGCCAGTGGCACCTCATTACTGGCCTGCTCTGATACCACCCCCCCCCCAGCAGGGGTGAGGGGTGCCTCCTTGTATATGGCCTTGAGGAGGTGAAATCCAGGCTCCCTACTCAGCCCTGGAGGGCCAGTGAGAGTAGAGTCACCCTTTTCCCAGTGTGGAGAAGAGAGGTGATTGTCTAAACATCCCGTCATGCCAGGATGCCCTTTTCCTGGTCCGTTGGCTAGAGAGAGCAGGCTTTTGCTGGGGTGATTTGGGTCTGTGCCCCTTGGTGCTTCCCGGCTCCGAGTCTGGGGTGGGTGAGGCAAAAAGAAAATGCAGGGACTTGCCACTGTATCCTGGGTCCTGAGGTCCCGAGCTGGTCTGCTTTCTCTCCACCACGAGGCTTCTTCTGTTTTACATAGAATGCCCAGGGCTTCTCGTTGCTGTGAACAAAGTTTGCAATTTCTGGTCAAACGGGAGCCTTGAACAGAGCAGGCAAAGTGGCATTTTTGCAGATGACTCCCCCTTTTCAGAGTACACTGATGTCAGTGGATGAGCACATACTACGGCTCCTGCAGGAAAAGGCAAAAAAACTCCTTTAAAATAATTTTTTAAAATTCTAGAATAGATTGGGGTTTACAGAAAACACGTGAAGATAGTACAAAAAACTTCCATAGACTCTGCACCCAGTGTCCCCCATGATTAACATCTTACATTTGCATGCTACATTTGTTACAATTAACGAACCGATATTGGTACTTTATTACTATCTAAATCCATGCTTTAGTCAGCTCTCCTTAGTTGCTACCTAATATCCCTTGTCTGGCCCAGGATCCCATCTCTGACACCTCATTGCCTTTGGTTGCCATGTCTCCTTGGCCGTGGCAGGTCCTCAGACTTCCCTTGTGTTTGATGACTCCGACAGGTTTGAGGAGGCCTGGCCAGGTGTTTGGTGGAATGTCCCACAATTTTGGTTTATCTGATGTTTTTCTTGTGGTTAGACTGGGGTTTGGGATTTTTTAGGAGGGAGACCACAGAGGTGCAGTACCATTCCCATGCTGTGGTATCAAGGGTACATGCTGTCAAGGTGACTTCTCACTGTTGGTGTTAATCTTGATCACCTGGCTGAGGTCGCGTGTCTAGGCTTCTCCACTATAAAGTTACTCTTTCCCTCCCTTTCCATACAAAGTGCTCTCTTTCATTCTCCAAATCTAAATGGCATCTTTTATTTGTTTACATCAGTGTTTCTTTTTTTTTTTAAATATATTTTATTGATTTTTTACAGAGAGGAAGGGAGAGGGATAGAGAGCCAGAAACATCGATGAGAGAGAAACATCGATCAGCTGCCTCCTGCACACCTCCTACCGGGGATGTGCCCGCAACCAAGGTACATGCCCTTGACCGGAATCGAACCTGGGACCTTTCAGTCCGCAGGCCGATGCTCCATCTACTGAGCCAAACCGGTTAGGGCAACATCAGTGTTTCTTAACTGAGGGACAATTTTTCCCTTCAGGAGATACTTGGAAAAAGTAAAGTAAACCAAAATAGCGTCTTTTCCCTGTTTGGTGAATACATGTTTCTTATATCTGAGAATATTGATATTTGTTTTGTACTGTTTTATTTTTGCTGATATTTGTCAAGTATATCTTTTCCCAGCTTTTTGCTTTTAATATTTCCATGTTCTTATGCTTTAGGCATGATTCTTTAATCATCCAACTGTCAATCTTTTTCTTTTAACTAATGAGTTTAGTCTGCCTATCTATGTAGTAATTACTGATAAATTTGGGCTAGTTTCTTTGGTCTTTTTAAAAGATTTATAATTATCTCACTTTCTTCTAGGCATTTCTTTTCTAGTTCTCACCTTTTATTATCTTAGTTTGTTGTTTATATTTTCTTTTTTTATCTGTTTCCTCTCTAACAGTAGCACTCTGCTACTGTTTTCACCTTTTCCTCATGTAAACTTAATAAATAGTAAGATGTACCGACCTTACGTGTTTGCCTTGATTTTCTTTCTGAACACACTGTAGACCATCAGTTATTTTTTTTCTTAACACTTTAAAGATATTCTACGACTTGCTGACTTCAGATTCTTGTGTTGAAAAGTCTACTGTCATTTTAATAGTCATTACTTTAAAGGTGAGCTGCCCCTATTTCTGTGGATACTTTTAAGGTCTTCTCTTTGTCTTTGGTGATGTGTAGTCTTGTTTGTGTTCATACCTTGCCTTACTCTATTGCATTCTTGTGATATGTTTGTGTATATGTTCCAGTTCATTAATTCCCTCTTCAGCTTTATCTAATTTGCTCTTTAACATACCTATTGAGGTTTTTATTTCCACCATTATATTTTTCATGTTTGGAAACTACATTTTTTTTTTCCCCTCAGCTTCTAATTAATTATTCATAGTCTCTTTTGTTTTCTCATCTTTGTGATTGTGTCATTTTTTTTCTGTAAACATTTTATACATAATTTCTTTAACTCTATTTCTGGAAAAGTTCAATGTGGAAGAGAAGATTATTTACTGTTTCGGCTGAGTCTCAGTCAGAGTCTTGCCTTTTGACACATCAGTCTTTTTTAGTGGGGGGCAGTTTTATTTTTTTTATGGCAACACACACGTTAATCTTTGAATATGACCCCTTTCTTGATCGAAATCTACGAGACTCCTGTGTGGAAATTGGAGAAGATTTCCTCCAGGTTGCATTTGCTTCTGCATTGGCTAGACGCTGTGGGGAGCCACTGCCCTGGAACCGTTCCCGTCACCTTGAGGATTTTGACTCAGTGAAGGTGGAATTCCAGCCCAAAGTTTCCTTTGCTGTTGACTCAAGGCCCTGGGTCCTGACAGCCATGCTTCTCTTGCTGTTTGCCCTTGGGACAGCTTGACCCCTCCTGGCTCCTCACTGCTCAGGCTGCATGTAGCTCGAATCTGCTTTGTATTTAGTGGGTGATAAATGTTCCTTGATGAAACCTTTACTCTTTTGACAGCAGCACTGCCTCAAAGAGTGCTTCCTGTCCAGAATACCTTGACAGCCATGACGCCAGGAGCAGTGTCCTGAAATTTTTTTATTTTTAGCTCTTCAGCCAGGGACCCAAATGTAATCCTGGGAGCTTAGAAAATGTGTCTCAGTAGAACAAGGATCCTTTCCTCTGAAAAATCAGTCTCAGGCTCCAAGGTTTTAGAGATCATGAGATTCTACATGAGAAATTTCTTTCTGAATTTAGTGCCAGGAAAGCCTTGTCTTCCCAGAGGGATTGGCCAGCTTCCTCTGCCTTATGGCAAGAGCTTTGTAATACATCTTACTTCCTTTCTAGCGCAAGCTGCCTGGAAGCATTGGGCAAAACAGATGCCATTTCATCTCAGCATTTTTAGTCCTTAGGACTGGCTTCCTCCTCTTTCTCATTTGTGTGTGTGTGTGTGTGTGTGTGTGTGTGTGTGTATTCTATTGATCCTTACAGAGAGGGTAGATAGGAGGGGGGCGGGGAGAGATTGAGAGATATATATATAGAGAGAGAGACACCTGCCCCGAATGGGGCCGGGGATCAAACCTGCAACGGAGATACGTGCCCTTGACCAGAAATTGAACCTTTGACTCTTCAGTCCTGGGGCCAACGCTTCAACCACTGAGCCAAATCAGCCAGGGCTATATGTATATATTAATAAATTTATAGTCTACTTCCCTCTGTATCTCTTTTATGGAAAGAGGCAAGTTATAAGTAAATTAAGTTAGCTCTGGCTGGGTAGCTCAGCTGGTTAGACTGTTGTCCCAGTACACCAAGGTTGCAGGTTTGGTCCCTGGTCAGGGCACTTACAAGAATCAACCAATGAATGCATAAATAAGTGGAACAACAATGAACAAATCAATCTCTCTGTCTCTGTCTCCCTCTCTCCCTTCTTCTCTCTCTAAAATCAATTTTAAAGTAACTAAATTAAGTAAAAGTTTATAAACATTTTACATTTCCTTCCCTTGTGTTCTTAAGGTATCCAAAGGGAAGGTGTAACGTGAAATATGTATGCAGGTTGATCTGGCTACACGTTCTGAGGCTTCATACCTCAGGCATGAGTAAGCGAGGCATTTCGTCCTCTGCCTCCCCTGTCTTGTGGGCAGATGTATCCCGACCGTTCTGAACGGCGATTCTCCCGCTCACTTCCCTTGCCTTCATGGTGGACTCGGGGGGAGAGTGAGTTGCTTTGGAGCTTCACCCAGCTTAAGAGTAAGAACTAGACCTTGCCTACTGGCATATTAAGACATTTTCCCAGCGAGTTCAGAGTGTACTAACACACGTTCAGCTGGTGGAAAGGGGTAGGTATGTCATCCCCATATTATAAATGGCAGAACTGGGGTACCCTTGCCAAGCTCATTCTGTGAGTTCTGACTCTTGCCGTGTCTCATCCATTGCCTCATAGTTACCAACTACTGAACGGAGTGCTTCAGGACATGGGCTGTGGCGCTGGGCTGCCTCTGCATAGCCTTTCACTGCTCACCACGTACTTACTGTGTAGCCTTTAGCAAAGCTACTCAACTTCTCTGTACCTCAGTTTCCTCATCTGCAAAATATGCAAAGTAATAGTATCTACGTCCCAGAGTTGTTAGGAGGACAAAAAGATTAAATATAGGAAAATGCTTAGAATGTATAGAAAGTACTCATAAATGCTGGCCGTTGTTATTACTATTTAGTGTTACCATTGTTATTATTGCTGAAGGGTCTACCGTGGACAGAGAAAATGGCCATTGGAACCTCCCAGTTGTCACATTCTGGGGACTTTTCCCCATCTTGGACGGAACTTAACCCGTGGGCATCTCTAGTTCAGATCTCCTGCTTTATTATTGCAGCTCGCTGCTCTCAGGGTCCATGTGCCCTCTCTCCTTCCCTTCCTTCCCCACTCTGCCTGGCCAGCTTCATTCACCCTCGTGGCTCCAGGCGCCCTCATAGTCCGATGGTTGCAAATTCCTTACCAGCTTTTCCTCTGGGCATTGGTGCTCTATGTCCAGCTTACTGTCAACGCTTCACCCTTCCTCCCCATCTCAGAGTGGCATCTAGCATCCTTCTAGAGGATTCAGGCTGCTAGGTTAAATTTTTTTCATTCATTCATTCATTCATTCACTCACTCACTCATTTTTTCATTCATTCCAAGTAGTGTGTCAGGCTTCTAACCCCTCCGAGGTTCGTGATTGGCCCCCAATACTGGGACTATGTTAGGCCACCCTTCACACCCTTGATTCAGGCTGCTGCTCTCACGATGAGCAGAATATTTAGCCCACTTAACCCAAAAACCCAGCTTCTCTGAGTTACAGTTCAGTGTGGCCTCACCAGTCCTATCTCAGGTTGTGTCGTGGGTTCCACAACACTGGGAGCCCTGCTGATGACAGTTGGACCCAGGGAGCCTGTGGTCCAAGTCTCATGCCTGCAGATAGGTCAATGGCTGATCACTTGCCACGTGGGAGAATCTGAGCGAATCTGGGGTCAGAGCTGGCAGGGTCAGAGCTGACAGTATCAGGTGTGTCTCTGGTGACCCCAGTTTTTCAAGGACCCAGCCCTGACCATGGGCATACCATTATTGTAGTCAAAGACTCAGTATCCCCATGGCCATCTGATGCTACTCCCATGTGGCTCCAAATTTAATGGGACTCAGAGACAAGTGTGCATGTACAAGTGACAGAAAAATATTCTTTCTTCCTCATGATCCAGCTGGATGATGGGTGATGGTCCCCAAAGCCTGGCTCAGGTAGAGTCCATGATGATAGCAGGAGGATACCGCATATTGGAGAAGGCGAACAGTGGACTATAGGGAGGTGTTAGGAATGTACCAGGGAGAGGTACTCTCTTGTTTGGAGCATCAGTGGGAAGTATGTCATGGTGTTCGATGCCTGTGCCCCTCAGCCAACTCCTCTGAGGCATAGGTGGCCTCAATATGCCCAGCCAAGTCTGCCCACTTGGCCCCATTGGAGTGGTGACCTGCTCTGTTAGTCTGCTGGGGCTGCCATAACAAGACCACAGGATGGTGGCTTACACAACAGAAGTTTATTTTCTCACAGTTCTGGGTGCTGGAAGTCCAAGTCAAGATGTCAGTAGGTTTGGTGTCTGATGAGGACTCTCTCCTTGGGTTGCAGACTGCCACCTTCCTGCTGTGTCCTCACATGGCCTTTCCTCTGTGCAGAGAGAAAGAGAAAAAGGGAACTTTTGAGTCTCTTCTTCTTATAAACCCCCAGTTCTATCAGATCAGGGCCCCTTCCTTATGACCTCATTTTACCTCAGTTACATCCTTAAAGGCCCTGTCCCCAAATATAGTCACATGGGAGAGGAGGGCTTCAACATATGAATTCTGAGGGGACATAATTCAGCCCATACACCTACTTCCTTCCCAGCATGTCACTTTCCTGGCCTGTATCCTGTGTTGTGTTGCAGAGCCAGCCCGCTCCTATCCTCACCTCTGCATGAAGGGCGGTACAATGTCTGGCTCTGGCACCCTCTAGAAATATCAACTGAATCAAAAACTGAATGTGTCCTTCTAGGCAAACGAAAGCAATTTTATTCGAAGAACGTTATAACATCTGCACAACCTCCTCTTGATATAATTGAGACCCTCTGGGGTATTGCAAAACCAGACCTGATCCACACCCCTTTATCTCAGAACCAGACCTGATCCGCACCCCTCTATCTCTCACCCCTGCTGTGGTTTCTCTAGCAGCTGAATTGGAAACAGACCAGATTGCCAAAACAAACCCTGGTGTTCCCACACACAGGAAAGAGGGGCTTACATTGCACTTTCTTGAGTTAGGGGCAGTACATTCACACTGGCAGCTCGTACCTAATAAAAGTCTGTTCTAGGATTTGTGAAACACATAGGTTTTCGATTGGCAGTGACTTATGGCCTGGCATGATCGCAGGCTTTGGCCTTAGCCCGCCCTGAAGAAGACCTTGCTGAGGGCCGGATATGCTCAGCCCCCCATCTGGTGAGGACTGCCCCCAGAGTAGGCAGCTAGGCTTTGGAAGGGCCTGGAATCCTTCACCTGCAGCCCCCGTGGGCCCTCATGTCAGACCTGCCGGCCACCTCTGGCCCACCCAGGACCAGATGGACCAATAGGAAAAGTTCTTTGCTTGCACTCACCTCTCTGGGACCCTCAGTGCGTGGGAGCTGCCGGAGTGGCCAGCAGGGCTGTGGGGCCTGACAGCTGGTCCCTAGGAGCTGTCCTCATAGAGGCGCTTTGATGCTGGTGTGAGGGTCGTGGGCAGGAGGACAGTGCACTGGTGGTGCTGCTTGGGCTGCGTCCATAGATTGCTGGGGGAGGGGGGGGGCGGCTTCTGGCATGGAAGGTATTTCTTGTACCCCAAGACCCAGAGAACACTGAGCTCCGAGCCCCTGGAGACCATCTCTCCCTCATGGTGAGGATCAGAGCTTTATTTACTCAGTGCCGTCTCTGTGAAATGCTTGAAAACGGGATCCCTAATCAGACAGAGTTCCATCCCTCAAGGAATTTCTATTATAAGGCTGCAGATCTACACGTAAACCAGCAGTAAAACATTTACTTAATGGATAACACACATGTAGGGCTTACTAAGGGCCAGGCACTGTTTCTAAGCAGTTAACAAGAATTATGCCATTAATCGTTCTCTAACCTTGTGAGGCAAGTAACACTGTTACTGCCATTCTGTAGATGAGGAAACCGAGGCACAGAGAAGTTTAGAAACTGAACCAAGGTCACAGGACAGAAGATGTTGGAGCTGGTCTTCTTATGCAGGGAGCCTGACCCCCAGGCTGGACACCTCTCAGGAGCCCCTGCGATGAGTGGGGGCCTCCGAGGGGACCGAACACCTGAGCTGGGGTGGAGGAGCTTGTCCTGGGGGAGCGGGGGGCGGGGGCAGGAAGACATCGATCGAGTGGAGGGCACGGGTGTGCAGAGGTGGGGAGATGTTGAAGCACCCGGCCTGTCGGGAGTGGGGGCTGATCTGGCCTGGCTGGGATCAAGTTCTTGTGTGACAGCCCGGCAGCCAATGTGTAGAGACTGGAGGTGGGAAACAGGCAGCCAAGTGTGGCCTTTCTTGGCCTGCACGGTGTTACAAAATGATCTTTTTAAAATATGTTTTATTGATTTTTTTTTTAGAGAGAGAAAGAGAAAGGGAGAGAGAATAGAGAATAGAAACATCAATGAGAGAGACATCGATTTGCTGCCCACAACCCAGGCATGTGCCCTGACCGGGAATTGAATCCGGGACCCCTCGGTTCATGGGTCAACACTCAACTACTGAGCCACCCTGGCTGGACCAAAATGATGTTTTATATTGTGGTAAAAGACACATAACCTAAACTTCACCACTGTAACCATTTCGAAGTGTGCAGTTCAGTGGCTTTAAGTAGATTTACACGATTGTGCAAACATCACCTCTGTTTCATTCAGAAACATTTCATCAGCCCATAGGAAGCCCTGTCCCCATTAAGCAGCTACTCCCCACCCGCTCCCCCAGCCCCGGCAGCCGTCTGCTTCTGTCTGTATGAATGTCCTGTTCTGGATACAAACTTACCTCGGCCATGTAGGAATCAGACAATAGGTGGCCTCCTGGGCCTGCCCGTTCGCCTTGCATACCTTCAGGTTCACCCACGCTGCAGCTTGGGTCAGTGCTTCATTCCCTTTCATGGCCGAACAATCAACATGTTTCTTTTTAGTCAGAATGCCTTTCGGGGCGGGGGTGGGGGGGGGGACCTTCGGTGCCCCACTTTACCCCAGTCACTCCCACCCTTTGTTACCTGCAAACACTGGTGTTCCCTGCCTGCATGATCTGTTTGCGCCTTTGGTTTTAGACCAGCAACTTTCAACCTTTTTCACCTCATAGCACACATAAACTAGTTACTAAATTTCTGCTGCACACCCAAAGTATATTTTATTTTTTGCCGATCTGACAAAAAATAGGTTAATTTTGATTGATATACAATAATAGTAGTAGTAGTAATTACCTACTCTTTTTGCTCCAAAGTGACTTTTTAAAAAATCAGATGCCCATATGTATATAAGGATTTCTGGTACCAAGAATTAATCAACCAGATGCAACCGTATAATGCAACATGGCCAATAAGCTGCAACTCTAGTATCTAACCTACATACTTTCTTTCTCCCCCTGTCACTCCCCTTCACTCTCTCTAAAAATCAATGGAAAAAATATCCTCTGGTGGGGATTAACAACAACAACAAAAAACTGATCCTCATTTTCATTGGTTAATTTGCTTTGCTTTATTTTCAATAGATTTGTCATTAGAATCACCCCCAAAACAGAAAGAATGAAAACCAACCCCTTTTGAAAATCTCGTGGCTAGCACAGAGTTGGTGCTCAGTTAAACGTGTTCTGTAATAGAAGGAAGGAGGCGGGCCTTATGGAATCTCTATTCCTTCCTCCGGTGTGCAGTTAATGACTACAGTAGAAGAGTGTCTTTTTAAAGGCAAGCTCTGTTGCCCTAGCTGGTTTGGCTCAGTGTATAGAGCGTCGGCCTGCAGACTGAAGGGTCCTGGGTTTGATTCCAGTCAAGGGCACATGCAGGGGCTCGATCCCTGGTGGGCGGCGTGCAGGAGGCAGCCAATCAATGATTCTCTCTCATCATTGATCTTTCTATCCCTTCCTCCCTCTCCCTTCCTCTCTGAAATCGATAAAACATATATATATTTTTTAAAAAGAGTAAGCTTTGTTGCACAATCTTCTGACTACTTTGTGGGGTAAAGATGGTCAAGTTGGAATTGGAATCCACAAACAAGTTAAACTGAATCTAAATTGGAAAAATAGACAAAGACAAAACCAGAAGAAAACAACACAAGCCAGGGAGGAAAGGGTGTGATAGGGATAGAAGCGGAACTTTCCTGGCTATGCCTTGTGGTTTTTAGATTTGAGTTCGAAAACATGTAAATATTTAAACATGCAAAAAGTTAAACGATTTTTGAAAACTGGACCCCATACTTATTTTTCACACGCATCTTCCCACTTCCAATCCGTGGGGGAAGCTGTGAGCAAAGAGAATCCACAGGGCTGTGTCTTGAGGAAGTTTTCCTGTGAGGCCTCCTCCTTGGAGCTAAATTCCAACAGTCTCTCACTGGGGGTGCTGTGCAGCGCCCAGGTGCCTACCCTTTGGAGATATTTTTTTCCTTTTAAATCCTGTTTCATGTGGCATCTAAGAGTCCATCCTCATCGTCTCCCCAGTACTTCATTTTGAAAGAGAATTATGTGCAATTACATGCAAATGCTTAACTCTCATTTAGGTGTCTGGGTAGCTCAAAATTGGTCATTTGCAAGCCCTAACATTGCACCAAAGTGGTGATCAGTGACCTGTTAGTTTATGGCTCTATTCACATTTTTTTCTTGTGGTAGAATATATATAACATAAAATGTACCTTTTTAACCATGTTTAAGTGTACAGTTCAATGGCATTAAGCACATTCATAGGATGCAACTGTCACCACTACCCATGTCTAGAACTTCTTCATCTCCCCCAACTGAAACTGTTCACCCACTAAACAATAATACCTCTTCCTCTCCTCCTCCAGGCCCCTAGCAACCACCATTCTACTTTCTGTGTCTATGAATTTAACTATTCTAGGTACTTCACAGAAGTGGAATCACACAATATTTGTTCTTTTATAACTGGCTGATTTCATAAGCACATTAGCATAATATCTTCAAGGTCATCCATGTTGTAGCATGTATCAGAACTTCATTCCTTTATATGACTGAATAACATTCCATTCTATGTGCAAATATAGATAGTGTTTGTATTCCCCCAACCTCCATTCATATGTTAAAATTCTAACTGCCTTAGCTGATTTGGCTCAATGGATAGAGTGTCGGCCTGTGGACTGAAAGGTCCTGGGTTCGATTCAGGTCAAGGGCACATGCCCGGGTTGCAGGCTCAATCCCCAGTGGGGGACATGCAGGAGGCAGCCAATCAATGATTCTCTCTCATCTTTGATGTTTCTATCTCTCTCTCCCTCTCCTTTCCTCTCTGAAATCAATAAAAATATATATTTTTTAAAAATTCTAACCTCCAAGGTGATGGTATTAGGAGGTGGGGCCTTTGAGAGGTGATTAGGTCATGAGGGCAGAGCTTTCATGAATAAAAGAGGCCTGAGCGTGTTTCTCTGTCCTTCCTGCCATGTGAGGACATATCCAGAAGGCTGCCATATGCAGCCTGGAAGGGGGCCCTCACCAGACCTGACCTTGCTGGCCCTAATCTCGTTGGACTTCCAGCCCCTAGAACTGTGAGCAATATATTTCTGCTGTTTATAAACCACCTCGCCTGCGGTATTTTATTATAGCAGCCAGAATGGACTGAAGTTATATATGTTTATCTATTCATTTGCTGATGGACACTTTGGGTTGTTTGCACCCTTTTGTCCATTGTGAATAATGCTGCTTTGAACATTGGTGTAACGTATCTGCTCTGAGTCCCTGCCTTCAGTTCCTTTGGGTATATACCTCAGAGTGGAATTTCCGGGTCACAGGGTAATTCTGTGTTTGACCACCAAACTGTTTGCCACAGTGGCTCATCATTTTACATTCCACCCAGCCGTGCACAAGGGTTCTGATTTATCCACTTCCTCGCTAACACTTGTTATTTTCTTCTTTTTTTTTAATCATAGCCGTACTAAGGGGTGTGAAGTAGTTTTGATTTGCATTTCATTAATGACTAATGACATGGAACATATTTTCATGTGCTTATTTGTCTATCTTTTTGGGAGAAATGCTGATTTGAGTCCTTTGCACATTTTAATTGTGTTTGTTATTGTTGAGTTGTGGGCATTCTTTATACTTTCTGGATATCAATCATTTATCAAATACTTGCTTCCCAAGTATTTTCCCCCATTCTGATGGTTGCCTTTTCACTCTACTGATAATTTCCTTTCATGCTAACAAGTGTTTTTCATTTTTTATCTTTTCCTTTGTGTCTTTGCTGTTGGTGTCACATCTAAAAACTCATTACCAAATTCAATGTCATGAAAAATGTCCCTTATGTTTTTTCCTAAGATTTTTATGGTTTCAGTTCTTAAGTTTAGGTCTTTGACCCATATTGAATTAATATTTGTATATGGTCACATTTATTGTTGCTATAAAGAATGTGAATATCCCTAACATCTTACACAAAGATGGGTTCACAGTCAAACCTGCTTAAAACCCGTGAAAGGCAGACTTTTTATACACTGCTGACTAGATATCTGTGAAAACGAGACTGACTTAACTGGGGAATTTCCACTGTGAAGTTTCCTTTGGGTTTTGGACTGTTGGAGGATGGAGGATAACTGAGACACTGCTGCTGATTGCATTTGAGACAATACAAAGGCATGTCTATTCAAAGCAGGAGATTGAAAAATAACTATGGGATCATTAAAAAAATGTTTACATAGGAGACTGCTCATGGGCCCTGTGCTTTTAAATGGGCTGCAGTGGTGTGGCAGGCATCTTGGGATGGGTGGAGGTGGGGAGGGAGGCACCAGGGTCCAGCTTGAGAGCTCCCTCCGCCTCCTGGGAAAACAGCAGCAAGGACTGTGGGGTGGCGGTGACCTGGGAGGACAGCAGGACTAGAGTCTGGGGAGGCTGGGTCTGGAGCCTGCCCTGTACGACAGAGGCATAGTTCAGTTTGGTTTGGTTTGGAGAACAGTCTTATGTATGATCTCACATGAACCTGCCCCCCAGCTTCAAGTTATCATCTGTTTGCTGATCTGGTTTCATCTATCTCCTCTAGCTTTTTTTTTTCCTGGAGTATTTTATAAACAACCTTATATTTGACTTGCAAGTATTTCATTGTGCGTCTCTCAAGGCTTAGGGCTTTTTTTTCCCCCCTTAGGGCTTTTTCTCTCTTGCATAACCACAATGCTGTTATCACACCTAAGATGAATATAAATCCCAAACATCCTATACTTTCAGTCCAAATTCAGATTTCTTTACTTGTCCCCAATCATGTCATCTCAACATGGAATTACCCAGACTTTCTGACCACCTCCTGGGCCCACATCCTCAGGCCTGAAGGAGCCAGAATTCTTTCTGGAATGCAATAAAGAGTTGAAGGTACCTGGTGTGGGGGTGGGGGGTGGCCTCCCCCTGCCACCCAGGCCCTGGGGTGAGCTGGCACCTCCAGCGGAAGATAAGTGAGGATGCCTGCAGCAAAGCCGAGGGGGAAGCCAGCGCCTTGCAGTTGTGCATATTCTGTCCCCGGTGTCTATGACACCTTGGGCAGGTGGCTCTGCCGCTATGAACCTTCCTTTCTTCATCCATAACATGGGAATAATAAGGCGACCAGCGCCACATTAAGTGGTGCACATAGAGGGCCTGGCAGTGTTGGTAGGTATTCAGTGAGGATTGGCTGTGGTCAGCAGCAGTGCCATCACCAGCATTACCGGGGTGATTACCGCTATCCTGGTGAAGGTCGCAGGTCACATGCTCCCGCTCTAGACTATCCCCCTCGGCCGACTATGGCCTGAGAAAGCCAGGGCTCCAGGGAAACCCGTATTTGGGAGCATGATCCCTCTTAGAACACTAACGATGTCTTGATGCCCAGTACAGTGCCCGGCAGTCGCTGTCCAGCGTGCGTTTCAGGGCCCTGGGCCTCTGTGCCCCTGTTCACTGGGGGAGGCCCGTGACAGTGTCCTCTGTGAATGAGGGGACAAGCAGAAGGCACCAGCACCTTCAGAAGCCACATCTGTTTCTTTTGTCGCGACTTCTCTTTAAACCTGAGTATATTTGGCTTCAAAAATAAAATAAAATAAAATGGCTTTAGGTATTTTTCCAAATATTAATTGAAAACATTAATTTGATTCCTCCAGACACTCTCTCCATGGACACAGGAAGGGAGGGGGTTGGCAAGGGAAAGGTTTGCTGCCCAGATGGGGCCCCTTGTAGGGGAGTCCATCCAGATGTTCCCGGGCCGTGGGCCTTAATGCTAGAGGATGCTGGAAGGAAAGAGCCACTTCCACGTAAAAGGGACCAGAGCAAGAAGACACGCAGCATCTGGGTGAGAAAATACTAGCATGTGGGTTCTATAAGGAAAGGATGCTATTGTCCTGCGTCTGGAGGCCGAGCCCTTCTGCGGCACTCAGACCCGTAGCTCAGGGGGACAACTGTTCCAGTGTACTGGGATAAGCCTGGTTTGTTTCCATTGCGTCCCAACCCTCACTGAATTCCCCCAGGCTTCTTGGCTTCCCATTGGTTCTTCTGGCCAAACCCTGGTATCTCCCCATCTCTCACATAAATCTCCAAACTGTGCTCAGATAGCTTTCACCCCTAGCCGGCTTGGCTCAGTGGATAGAGTGTCGGCCTGCGGACTGAAGGGTCCCGGGTTCGATTCCGGCCAAGGGTACATGCCTGAGTTGCAGGCTCAATCCCCAGTAGGGGGTATGCAGGAGGCAGCCGATCAATGATTCTCTGTCATCATTGATGTTTCTTTCTCTCTCTCTCCTTCTCTCTTCCTCTCTGAAATCAATAAAGAAATATATTTTTAAAAAAGAAAGAAAGAAAGAAAGAAAGAAAGAAGGAAAGAAAGAAAGAAAGAAAGAAAGAAAGAAAGGGCTTTCATCTCCAATGCTCAGTGGGAGGCAATGGAGCTTGTCAGGGTCCAACCCTGACAGACCCTGGGCCCTACGGGCTTCCCTGCCTACTCCCCACCCCACCCCGACTGTATGTCCAGCTATGTCTAGGCCCTGAAACCTTCCAGCCAAAACAAGGGGCCTGAGTGACTGTTCTTCTAACTGGCACCTGCCTTCTCATGTTTAGTTCTCTCTGAGCCTCAGTTTCCTCTTCTGTGAAATGGGGACGATCAGTCCTACTTCATAGGACTGCCATGAGCATAGCTTCCCCTGCTAGAATCGGCATCCCAAACACTCCCACCTTGTGAAAGAAATGACTTCGCTACTGCACGTCCAACATTTTTCTTCGCCTTCTTTTATGTTCTCTTAGGAAGCGGGGGTAGGTCAACACTTGTAAACATCCATGTTCTCACTTAAAGGGGGTTCTCACCGTTTTGTGTTTCTGAGCGGAGCCTTCAGATGTGTCCTTCAAGACCTTTGCTTCCCCACTGAGCAGCACACAATGATTAACCACCTCCCTTTGGACCAGGCTGCCTCAGAGATCCAGTGGTGCCTAATAAGGAGGCACGAATGATACTCTTCTGGGGCCGGTTCTGTGCACACTGTCTGCTTTTCATTTAAACAAGCCATTTGTTTGTAGACAAGTTGGATTGCTGGGTTACATGGGCGGCTCTGCCTTGCGTGAGTACTGGTACCACTGGTGGACTGTGCCCGCTCCTGCTGGCCTGAGCCCGCCCAACTACTCTGCCTCCGCCATCGCATGGATGGATGACTCCCCCGAAACACAGTTGCTGTTCCTCCGCTCAGAGCGTTGTGGTCCTCAAGATGACTTAATGGTTTTGGTTGTTTTCTCAATCCTTGGGTTGCCTAGAAAACAAGTCCTTCCAGTAAATGAAAATAAAAGTGTTTAAAAGTCGTATCAACAGCCGCAATCTCTCAGCCTTTTATGGCCCTTTGCTGTTAGAAGATGCAGTTCAGCCATGATTGCTTAGAGAACCCAGACTAGCCTGAGACGGAGGAGGGACAGCTATCCTGTTAACCCCACTACACGGAGGGGCCAAGTGAGGCTCAGAGGGTGGCACCGTGGGGTGGCACAGGCAGAAAGTAAGGAAGCTAAAACTGGAATCCTGACGTTCTGACACCCTGGGTTCAAATCTTGGCTTCCCCACTTGGTATTTGAGAGCTTAGAGAAGTAATTTAAGTCATCTGAGCCTTAGTTTCTTAATCTGTGTAACAGAGAAATGAGTAATGCCTGCACTGAAGGGAGGATTAGATGAAGTTGTACACACAATGGCCCTAGGATGGTGGCTACATGAGCACATGGGCCCTGCCCCTCTGCCATTATTCTTGCTGGGTCAGTAGCAAAAGAGCCAGGTGGTCAAGCAGCCCCACCCACGTTGTTGGCTGGGGCACCAGCACTTGCAGACCGATAATGTGCAGTGATGTGCGTGGGAGATGGGTGTAGCAGCACAGTCCTAAAATAGTCCTCAAGATTCCTGCCCCCTGCGGTACAGCTCTGTATTTTCTTCCCTTGTGTGTAGGCAGAACCTGTGAATATGATGGGATAATACTCCATGGATTATAGAGGAAAAAGGATTTTGCAGGTGTGATTGAGGCCACTGATCAGTTGACTTTGAGTTCAGTAAATGGAGATAATCGGGTGGGCATGACCTAATCACACAAGCCCTTTCAGTCTGGGTCTAGAAGTCAGAGACAGAATAAGTCAGAGAGACCTGAAGTCTGAGGAGCCTTTGGAGGGGACCCCATTGACAGGACCTGTGGGCAGTCTCTAGGAGCTCCAATTGGCCCCCA
Organism: Eptesicus fuscus; assembly: GCF_027574615.1. Taxonomy (NCBI): domain Eukaryota; kingdom Metazoa; phylum Chordata; class Mammalia; order Chiroptera; family Vespertilionidae; genus Eptesicus; species Eptesicus fuscus. Next base: position 69,669,591 of record NC_072478.1, read on the forward strand.
GCCCACAGCAAGTGAGAAAATGGGAGCCTCAGTCCTACAATGCAAGAAACTAAATTCTGCCAACAGCCATGTGAGCTCAAAAGAGGCTCCTGAGCTCCCAAAAGGAACTCAGTCCCACTAGCACAATGGTTTCGGCCTGTGAGACCCCGAGCGGAGGACACAGACGTCCACCCTACAGAAACTGTGAGTTAAGGTTCATGCTGCCAAGTGTGTGGTAATTGGCAGCAATAGAAAACGGATACAACAGCAAGGCCACTGCACGGTGACTCTATTAGTTATCTATTGCTGCACATTACCACAAAGCTTAATGGCTTAAACAATAAACATTTATGATCCTACGGTTTCTAAAAGTCAGGAATGCAGGTGCAACTTAACTGGGTGCCTCTACCTCGAGGTCTCTGCTGGACCCCTTCACCCAGGTGTCCCCATAGCTTATTATTTCACTATATTGGGGTTTCTGCTCCCATGGCACCTCCTCCTCCAAGAGCCCGTCCTCCACTTGCTAGCACTCATCACTCTCTGTCTCTGATGCAGCCGCTTAATTTGTTTCATGGCACACACTGTGAGTTAAGTTGTGTCCCCCCCGCAAAGAGATATGTTGAGTCCTAACTGCTGCTCCATGTGAATGGAACCTTATTTGGAAATAAGATCTTTGCAGAGGTAACCAAGTTGATATGGAGTCACAGGGGGTTCGGGGGGCCTAACCTAAGGACTGGTGTCCATAGGAGATGAGGGACATGCAGACACACCCGGCAGCACCATGTGATGACGGAGGCAGAGATGGAAGTGATGCATCAACGAGCCAAGGAACACCTGGGATTGCCGGCCACCACGAGAAGCCGGGGGGGGGGGGGGGGGGGGAGCAGGGAAGGGTCCTCTTTAGAGCCTTCAGAGAGACCGTGGCCCTGTTGACACCTTCATGTCCGACTTCTGACCTCCAAAACTGTGAGAGAAGAAGTCTCAGTTACTTTAACCACCAAGTTGTGGGTATGACAGCAGACATGGGATACTGATGCAGTGCTTATCACCACCTCCTCTCTCTTTCTCTACCTATCTATCTACCCATCATCTAGTTTATGATTTGTAGTCTATGTTCCCCACTGGCATGGACGTTCTTGAGAGCACCTGGTTTTCTTATGTTTCCAGTGGAATCCTCCATTCCTACATCAGTGTTTTGACTTAATAAAAATGTGCTGAGTGAATTGATGAATATTTATCAAGTTTGAAAAAAGTGTCCACAATCTAAATCTTCTATATGCCACATTCCTCTACAGTTCGAAAGGTTAAGAAAGAATTGTGGCAAGTCCCACTGATCTGTTTCAATATGAATTGTTTTACATCTCACCGGGGAAGAAAAGATAGCAAATTCTTAGGCAAAAATATTTTCAATAAAACCCCCAGACCTGGAATCCAATAAAATAATTATTCAGTTATGAATAAGGTAAAGGGATAGAGCTATTTAAAATTTATTTTAATGTCGCCTACTGCTATATTATCATAAAATATTTGTGAACTAAATTCCACTGACTGCTTGGTTTGGGAGCAGGTCATAGTTTCACTGAAAACAAGAAAAGAAAAAAAAAAAAAAAAGAACTAGGCAGGGTAACCCTTAAGGTTAATTAGGAAAGAAATTGATACAAAATTCTGACTTTCAAGGGGCTCCTTTGAAAATCTGATGAAAGCTGAAGACTTGGACAAAAGTGCCCATTCATGCCAAATCTCACATGTACGTTTGGAGTTTTTGAGGATTTGCTGAAGCCCGGGGTTAAGAACTCTTGTTCTGAAGGCTTTGTCAAAGCAAGTCCATGCTCCTGGTGGGGACTGACCCCAGTCCTCTGGCTGAAGTCCACTTTCCTGTGGCCTGGGGTGAGGTGGGGGTGGTGTCTGTACATCAAAGCCGAGCACCGTGTCTTTAGGTTGCAGTGAAATAAAAGTGGTTAGATCTTGTTGAGAAAAGAAAGTGTTTAAATGCAAAATGAATAACTTTGTGTGGTTGTTCAACACTTTTCTTTCAAAGCTCTCAAGGCATTTTTTTTTTAAACAACTATAAACAAAACCTAATAGTGATGCTGGATAAATGTAAGAGTTCTGAGAGGCTCTGTCAATGAGGTTTTGGGGGTGCAGGGGTATTGTTAATCAGCCTGTGGCCTTGACTGTTCAGAGGCAAATGTCAGAAGGAACAGGAGAAACTTTTGAGTGGGACTCAAGATCGCAGCTCTCCCACTCACAAGCTGTGTGATCTTGGGCAAGTTACTTAGCCAGCCTGAGCCTCAGTTTTCCCACCTCTATGTGATGAGAATAATAACACAATTAGGTTTGTTGTGGAAACCAGGAATTATGCATTATAAGCACCCGGCACAGGCTTGCTCTGGGAATGGTAGCTATTGCTGCTGCCGCTGCCATTGTTAATATTGTTAATTGACAGTACCTTACATTTCCTAACGTATGTCCCATATCTGGCCATGTACCAGAAATATCTGGAAAACCTTTAAGAAACATTCCCGGGCCCCACCCAAGAACTATTGAACTTTTTGGAGTGGAGCTCAAGTATGCCGGGCAGCTGCCATTTGCTTCTCCAGATCCGTCCATGCTCTGTCCACCCTGCTCTGGGCCCCAGGAGGCTGACCTGTATGGCCTGTGGGATCTCAGTTGACCTTCCTAAGGTCACTATGGACCAACTGTGCCCCTCAAGGAAGGAGATGGTCCTTAAGCGCCTGTCACACAGCTTCTCCGCGTGGCTTTCTCTTTCTCCAGGTTCAGATAGCTGCCCCCTCTACCTGCCCCTTTAGTCTTTGAGTTGCTTAAAATGTACCTGAGATTTTCATTTCAACTAGGGGTGGTAAAATACCAGACACAGAGACATATGACTTAGAATAAAAGTTTATTACTCACAGTTCCCAAGAGCAGGGGACACCCCACTCCTTGGAGGGCCACTCGGGGAAGCACCAGATTTGGTCAGAAGGCAGAAGGGACAAGGGAAGGCATGGCAGAGCCTGTCTTGTGGTTTTCATAGGAAGGGAGGGAGGGATGAGGCAGGGGAGGCAAACTGAGCAAGCTTAGGATTCCATCGTTCGAATGACTTCAGCAGGCTCTGGACTATGGAGATGGTCCCTAGTTGTCTGGGGCATCCTGCTTGGTGTGGGAGCTAAAAAAGGGAAGTGGGGGAGATATGGGCTCTGGGTTGGTTGGTTTGCATGAGATGGGTGTGCCTGAAGACAAAGAGTTCGCTAGTCTCTAGGAATTAGCTAACCCTGACAAGGGCAGTCTCTCCCTGGCCAGCAAAGCATCAGAAGATGTCAAAGCATCATGAAATATAAAAGCCATCATTAATACAGGCCTGGGAACGGCACCATCCCTAGGCACCAGCTTGGTAAGTTTCTCTATTAAACTCTCCTCCAACCCCTCCCCCTCCCCCCAGAGAGTGCTCCCTGTGTTCTGCCGGGGACCTGAGGAGGACCTTCAGGGCTTTTTATATTCCCCAGGCGGTCCTGAGATAGCTGGTCCCTGGAGTAGACAGGTTTCCAGAACCATCTTTTGCATGCATGGAAGGGATGATTTGCAAAGCCATTTCAGGTCTAGTTAGATCTTCGTAGTAAGTCAGTATGGAAAAAAGACTTGAGAACAGTCACCACAGAGGACAGCCAGAGATGGACTAAAGCACAGACTCCTCCCCCTCTTCCCATCCCCGCCTCAAATATATGTTTTTATTGATTTCAGAGAGGAAGAGTGAGAGAGAGAGAGAGAGAGAAAAACATCAACGATGAGAGAGAATCATTGCTCGGCTGCCTCTTGCACACCCCCTACTGGGGATGGAGCCTGAAACCTGAGCATGTGCCCTGAGCAGGAATCGAACTGCGACCTCCTGGTTCATAGGTCGACACTCAACCACTGAGCCACACCAGCGGGGCTAAAGCACAGACTTCTGAGGGGAGGCTCCTGATACTTCCCAGGTGCCCGCTGCAGACCTCAGACTGGCTTCTCCCAGTGGGGCTTTTGGAGTGGACCGCTGCTTAGTGGGGTCCCAGCGAGGGGTTGATCCTCTGAACAGTGTCCTGAAGGAAAGGCCGCTGTATTCTGTGAGAGTCCAGACAATTCCAGGCCATAGGAACGCTGGGTCATTTCCAGCTGAGTGGAATGCTGTGTCTCATGAGCCAGTGTTTCTCCCATGGCCTTGTCCTCCTCCCCATTTTGCATCTGTGTGTTCTTTCCCCCATTCTGGCTTGTTAATGAGCTTAGATTTAGACCTTCCCATTCATCTGCCCACACTGGCATCCTCTGGGGTTTGTCCTGCCTTCCAGATTGAAGCCCAGCTCCGGGTCTGGGTGGGGAGCCAGGGTCCTCACGGCCTGGGAGGGCACTGCCCAGCTCTATGGTTTTGGAATATTCTTCTAGGCCATCTCTAGAGCCAGGGAAACAGTAATCAGACAGTAATTGGTGGGCTGGCTCTCAGGGGTCTGTAATTGCAGAACCTCAGGCCTGCTCGCCTGGCCTGCAGACACTGGCTCCTGCTAAGGAAGGACACAGGGCGGAGAAGGGGGGGGGTGGGGGGGAGAGGGCAAGAGCTCAGTAGTCGCTGACCCAGAGGAGGGGGACACAAAGCCTGGATTGTCAGCTCAAAGCAAGCTACAGTCTCAGGGAGGGGCCTGAGGAGGGAGGGCTGAGCCAGATGTTAATCAACCAGGACTTGCCATTAATTTATGAGTTTGGTCCAACAGCTGCTCTGCTTTTGTCAGGCAGATGTCTGCACGCTGAACCTCCAGTCTCTGGGTATGGAGGCATGAATGTCTCGGAATGTGAAGGGTGAAGCTTTCAAGGGGCTGATTCAGCTGCCTGGAGTGACCACTTGCACTGTTAGACAAATTGGGGGAAATGTGTTTAAATGAATGAACTGTATTATGATGGTTACCATAAGGAAGGCCAGTGAGAGGAGATGTCTAAGAAAAATTAAATAAAACCATGTTAGCATTTGGGCCCCTGCGCAGCGGGCTGGCTGGATGAGACACATCTGTGGTCCATCGCTGCCCTGGGACTGAAAGGGTCTCTCCACTCGAGGACTTCTCCGAGACCGAGACCGAGGCTGCTGATCACCAGCTGCCACCAGCTTAGCCGGGAGATGGGAAGCATGACTGCTCTGCCGTCAGGCAGGGGCTCTCTGAAGAGATGTGGATAGACACCTCGCCAGTCATGGCTGCCTGCGTTGTGCTCAGCTCACCCAAGGAGGCCTGGCGGGGGCCCTCGCAGGACCCTGGGTGCAGATCATCCCATCTCCTGCTCTTCGCCCAAGACCTACTCCTGGGACTTTAGAATGTAGGTTTTCTCTCTGGCATGTGTGTATAGAATTTGCAGATTGTGGTGGGGCTTATAAAAACATCACCTAAGAGTAAGGATATAAATGCTGCCCTGGCAGATGAGGCTGGGACCAGGGATGCAATGGACAGGAGAAATGAACCAAGGGAGCATGCTCCTGGGGAGTCCCAGGGGTAACCAGGGTCATTCTGAATCAGGTTTAAAGTTGAGAATGTATCCACTTCTGGGTGTATACCGAAAGGAGTGACAGCAGTAGCTCATCACAGCACAATAGCCCAAGGGTGACAGCACCCCAAGTGTCCAGCGACAGGGGAATGGAGAAATGAAATGTATCATCTACACACAATGAAATATATTCAGCCTTTAAAAAGGAAGGAAATCCTGGCACATGTGACAACATGAATGAACCTTGAGGACATTATGCTCAGTAAAATAAGTCAGTCACAAAAGGACAAATTTTGTTTTATTCCACTTAGATGAGGCACCTAGTATAGTCAAATTCAGAGGCAGAAAGTAGAATGGAGGTTGCCAGGGCCTGCAGGGAAGGGGTGATATGGTTTAATGGGTACAGAATGAAAGACGAAAAAGATGAAAAATTCTGGATGATGGTGATGGTTGTACAAGGTGAAGGTACTTAATATCACTGAACTTTAACTTAAAAATGGTCAAAATGGTAAATGTTTTTATGCATATCTTATCACAAAAATATTTTTTTTGTTTTTTTAAGTTTTATTTTATTGTTTAAAGTATTATATATAGTATTACATATGTCTCCTTTTCCCCCCATTGGCCTCTCCGGGCCACCCCCACCCCCCAGCACATGCCCTCACCCCCCCTAGTGTCTGTGTCCATTGGTTATGCTTATATGCATGCATACAAGTCCTTTGGTTGATCTCATAAAAAATATTTTTAAATTAAAAAAAAAGTTGGGGACTTTTTAAAAAAAATGGAGTTCTGTCCCCAAGCACGCCATCGAGGGGAATGATAGGCTCCACAACCAAGCAGGGGCGCCCTGAGATCTGAGGGAGTGTGGATGCACACCTGGCCCCAAAGTCAGCCCCGCCCGCTCTCCGAGGACTGCTGGTCACCCTGGGGTGTGTGTGCGTGTGTGTGTGTGTATGTGTGTGTGTGCAAGCGCACGTGTGTGTGCACATGCACGGCAGTGAGCCAGCTCGGGGGCATGGAGGAGTGAGGCCTGCACCGATTTCCCAGGCAGAGACGATCTTTGAAGTATTTGAAGCTCGAGGCCAAGCCCTGCCAGGTGTCTCCCAGTCAGACAATAACGTTCACCTGCTGCCTGTCTCTCCTCCTGGGAGCGGGAGAGATGAAGGGGAAGGATGCTGTGGAGCCCGAGGGCTGTGCCTGAGTCCCGGAGGCCTCAGGAAGAGGGAGTGCGGTTGGTCGTAGTTGTTGATCTGGCATTCGCCGAGCTCTGCCCATTTCCTCCCCAAACATAAACGGCCCTTAATTCCCCCTCCTCTTCCAGCCACTGCACCCTCTCCCCAAGTGAGGGCGGCGCCCCCAGGAGGGGCTGCTCAGGGAAGCGCACACGGGGGGTAGAGGGGGGGTGGTATCAAATGCCAGCAACCCACGTTGGAGAATGGCGCCCCCTCTGGTTCTTTCTGAGTCTCGCTAGGTGCCGGTAAGCCCTCCGCGCCTCCCTACCTCTCCTGATCCCCCTTTTCACACACGGAGAGTGTGGGCCTCAGACTCCCCGACTCCAGCAAGCTGCACTGTCTGCTTATAATTTAATAACTTCCTTTCCTGGGATTTATTTTTAGGGTTTCTCTCTATTTGGGGCATGTGGAACTGGTTTTCTGTTTACTGTAGTGTATAACATTTGCTTTTAAAATAACTGAGTGAAAAAAAACGTGAATCGATGTAAAGAGAAATATTAAATCAGTAATAGGAGAAGAACTATGTGGCTCTGGCAGGCATCCCGAAGCGGGTGTACAGCGGGTGTGGATTTGCAACACTGGGTTTCAGGGACACGGCCCTTGGGGGTTCCTACACATCCTCCCAATGCCAGCTCAACTGTCACCTCTTCTCTCGAGTTTTCTCTGACGCCCCACCCCACAAACAAGACAGCAGCCCCATTCACAGTACGTGTCAGGCTGTGTGGAGAATCCATTTCCTGAGACAGGGAGCAGGGCGAGGACACCCCCCTCCCACCCCTCTCCAGCCCCCGACCCCTCACCCCCGTCACCCCGTCCCCAGGCCCTGCTCAAAGCCAGCCCAGAGCAGACCTCAGGGGGTGTTTGTCACTGAGAGGCTGCTGGCCCCGGGGGTGGAAGGGTCTCCGTCCAGGGGTTTGGATAGGGTGAGGTCAGTGTTCTCAGACCCCTCTTTCTCCCAAAGGCCCTGTTGGTTTGTGACTGAAAGACCTCGGTTCAGGAAAGGAGCCAGGGGCAGCGAAGTGAAGGAACAACTAAAACAAAGGGCCCGGGCCCAGGCCCTGATCAGATTAAGGTAGTCCACGTGTCTCGGCTCACCTTGTTATGAGCTTCTCCAACTTAACCTTCTCATGATGGTAGTGTATGTGTGGGCTACGTATGTTTCTTCACATGTATTGTTTTATTTGTTCTTCAAAATAACCCCCCAAGGGAGGGACTGTTGTCCCCATTTTACAGCCAGGGAAACTGAGGCTCTAGCTTGTACCAGGGTCGAGAAGCTAGAATAGGGGCACACACCATCTCCTGATTTCTGAACCTGTTCTGCTGTCCCACTCGGCCTGTCAGATCACTACCAGCTCCCCCAAGGTCTACGGTCTCGGCAAACTGTGGCTCGCGAGCCATATGCGGCTCTTTGGCCCCTTGAGTGTGGCTCTTCCACAAAATACCATGGCCTGGGCGAGTCTATTTTGAAGAAGTGGCATTAGAAGAAGTTTAAGTTTAAAAAATTTGGCTCTCAAAAGAAATTTCAATCGTTGTACTGTTGATATTTGGCTCTGTTAACTAATGAGTTTGCCAACCACTGCCCTAGGTCATGGCTGCCCTCCACCTGGCCCAGCCTGACAGGGTTAGAGCTGCTCTGACAGCCCCTCTCCGTTGGTGGAGATGTTATGGATCCCACACACTCAGCTCCGGGTGGACTGTGACCATGGCTCTGACATTTTCCAGGGCGGCCAAGGCCACCACGCCTAGCTGCAAGGACCCAGGAAACAGCAACATGCTTGGCCCACGGGCTTGTAAGACCCAGATGGAGGGGACCCCACCTGGGGCGGGGATGAGGGTGCTGCATCATCAGGTGTACTCCAGCCCCAGGAAAGCACTGAGGACCGGGCGCCCAGGCCTGTTTCCTGCAGCTGTTAGAAAGCTCTGGGTCCCTCCAGCTTCAGGAACCGCAGAGTGATTAGCCCTTCTCTCTGTGACAGCTGTAGAAGAAAGACAACAGATAAAACAGCTTTTATTATTATTTTTTTTAATTTCTTTATTGATTAAGGTGTCACATATTTGTCCTCATCCCCCCATTCCCATCCCACCCCTCTCCCCACGCATGCCCCAACCCCCTGTTGAACTTAACCGTTGGATAGGCTCATATGCTTGCATACAGGTCCTTTGGTTGAACTCTCCCCCTCCACCCACCCTCCCCTATCCTCCCTCTGAGGCTCGATAGTCCGATCGATGCCTCCTTGCTTCTGGTTCTGTTCTTGTTCCTCAGTCTATGTTGTTCATCATTTCCCCTAGATGAGCGAGATCATATGTCACTAGATATATACTTATAAGAACTGAATGTGAGACGAGCAATAATAGTTATGCTGACAGGCAAATGAATCAGTCTGTAGCGAGCTTCCCCCTGGACCAACAGTTCTTTTGAGACCCAATTTCAATGTCCAGCAGTTCCTTATGTGTACATGTCAGCACTGACCCCTCAGCTCTGGATGGTGGACAAATGGTGGTAACGGAGGTCCGACTCCCTCTGGTTTGGTCTCGGCCAGACCCAGGGGCACGGCGTCACCCGGATTAAGGGGCACGTGGCCACACCCATACCCAAGGGGCGCGTGGCCTCACCCGGGCCTGAGACCCAGCCTCACCCGGATGGATCCAGGGGCACACGGCCTCACCCGGACCCAGGATCCGGCTTCACCTGTACCCAGGGACGTTTGGCCTCTCCCAGACCCAGGGGCACGTGGCCTCACCCGGGCCTAGGTGCACAAGGCCTCACCCGGATCCAGGGACACATGGTCTCTCCTGGACCCAGGGACGCTTGGCCTCTCCCAGACCCAGGGGAACGTGGCCTCACCCGGGCCTAGGTGCACGAGGTCTCACCCGGATCCAGGGACACATGGTCTCACCCGGACCCAGGGACCATTGGCCTCTCTCAGACCCAGGGGCACGTGGCCTCACCCGGGCCTAGGTGCACGAGGCCTCACCCGGATCCAGGGACACATGGTCTCACCTGGACCCAGGGACGCTTGGCCTCTCCCAGACCCAGGGGCACGTGGCCTCACCCGGGCCTAGGTGCACAAGGCCTCACCCGGATCCAGGGACACATGGTCTCACCCGGACCCAGGGACGCTTGGCCTCTCCCAGACCCAGGGGCACGTGGCCTCACCCGGGCCTAGGTGCACGAGGCCTCACCCGTAAAACAGCTTTTAAATGACAAGCTGCTGTGCCCGGGAGGCCAGTGGCAGGAACTGGTGCTGCTACTACGAATGGCCCGTGAACACCGCTCTATGCACCTCAGTTTATCAGCTCAGGTCGTCCTCCAACCACCGAGGGTCCTGTTAATGTTCCCATTGCAAAGATGTGGAAATGGAGGCAAAGCAAGAGAGGGGGTGGAGAGGCGTTTAGGAGGATGGTGGGTGACTCTGAGGGCAGAGTTAAGATGCCTCTGAGGATCACCGCATGGGAGGCAGGCGAGTGCTGTCATTCACTGGGGTGGGATCCAGGACGGAGGAGAAGGTTTGGGCATGTGAGAGAAGAGACTCTCACAAAAGGTGTTCTGCTTTGTTTTCCGAAGTGCGGGTTTACATGAAGGTCTGGAGTTGATTGGGAAGATGGACTGGAAACAGACTGGGTGGTCACTAGGGCCCCCGTGTCAGTCACTGGTTAATCCTATATAATAAAAAGGGTAATATGCAAATGGACCCTAACAGCAGAAAGACCAGAAGGACTGCTTGACCAGTCACTATGAGGCACACTGACCACCTCTCAGTCCCTTTCCCCAGCTGGCAGGCTCTGATCGCCCATTGGTGAACGGGGAACCAGGGTGGGTGGTGGGGGACACAGGTGGCGCCAGGCCAAGGCCCCTGCCCCGCCGGTCACTCCACACACACAGGGCGACCCGTGGCAGGGGCAGGGCCAGCGAGCGGGCAGAACGGCCGACCTCTCTGTCCCATCCCCCCGGCCATCAGGCTCCGATCACCCGATGGCGAACAGGGAACCAGGGGTGGGTGATGGCGGGGGGCGGGGCCGGCTGTGGGCAGCCGGGGAAGATGGCCCTGATCACAGGCCAGGCCTAGGGACCATACCCGTGCATGAATTTCGTGCACCCGGCCTCTAGTATTTAATATCACACAGAGAGACAGATGTTACCTGATCCCATGTATATGAGGAATCTAAAATAGCCAAACTCGGAGAAGGAGAGAGCGGGATGGTACTTGCCAGGGCTACCAGGTGGGAGGTGCTGTCAGAGGTGCCAGGGGTCAGTGACTAGCAGGAAGAGGTTCTGAGAGCCACTGCCCAGCAGCACAGCCAGCAACACTGCATCGTACACTTAGAACTTCACTCAGAGGGTTGATTCCATGTGAAGCATCATTATCACTCACACAAGTAATAATAAATTAAGAGGCCGGAGGAGACTTTGGGGGTGATGGGTTTATTTATGGCATAGATTGTGGCGATGGTTTCTCAGCTGCGTACTCATCTCCAAAACCCAGTGGTATGTTAACTAGTCACAGCTTTTTGTATGTCATTTATAGCTTGATAAAGTGGTTTTAGTTTTAAAAATGTACTTAATATCACAAATCTCTCTACTTTTGGCCGCCTAATCCCTCATAGTACTCACCGCCTTGAAGGCAGTGGATACCCTACTTATTTCTACGTTTAGCGCTATCACATTGTGTTCCCACCCCCGTCCCTCTAGAATGTGGACTCCATGAGGGCAGGGCTTTTTGCCATTCTGTTCACTGCTGTGTCCCCAGCACCAAGTTCCCCAGAACATACTGGAATATGCTAGCGGGGCTCAGGAAGCACACCCAAGCGGGACACGGCCTCCTGCTCCTCCCTCAGGCGGGCCCTGTCAGGGGTGCCCTGCCCTGTCCCTGCAGGGCTGCACAGCCGGCCTGCTCGGAGGGCCATGTCAGGAGGGTTATCTGTGGCCTGAAGAATGCTTTTAAACCCATGTCTGGGTTTCTGACCTCTTGAGAGAGAAAACAGATGCACTGGTTAACCCTTTGTTGCTGTGGGAGGAGCCCAGCAAGTGGGTTTTTAGGGAGTTGGGTCGCGCTCGAGAATCTCTGGCCTTTGGACCAGCAGGGCTAATGAGAGCCTGTTTTTCCCAGAACCTGACTCTTGGATGTCCCTGAACTGGCTACAGGATCTCGGAAGCCGGCCTAAGAAGCTCGGCATTTGACAGGGTCCTGATTAACAATTGGAAGTCCGGCCCTTGTTTCCCGATGGGATCCCTGTACCCATTGTGCGAGGCTGTGAATGTGGAAGTGCTGGGGGGAAGGTTGCCACTGGGAGGTCAAGAGCTCTTCCTAAGACCCCCACCTGGCGGGGCTTCGGATGTGCTTTTTAAATCGAATTAACTCTCTCGAGGGCTCAAAGCAATTTCTTCACTCATGTTAACAACAATGCATGGAATGTGGTCCATTTTGTCCCATCCAGTGGCATTTGGAAGGAGATTGAAGATTTCTGTTCAAGTACAACCCACCGCTGTGTGACGTTGGGCAACTCACTTAACCTCTCTGAGCTATGCTCCCTTGTCTAAAAAACCCTATTGCATGGAGTTGTTATAAGGCTTTGGGCACACTAGGCATCGGAAGACCAAACCCAGCTTCCAGGTCAGTTTTGATTGGCTGGCATAGTGTTTTAAAGCATCTGAAAGAACAATTCTAAAACATAGGAGATGTTCCTTAAAAATTCCTCTTCCCACCTTCTTTAGCAAGGGAGAAGCTCTAGGAGCACAGGCTGGCACTCCTGCATTTCCACAGTCAGGGCTGAGTGACAGCCACACCTGCACCTGTACCCCCGCCCCCCACCCCCGCCCTCCCCGAGGACAGTGCCTTGTAAGTAGCGACATGATGTAAGCACGAGCAGTACACCAGGGAGAAGATATTGACTGTGTCTCACAGGTAACTGAACGCGGAAGCACCCAGTGTCCACCCACAGATGGATGGATAAACAAAACGTGGTGTTTACACACCATGGAATATTCTCCAGCCCTAGAAAGAAGGAAATTCTGACACATGCTACAACACGGAGGAACCTTGTGGATGTTATCCCGAGTGAAATAAGCCAGACACAAGAAGACTAATGGGTATAACCCCACTTATAGGAGGTTCCTAGAGTCGTCCAAGTCACAGAGACAGAAAGTAGAGCGGTGGTTCCCCGGGGCCAGAAGGGGAATGGGGAGTTATTGTTTAATAGATGCAGAGCTTCAGTTCGGGGTAAAAACAAGTTCTGGAGATGGATGGTGGTGATGGTTGCACAACAGTGTGAATGTACTTAATGCCACAGAACTGTTCCCTGCCAGTGGTGAAGACTGTCCATTTCATGTTACGTGCGTGTTACCACAATACAAAGGGGGGTGGTGGGGAGGTTGTGAACATGATTTGCTAATGGACCACGCAGACCAGGAGCGTCAGATCTCTGCCCCTCAGCCTGCGCCCTGGCCCCACCAGTTGTTGGGAATCTCCTGTAATGAGAGGTGCTCCTCTCCCTGACCTCTCCTACCAGGTTGGTTTCCCCAAGAGGGGAGGGAGGCCCCCCACTATTTACACCACGTGGCCTGGGCAGGCCAAAGGGCCATAGACCTGCACAGTGTCCTGGGCCACAAAGCAAGGCCCAGATGTGTGAGCTCTTCCTTGTTTATAAACAAAACGTCTGCTCCCATCCAGACCCCCTGTGCTTACACGACAGAAAGGGCTGGGGGGTGGGGGTGGGGGGAAGTGGGCAGCCTTGCACACTTGGAAAGCATCTCTGGGCAAGTTGCTCGTGGGTACCGGCCCACTCCCCCTCCTGGCCGGAGCCTCAGGTTGTTCATTTACGTCTCCTGCCTCAGTTTCCTGGCCTGTAATACAGAGAAGCTAGCAATGTCCACTGTGAGGGCCACCCCTAAGGGCATGTTTGCAAAGCATTCAGAACAGTGGCTGCCGGTAGCCAGTGCTTCATGCGTGTTTATTAGTGTTACTTCCCCCCTCTTTTCCTGCCCTTTCCCCCTCTTGCTTCTACTGCCCCTTTCCAGACACAACGGTTTTACTCCACCTCCCAGCCTCAGCTCGGGGAAAAGAAAGCCAAATGGACATCTTGGGCTTTTCTGAGAAAATAAACTTATCTCCGATGCATCTAATTAAAAGCAGAGTGTTCCCAAACACTTACCATTCCGAATCTTTGTTTACTCTCCAGTGACAGTAGGCAGAAATCCCTCTTTTCATTCGCGTGTTACCTAGACCAGTGGTTGGCAAACTGCGGCTCGCGAGCCACATGTGGCTCTTTGGCCCCTTGAGTGTGGCTCTTCCACAAAATACCACGTACCCTAATTAAGTTAATAACAATGTACCTACCTATATAGTTTAAGTTTAAAAAATTTGGCTCTCAAAAGAAATTTCAGTCGTGGTACTGTTGATATTTGGCTCTGTTGACGAATGAGTTTGCCGACCACTGACCTAGACTGATGTGAAAACCCTTGTCTTGGCTAAAAGGTGTGCGGCTCTCAAAATAGCTGGATTCCCCAGAGCAAAACAGCCCATCAGGGCTGCGAAAGTTCAATTACACTGAAAAAAGAATATTTCCCTTTATTTAGCTGTGCAGTGAGGCGTGAAACGGCACCTAACCATCCACTTCTAGGCCCTTTGAACATTTTGCCCCCCTCCCCTCCTCGCCCCAGCAGCATTTGGGCAAGGTGCGTGGGGCCAGCCTCCAGCTGGTTCTGCTTTGCTAATTATTCCAAATAAATAGCAAACACTGCCTTCCCGCTTCTTCCTTCCTTTTCTGCAGTCTCTGCACTTGGTAAGTGTTCGCTAATTTTCACATCCATTTCCATTTTGGCTCTAGTTCTGAAGAGGGATCCAGGGGGACATTTGTTAATGAAAAATCTGGGAAATTTGATTTGAGAACCATTCTTTTTATACAGCATTTAATTGTTGAAAGGATATGACTGGTAATTTGTAGTTAAATTTGTTAAATCCTGGAAGGTTTTGAGTTTTTTGTTTTTGTTGTTTTAGTAATGCAGAGTTGAAATTAAGTTAAAAAAAATGTTCCAGCTTTGTAGTTGGCCTGATTTTGTGTTTTCGTCAGCTGTTATGGATGGGGAATGTTGAATAGCACAACAATAGTAATTTAGGGATTTCAGAGCTCAATGGGGGTGATTTATAGTAACCTAAGGCTCTTAACATTGTATTTTGTTAAAAAATGTTTCCTCTTATTGTGCCTGATTTAATACAGATTCTACTCTTTTGTTCTTTATTTCTTTAAATGACTGAAATAAGTTAAATGCCTACAGGTTTATCTTAGCCCCAAATAGCAAAGATAAAAGGAATCAATATGAAAAGCTCCCTATAAGTTATATCAATGACAGAAGAATGTTGAATTTTCATTACTGACCCGGGTAAATGCCTCAGCTGCTTTTGTTTCAAAGTTGTTTGGGGATTGGGCCTGATTGCTGGGGGAGGGGGGAATCCGACTTAACCTCTTGGAGTCTCAATGCCATCTGTGAAATAAAACAGTGAAATTAGGTGGAGATGTTTACCATGCGTGGAACAGAGCGAGTGTTGAATATATGGCTGCTTTTATCATAGTTCCTTCCTTCCAAAAATACTGAATAAGCTCCTACTATGTGCCAGGAGCTGTGCTAGGTGCCAAGAATGCAGCACTGAGCAAACGCAGCAATTCAGAACCAGATTTGCAGGATGGTGCCCGATTGCTGGGACGGCTCCTTTAAGTACAACAACAATGGGTGTAGAGTTCACTGTGTGTGTTCTCTAACGTGCACTCCTTTATTTTGGATTGGGGGGGCGGGGGGGAGCGAGGAATACAAGGAATACCCTTAGTATTTATGAGAACACAGCACTTGCCAAGACTACTTCATGCCCATTCCCTGGTGTCACCCTCTCACAAACTCCCTGTGAGGTAGATACTGTTACCTTCCTCGTGTTACAGATGAGGAAACTGAGGCCACAGAGGTGAGGCAAATTGCCCAAGGTTGCGGAGCTTGCAGGAACTTCTGGATGAGGCACCTTTGCATAAACTGTTGCATGTTGGCTATCCTGGTCTCGCCGCTGCCGAAGTAGAGAAATTGTTTAGCATACCTAAAAGCATTCCCACAGTTGTCCAAGCTATTAAAAATTGGTTGTGTATTTTCAGAGAGCAGTAACAGTTCACCATGCTACTGAGGAGCCCTTCCCTGGTGGGATCGCCTCGTGGCTAACCAGGCCCAGGGTCTGCTCCAAGCCCAGTTTGGGAAAGCAGGAGGCACAGGCGAGTGAGTGGCAGGTCACTTGGCCCTATCTCCCCAGCTCTTCTCAGCCTGTGGGCGATGGGCCATCTTTGCCGCTGCTGCCCCTTGTGGAGGAAACAGCCATTACAATCAGGAGAGGTGGCTAGGAGATGGCCTGGGCTGACTCTCAACGGCCACCAGCCTGGGCACATGCACTGCAGCTCTCTGGAGAGTACGGTGATGGGAAGTGAGCCACTTTCAAGGGGTGAGGCAACACCAGGAATTCAGCTCCTGGGCTGCAGCCAGTTCTTATCTCTGCACAGTCGCACGGAAGGCACCTGGTCCTGCTGCCAAAACCGTGAAGTGGCTTGTTTCTGCTCACCTGCCTCTCTGAGACAACGGTTCTCTTAGTGGGGGTGACATCCAGACTTTCCCATGGGAATTTCTCTTCTCTTGTTTGTTTCCTTAAGTTGAAAAAATATGTTGGTATGAACTGAGACACCCCATCCACAGGCCCCCAAAACTTGAATATCATAAAAGGGAGAACGTGGCTAGGGGAGATCTCTCCCACATTGGACTGAAAACAACCACATACCAGCAAGGTCTAGGACTTACTTTTTCTTCCCCAGAGGCCCTAATGACATGCGGTGGGAAAGTTGGTAAGACCTTTTGTAAAATGTGAAGGGCAAAAAAAGGTGTCTCCCCCACAACCCCCACTCCCATGGGAGCAGGTATAAGGCAAGAAAAAGAAAGAAAACGGGTGTCATTTTCACTGAAACACAAGGCAGCTAGGTAGGGGGTAGATGTCTGTAGACTGAATGGCAAAGCATTTGGGCAGCTAGGCGTTTTCAGCTGTTTGAATCTTGAAGCTGAATCTTAACGGGAGGAGCGTGGTCACCCCCCAATGAACTAAGTCCTTTACCGTGTCACCCTCTCCCTGAGCCTCTGCTGATAGCTCAAATTATGTTTCCTAGTTGGGATTCACTGGTGGCTAGGATTAATGTTTTTCACTTGACAGAACTTTCCTTACAGGTTTTGTGGGGTTGGTTCAGACACCCTGCCTGTGGTGACTAACGGTCAAGGGCCCACAGCCTGCCCGGCTCTGTCTCTGGGCTGGAGGCTCCGCGGGCCTGGGCTGGGGCCAGCCTCCCCTCCTGGGAGGTCACTGCTGTGCTCACCTTGACAAATGCCTTTTCTTCTGCTTGGCTCTTCTGCCCTTGGGGGAAAGAACGGCGGGCTCCCTAAAGCTTTCTTGGCCTGAGAAAGGTGCTTCTGTATTAGGTCTGCTTACGCTGTTTATTTTATTAAGTCTGGGGATTCTCTTCGCGGTGGACGTCTCCGGGTTGATGGCAGTTCCACAGACTGTTGGGAGTGATTAGGCCAAAGCAGAAATAAACATGCTATGCACATAACAACTTGGCTTTTCCCTGGCAAATTCCAAGTTGAATGCTGTTTGAAATAGATTTCTGTACTTATAAACTAAGGCCTACTAATTGTAGAAACAGAAAATATAAAGAAGGAAATAAAAACCACCCATTATACCACCAAAGAGAGATAACAGTTGTTATTAACATTATGTTGAATTTTCTTCTTTTTGCCTCAAAATGCTTAATGTGTAATTAATGAGGTAACACTCTATTAATTGTGTAGCTTTTCCATCATTGCCATATCATGAGCATTTCTCCATGGCATTCCATTGTTGTGAAAAAAAAATCATTTTAAATGTTGTTTAAATCTTTTATTATGGAAAATGGAACATATTTTGAACATTTTACAGAAGTAGAGAGAATAGTATGAACCCCAGGTACCAATTGCCTGGCTTTAACAGTTATCAAATCATAACCAATCTTGTTACTGTAGCTAGACTCCCATTTGTTAACCACCTGGAAGCAAATTACAGGTATCGTAATTTGGGGGGGAGGGGTGTAAATATTTCAGTACAGATATTTAGCAGTCAAAGACATTTTATGAAAACATAACCAAAATACCAGTTATAACACCTAAAAAATTTTTAAATAACAAAATACTTAATGTCAATTAAATATCCCATTGGTGTTCAAGTTTTCCCATTGTTTCATAATTTTTAATAGTTTGGATCAGGATCCAGATCAGGTTCATCTATTGTGGTTGGTTGATTTGTCGGGTAAGTTTGTTTCGTCTGTGGATTCTTCCTCCTTCTCTTTCCTTGTGCCTTAGAACTTATTTATCGAAGAAGCTGGTCATTTTTCCTGCAGTTTCCCACAGTCTGGACTGTGATGCTTGCATTCCTGGGGTGTCATTTAGTAGGTTCCTCTGCCCCTGCATTGCCTGTAAATTGGTGGGTAGATCTATGTAGGCTTTGATAAGATTCAGGTTTGGTTTTGGGGTAAGAATACTTACTAAGTGGTAATGGGTGCTCCCACAAGGACAATTCTTTTGTGATTTAACAGCCATTGATGGTTATTGCCCAGATCCAGTATTTTATTAGGGATTTGTAAAAACGGTGATATTCTAATCCTGCTATTCTTTATCTACGAGCTGGAATACTTCTATAAGGAGAGACTGTTTGGTTACCCTGTAATAGAGTTCACGTAAAAACAGCAGGATGGACCCTCCACCACCACCAATTATTTACCAATTTTCAAAATAGTGAGTTTGTTCCCTAGCATCTGACGAAGGGGGTCTGCTGAGTTTTATTTTTAATATTTCACCATTCGTAATGGCGAAGCGGAGAAGTTCTGGGATAGGTGCACAGTCTGTAAGGGATAAACACGTGCTACTTTTGATCGGTGGCAGGTAACAGTCCTAAAGGTCGTGCATATGCTGGATGCGGTGTATCTAGTGGTCACCACAGAAGTTGATCCAAAGCTCCAGGACATCCAGGAATGTGAGCCATCTTTTGTTAGTTGACCTGTGGCCATTGACTGCTTAATTCCTCTTATCACTTTCTCTCACTCTCTGGCCTGCTGTAATTTAATTTAGGACATCTCAGAATTTTTCTCTTGTTTTTACCATTAATGATAACTAATGGTTCAGTGTTACCAAACATTCAAAAAAAGGGTGCCTTGTGGCTTTATATGTGTGTGTGTGTTTAATTATTATCATCAGCCACATGTTTATTAGACCACTATAGTTCTATTTAGAATTGCCTTTGGGGTGAGGAATTGGGAGTTTTAGTGTTTTTCTTATCCATTAGCACGATTTTTTTAATATCTTAAGGATGACAACCCTTTATTATCTTTATTATGAATGTTATCCTCACTTTGTCATTGCCTTGTAATTTTTGTGGGTTTTTTTTAACATATATAATTTGAAATTTTTAAGCTAATCAAAGTTGATAATTTTTCTTCCATTGCTTTTATGCTTAGAATGTCCCACCTGATATTAATCAGCTCAGTGTTTACCTTTCTTTTCTTCTAGTTTATAGACAGTTTTTTCCACCTTTATTGTTTGTTCCTTCTTTATAAAAGGAACATATGCTTGCCATAGTATAAAAGCTTCTATGACATATAGAAGTCTTCACTTATTTTTTTACTTAACTCTCTTGTAATTTATGGTGTGAGGAGAAAATCTGATTTAACTGTCTTCCAAATAACTTGTTATCCCAACAATCTGTTTTTCTCCTGAATTGTACTCAAAATTGTTTGGTGCATGCACATCTTTCTTTCAAAGTCTGTTACCAGTGCCACATTGTTTTAATTCATGTGGTTATGTAATACTCCTTAACTTTCTTGTTATTTTTCTTTTAAATGGCTTAGCTATTCTTGTCTGTTTATTCTTCTAAATACACATGAGAAGTATTTTGTCAGGTTAAACCAATGATATATTGATTAGAATGGCGTTAAGTGGAGTATGGACTTTCTCCTGGTGGGAGGGTGTGCTGAGCTGAGGCGCTTCAGACAGCAGAGTGATGGGTAGAGGTCTGTGTTTCCCGTGGCCCCTCTGAACTGACAGCCATGTGGAGCCTGGTGGGAAATTCTGCAGCTGTTCGTTCACAAGAAAGATGCTAGGGTCTTGGCCACACAGTGTGGTCTGGCTGGAATGGCCAGGAGGAGACGTGTTAAAGAGAAGGGAAGGAGGGAATGACGTCATACTTGGATATGGCGACTGGAACAGAAGAGAATTAGGATGACCCCTCGT
This sequence comes from Eptesicus fuscus, assembly GCF_027574615.1. Lineage (NCBI taxonomy): Eukaryota > Metazoa > Chordata > Mammalia > Chiroptera > Vespertilionidae > Eptesicus > Eptesicus fuscus. Next base: position 69,689,619 of record NC_072478.1, read on the forward strand.
CTCCCACTTGGTCAGCTGGGTAGATGGTGGTGCTTTCCACCGTCAAGAATCAATGACGCTAAAATTCTGTGCTTCTGTGACTTGAGAAAAAAAATGTACTCCATGCATGCTCTGTGCATGTGTATGTGCTAGTGTTTATCAAGGGGGCCAAGCGTTATCACTATGCTCTTTACACAGGAGGAAACAAGGCTCACACTGGTGTACATGGCAGCCCTGGTCCTCCCACATGTGGTACCCCTCTCACTGTCACTCTGTGCCATCATCCTTTTTCCCCAAAGAGACTCCGAGCAGAAAAGGTCTAGTGTGGGCCCTCAGTCTCCTTTGTCACCCTTACAGTGGTGGACTCAGTAAAAGATTGCTCCCATTCTTGAATTGTGTCCCCCAAAACTATGTCTTGAAGTCCTAACCCCCAGTACTGCAGAATACGACCTTATTTGGAAACAGGATCGTTGCCGATGTAATTAGTTAAGATGAGGTCACACTGGAGTAAAGTGGGCCCTTAATCCAAAATGATTAGTGTCCTTGTAAGAAAGAAGATGATGTGAGGACAGACACACAGAGAGAAGGCCATGGGACAACAGAGGCAGAGACTGGAGAGATGCAGCCACAAGCCAAGGACTGCGGGCCACCACCAGAAGCTTGGAAGGGACAAGGAAGGATTCTACCTAGAGTCTCAGAGGGAGCACAGCCCTGCCAATACCTTGATTTCATACTTCTGGCCTCGAGAACTGGGAGAGAATGAATTTCTACTGTTTGAAGCCGCCAGTTTGTAGTACTTTATGTGTATCAGCACCAGGAAATGAATACACTCAATAAGGCAAAAAACGCAGTGATATTGCGACTTTTCGCCTACCCAGATCTTCCCTCCTTCATAGGAGTGAGAATGTGTTGTCACCAGGGTCTGTGGAGAAGAAGGGTAATACTGACGCTGAGCCCCTGCTGGGACCCAGGCTCCTTAATCCTTAATAGATTTGCTCATCGGAGCCTCGCAATCCTGCAAAGAGTATTATTATCTCCATTTCATAGATGTGGATACTGAGGCCACTAAACGACTTGCCCAAACAGGAGCCAGGCAAGTCCCCACCCAGTGGCCCTGCTCGCGGGCTGCGTGGCCCCTGCTCTGGGACAGGATTCGCCGTGACAGCGGGCAGGCCTGTGGCCCTAGGTTATTAGTACATTTAGTACTTTTGATAACCGTAAAGAAAGTGGCTGTTTGTTCACTTTTTGATATGAGCTGCTTTTTATAGGCTTTTAAATTTAGAAACTTATTTGAATAAAGTACTATGGTGAGCTTTTTTATTTCCTGTCAGCAATTCTCTCAAATGTGGCCTGGATTTGTTAACCTAGTACTTGAGGTGGGACTGGGGGGCTGCATGTTTAAAAAAAGTCCTTTCAGCTTCATCTGTGATCACTTTTCAGGGCTGTTACTTAACTACCCAAATGTTGTGTTCTTATGTACTAATTATTGGCTCCACTGTATGAAGCGGGGGAGAGGGTTTGCAAAGACAAAAGTAAATGTCTCTTTACTCTGAGTGTGAGAGTTGAACACCATCAAATGGCTTTTATCATGTTCTGTACCTACCTGGCCATAGTGCCTATATTCCTGCTCCTAAATGGAAGATTGGAGATGATTTTTTATTTTAATATCACTAGTTCAGCAAATGCATGGCATACAGGAGATTTTGAGAGCCAGTCTGGAATCCTGATGAGAAGTGAAGAAAACATGGGTGGCTGTGGGCAAATGGTTTCACCTCATTGTGCCTAAGTTTCATCATCTATAAAATGGGAATAACATCCATCCACATCATCAGCGTATTTGCTTTCGTCTTCATCATGGTGAGTTAGTTGACTGAACAAAGGAACTGGAAATATACCTTGCACCAATCTTGAATCCTACCAGCTCTGTGCCCTGGGATTCTATCAAAGTTGAAACTTTTTAAGTAAGGAGCAGATTTCATGTCCAACTAAAGTTTGGTTGCTTAAGACTGAATATTGCGATTAACAGAATTGCACAAAGTTCCAAATCCACATCACAGTCTCCCTATAGCACTTATAGCAGCGCCGTATACGTAGGAAGCACGAGAAAGCGAGTGGGTCCAAAGTGCTCCAACTTGTTTTATTTAATGGCTGCTCCATTCGTGTGGTTGAAAAGTGTTGAGGTATGTGGGGTGTATACCATTTTCCAGACGCTCAGTTATCTTCCCCACAGAACCCCAGTGCTTTAGTTGTATTCAATAGCCCTCCAGAAATAGTTCATACATATAAAAGCAGACATTTGTGTGTGTCTCTTTTCCCTATTTTACAGCACACAAATATACAGCACGCAGTGATCTGCACCTGCTTCCTTCACTTAGCAATCCACCTGGGAGAGCTTTCTTTATTAACATATAAAGAGCTTCCTCAATCTTTTTCTTCTCACTGTGTAGCATCCTTTGCTTGGATGTGCCCTGGTTCCTGTAGCCACTCCCCTATGGATACTCTCTTGCCATGGAGTAAATTCACATATCCGTCATTTCCCACAGGTATCCTGGGTCAAAGGGTACATGTGTTGCTAGATTTGATGGACTTTGACAAATTGCCTGTTATCGAGGTTGCACCATTTTACGCTCCTGGTTATACCCTCACCTCAGTGTGTTATCAGGTATTGGGTCTCAGCCATTCTCATAAGTAAAACATACTATCTCAGAGAAGTTTTAATTTGCCACACGCTTATTATCAGAGTGGTTGGATATCTTTTCTTTAAACTTTTCCATAGTAGCTTTTGTTTCCATTAGATGGTTGGATTTTTTTACTAACAATCTGTAGTAGCTGTTTGTATGTAAATATGGGGAGTAAGCTCTTTGTGGTTTGAGTTGAATATATTTCTTCCCTGTGTATTGTTAGTCTTTTGAATTTGCTTAGGTAGTTTTTAGATATCCAGATATTCTTATTTTTTATATCAATTTTATCAATCTTATGGCTACTGCATACTGGCTAGAAAGATCCTCACCACTCTGTCTCTAAAATAATTTCCCTTGATTTCTATTAGACAATTTCATGGTCTCATGTTTACCTTTAAATCTTTAATCTATTTGGATTTATCCTTTGTAAAGTATGTGATGTGAATCCAGCTTTTTTCCAAATAGTTACCTTGTTGTTGGTCCAACTGTTTGTTGACCATTCCATCTTTTCCACATTGGTTTGAGACGTCACATTTCTCATAAGTTAAATTCTTGTACATATTTTTTTTATTTCTTGGATTTTATTATGTTCCATTGATTATTATTATCTTAAGTTTTATATATGTCTCCTTTTTCCCCAGTTGACCCCCGCCCCCCAACCATTCCCACCCTGGGCAGGCCTCCACCGCCCCAGTTTCTGTGTCCATTGGTTATGCTAATATGCATGCATACAAGGCCTTTGGTTGCTCTCTAACCATCCCCCACCACCACCTTCCCTGCCATTTTTCTTTGGATCTATTTTTGTTCATCAAATTATATTAATCATTATATCCCACATATGAGTGAGATCATATGATATTTATCTTTCTCCAACTGGCTTATTTCGCTTAGCATAAAGCTCTTCAGTTCCATCCATGCTGTTGCAAATGGTAAAAGTTCCTTCTTTTTTATAGTATTCCATCGTGTAGATGTACCACAGTTTTTTAATCTACACATCTACTGATGGGCACTTAGGTTGTTTCCAAATCTTAGTTATGGTAAATTGTGCTGCTATGAACATAGGGGTGCATATATCCTTTCTGACTGGTGTTTCTAGTTTCTTGGGATATATTCCTAGGAGTGGGATTACTGGGTCAAATGGGAGTTCCATTCTCAACTTTTTGAGGAAACTCCATACTGTTCTCCACAGTGGCTGCACCAGTCTGCATTCCCACCAGCAGTGCAGGAGGGTTTCTCCACATCCTGGCCAGCACTTGTTGTTTGTTGATTTGTTGATGATAGCCATTCTGACAGGTGTGAGATGGTACCGCATTGTCGTTTTGATTTGCATCTCTCGGATGATTAATGACTTTGAGCATGTTTTCATATGTCTCTTGGCCTTCTGTGTGTCCTCTTTCGAAAAATGTCTACTTGGGTCCTTTGCCCATTTTTTGATTGGATCATTTATCTTCCTTTTGTTAAGTTGTATGAGTTCTCTGTAAATTTTGGAGATTAAACCCTTATCAGAAATATCATTGGCAAATATGTTCTTCCATGCAGTGGGCTTTCTTGTTGTTTTGTTGATGGTTTCTTTTGCTGTGCAGCTTTTTATTTTGATGTAGTTCTTTTTAAAATTGCCTAGTTAGTCTTGCATGTTGAGCTTTCCATATGAACTTTAGAATCAACTCGTTGGTATTTGTATGTGTAGATGGAAATTGACAAGATAGAGTCATTTATGTCAAGGGAACTAAAATGGAACCAGGAGTCCATAAAGAAGTTTGCCTTATTCTCCTCCCATCCACAACTTTTAAAATTTTAAGCCAACTATGTAACCACATCTTGAACTTTACTTTCTCCCTACCATGGCAACCAGACCATCTGCATTCTTCACCACGAAAGGAACCAATCCCTTTCACCAATCAGCATCCTTCATTTGCATAGAGGACCGAAATGAGGACTGTGTCTGTGGTTGCCTTTAGAAATCCCACCTTTGTTTGTCCTCTTTGGAGTACAGTTTAAGTTGCTACCTGAATATGTGCCTCTGGGGTTGAAATCCTTTGCTCAAATAAATGCTTTTTATTCTTTGTTACAGCCTAGACCCTTTTTTAGGTTAAGGTGAGCTTACCCAAATGGTGTTAACTGACAGCTTAACGGGAAGAATTGACACCTTTATGATGATGAGTTGTCCTGTCCAAGAACATGGTGTGCTTCTCTGAGGGTTCAAGTCTTTTTTTTTTTTTTTATCTCTTAGAAGATTTGGGCTTTTTCTTCATGCAGATACTTACATTTCTTCTTAAGTTTATTTCTAGGTGACTTGTATTTTAGAATAGGATAGGATAGAATAAAATAGAATAGAATTAGGATCTTCCATTATATCTTATAACTTGATTGTTATTTTTATATAGGAAAGCTATTGATTTCTATATAAATTTTTTATGTCACCATATTACTGAACTCTTTCATTGGTTCTGATTCTCTTGGGATGTTTAGATAAACAGTTGTATCAAAAATCAGAGTGTTTTGAGGTACTGATTTATAAGAATATTGAGAATTAAGTGATCTTACGTTTCTCCTTTAGACGACTGAAAATACCTGTTCTTAAAATGCAAATAACTCTTCAGTAGATTTCAAGTTTTCCCTTTTCCCCCTTTTTAATAGAAAACTTGCTTTTAAAACAAAGTCAGTGTAATAGAAGTTGAAAAAGTAGTTCTGATGGGATTTAATTTTAATAAAATAGAGATCTATAATTCTTTATGCTATTTGTACTCAGAATTAACTTTCATATAAGAAAAAGCATGTTCTCAAGAGCAATTTGGTAGAAAGAAAAAGTACTTAAGTTAAAGCAAGTACCTGGCACATGGTAATGGGAGGAGCCCTAAACTGAGAGCTCAGAGACTTGAGTCTAAGCCCTGGCCTTGTCGCCAATTCATTGTAATGCACCCACCTCTTTGGGCCTCAGTTTTGTCATCTATAAAATAGGACTAGTGACAACTACCTAAAAGGATGTTGTGCGGAATCAGATGAGATCATGTATATTGAGAGCATCTAGCACACTGCATGGCCCATGGCTTATATGCAGCACATGATGGCTGTTATTATTCAGAGATCTATTAATTTAAGCCACCCTTGTTGTGTTAAGATACAGGTTAGACTGCTATAACATAGATTCCCAAATACTGTAGTTTAAAAATACAGAAATGTGTTTGCCTCTCGTGTAACAGTACAGGCCCAGGTATAGTGGCTCAGAGGTATTGGAGACTCAGGTTCCTAATGTTCTGTGGCTCTAACAACACAGTGTTATCTCAGGGCCCCACATGGCGGCCCCACATGGCGGCCCCACGTGGCTGCTCCAGCTCTCACCATTGAGTCATGATTCAGCCTGCAGGAAGCAAGACAAGGAAGGGAAGGAGGCGCATGTACTTTCTCTTTAAGATCATGTTCAGGAAGCTGCACACATCACTTCCACTCGTGTGCCATTGCCCATAAACTAGTCAGGTGGTTGCCCCTGCCAGCAGAGGAACCTGGGAAATGTAGGTTTATGCTGTTCTAAAATTTGTCTTAATATAGGAGAAGGGGGAAACAAACATTGGGGACAGCTAGCTATTTGGAGCCATACTTGATATCTGAAAATTGTCCTGCATACCACCAGACGGGCCTGCTTGTCACCCAATTTGGTGTATAGGGGGTTGCAGGAGTGGGAGGGGCTGAGGATCTGTTATATCTTATTTTATTGCAAGGTCATGAGAGTATATAATTACCATAATCATAGCAGCCTTGCTCATTCTCTGGGGTTTGCTTTGAGAGGCTGCCATTTTATGGTAAATGGATCTTGTGATGAAGATAATCTGGACTCAGGTATCTTGGTATTTGCTGAGGTGTAGCAGACACTGTTGGTAGAGGTCAAACTTCGATCCTCTTTGTGACTATCTCAGTGCCTGGACAGTGCTAGACTTACAGAAGGTATCCATAAGTGTGGATTGATGACTGCTAGACTGAGTCTAGTGAAAGGATTGTTTGGACACAATCAGCGAACCTCTGTTCACATCACTTGCTTAACAGCACTGGATGAGACCACATGTCAGTGCTTTTATCTCAGGAGCCGTGGAAGAGGGCACTCTACCTATAAATCTGCCTAGCGACTTATTAAGACCAGACAACAAAGCTTCCCTGTCTCTCAGGCCACTTCTCTAATTAGGAAAAATAGTAAGTAAAAAGTTGGGATGGAGTGGGGGAGGTACGGCATCTTTTGAGTTTGAAAGCTGTGTTTAGTCCGGGACAGCTGTGCCTTTAATTATCCTGTCTGAGTTGACTTTAATGAGCATTATTTTTAATGCCTTCATTTCAAGAGGAAAAAAAAAAAAGTGCTTTTTGCATCCAAGCGTATAAAACAGTTTTATTCAACTAAGCTTGAAAGACAGAGTCCTTGCTGTTGGGTCTGTAGCAACTCTGAGCCAGAAACCTCATATCAGAGTCTTGGCCAGAAGGCAAATGGCCAGTTGCTATTAGGGAATCACAGGATTCAGGCCAGCCTGGGTCCCCCTCTTCCCAGGCCTATCTCCCAATGGCAGACACATAGGGAAGCAGGGCTGGACACAGGGCCGGCGGATCAGCCTCCTGAGTCGGACAGTTCCTCAGACACGTTCTTACTGACGTGCCATGCAAACGTGTCCTCACTGCAGGCTAAGGCGTCACCATCAGCTCATTGCCCCAACTAGATACCTGGGCCGACCTTTAACCCTGTCAGCACCACATTCCAAGGGTTCCCAGGCGGATCCACCCCCTCTGCCTCACTTCAGACCCTCCGCATTCTCTCCCTTGCGTCTTGCCACCTAGCTTACCTTTTCTTCTTTTTCTCTCCCAACCATACTTTTTTAAATGATAAAAGTAATATAACTACATTTGGGAAACAGAGAAAAGAAAGAATTATGTATAAGTCTACATCCTAATAGCCATCATTAATTTTTATACATTTCCTTCTAGCATTTTTTAAATTATAAGCATAATTATTCTCATAATTATAATTATAGTTTATAAATCGCCCCTTATCTTGGTTTTCCTCTCAATGTGTTAATAAGCCTTTTCTGAAAAAATTCTATCCAGTTGTTCAAAAGACATTTCATGTTTTATTTTACCACCCTCCACCCTCCTGTTATATATACTATGGTTGGTCTCAGCCCGGTGGCTAAGTTGGTTGGAGCATTGTCCTGTACACCAAAAGGTTGCAGGTTCGATCCCTGGTTTGGGTGAGTAGGGAGGCAATTGATATCTCTCTCTCTCTCTCCCCCCCCCCTATCTATCCCCCCCTTTCCCTCTCTCTCCCTTTACCTCTTCCACTCACTCTCAAGTCAATACACAATATCAATAATAAGGTGAGGATTTTTTTTAAAAGGATACTATAGCAGTGCAATGAACTTTTTTAAAGTTTTTTTTAAGGATTTTTTTAAAAAGGACAAATATAGCATTGCAATGAACTTTTTCACTATATGCACAACCTCAGTGTTTTGAACTATTTCTTTAGGATAGATTGACATTTCTTTGATTCTGTGTTTAAGTTGAATTTGCTAATGCTTCATTGCTAATGTTTCATACTTATATTCATAAGTGACACTGGTCCATAAAGTTTTAAGTATCAGAACTGAACTTGTGACTTGATGTCCCCTAATGTACTCCCTCCCCATCTTGACAGAAGTCCAGAATCATTCTCTGACCTCCGACATTTTACAAATCCATCTCTTCTCTCCCTCTTTGCAGCACTTCCCTGGGCTGCTCCACCCATTGTCCTCATAACAGCCACAGTGACTTTTTTTAATATAAAATGTGTACTTATTAAGTTTTGTAATCAGTAAAAGACAGTGTAAGTTGTTTGATTAGTTTTGTTTTTTTTTATTATTGAGGTAAAATACACATAAAAGTTTACCATTGGAACTATTGTAAAATGCACAACTTGGGGACATTAAGTACATTCACTAGCAACCATCACCATTATCTAGTTCCAGAACTCTTTTATTACCCCAAATGGAAACCCTGTACCTGTTAAGCAATCCCTCCCCATCCCACTACCTTCAGTCCCTGGCAACCACTAATCTGCTTTCTGTCCCTATGAATTTGCCAAATCTGGACACTTTATATAAAGGGAATCATACAATATATGGCCTTTTGTGTCTGGCTTCTTTTACTTAGCATAATGTTTGTAAGTTTTATCCTTTTATGGCTGAATAACACGCCATTGTTTGAATATACTACATCTTGTTTATCCATTCATCCATCGCTGGACGTTTGGGTTAATTCCAATTTTTGTTCATAGTAGAACTGCTATGAACATTTGTGTACAATTATTTGTTTGAGTATCTGCTTTCAAACGATGGACCTGTTTTCAATGGAGAAATGGAGTTGCTAAGTCAGATGGTAATTCTATGTTTAACTTACTGAGGAACTGCCAAACTTTTCCAAAGTGGCTGACCCTTTTATATTCCTACCAGCAATATATGAGGGTTCCAGTTTGTTCTACATCCTTGCCAATACTTCTAAGAAAATATAGTTCAATTTAGCTCTTAAATTTAGGCCTTTAATCCATTTTAAGTTCATTTTTGTGTATGTTGTGATGTATGGGTCCATCAACTTCATTCTTTTACATGTGCGTGTTCCGTTCTCCCAGCATCATTTATTGAAGAAACTGTTTCCCCCGCCCCCCCCCCCCCCCCCCCATTGAATGGTCTTGGCATCCTTGTTAAAAATAAAATAACTACAGCTGTATGGATATTTTAATGGGCTGTCCATTTTAGTCCATTGATCTGTACAGCTATCCCTATGCCAGGTCCACGTTGCTTGATTACTATAGCTTTGTAGTAAGTTTTTAAATGGAAGTCTGAGTTCTCCACGTTTGTTCTTCATTTTTCAAGATTGTTTCTATTTAGGAACCCTTGCAATTCCATATGAATTTTAGGGTCATCTTTCCCATTTCTGCAAACAAGGCCTTTGTGTTTTGATAGGATTGGCATTGACTCTTTAGATCACTGTGGGGAGTATTGCTGTTTAAACAATATTAAGTTCTCCAATTCATGAACACAGGATTTTCCACTTATTTAGGTCTTCTTAACATCTTTTAGCAATGTTTTGTGGTTTTCAGTGTACAAGCCTTGCACTTATTTGGATACCTTTAGTCCTATGTATTTATTCTTTATGATACTATTTTAAACGAAATTATTTTCTTAATTTTTATTTTGTTTTTTATTGTTAGTGTATAGAAACACAACTGATTTTCTGTATTGATCCTTCAACTTGGCTAAATGTATCAGCTCTAAGAGTTTTTTTGTGGCTTCTTTGGGATTTTCTATATAAAAGATCATGTTATCTCCGAATTGAAATAATCTTTTTCTTTTCTTGTTTGGATGCCTTTTATTTCTTTTTCTTGATTAATTACTCTGGTAAAAACTGCCAATACTATGTTGAATAGAAGTGACAAAAGCAGGCATGTTAAAGAATTTCCCTTCTTTTCCTAGTTTATTAAGTGTTGTTACTTTTTATCATGAAAGTGTATTGAATTTTGTCAAATTCTTTTTTTGCATCTATTGAGATGATCAACAGGTTTTTTGCCCTTTGTTCTATTAATGTGGTATATCACCTTGATTGATTTATGTATATTAAACCACCTTTCATATACCTAATTTATATACATAAATTTATTCTCAGTATAAATTTAATTGATCATAATATATAATCTTTTTAAGATGCCGCTTGATTCAATTTGCTAGTATCTTTTTTGTTGTTGTTAATCTCACCCAAGGATTTTTAGAGAGAATGGGAGGGAGGGAGAGAGAGAGAGAGAGAGAGAGAGAGAGAGAGAGAGAGAGAGAGAAGTATTGATGTGAGAGAGACACATCAATTGGTTGCCTCCCGCAATGGCCTTGACTGAGGCCCAGTTCAAATCTGCAACCCAGGTATGTGCCCTGGACCTGGAATTGAACCATGATCCTTTGGTGCACGAGCTGATACTTTAATCACTGAGCCATACTGGCCAGGGCCAGTTTGCTAGTGTCTTATAAAGGACTTTTACATCTGTATTTACAAAGGCTATCAGCTTGTGGTTTTCTTGTCCGGTGATGTTTTAGTCTGGCTTTTATATCCGAGTCAAGCTGTTCTCATAGAATGAATTAAGTGTTCTCTTGTCCTCTATACTTTGGAAAAACTTGAGAACTGGTGTTACATGGTGATCTTGTATGTAAGCAATCAGATCCCCATACTCTCGGGTTTAAAACCCTGTCCTGATTTCTTATCAGAATTTCCTAGCATTGCCTACTAGATGCTGAATGTGTTTGTTGCTCATTTCCTTCTCTGCTCCAGTCACACTGGCCTACAACATGTTTCACATCAGTTCTTCTCAACTAGAGGCAAACCTGAACCCTTTCACAGGGAGGGAAGCTCTCCTCTGTCCCATCGCGCCCTTTTGCACATGCTCTTCCCTCTGCCTTCCAGGTTTCTTCCTGCGCCATTTCACTGAGCTAAGTGTGACTCATCCCTTGAGGATCTTTATCTAAACTTCCAACTTACATATAATAATTTGGGTCTCCCATGGTTATTCTCTTTCATAGTACTTTGAATTTCTTTGTAGCAGTGACCTCTGTTGGTGGGGAGCATAGGCTAGCAGGTGATGGGGTGACTGGGGGTTACCGTTATTATTGGTGTGACTCTATTTATTCCTGTCTCCTCATAGACTTCAGGTACCATGATGGCCGGTGCCATGTCTGTCTTTAGTTTAACCCTAAAAACTCAGTTCCTGGCCATGTGTCCTTAACATAGTATACACTTGATAAATATTGAAAAAGATTAATTAAAAAGTGTCTGTTCCTTAAATGGCTCAAGCAGCATGCTTCGAAAACTAGTTGAACCCAGGACTAGTTCATTTTAGTAGTATCTATTTTTACTTTTTTTAATATCTTAAGTTATGTATAATATTCTCCTACAATATTTTCCAGTCCCCCATACCTCTAATCTCTACTAAGTATAGTGATTTTTCTCTATTTATCGTTTTTTTTTTAAAAATAATTTTATTAAAGTTTTGTTTCTCTCTGCTCCTTTCCTTTAAAAACCACAAATGAATTGTGGGTAGGCATATACTCCTAACCCTTATCCCAAGTCCTTTGTTCCTTCTGCTTGAAACACTTCCCACCAGTGGGTCACTCCCTCATTCCAGGTCTTTCTGCAGATGTCGTTTTCTCAGTGAAGTCTTCTCACCACATTCTTTTTTTTTTAATTATTTTATTTTATTTTTTTAATCCTCAATCAAGAATATTTTTCCATTGATTTTTAGAGAGAGTAGAAGAGAGAGGGAAAGACAGTGTGAAATATCAATGTGAGAGAAACATCGATTGGTTGCTCCCTGCATGTGCCCCAACCAGGGCCTGGGCCAGAGAGACCGAGGTACGTGCCCTTGACCAGAATTGAACCTGGAACCCTTTGGTCCACAGGCCAACACTCTTTCCACTAAGCCAAACTGGCTAGGGCTTGCTCTGTTTATTCTTGATTAGGCTTTCAAACTATATATATATATATATATATATATATAGTTTGGGCCATATATATATATGTTTTATTTCCCTGTGCTTGAAGCTTTTATTTTCTTTTGGATCCAACCTTTATTTTTAAATAGGAGTCTTTTTTATTTCTAAGCTATTTTTATGCTTAATATTTTATTATTTGCTTCTAATTATATAGTCTGTTGGTCAACTTATATACTTTCTGATTTTGAAATTATATTGTGACCGAATATGTGGCCACCTATAAAAATATATGTATATGTTAAGATATAAAGAAAATGTCAATAAATTCCCCAAATTCTCTTTTTATTAGTTTCACCTGGTACTCAGTGAGACCTTTTGAGCTTGAGACTCAGGGAAGTCTGTTGAGTATTTCTTTCATAGTTATTGTCCTCTGCTCTCTCCCCCTGAAATTCCTACTTGAAATATGTATGGGTGTGTAACAGATTTTTTTCTCCATGTCTCTTATTTTTGCAATGAGAGGCAAATGAAATGAGATGATAAGACAGAGTACAGTTTAGTGGCATGGCATAAGGCTATTTAACATCTTCCTGCTTCAATTTCCCCATCTGTAAAATGGGGCTAATACAGTATCCACCTCATGTGAGGATTAAAGGTGATAAAGTTTACACAACAATAGCACAGTCCCTGCACATCATATGTTCAATAAATGTTACTTGCGCTTTGTCTCTGAGAAGGGAGGCATCACTTGGCTGGTACCTCCAAGCTCAGAGCAGGAGCCCCATGGGCTTGGGACCCAAATTGGGGGGGAAAGGGCACATGTGTTGGTGATGCTGAGGTCTCAGGGGCCAGAGGTGTATGATGAAGCTGGTTCTGGAAGGTTAAGTGGAATGCTTTGACTGTAAGTAATAGAAAAGCTGACTTACGGTGCCTTTAACCAATTTTTTTTTTTTTCACATGACCGAATTCTGGAGGGAGGTAGCTGTTGGAGTTGACTCAGTTGCTTGACAATGCCATCAGGTTCCTAGTCTCTTTCTGCTCCCGGGTCCTTAGTGGGTTGGCCCTGGACTTCATACTTGTCTTTCCATGGCTCTAAGATGACCACTCCATCTCCAGGAGTTACGTCTTTGTACCGGGAAGGAAGAAGAGGTGGGACAAAAGGCCTTGTTCCATGGAGCTCTGTCCTTCTTTCAGGGAGGCAGCCCTCCCCAGCAGACTTCCTTTTCTGTCTCATTAGCCCAAACTATTGCCTGCCCGTCCAAGGAGGATGAACCAGGCATGAATCAATCCTGGGTCTGGCTTTGGGCTGAGGGCCTACCTTTTATAAAATATGAGTCGTCTCCTGGGCCTTCCTGACCAAACTGGGTTCAGTGGTGAGAAAGAAGATGAGAGAAGATATGGTTGTTGGGTAGATACTTGAACACAGGTAGCAACTTTTTCAGAATGCAGCTCCATATTTGGTATACCAGGATGTCACAGAGACATTTTCACCTGCCTACTTAGTAACCCTCAGTCCAGATGTGTGAAATGGGAGGCATTCTGGTTATACTGTGTGCATGACATTTACCTCACTTTTTGAGAAACAGAACGTGACTAGTTTGTAATGATTTGTCCTTAAGGATCCATAGCACCTCCAGGACTCACCACTGTCTGGCCTCGGGAGTTTTGGGCCTCGGAGTTTGTTCATTACACAGCTCACCTAGCCTTCTCTAGCTTTGTTTCCTCCTTCACAGTCACCTGAGAGTAAATGTTGAAGCCTTTAAATGGAGTTGCTCTTTTTGTTTTATACAATACCTAAAAATTTGCTGCCTCCATGTTCTTGTCTTGGGGCTAGATTGCTGTAAGTTGGTCTTAGTAGTAAACTTTTTTGAATAAGGTTTAAGAAAGCCTGTGCTATGCTGGAACCCAGCAAGCAGATTTTTTACAAGTGTGTGCAAGGAGGCATAATAATTTGTTTGATTGGCCTCCTGCTGTGCACCATCACCACGTGGAAGTTTTTATGGGGTAAAAGAGGCTACAGTTACAGCAGTAGGAATACTAGGTGTGGAATTAAGAGACATGGGTGTGAATAAGATAAACCTCTTAATTTCTCCAGCCTTCAGTAATGAGGGGATAATAATATCTACCTCCTGGTGCTGTTAAAATTAAATAGGATGATGTATGTGAACTTACCTTGAGTAGTGCTGTCATTTAGTGGGCATTCAAAACACGTGAGATGAATCTGAGTTAAGTGAATAAAATGCAGGCCATATCTTCATGGGGAGATACACACACTTAAACAGCTTTAAAACATGGTAGAAAGTAATAAATGCCCTACTTAAAAGTTTCTAGCCATGCAACACTGGTTCAACGTGCTAAAATCAATTGATGAAGTCCACCATATTAAGAACTAAATAAGAAAAATCACATGATTATACCAGTAGATGCAGAAACAGCATTTGATAAAATTCAATATCCATTCAAAGTAAAGTCTTGCCCTGTCCAGTGTGGCTCAGTTGGTTGGACGTCATCCCATGCACAGAGAGGTTGCTGGTTGATTCCCGGTCAGGGCCCGTGCACAGGTTTCGGGCTTGATCCCCGGTGGGGGGCATGCAGGACGCAGCTGATTGATGTTATGCTTTCACATTGATGTTTCTCTTTTCTCCCTTCCTCTCTCTCTAAAAATCAATAAACTATTTTTAAAAAGTCATCTTAGCACACTAGAAGGGAAATAGAAAAGAAAAAGAAGGGAACGCCTTTAACATGAAACCAAAGATAGATCTCAAAAGGTATTATTCTATTTACATGAAATTCTGGAACAAGCAGAAGAACTAGAGTGATGGATCTGGTCTCAGGGAGTAGGGAGGGTGGGCGCTATGCCTGATAAAGAAGAGCATTACAAAAATATGGAGCTAACATCATACCTAATGGTGAAAGATGGGTTGTTCTCTCTAGTAATCAGGGAGATCATTCATTTCTATGCAATATTGTACTGAAGTCCTAGCAAGTGCAGTAAAACAAGGAAACACAAAAGGCTGCCCTAGCTGGTTTGACTCAGTGGATAGAGCATCAGCCTGCGGACCTGAAGGGTCCCGGGTTCAATTCCTGTCAAGGGCACATGCCAGGTTTGCAGGCTCGATCCTCAGTGGGGGACATGCAGGAGGTAGCTGATCAATGATTCGCTCTCATCATTGATGTTTTTGCTATCTCTTTCTCCCTCTCTTTTCCTCTCTGAAATAAAAAAAAAAAAAATTTTTTTAAAGAAAAGGCGTTCAAGTTGGAATGAAAGCAATAAAACGATCTGTATTCATCAATGACGTGGTTATCTACATAAAAGGATCCAAAGGAACTATCAAACAAACAAACAAAAGCTCTTGGAACTAATAAATGAGTTGTATCACAGGAAACAAGGTCAACATTTAAAAACCATGTTTCTATACACTAGTAACTAACACTTGGAAACTGAAATTTAACAGTGGCCTCATTTATAGTATTCCCTCCTAAATGAAATATTTAGGTATAACTATAACAAAGTATGTCCAGGATCTGTATACTGGAAACTACAAAATGCTGATGAAAGAAATCAAAGGAAAACTAAATAAATGGATAGACATACTTGGCTCCTGTGTTGCAAGATTCAATACAGTTAAGATGTCAGCTGTCCCCAAATTGATCTATAGATTTAAAACAATCAAAATCTAAACAGGATTTTTTTCATAGATATCAACAAGCTTATTCTAAAATTTATATGGAAAGGCAGAGGAACTAGAATAGCAAAAGCAGTTTTGAAAAAGAACAAAGTTGAAGGATCCACACTGATCAAGACACAGTAATATTTGCAAAAGGATAGTCACATTGATCAGTGCAATCGCATAGAGAGCCCAAAGATAAACTCATGCAAATAGAGTAAACTGGTTTTTAATAAAGGAGCAAAGGTAATTCATTGAGGAAATGACAGTTTCAACAAAATGGTGCTGGAAAAGTTGGACATCTGTATGTAAACAAAAAATAATCTCAACCTAAACCTCATTACCATATCCAAATATTAAACAAAAATGGATTAAATATAAAAATAAAACACAAAACTATAAAACTCTTAGAAGAAACCATAGGAGGAAATCTTATGATCTTAGGTTAGGCAAAGAGTTCCTAGAGATGACAACCAAAAGCATGATCCATTGTTTTTTAAAATTGTTAAGTTTTAACTTAAAACTTTTGTCCTGCAAGAGACATCCTAAATATAATGAGAAGTCTCCACACTATGATAAAATATGTAAAAATTACATATCCAACAAAGGACTTGTATCAAGAATATATGAAGAACTCGCAAAATTCTACACTAAGAAAACAACCCAATAAGTTGGGAAAAAGTTACTTCACCAAGAAGATTTGTGAATGACAAATAAACACATGAAAAGATGCTTAACATTAGGAACATGCAAATTAAAACCACTATGAGATACCACTGTATACCTATTAGAGTGGGTAAATAAATTCTAACAGTGCCAAGTATGGCTGAAGATGTGGAGCAACTAAAAACCTCATGCTTTGCTAAGAATACAAAATGGTCCAGCCCACTCTGCAAACACTTGGACAGTTTCTTACGAAGGTAAACACACTCTTAGCAAATGACCCAGCCATCCCACTCCTGGGCATTTATCCCAGAGCAATGAAAACGCATCTTTACACAAGAGATCTGTACGTGAACGTTCATAGCATTATTCATAATTATTGAAAACTGGGCGGGGGGTGGGGGGGAGGACGGACAAATGTTCCTCGGTGAGTGAATGGATAAACTCTTGTTCATTCATGTAATGAAATTCTACTCGGCAATGAGAAAGGAATGCTTGCAATGACTTGGATAAATCTTAAATGGATTATGCTAAGTGGAAAGAAATCAGTTGCAAAAGGTTACTGTAGTATATGATTCCATTTATATCACATCTGGAAAAAGCAAAATTATAGTGACAGGGAGCAAAGCAGTGGTCACCGAGAGTGAGAGTCTGACTGCGAGGGGCGAGCCTGAGGGAATTTGGGGGTGTTGGAGATGTCCTTTCTCCTGTAAGTGGCAGCAGTTGTAAGAATCCTTACATGTCTTAACTCATAGAACTGTACACATAAAAAAAAAAGAATTTTATTGTGTTTAAATTTTTAAAACTCTGGCCAGAATCTGAACACAGAAGGCAAGTGGCCACCAGGCAGCTGGCCCCTGCCTGACTGGTGTTGAATCACCTTCCAGAACGGCGCGGGGGGGCGGGGAGGGGGGCAGTTCGGCACTGGTTCGGTAGAGTGAGTACTCAAGCCTCTCAAGTTTCAGCTCCCTTGAAATGTGGGGTTCATTTGCTGCCTCGAACCCAAATGGCGCATGCTAAGTGTTTTCACATGGGCACCACTTCTGTGCTCTAATGGGTTTCAGGGAATCGCCGTAGGTGGGGTGGGGTGTGGACCTGCATACGCGTTTCCTGCGACTGAGGACGGAGGCCACACAGGGCAGGCAGTGGCACAGATGAGACTCCACTGGGACCACACAGATTCACAAGCTGCTTCAAATCTGCCAGGGCCCCGACATTCCCAGCAACTAAAACGAAACAGAGAGGCAGCCCGGGGTGCTGGAAACATCCCTGGCCTGGAGCGCAGGTCCCGTGTGACGGTGGGAGGCCACTCTACGTGGGTCTCCTCTGCTTGCGAAATAGAAATGGGGTGGGGAACAGAATGGACCAGGGGCCCTCAAACGGGGCTCTTGAATTTTAGGGGTGAGAGGGGAAGGGTTGGAGTGGGGAAGGGGTGAGAGGGGAAGGGTTGGAGTGGGGAAGGGGTGAGAGGGGAAGGGTTGGAGTGGGGAAGGGGTGAGAGGGGAAGGGTTGGAGTGGGGAAGGGGTGAGAGGGGAAGGGTTGGAGTGGTGAAGGGGTGAGAGGGGAAGGGTTGGAGTGGTGAAGGGGATGCAGGAAGTTGGGCCTGGCTTCCTTGTGCCAAGCAACAGCCCGAGCTGTTCCGCCCTGATGCTTTTATAGACTGGGCCACTGCACAAAGTCTGCTAGTTAAAGAGCAGCTTCTGCTGCTTTAAGCAAGGTTGGGTCACCAGGGACCAGATGGTCTGTAAGGTTCCCGAGGCGCCCTGGGTTTCCCCGAATCTCGACAAGCAAGCTGGTGCCCCCCCCCCCCCCCCCCCCCGCTGGGACCCCGACCCCACCGCTCGGTGAGGGGGACGCTCAGGCCTATAAGCTTGGATTCCCGAAGGCTTCACTCTGGGATATCGCTTTGGACAGACTTAGGGGTAGAAAGTTTCTCAAAAGAAGCTCCAAATAATTTAAATGACAGCATTTCAAGTCATGTGGAGGGGAGGGTGATCTTTAAAAAATGTTCCCATCTAAATTTGCAGACCTGTTTGTACAAACAAGTCAGAGGCAATTTTCTTCATGGAATTACCAGCACATGGGACCTTGCGTTATACTTCTGTGCCTGAGACGTGCCTTTTCCTCTTTCCTGACCATACGCACCCCCCACCTCTGCCAGCTCACATAAGACGAAGAGAGAGACCAAGTTCAGACTCTTCTCATAATGTTGGGGCTCTTGGCCAAGGAGAAAAGGAGAAAGGCAGGGCCCGGCTGGGGGACTGACCAGGCCACAGGACTTGGCGTCAATCGGATGTCCCGAAGGCCAGGTTGAAAGGTCCTGACCCAGTAGATGGAGATTCAGGGCAGAGAAACTGAGGCATAAGCTGATTCATTGGCCCTCTGCCCCATCACATATATGCAAGAGAGGAAGCACAGGGTTTCTTTTGTGAAGCTCAGATCCTTCTGGTAGGGGTGCTTTGGGGCCCCTGTCAGACATTGGATGGGTTTTTTCCTCATTGGCATGATGTTGGGGCAGGTGGCCTCCTGTGATCTGGGCAAATGAGCAGAATGTTAAAGCACTTTTAAGCCCCACCCCCTCCCCCACAAGGTCTCTGTCGTGACACGGGGTCAGGGCTAGGCAGCATGTGCGGACCCCAGGTGCCCCCACGTAAAGGAGCCTCTGTACTCAGAGGGGCCCCCTCGGTTTAATGCTCTGCTGTCATCATCTTACATTCTTAATGGTTTTTGATTCAGAGGCCCCACATTTTCACTTGGCCCTGGCCTCCACAAATTACGTAGCCAGTTCTGTCCGGAATTTTAGGTTTGACTTATTAGTTATTGCATTATTATTTTCATGTTGTATATCTTAACTCTCAAAAAACTGTGTTTGACATTTCTACTTAGTTTTAAACTCATACTTAGAGTAATCATCTGGACTTCTTGCAGGGATCGCTGCCAGTCTAACTGTAGGGGAATGCGGACTGCCAGCCAGCAAACAGCTTTTTAAAAGCCATGTGCGTGTCATGGGAGAGGATGTATAGACAGACACAAACAGATGTGTAATCAAGTGCAGGAGGAGTTTCACATGAGGGCAGAACCGCGCTGTCATTGAGCAGACACCCTACTGGGGGACTTCTAGGTGCCAGCCGTGCTGACCATGGGGACACTGAGGAACACAGCACAGCCCCTGCCCTCAGGGAACTCCTTGTTTGAAGAAGTGTTTTTCAGACTCTTTAAACCCCAGTGCACATACAAATATCATACGTACATAGAAAAGTGCAGTAGTAGTTTTGTGGAACTACTGCACATCCAGGTAAGTGTGCTTACCGTGCAGAAATATTCTATATCCTATTTGATTTTTTGTGTGTGTGTGTGTTTTTAATGCTAGTTGTAGCACATGAAGTTGATTTCATAACCCATTAGCCTAAGTTTAAAAAGTATCGCTCTGGTGGAAGAGGCTGATGTGCAAGCAAACACTGACATTTTGATAAGTGTGATCATGGATGGGGGGTATACAGACTTCTCAGACGAAGTGTTATTTGCTCTGAGTCTTGAAGGTTGAGAAGGAGTTTGCCCGGTTGGAGAAGCTGGCCGTGGTAACAAAGAATTCCAGATTCTGGGGCCAGGTCTGCACCTGGGGACAGGTGAGGGCTCCATGAGGCTGGGGACTTGGGGGAGAGGGTCCTGGGAAGGCAGGGCAGGGCTTCACATGCCAGGCAGGGAGCTCAGTCGCTGTCCTGTGTGAAGCACTGCAAGTGTTTTTAATAGTTTGATTTGGATTAAAATTTGTGCACCATAAAATTCACCCACTGTAAGTGCACAGTCCTGCTTTCGTACAGGTTTCTAGTCCATTTATACAGATGTGCGACCACCACCACAACCCACTCTTAGAACCTTTTCACAATCCCCAAGAGTTCCCTCGTAACCATTTCCAGTCAATTCCCATTTCTACCCCCATCCCCAGGCAACCTGCTTTCCATCTCTACAGATTTGTCTTTTCTAGAAATTTCAAACAAAGGAATCATACAATATATGGTCTTGTGTGTCTAGCTTCTTTCCCTCGGCATCCTGTTCCCAAGGTCCATTCATGTTGTTGTGTGTAGTAGTATTCTGTTGATTTTACCCACTAGATTATATTATGCATGTGTGTATGTGTGTATGTATATATGTCCAATATATATACTGGCCAGGTGATGAACATTTGGGGTGTTTCCAGTTTGGGGCTCTATGAATATAGCTTCTCTGAGCGTTTGCGTCCAAGTCTGTGTTAATGTGCTTTTCTTTCTCCCTGGGGGCGAGTGGAGGCGTGGAATCCCTGCGTTGTGTGGTGAATGCGTGCGTCACTCTGTAGGAAGCTGCCACGCTGACTTCCACAGCCACTGTGCCGTTTTGCATTCCCACCAGCAGTGTACGAGTGTCTCCACATCTGCAGGATGCTTTGAGGTAGATGTGATGAGATCTGCCTTTAAGAAGATTCCTCCAGCTGTAGGATGGGGGTAACTGGGAAGGAGAGGGAGAGGGGGGAGGCTGAGGCAGAGGGAGAAGTCAAGGGACCACCAGGCTCAAGCTGAGACCCTGGGGGATGGAGAGGAGGGTTGGGTGTACCCTGAGTACAGGGGACAGAAGCTAAGGAGCACTTCTCGAACTGGCTTCGAGTCACACAAGTGTCAGAGAGAGAGAAGATGGTGGTGAGCTGGGAGCCAGACTTGCATCTGGATAGAGATGATGGTGCTGAGCCGCTGGCCTGTCTTAGGTTCCCATCAAGTGAGGCCGGCCCAGCAGTCAGGTCCCTTAGGATTGTTCCCAAATCCCTGAGGGAAGGGTTCCCAGCCCTGGCTGCACGTGGGAGCCACTGGGACTGGAAGAGATGCACTGTGGACTGGGTGTGCTTTAGCTGCTCTGGGTGCAGCCTGGATGTGCAGAGGGTTCCAGCCCCAGGTGAGTCCAGCATGCACCTGCACGGCTCCTAGGCCAGTTCCCAACTGGGGTGCACACTTGAAACCTTGGGGGGAGGGGTTGAGAAACTGTGATGCCTGGGTCTTACCCAGAGCTTTTAGTATCATTGGGAAAGGATGAGGCCTGACCACCAGAACTTTTAAAGTCTCCCCAGGTGATCAGAACGTGCAGGCAAAGGGTGAGAGCCGTCACTCCAGGCAACTTGTTTGGACCTGAGACGCATTCCGAGTAGGTGCTTCCAGGGCCGGCACTTCCCATGTTCTTGACTCTCTTGCTGTTTCATCAGTGCACCAAGGAGTCGTTTTTCCCCCCTTTCAAATGCTCAGATCATTTTTCTGAAGCATTTTATAGCACATGTTAAAAAAAATAAAACCAGCGCCAGCCAGGTGACTGGGTTGGTTGGAGCCTAGTCCTCGTACATCAAAAAGGTTGCTGGTTCCATTCCCAGTCAGGGCACATACCCAGGTTGTATGGGAGGCAACTGATCGCTGTTTCTCTCTCTCTCTCTCTCTCTCTCTCTCTCTCTCTCTCTCTCTCTCTCTCTCTCTCTCTCTCTCGTTCTCTATCCCTCTCTCAAATCAATAAACATACCCTTGGGTGGGGATTAAAAATTAAAAATAAAATAAATAAATATAATAAAACCAGATTCCAATGCACACGTTTTACAAATCCATCTGTTTTACATAAGATATTTACAAATACGGACACAGAAGGAATTTCAAGAGATTGGTGGGTAAGGAACCAGCATATTAGCTGTATGTTGCCTACTCTGTGGTCTGCACAGAGCCTGTATCCACAAACACAGATCAGACACACATGATGAACCGCGTGCCTACAGGTAAAACAGCTTATTTAACAGGTCCCAGATCGTACTGGAGAGCTCATTCATGCATACTTTTCTTCCCCAAATATTTTCAGATCGTAAATTAAATAAACAAAACAATGGCTTGTACCTTTTGGTTCCTCCAGGTGTTTGGCACTCATGCATTCCTGCCCATGAAACCCAAGTACCTTTTTAGCAGTAACTTGAGGAAGAGGTCAGAACAGACTGGATTCTTAAAGCCGCACTGTTTTACCAAGGGCGCTTGCCTGTTAGGTTCTCTAGGTCCAGTTCGCATTCTTCACACTTAAGGCCTAGTTCTTTGGTGTGGACCAGAGCACAAGGTCTCAGGACGGAGACAGCTGCCACACTGTGCCTCTGCTTGTCTCTGGCCCTGGCCCTCCCCCAGGGGGTTACAACACGCCGGCTGAGATTTTTGAGGCCGGACCAGCAGCCTTGGGTTAACTTGAACTTCAGACTTGGGTTTATTCACTGCAGCCATCGGGGACCTCTGAGTCCACAGTGGGCACTTAGACCAGGCCCCCCAGCGATGAGCTCAGCTAAGGCCCACCCCACCACCCCACCTCCTCCTGGGGCCCCTTGCTGGTCAGGGCCCTGGGTCCAGTCTCCCACTGCCCCCAGCACTGGGTCACTTTCTTGACTTCTGCCTCTTGGCTGATGAAAATGGGAGCTGGTACTGGGGTTGATGGAGACATAGGGCTGCCCTCAGAAGGCCCAATTAAGGGATGGGGGAGCCTGGAGCCATGGCTGAGGGGTCTAAAGTAGGACAGTAGGCACCTTCAGGGCCTGGTCCCTCGGAACCCAGAGGAAGACCAGGGCCGTAGGTTCAGAGGCTGGATTCACTCCTGGGCAGGGCAGCAGAAGCTAGGTCACAGGTCATGCTGAGCAGGTGATACATTTGGGGCTCAGCTACAGTCCCAACAGGGACACTGAGGCAGGGGCCAGGAGTCGCCCCACACACACACACCCCTCCCCCCCACATGACCATTTACCACTAGGAATGATTAAGGGTGGGGCTCATGCTGAGCCCAGGATGCCATAGAAGCAGGACAGTTCCTGGTGCCCACCTGCCCCCGGGCTCTGTGCTCAGTTCCTCACCTGCAATCCCTGGTGGATCATAATAGAGCCAGAGGTGATTATGATCAGCCGCCACCCCCACCTCCCTCCAGGAATGAGATGAAAGAGCAAGGTTGTGCTCCACTGAGGCGGAGGGCAGGGAAGTAACAACGTTGTACTTGGTGATGGACTTCTGAGCTCAAGTGCCCCCTCTACCACTTAGGAACATGGTGACATTGGGGAGGGAAACAAGGATTCACGAAGGGGCGAGGCTCTGACCCTCAGTCTCTTCCGTTACAAAATGGGGGTGTCACCCCTCAAGGAATGTGAGTTGAGCCTGCCAGGAGCTTGGCACAGTTCCTTCATAGGTAAGTGCCCAGTCGATGGTAGCTGTTAGCGCTGTGCTCTAAACAGGTGGGCTGTGGAATAAGCATCACTCATCTTCGGGTCCCCACCCCTTTGCTCAGCAAGGACAGCTTAGCGGGGTCACCAGAGGCCGCCCGATGACACCACAAGAGGAGCCGTAGCTCGGCCAGCATCCTGGTGCCTTTGTTCCGAGGCCTGGAACTCGTATCTAACGGCACTCGCACGCACTCTCCCTTTCATCCACGCCGACCTCTGCCTGAAGGCCGCCTGAGCCCAGGTGCATCCTGTGCGGCTCGGTCAGAATGTCACCGGCTCTGTAAAGTTGGCCCCGGGTGGCCCAGCAGAACCGAACAGGCCCTCTGTGTCCTCCCGTAAGGCCTGGCCCGCGGCGATGCTGTTTGTAATGGCCTGTCGCACGGCTGCCTCCCCGTGTTCTGTGAACTCATCCGGGGCAGCGTCATATCCTATTATTAACAAAAAGAACAACAAAAAATGGCAGTCAGCATATTCTGTACTAACTAGGTGGCGAGCACTGTGCTCGGCGATTCTCGAACACGATCTGACTCATTCCTCCTCACAGGCCCAGGGAGTTGTGGGGGCCGGAGGTGCCTTCCCCAGAACCAGCCCCGAACATGCAATCTGAGTACAAGCAGTGCCCTGTTATGCAGCTCCCACCTCACCACCCTGAACCCAGTCGCCTCCCTCCCCTGGGCCTTTCCTAATCAGAAATTCGGGCGCTGCCAGGGAAGCCTGGGAGATGAGTCCTATTAGTGCCCAATTATACAGAGGAGGAAACTGAGTGAGAGCTGAGATACCTGCCCACAGGTTACCTGGCAGAGCCACCATCAGCCCACTCTGAACCCCCCACCCCCCCCCCCCCCCCGCACACACACACACATGCAGTTGAAGGTCACTGCAGGCCCCAGTGGAGCCACACTGTTCCCCAGGCTCCGTGTCTGCAAATGGTCCAGGAGGTCGTTCAGCTGGGAGTTCTTGCCCTCACCCTGCTCACCCCTTCCCACTTCATCTGCTGATTAAAAGGGAGGAGAAAAAATACAGTACACACGTCCCCCCAGGGCTGCAGGGCTCCAGGATCTGGTTCCAGAAACAGAAAGGTTACTTTATTAGCTGTCACAGAAATTTCACTATGACCCCAAAGTAATTTCCCCAGAGAGAGGCAAATCTCCAGGAGCCAGGAATAGACGGAAAGATTACTGCTTATCCCGCCGGGCGAGCAGTGCCTGTACCCGGCGCTTGTTTGGAGTCAAACGAGCTGCTCTGGATCGGTACCTCCCCTCCCTGGGCGGCAGAGGCTCCTGGGAAACGCGGGACTGCCAGCAGCCCGCAGCTCGGGTCATTGCTGGGCGCCCTGCGTGAGCCACGGGCTGTGGGCACAGGAGCGGATGTGGCCTGCTAAGCGGGCACGCTGCAGTCTAGAAGGGAGGCGCTGCCTTTCAGGAAGGGCCAGAAGCTCTGAAATCAGACGGTCTGAATCCCCCCTGTTACCCTCCAATAGAGCCACCCTGCCCTGCAGGAGCCTCTCAGGGGAGGCTGAGCCACTTGGACCGCACCCGGGAGGAGCCATGGGGAAGCCCCAAGAGGGAGGAGCATGGTCAGGGCCATATACTCAGAAGGCTCCCTAGGGCATCTGTGTGGAAATGGGCTGCGGGAGACAGTATGGGAGCTTTGCACTGTCTAAGCAAGAGGCCACGTGGCCCCACCAAGAAGATGGAACCAGGGCATTCTCAGCACGGCTGCCCCACGGGCCGGGATTGCCACGAGGCTCACGATCAGGGACAGAACAACTTTCTCCAGAGGAAGGGAGAGGGAAGGCACTTCCCTTTGGGTGGTGTGGTGGCCGGAGCCCTGGGCTTGAGGCAGGCAGCCCTGGTCAGCCCCAGCTCTGCCCTTTGTTGCCTGGTGGGGCATCATTGCACCTCCTGGGCCTCACACACCCCCATCTGTGGAATGGGGATGACACCCACCTCCCAAGGCTGGGTGAGGGTTACACCCACAGAAATGCGGGCACCCAGCACCGGCTCACGTTTCTGCATATCCGCCTGCCCTTCCCACGCAGGGAGCACACTTGGGCACCCCTGCCAAGCGCAGTGAGAAGACGCCAGTCCAGTGAGGTACTGAGTGCAGTGGGGCCTCAGCTCACTGCGGGGCCACCCCACCTGTGTGCTGGCCCTCGGGACCCCTGGGTGTAGGAAGGGAGGTGGCTGGGTGGTGATAAAGATGCCGGGGCAGGCCCCCCAAACCCCGATGGAGCATCTGAGACTGAATGGCTCACAACCTCTGCTTCCGAGCCCTCATTCCAGCAGCTGAGGGGTTAAAATCCGGATGCTGGGCCTGGTTCTGGAACAAAATGAAGCTCTGAAATAGCCACAGGCCAAGAGAGTGGCAGTGCCCTGGAGGAGCAGGAGACATCCCGTCCCCAGCCCAGCCTGACGCTGACATCATGAGGTCAGGAGAAACGGCTGCTGTCCTGGTTCGGGGGCTGAAGCCCTCGGTGCTGAGAGAGACTGCAGGCCACCGGAAGCCATCGGCCAGGCCAGGCCAGACAGTCAGTCCACAGCATTCATTCGTCCCAGTTCCCGAGGCTGCCCAGGTCCCTGTCACTGCCGGGGCGCTGGAGGCCACGGGCCTCACCCTGAGCTTGGCGTGTGCGGGTTCCGCCAGCCTCCAGGGGCCAAGGTGCTGAGGCCTCGGTGTACACCCGGAGCCACGTGTCCTCCCAAGAGAAACTTGGGTGTTTATGGTTTCTATCCAGCAACTGCTGAAACGTGTGTTCAGCTTTTATATCTTGACTCCATGGAATTAGGCTTAATCGCTTTATGTTTTGGAAAAACAATAAGAAGCATGGAGGCTTGCGGGGCTCGTAGAGTCCCGGCCCTACGGCGTCCCGGCCCTGCGGCGTCCCGCTGGTTGAGGTTTTCAACAGGAAAAGTATCTTGAATGTTTTGTGGCACAGGATGGCTTCTCCTTACATTCTTCTCTCTTCCGTTAAAAAAGCAAAAGCGCTGGCCCAGGGGTCCCTCAGGTCTGGCAGGGGTGCCAGCCTCCAGCTGCCCGAGCACCTTCGGCCTGTACAGAAGTCGATTTGGGAAGCCAGAGGCCTCGCTCCAGGAAACGCCTCCGGAGCCGGGCGCAGACAGCTTGGTGGCCTCGGGCGACGCTGTGCCAGGACTTCTGGCTCCTCTTACTCCTCTGCTTTCTGAGATCTGAGGCAGCTGAGAATAGAAACAGGCTTGTGATGGTCAAAATGCCTGCTTCGTTTCTGGAAAGGCTGGGCTGCAGGGCAGAGCCCCGAGGGTGACTTGCAGACACTCGCCCAGCCAGCCATTGGTGGGGCCTGGCAGGGCCTGGCCTGCCCGTGTCTCCTCAAGAGCCTGAGAGAGTGAGGACACTGTGCCCACCTGGCAGGGAGATATGGACCATGGTGGTCAAATCCTGTCCCGTCTGCTCTCCACAGGCATCATTTCCACTGCTGCATGGAGGGTCCAGCGAGGGCATAGGCGATGGCAGACGATTTCTTCCCAAATCTTGTGGGCAGAGCCAAGCCAGATAAATGGGAGGCAAGAGAAGGGTCTGCCTGCATGACCGTGGCACATGGTTAATGCTCAGGATGCGAGCGGGGTTTTAACTGAGATGTGATGGACATACTAGTATACCATTATGTTGGGTTCGGGTGTACAACATAATGCTTCGATATTTGTATAGACTGAGACTTGATCACCACTAATAAGCCTAGTTAACATCTATCACCACACATAGTTACAAAATTTATTTTTCTTGTGTGAGAACTTTCCAGATCTATTTTCTTAGCAACTGTAAACTACAAAATAGAGTACTGTTCGCTATAGTCACCATGCTATACGTATACATCACACCCCCAGAATTTATTTATTTTATAACTGGAATTGTTTACCTTTTGACCACCTTCACCCATTTCTCCCAGCCCCCCAATCCCCTCTGGACCATCAATCTCTTTTTTGTAAATATGAGCTCAGTTTTGTTTGTGTGTTGTTGTTGTTGTTGTTGTTGTTGTTGTTTTTAGATTCTGCATGTAAGTGAGATCATATGGTATTTGTCTTTCTCTGTCTGACTTACTTCACTTAGCATAATGCCCTCATGGTCCATCCATGTTGTCACAAACAACAGATTTTTCTTTTTATGGCTGAATAACATTCCATTGTATGGATATAGATGCACCATAATTTCTTTACCCCTTCATCTGCTGATGGACATGCAGGTTGTTCCATATCTGATAAGAAGGAAAGGCAGCAGAAGCAGAAAGCTTTTGCTTCACGGACCTAAATTTAAAACTCAGGTCTGCTATTTTATGTCTGTTGAACCTTAGGCCAGTTACTTCATCTCTCTGAACTTTAGTTTTCATATTTATAAAGTGGGGATAATAATACCTATTTGGCATGCTTGTACTGCTGGTAAAATAAGAAAATGCAAGTCTGTGTTACTGATGGACAGACATACCATGTTTGCTATTCAGGAACAATAGCCATTGGCATCATGATTACCTTCTGACTCACCCTTTGCCTGACACACAGACGTAATCTTTGGCTCACTCATAATTCAGGTTGTTGTTGTTGTTGTTGTTTTTAATTTGGGTAAAATTTGCATCAAAATCTGAGTTTCTGGCTTTTGTGTAAAATAGGCAGCTCTGGCAATACTGGGCCATTTTCTGGACGTGGCTGTGACTGGCTGGAGCAGGGCCTAAGGCCCCCTCTAGCAGCACTTGAGCTCTCCTTCCGCCACAGTTCCCACCACTCCCTATGGCCTAATGCCAGGTCAGCCCTGCCCATTTGAGGAGCCGGTTGTGCCTTCTCATCAGGTTTTGCAATAACCCCTCCCCCTGTGGGACAATGTGAGCACAGGTCCTCATCTTTTCAGATAAGCAAAGTTTCCTCCCTGAAGTTCCAATCCCGGACAGGAGGCCAGAGGAGTGGGTCTCCTGAATGAAATCAGTGACCCCGCTGGTAGGTAGCTGACAGAGTCTGGACTGAAAGTCAGGCTGCTCCAGGGTTCCTGGGGCTGCCCCTTGGGGACATGGGAGCAGGCGGGATTCAGGTCATCACCGGCTGATGCAGGTGGGCGGCCTCCCTCGAGCATCTCAGGGCTGTGGTTCACTTCCCACCCTGCACAGAGATGGCCTGGCGCTGGACTGAGACAGCTCAGGTGGACACCTGAGGACTTGGCTGAGGATCTGTGGAAGGGAGCAGGGCTTGTCCAGAGGCCTCAACTCCTAGGGCCCTGGGCCGGCTGGTGCTGTGGTACTGCCCACCGAAGCCCAGAGACAGCTTACCCCTCATGACCACTGCAGGTACCACCGAATCATAGTTTATGGCCCAGGAAGGAAAAGAAATCCTCCAGGAACCGTTGGTCTGTTCTATCTATCTATCTATCTATCTATCTATTGGGGGGTGGGGTTGTGTGGGCGTGTGCTTTTAACAGATTTTTTTTAAAAGCAGTTTTAGGTTCCTAACAAAATCAACATCCCTCACCAAGTGGTATATTTGTTATAATGGATAAACCTACACTGACATATCACCCACAGTCCATAGTTTACCTTAGGGATCACTCTTGGTAGTCTGTGTGTTGGGACAAATGTATGATATATAGCCACCAATATAGTATCATGCTGCCCTAAAGATACTCTAAGATACTCTGCCTGTTCATCCCTCCCTCTCCCCTCACCCCTGGCAACCACTTTTACTGTCTCCATAGTTTTGCCTTTTCCAGAATGTCACATACTTGGAATCATACAGTATGTAGCCTTTTTCAGATTGGCTTCTTTCACTTACTAATATGCATTTAAGTTTTCTCCATGTCTTTTCATAGCTTAATAGCTCATTTCTTTTATTTTTTTAATTCTTCATTGTTTAAAGTGTTACATATGTCCCTTTTTCCCCCATTGACCTTTCTCCGGCCACCCCCATCCCCCAGCACATGCCCTCACTCCCCTAGTGTCTGTGTCCATTGGTTATGCTTATATGTATGCATACAAGTCCTTTGGTTGATCTCTTACCCCTCCCCCACCCTCCCCCGCCTTCCCTCTGAAGTTTGACGGTCTGTCTGATGCTTCTCTGTCTCTGGATCTTAATAGCTCATTTCTTTTCAGCACTGGATGACATTCCATCGTCTGTACCCCCGTTTGTATATCCATTCGCCGGCTGAAGGACATCTGGTTGCTTCCAGGTTTTGGCAATCAGGAGTAAAGCTGCTATAACATCCATGTGCAGGTTTTTGTGTGGGGGTAGGATTTCAGCTCCTCTGTGTAAATACCAAGCAGTGTAATTGCTGGATTGTATGGTAAGACTATGTTTAATTTTGTAAGAAATTTCCAAACTGACTTCCAAAGTACCATCGTGCATTTTCATCAGCTGTAAATGAGAGTTCCTGTTGCTCACATCCTCTCCAGCATTTGGTGTTGTCAGCGTTCTGGATGTTGACCATTCTAATCGGTGTGTAGTGCTGTCTTGTTGATTTAATTTGCACTTCCCTGATGACATCTGATGTGGAAAATCTTTTCATGTGCTTATTTCCCATCTGTGCACCTTCTTCCGAGGTATCTGTTCCAGTCTTTGGCCCATCTTTTCATTGGATTGTTTGTTTTCATATTGTTGAGTTTTAAGAGTTCTTTGTATATTTTGGATAGCAGTCCTTTATCAGATGTGTCTTTTGCAAATATTTTCCCCCATCCCTTGGCTTGTCTGACAGTTTGTTGTATTTTTTAAATTTTTTTATTGATTTTTAGAGAGAGAGAGAGAGAGAGAGAAATATCGGTGTGAGAGAAGAACATCCATCGGCTGCCTTCTGCACTCCCTACACTGGGGATCGAGCCCAAAACCCAGGCATGTGCCCTGACCAAGAATCAAACCGGCAAACCCTTCAGTGCACGGACAACGCCCAACCAACTGAGCCACCCTGGCCAGGGCTGACAGTTTGTTTTTAAATGGCTGATCCAGACCCCATCTGGTAGGGAAGCTGCAGAGTCCCGCACGGCAGGGGTGGTATGTGGTTTCCACCACTCTGACAGTTCCTAAAGGGATGCCTCTGAGCAAAACCAGGACCTCTGCCCTGACCTCAGCACTGAGCGTGACAGCAGGCATCAGCAGGGCCTGTGTTCAGCGGTCAAGTGTACATGGGGGCACACATGAGAACGCCGTGTCACAGCCTGCCTCGTGGGGCATCGGTGAGAAATGGTATTAATGAAGATGAGGGGCAGTGTGGGAGAGGTGAGTCACTGGATGATGCCGTGGGGGACGCAGGACTCAGAAAGGCACGAGCTCCGATGAGAGCTCCTAGACTAGGAAGGAACTCACGAAAGTCCGAACAGTTCCGGTGGTTGGATGGACTTGTGGGTGGATTTTTCTCCTTTCCAGTTTCCAAAGGATGGGTAACATTCTAATAGATCTTCATTTATGAAGACAGCTATTTATTTAAAAACGAATTCTTGCCCTGGCTGGTGTTCGCAGTGGTTAGAGTGTTGGCCCACACACCCAAGGGTCTCGGGTTTGATTCTGGGTCAAGGGCACATTCTTGGGTTGCAGGTTCGCTCCCCGCCCCCTGTTGGGGGCACATGCTTGAGGCAACCAGTCAATGTGTCTCTCACATGGATGTTTCTCTCACACATGGATGTTTCTCTCTCTCTCCCATCCCTCCCTGCTACTTCCTCTGAAAAGCAATGGGGAAAAATATCCTCCGGTGAAGATTAAAAAAGAATTTTTTAAAAACAACTGATTCTGACTGTGTCTGCTGCCCTTCCTGGCCATGCTAAACCAGGAGTTCTGCAGTGGCCTTGAGCGGAGGGCCAGGACGGCGAGCCCTCTGGCTGCACCTCTGTGCTGTGGAGAGAACCGAGGAGGGGGTTCCCGCCCGGGAGCAGAACTCCGGACCCTGATGTGGGGGCCTTCCTGGGGTGGCGTGTTTAGAGGAGTGGGGAGTTCTGGGGGGCTGGCTTTCTGCCCCCACCGTCACCAGTGGCCACTGTGCCACTGTGCTTTTGGGACACAAACCTAGCATGCTTTCCTAATTGGCTGGTATCGAAGCATCTTTCCAAATACATGCGGAGCCAGATAACAAAGGGAACTGCAATTGGAGGCAGGTGCTGGCCGTGAGCTCCAGAGTTCTCTGAAACGGCAGATGGCCCCCTGGAATTCAACGTTTCATCCCAGCCCCGCCCAGGCTGCCTGCTGACCCAAGCTCTACATTAATGGGTCACCCACTGCAGGCCAGATGTGTGCTAGATGTTTCCACCACTGCCATCTCATTTGATTTTCATCCATCTCAAAACAGCCCTGTGCAGAGGAGGAAACTGAGGCAAGGGAAGAGACTGGGAGACAGCAGCTCTTCACCCAATGCTTTAGACTTTACTGGTAGCTTCCTCCTTACTTTTCTCTTCTGGTTTTCTTCATCTTCGTGCCAGGTCTTCCTTTGTATCTCCCCTCTGCAGAGGAGGAAATGGATGATCAGAAGGAATAAGCTGAGCCAAGGCAGAAAGTAGCAAGTGGGGAGAGAATCGGCCCTCCCTCCTGGATCCCAGCCCTGCCCCTTCCACCCTGACACTGCCTCCTGAGAAGGGGCTGCGGGCCAGGACCCTCTGTGGCCTTCTAGACTGAGAGGAGGGCCCTACCTCGTTTACTGAACCCTCCACCGTACCCTTTTTACGCCTGTGATCTCACTGAATCCCCAGATGGCCTGGGAGAGTCAGGGAGAGAGATTAAGTCATTGAGGTTTTCAGAACCTCAGGGGCTAAGCATCCTGCCAGGGTGGCCCAGCTGGCAGTGTCAGAGCCTGAGCCATAGCCGTGACTGCGCGTGTTTCGGGTTTCGTTGCGGAGCTGTTATTTTTATAAGGAAGAGAGTCAAGAACCTTTCTTCTTGACCTGGAGAGCAGGTGGCTGCAGCCGCCCCGATACTCCAGCTCCAGGGTGCTGCAGTCTTGTCCTGGCCTAGCACTGCCCTTCTTTGTTCTGCCCCAGGGTAGAGCATTGAATGTTCTCTCTCCCTTTGAAGTGCATATTTTTCTGCCTTTCCCAGGGCAGCGCATAGCAGGGGGCACACTGGGACCTGGATCCAAGGGTTTTCCCTGAGGCCTCGATGTTCTGTCCGTGTCCAGTGAGCACTCCAGGGTTCCGAGCGGGTAGACCGATTTTAGATTCACAGGGCATCCTGTGCCCCGCCCGTGCAGTGAGGCAACTTCAAGAGGCGTTTTCATAGCCTGTGTCCTGGGGAGGATTGTAGAGCTGCCTCCACACCTAGCCCAGGGGAAGTCACTGCGAGCGGAGGAGTGAATGGATGATGCATGAATGAATGTGTGCCGGCCTGCCAGTGAGGCACCATGTCTTAGTCACTTCCCACTGCCTGGGGGCAGGGAGTGAGCATGAACTTCCTCCAGCCCAGCCCTTGGAGAAAGTTCTAGATGAGAGAAGGTAGGGAGCCTTGGGTATTTCATTGTCTTGTGACTTTGAGAAAGTCATTTAAGTCTGCCAAGCATCAGTGTCCTCATCTATGAAATGAGCTTTTCCCACCTCTGAGTCCTCGGCCTTCCTGGGTTACCTGCACATCAGGAGAGCGAGGGGCCACAGGTACATCCCGCCCCCACCTCCGTTTCTGCAGTTCACAGACACTCGCGGTGAGCACAGGGTGGGACACAGCGCCAGGTCCCCTCCCTGCGGCAGCCTTAGCTGAACCTCAGTTTCCTCGTGGTACCAGGATGATAAATGCGTCTCCAGGACCACCTTGCAGGACTGAGGGTCAGATGAGGAGAGGGAATGTGCCCAGGCTTGGTACATGTGTTCAGGTTGCATTTACACATAGTCACAATTTAATTATAAATACTACAAGTGCTGTTTCATGCGATTATGATAACATATTCAGGTAATGCTTCTCTTGTAATTTATTCCAACTCTATTGCTGAAGGACAAAGCATGACACAGGAATGCAGAATGTGCCTCTTCCTAGCATCTTCAGGAACCATGGGGGTGGGGGAGACGATGGATTCAGGATGGGTGGAGGGATGGGGGCTGACAGGTCTCACCCCGCCCCCATCCCACCTGCCTCCCAGGAGCTGTGACACTTAGGCTGTGTTTGGGCACGGCCTGCCTCTGTGTGAGTCACCCATGGGACCACTCCCTGCTGGTCCTTCTGGCCCTCAGTCCCCAGAACCGAAGGTCTTCTCCGATTTGATTTTTGCTTTCTGCTGCTCAGAACCTCTGTTCTGGTCAAACCTGGCTTTTGTCTAATTTTCAGCAGAAACGCCAGTAGGAGTGGCTTTGGGACAAATGCAGCTCCTGTGGGAAGTATCAGGATTCCAGTGAGGACGTGGGGAACCTTTAGACAGCATTTTCCCAGCACAGAGCTGGGGACTTCCCCCTGCAGAGCACAAGGAGCCCACATGTTATTTAAATGCTTTGTGCTTCTAATAAACATTTAAAAAATAAAAATAAATAGATAAATGCTATGTGCTTCTAAATCATGTTTGGAGATGTAGCACCAGGATTAGCCAACCTCTTTACACAGTCTCAGAACTGGGGAGCGTGGAGGGTCCCGAGATGAAGTCTATGTCCTCAATTAGAAAGAGAAAGAAAGAAAACTGTCGTTGTTAGCAGATGATATGATACCGTATATGGAGAACCCTAAAGAGTCCACCAAAAAGCTACTAGAACTAATAAAGGAATTCACTAAAGTAGCAGGATACAAAATAAATATTCAGAAATAAGTTGCATTTTTATATACCAATAGTGAACTATCAGAAAGGGAAACTAAGAAACTTGTAAATCCTATTTTCAAGTCCATTAAAATAATTTTTAAAACTATCTAGGAGTAAATTTAACCAAGGAGGTGAAAGACTTGTACTAGGAAAACTATAAGATACTGAAGAAAAAAATTCAAGCCCTGGACTGCTGGCTCGGTTGGTTGGAGCATCATCCCATGCACCAAAAAGGTTTCGGGTTCGATTCCTAGTCAGGGCACATACCTAGGTTGCAGGTTTGGTTGCTAGTCGTGGCATGTATGGGAGACAACCGTTCGATATTTCTCCCTCCCTCTCTGTCTCTCTAAAATCAATAAACACATCCCCAGGTGAGGATAAATAAAAGCATATATAGAGAGAAATTTAAGAAGATAAAAATAAATGGAAGCATAAACTATGCTCATAGATAGGAAGAATTAGCATCATTAAAATGTCCATACTACCCAAAGCGATCTATAGATTCAATGCAATTCCTAACAACATACCAATGACACATGTCACAGACTAGAACAAATAATCCAAAAATTGATATGAAAACACTAAAAAAAAAATAGCCACAGTAATCTTAAAAGAAAAAAGAACCAAGTTGGAGATATCATATCAAACTATACTACAAGGCTATAGTAATCAAAACAGCATGGTACTGGCATAAAAACAGACCATAAATCAATGGAACAGAAAAAAAAGAGCCCAGAAATAGACCCATGACTATATGCTCAATTAATATTTGATGAAAGAACATACAGTGGAATAAAGACAGTTTGTTCAATAAATGTTGCTAGGAAAACTGGACAGATAACATGCAAAAAAATGTAATTAGACCATTTTCTTACAACTTATGTAAGAATAAACTCAAATGGATTCAAGACTTAAATGTAAGACTCAAAACCATAAAACTCCTAGAAGAAAACATAGGCCATAAAACCTCTGACATTTCTCTTAGCAGTTTTTTTTTTCCTGACATATATATTCTCAGGCAAGGGGAGCAAAAGAAAAAAAATAAACAAACGGACTACATCAAACTAAGAAGGTTTTGCACAGCAAAGGAAACCAACAAAACAAAAGACAACCTACTGAATGGGAGAACATATTTACCAATGATACATCTGATAAGGGGTTAATATCCAAAATGTATAAAGAACTCATACAACTCAACACTAAAACAAAAAACAATCCAATTTAAAAATGGGCAGAAGACCTGAATAAACACTTCTCCAAAGAGGACATACAGATGGACAGTAGACATATGAAAAGATGCTCTGTGTCACTAATCATCAGAGAAATTGAAATTAAAATCACAATGAGATATAGTCTCATACCTAGTCAGAATGACTATCAATAATAAATCCACAAACAATTTTTGGTGAGGATGTGGAGAAAAGGGAACCCTTATGCACTGTTGATGAGAATGCAAATTGGTGCAGCTACTATGGAAAACAGTATGGAGGGCCTTCAAAAAATTAAAAATGCAACTGCCTGTGATCCAGCAATTCCACTTCTGAGTATATATCCAAAGAAACTCAAAATACTAATTTGAAATAATATGCACCCCTATGTTCATTGCAGCATTATTTACAATAGTCAAGATACTAGTATGGAAGCAACCCAAATGCCTACCAGTAGATGAGTGGATAAGAAATCTGTGGTACAAATATATAATGGAATATTACCTGGCCATAAAAAAGAGTGAAATCTTGCCATTTGTGACAGCATACATAGACCTAGAGGGTATTAAGCTAATGGAAATAAGTCAGTCAGAGAAAGACAAGTACCATATGATCTCATGCACATGTGGAATTGAAAGAACAAAAGAAATGAACAAACCAAATTGAGACCAAGTCATAGACACAGAGACCAGACTGATAGTTACCAGGTGGGAGGGGGTTGGAAGGCTGGGTGAAAAGAGTAAAGGGATTAAGAAGTACAAATTGATAGTTACAAAATAGTCATGGGGATGTAAAGTTCAGCAAGGGAATATAGTCAATGATATTGTAATAACTGATATGGTGCCAGGCGGGTATTGGAAATATTGGTGGCAGGAGGGACTCCTTGTATAGTATATGATTGTCTAGCCACTATGTTCTATACCTGAAACTAATGCAAAATAACATTGAATGTAAACTTTAATTGAAAAATAATATTTAAAGTTCTTTAAAAAAAAAAAAAAAGGAGAGACTTGAGTCCTGGAGGGAAGGAGGAATTGTCACCTGGTGGCCCCTGTCCCATCCATGTGCTCTCTCCCCAGTGCACTCTCTGCCTCGGACTCACCCGCTGTCTGTCCCCTAATGCAGCGAGTCTTAGATCCTATTATCAAATGACAGCAGGTGGGTACCTGTGCAAAAGAGTTTGACTTGATGGGAGGGGTTGCCTTGTGCTGAGACCGTAATCCATCATCAAATTCGTCTTCCAACACAGGTATTAAATATCCCCATTTTATAGATGAGGAAAGTGAAGCTCAGAGCGGCTCAGTGGCCCAAGCAAGATCACACAGCAAGATTAGGGGGAACACTTTGTAAATAAATGGTTGTCTAACCACTATGCTGTATACCTGAAAGTAATACAAAATAATATTGAATGTAAACTGTAATTTTAAGTGTTAAAAATAAAAGAAAAGGTCACACAGCGAGGACAGAATCTTCTAGGAAATCCAGGCGCTTCTGGGAGAGTCCGCGGGCTGACTCTCACACGCTTGTTCTCCTGTAGGAAAATATTTTTCTTATGGAACATACTCATTAGGTCAACCTGCATCTTCAAAAGTGAGATCATGGCTGTTGCCGTTGATAATTCACTTCAAAAAAAAAATGGCTTGGGTTGTTCTGTGGGAATTTTTAACACTTCCAGACCCTTCTTTCCCAGCCTAATCTGTTTCTTGAGAGAACATGGGAACCAGAGAGCAGAGAGCATGTCAAGCTTCCCAGTAAACAAAGAATCCCCGTTACCCCGTCCTGGCCTGAGGTTCTGTGACCCCCTTCTGGGGAGGGGGCGTTCTGTTTTTATTGCTGCTTCCATGGGGCTTTCCCTGGGAATGGAACTCTGTTTCATGTTCTACAGATAAAATGAAAACAAGGAAGGCCCCCGTGAGGTCAGCCCTTCCCCCAGGGGGGCGTGACGACCACCCAAAGCCGGGACTTCAGAGCTCAGTGTGTCCCGTTATTTGGGACATTCTTACCCTTTCAGGAACCAAAGCCCACATTCCCCTTGTGCTGGAGCCAAAAGGGAAGTAGCATCTCACGACAGGGAGGCAGGAAGTAGGGCCCATTCTGCACAACAGCCCCCACAGAAGTGCTGCTGAGGCCCCTGTTAACAGAGGGAAGCGGAGGAGCAGAGCACGGCTTCCCTCAGGTCCTAAGTGATGGGCTGGAGTGGACACTCGGCTTTGCTGACAACAGAATGTTTTACTCAGCCTTCCCTGAGGATGCAAGCCGGGCAGGCGGAAAGGCTGCAACACTCCAACACTCGGGGTTGGCCCCATTCACGGGGGGCAGCGGAGCACCAGAGAGGGGAACCGAGTCTGGACCCTGCCGTCTGGGTTCAAGTCTAGCTCTGCCCCTTAAAGTCCATAACTTGGGCCATTGCATAGCTCCTGGTGCCGGCCTCCTTCCTCTATGGCATGGGGTGATAACAATACCTACCTCGGTGGGTTCTGCAGGTAAATGAGATAATTCAGGGTAACAGTGCCTACCCCCGTGCCTGGCACAGAACAGATTTTCGGTGAATATTTAGTGTCATGATCAGTGACTGCAGTCCTGGCACCGAAGGGTTGGAAGCTGGCCTGGCTCTGCTGTGCGCCCTTAGTCCTGGGGCAGTGGCCCTTGGTGTGGCCACTGCCAAGTTGGACACAGTGGGCAGTATGGGGGCGATGGTGTATGATCAGTCGTCCTCTGAGTGTTTCTTGAGTACCTACTATGGGTCTGACAACATTCCAAGCACCAGGTTGTGACTAAGACAGGCAGGGTCCCTGCTGTCCTGGGGACGTACATTCGGGGTGGGGGAGGTAGACATTAAATCTGTAACCACATGATATAGTCTTTGTACAACACCTGGATCTCTGCAGCCCTGTACACTGAGGCAATGCGGTTTACTATCCCTGACCAAGGATTTAGGGCGAGGCCACCAAGAGACGCAGGAAAACAAAGTATGATGTGTGTGCCTGAGGCTTCTTTTCAGATCCTTTCTCTCTCGCCCACTTGTCTCCATCCTGCTACCCCCAAAGGGCTTGGGTGGGGCATGAGGTTAGACTGGGCAGCATGGCTCACTGTGGGGCTGAAGGGCTGGCCAGCTGTTGGGTACCCAGGAGGAGGCTCTGCCTGAGGGCAGCAGACCGGACTGGGCAGCACTCAGGTTGGGTCAGGCATCCAGACTTGGTTAAGATGGACACAGAGTGGCTGGTTCCAGTTTCTTGTTACAGGGGCAACAGAATCGGGGTCTGGCCAGGAGGACTAAAATGAAATAAGGGCTTAATCCATGGAGGAGCTTTAAGTCTAAGTATGATGACAGGGCAAGAACACTGAGGCTGGAGCCCAGGCAAGAGGGCTGAGCTAAGTTGATACTGATTGTCATTATGTCAGTAATAAGAATAATAGCCAACCGTTCCTGCTTACCGCGTGCATGCAAGTCTCATGCTTGGTGTATACTGTCTCATTCAGTCATCACAATCCTGAGGGACCTGCTGGCGTTGCCCACAGTTTACAGATTATGAACCCAAGATACGGGGCGGTTAAGTAACTTAGCCACAGTCACACAGCTACTAAGCTGCAGAGCTAGGATTTTACCCCAGTGAGCGAAGGATACTGGGCCCTCCAGACATTGGTCCTCCGCACAGGACTGACCTCCTAAGGCGGCTTCATCAGGGCTGATCCCGACTAGAGGAAGGCCTTGACAGAGAAGCCCAGTTCTGAAACATGAAGCCGAATAAATAACAGGTCCTGAATAAATGTTTGTTAATTGAACTGGAAGGGGAAAAATGCAATTTTCTTTGGGCCCAAGTCAGTGTTATTGCTGCAGCCCCAGTTCAGAATGTCCTTGTTTTCTGCGGGTATTTTGTGATCTTTATCCTGATGGTAGAGACAGGCCACATCTGTTCTGTTAATGAACCCAGTCTCCTTGGCCTGGATGAAGGGGCGCAGCAAGGGGGCAGGCGCATAACCACCTATAAAAA
This sequence comes from Eptesicus fuscus, assembly GCF_027574615.1. Classification (NCBI taxonomy): domain Eukaryota; kingdom Metazoa; phylum Chordata; class Mammalia; order Chiroptera; family Vespertilionidae; genus Eptesicus; species Eptesicus fuscus. The sequence goes on from NC_072478.1 coordinate 69,729,216, forward strand.
CCATCTAATCAGATGTTGGTGTTACTGGGCATTCTTTCAAATGTCCCTTTATCTTCGAGGGTTGGATTTCCCTCTGATACAGACCCCGTGGTTTTCTGCTGTATAATGATATCTCACTGGGGGAATGTAGATAGGCTGGGGAGGCAGTGCTGTGGTTTTCTCTCAGACGGAGAATCCAGAATGTTGCAGGCCTGATTTCCCGCCGTGGGCAGTGATTAGAAGCACAGTTCTGCTACTGAAGGGAGGATAGATTCTTTACCTGTAAAAATATTTGCAAAAACTAAAAAGGTATTCACAGCAAGGAAGACAGTTTTTTGGCTTTAATCTGAAGGCAACGGTCCCCAGGGTCACGCCTCTGAAGTTAGTTGTCCGTGTGCACGTGTGTCTGTGAGTGTTTTGTGTACATGTTGGTGTGCTTCTGTCTGGTTTCTTATGCTGTACATGTGTGTTCATGTGTATTTGTGTGCGTGTGTGTGTGTGTGTGTGTGTGTGTGTGTGTCCATAGATCTGTCCATCGGGGAGGAATGGTTCTGCCTTGCCCCAATGCTAGTAAGCACAAGCCTCATTTCAAGACCAAACACTGCTGATACTGTGTTTGGAATGTTTTTGTTGGGTCGGGATTCATCAACAAGCACAATTTGTCGGCAGGCCTTATGCTGGTGCTTAACCACATGAAGTCCCTTATGTCTGAAAGCTCTCGCTCTCATGGGGAGGACTCCCGTCCAGGAGGGAAGGGAGATGAGGGAGATGAGGCCAGACCTTGGGTTGTGGGTCAGTCTGTGCTGGGCCTGGCAGTCTTCTCTCGCCATCAGCCCCTCCCCGCCTGCACTCCATGTCAGTAACCAGCCCCACCCTATCCACATGCCAGGGACATCCTCAGCATTCCCACTCCAGAGCCCATTCATCACCTACTTAGCTATGTGACTTTGGGCAAGTTATTTAATTTCTCTGAACCTCAGTTTCCTTATCTGTAAAATGGGAATGATACTACCACCAGTTGTGAGGATTAAGTGAGAGTTTTAAAAATGGGTATTATTACGGTTAATTCTACCTCCTATATCCCTCCACCCATCATCCCTCTCTAACCACACTACATTATCCTGGTCCAGGCAACAGCTCCTCCCTGGGCACCCTCCCCTCCAGACTCCCTCCCTCCAGCCAGACCACCAGCACTGCACCCTAGGGTCTTCCCTCAGGCAGATCTGACCCAGACACAAAGGAGGAGACAGTTGCTGATGGCCAGCAGCCAGCCAGGGGATGGGAGCTGATGATCAAGCCCCTGCAGCCAGCTCCTCAGCACCTAATGTTTGAGGCTTTCATCACATGGCAAATTGCTGCTGAACCTGTTCCTGGCTCGTGGCTGAGGGACCCTGGTGTGCTCTGCTTTACCTGCTACCCCTCCATCCATCCTTCAGGTCCCAGCCCTGACATCACCCCTCCCTGGAAGCCCTCTCTGACCCCACCCAACCCTGACATCATCCCTCCCAGATGCTCACTCTGGCCCCACCTCCCCCAACTCTGACAACTCCTCCTGGAAGCCTCTCGGGCCCCGCCCACCGCCTCACCTCTGTTTCTCATCTGGAAACAGGGTGCTGGACCTGCTGCACCCTCCTCTCCTACAGCCTGGCTCTGCTCTCAGCTCTGGTGGTCCTGCCTTCCAGGAGCTCACAGTCAACTGTTCGCCTCTCTGTCTCCACTAGGCTGGGAGCTCTTTGTGGGCAAGAGCCATGGCCTGTCTCCGCGGCCACCTGCACCCTGAAATACCTGGGATCTAACCAACTCCCTGTCTGCTGTGGAAACAGACTGGATAGACTAAAGAGGAAACACCCCACGCCCCAAATAAAGCAATAACATGGCGCTTGTACAACAATACTACACTCCCTCGAAGCTCCCAGCATTCTGACGCTGGTATGTGCAGTGTCTGCCTGCACCTGCGCCAGCCTCGTCCCCTTCCCCATTCCCACCCCCACCCTCACCCCCACATAGGCTCAGGAGACCTTCCCCATTACCCCAGGCTGAGAAAAGTCCCCTTGCCTATGACCCATCACATGTGGAACTTCCCTCTCGTACTGATATCACACTTTGTTATAATTACTTCATCTGTTGTCTGTCTCCCACCAAACTAAAGTGTGGTGAGATCAGAGATCATGACTTTCTCACTTCTGCATTCTCGGTGCCTGGCACTTAAATAGAGCCTCAGTAATTGTTTGATGATGAATAAATGAGCCCTGAGCAATAGGAACATCAACAATAACTGAATATATGATATTAGAAAAGTTTTCTGTACTTAAGTTCTGAATCTCTGTATTAAAGGACTCATTGAATTTTAGTTAAATGGTAAAAAAACAAAACAAAAAAAAACAACTTCATTTAGATTTCCTGTGGCAAAGTATTTTAAAAAGCAAATAAAAATATTCTACAAACATTCATTTGTGGAAGGGAGCTTCCATAAAGAGGATCCCATGACCAATATCAGCAAAATATCAAAAAGCGGAATAACCTCGAACTTCACCACAGTTCTAAGGATATGTGGGACTGTCCCCACAGAATTTGGGTAGAAAGGGTTATATTCAAGAATTCCATACACAGCTGTGTTGTCATTTGTGGGTGGATATGGAAAAACATTTCCAGATATGCAGTGTCTCAGGCACTGTGTTATTATTTCTGAGAAAGCTACGCTAGCATCTACACCCATGAGAGAAGAAAGGAATCAAGATCAGGATCCAGATAGGAAGAACTCTGCAGGCTCCAAAGTCAATTCAACCCATTAAAAGCTATGAGAGACATTGACAATAATTTAAAATTATAATCACTGAGTTTAATGCAAAATCCAAAAATTTTTTTCATAAAAGGGTAGAATGCTAAAAGCTTTAAATACCATTTGTGATATGTACACTTTTATGTGTATTATACTTTAATAAAAATTTTGAAAATAGTTTCTACCATTTCTTGATAATGTCCTTTAGTGCATAAAAGTTTTTCATTTCAATGAAGTCTAACTAATTAACTTTTATTGTTGTTTGTGTTTTTGGTGTCATAGCTAAGAATCCATTGCCAACTCCAATGTCATGAAGATTTAGCCCTATGTTTTGTTCTCAGAGTTGTATAGTCTTAGCTTTAATATTTGGTCATGGATCTGTTTTGAGTTACTTCTTGTTCTGTGGTGTGAGATAAGGGTCCAGCTTCATTATTTGCATGTGGATATCCAGTTCTCCCACCATCATTTGTTGAGGAGACTCCTCCCCACCCCCACCCCCGCATCTTGTCAAGAATTAATTAGCTATAGATGTATGGTTTTTTTCTGATTCTTAATTCTATTTCATTGGTCTATATGTTTATTCTTATGCCAGTACCACATTGTTTTGATTATTATAGCTTTGTAGTAAGTTTTGAAATCAGGAAATGTGAGTTGTTTAACTTGGTCTTTTTTCAATATTGTTTTGTCTATTCAGGCCCCTTTCAATTCCATATGAATTTGGGATTGGCTCTGTCGTTTCTGGAAGGAAAAGAAAAATCATTGGAATTTTGATAGGTTATTGAATTCACTCTGCAAACTGCTATGGGAAGTATCACTATCTTAACAATATTAAGTTTCCCTATCTGTGAACATTGGATGTGAAGTTGTATGGTGTTTTTTTTTTTACATTATACCTTTGTTACATGCTTTAAATTTCTGCCCTAGCTAGTTTGGCTTAGTGGATAGAGCGTTGGCCTGTGGACTGAAGGGTCCTGGGTTTGATTCCAGTCAAGGGCATGTACCTCGGTTGCAGGCTCCTCCCCAGGCCCTGGTGGGGTGGGGGATGGGGGAGTGCATGCAGGAGGCAACCAATCAATGTGTTTCTCTCACATTGATATTTGCCTCTGTCTTTCCCTCTCTCTTCCACTTTCTCTAAAAATCAATGGGAAAATATCCTCGGGTGAAAATTTAAAATAAAAAAAATTTTCTAGTTGAGCGAGTCTTCACTCGTTGCTCTTTTACAGAATTATCAAAACTATTTAATGTGTTTTCTCCAGGTAAACCCCAATATTATATTTTTAAGCTCCAAAATAGGAGTGTAGATATGGTTATTGGTATGTCATCAACCTTGTAGGTTACAGAGATGGAGCATCTACTTACCTCTCCAGGAACATGGATGCCTCACAATGTTTGCCTTCCCAGTGTCCTTCAGGAGAGTCATAGTGCCATTTCAGGTTGTCTTCACAAGTCCTTTGATTTCTTTTTTATTTTATTTTACTGTTGACAGTATTACAGATGTCTCCCATTTTATTGGGGTGACATTGGTTAGTAGGATCATATAGGTTTCAGGTGTGGATTTCTATGTTACAAGCTCTGTATATTGCCCTATGTCCTAACCACCGAAAGTCAAATCATTTTTCGTCACCATATATTAGGCCCCCTTCACCCCCACCCCCCTCCTTTGATTTCTTTATGAGTTTGCTCTTATGTGTCTTATCCTTTTCTTGTAGCTATTGTAAATGGAACACTTTTCTATATGCCTTCTAACTGGTGATTATTCGTGCATGGAAATGCTATTTATTTGGGTATATTAAATTTTCATCCATTTACTTTAGTATGTTCGCTCATTACTTTTAGTGGTTTTTAGTTTGTTCTTGTGGATCTGAGGTATCAAATCATATCATGTGTAAATAATTCTATTTTCATGCCCCATTCCCACATTAGCACCCTCTCCTTTCTTGTAGCCTTCCAGAAACTGTCCAGTAATGGTGGTGGTACACCCTCATCTGGCTTTGATGGGGTGCTTTCCGTTATTCAGCCTTAGGTGTGATAGCTTCTTGAATTGGTTTACGTTACTTTTTTTTCCTTTAATAATGCAGGGGAGAGGAAATACTTGTTCCTGTTCTCCCCCTTTTCACAATGTAATAAGCCAGGCATGAATAACAAAAGCACTAAACATACAAAAACCTTGCCATCTGGCCCTGACCAGTGTGCTCAGTGGTTAGAGCATCCGCCCATGCACCGAAGGGTCGAGGGTTTGATTCCTGATCACCTGGGTTGCAGGTTCCATCCCTGGAGGCAACCAAATGACGTGTCTCTTTCCCATCAATGTTTCTCTCTCTTCCTCCCTCCTCTCCCTCCCTCCCCGCTTCCATCCACTCTCTCTCTCTGAAAATCAATGGAAAAAATATCCTCGGGTGAGGATTAACACACACAAAAAAAAAACAACCTTGCCATCTGGAGATTTTTAAACACTCTCCTAAATAACTATTGGGTCAGAAAGAAAATAAGAAATCACAATATGTTTAGAGAATAATCTAAACAGGAACGGTGCTGTATTAATCAGAAGCCTTGGAACACGGAGCAATTTAAACCAGTAAAAGGGGGAATTTATTGACTCACAAAGCGAAGCAGCAGAAACATCAGGGTGCAGGTGGCCTGGAGCAGGGCCGAGGTTTACCCATCCTCATGTCCCAGAGCAAACATAGAACCGGCCTCTCTGTGGCCATTCCAGCCCTTCCGACCCCAGGGCTGCTGTGGCCAGTGCTTGTGTGGGAGGTAAAGGCAGGCTCTCGGGGATGCACAGCGGGTCGAGCTCAGGGAGGGACCACCATGGCAGAGGCGCCCTTGTGTGAGGGCATCGTCGGTACTGTGGTACCAGTAGAAGCTAACGGACTAGGTCGGTGAATGGTTTATTACCCTTTTATACATTAAAACAAAGGCAAGGTGAGCCGCGTGTGTGTTTTCCTGAGTAGGAGAGGAAGCATTACAGCTGGTGCCTTCACTCCGAGGATTCCAAGGGGTGTGGGCCCTGGTCTGTGTGAACCCCAGGGCCTTCCCATCCTCAGTATCATGTGAGCATCTGTGTCTCTGAGGGATGGAGGAAAAAAGGAGTCTGTTAACGGCGATCTTTGTGTCCATGTTGCATAGTTATTGAGCGCCTACTGTTTGTGGTAGGGACCTGGGTCCCAGGAACCAAGAGAGGGGCTGATCCAGGCTCATCTCATGCCCCTCCCTCACCCCGTACTTCCACTGTAAGAAATGACCTGTGTTTCTTATTACTTCACACCCTACCCACACCTCATATTTACATTTACCTCTTAGTCTCACCTCATTGCCTTTGCATATGTTGTCCTTTTGCCTGGAATGCCCTTTTCTTTCTGGAAAACCCCTCCTCCTTGCAGACACAGGTTAAGGTCTCTTCCGTGAAGTGTGCCACACCCAGCAGAGTTGATTCCTCTCTCCTGGTGCTAGCACAGATCCGATGCTCACCTCCACTCCGACCACCACATCCACATCCGTGTCCCCTACTGGACTGTAGTCCTTCATTTCTATACGGAATGAATGAATGAATGAATGAATGATGGCAATGATTACAACTGAGTGCATTACTGAGGCGCCAACACCCAGCAGTATGGCCACTCCTTCTGATGGGCATGGTACCCGATGGGGATCTGGAGAGAGAGGACCCCAGCATTGGAGGCAGACCTGCCTGGTACACAGTAGGCCCTCATGAATGGTTGCTGTATCTTCTGGTTCTGACTGTTCACCACGTGAATAGGGGCAGGGTGAGCGGAGCACCACAGGGAGACACGGGGTGCATGACACCCCAGTCTGAGCCTCTGTCTCCTTTGCCTTTCTGTTTCCGGGAAACCCACGAAAGGCAAGAAAAGACCCATCTGAACCTCCTACAGAAAAATCTCTTGTTCTTTGAGCCTTTTATTGTGAGACATTGGACAAGTCTGTGGCTTAGAGTCCTCAGTGGTGGCCTCCCACATCCGTCACTTTCTGAGTTGCCCCAAAAGGCTAGAAGGTGCTTCCAGATCCATAGGTTTTCTTCACAGAAGCCTTTGTTCTTTCCTTTCCCTTGGCCTCAGATTGTCTCTCTTGGAAAATACTACAGATGTTGAGCCAAGTTGTGCTCATGGAAGTGGCTTCAAACAATGGCTGCCCATTTGCAAGGCATCCCAGCCAGGAGTACTACGGACCACTCGGAACTGCAAGGTCTCAGCCACCTGGAGGGTCTGGGCCTTTGTTTCCAACGAGCAAACCTAATGCTCAAGCCTTCGGCACACTGTGAACATGGAATGCCGTGGAAACGGCTGGGACTCAGGAGGCAGGTGGACCCAGGCTCCGGGGCCGGTGCTCCTCGCTGGCCGAGTGAACATCCTCTGCCTTTAAAGAGGGAAGAATGCTCTGCCCTCGAAGGTGCTGCCACCAGTGAGACGATGGTTTAAGTTCTCCGAAGGGAGCGCCTGTGCCTATGTGAGGGGGACGCAGACGTGGTGGCGGATCGGAGCCTGGGTTCAAGTGTGGCTCAACCATTACTAGCCAGTGACCTTGGGCAGGTTATCTCTCCCCTCCAGGTCTGAGTCTCCTCTTCGGTAAATTGGGGATAGCATAAGGATTAAGTGAGCTAATACTTGAAAAGCTGTTCGTATGATGTCTAGCAAAAGGTAATAGTTTGACATACGTCTGACTTGTAGACTATCTCAGGAAGTTGTAGTTTTCCCTCCCTCCCTCACTTCTTACCACTCTGATTATCCTATAATTCAGATCTGACAATTTATGGATAGTTTATGGGTTTAAAAAAAAACAGAAGCAACTGACAATACCAAGTGCTGGCCTCTGCAGTGACTCTCTGCAGTTTTCCTTGTTACCTCACATTGTTCTTGGTTTTGCCATTTCAGACTCTTAAAGTATCTTTACTCCAAAGAGGTCAAGGTATAATTGATACAAATGTTTAACTAACCTTGCTTACCCAGCAGCAGAAATGACTAGTGAGAGGGGGGTGGTCACTGGGCCGGGAGTGAGTGGAGATGGAGAAGGGGCCATACATGCTGCGTGGCTGGGAGAGAATATTCCAGAACACGGGAACTGATGTGTGATGGAGGATGTGTTGTTGTAGTCACTGCATACCCTTTTAATTAATTGGCTTTTACTTAATAAAACAATTCTGGTTTGGTGCATTAAATAATAAGGATTGTAATCATAATCGCCATTAATACGCTTTATGTCTGTTGCATACCATTGAAGTGCTTGTACAGACACACACAGGAAGAGCTGGTTCCGCCGAAACCGGTTTGGCTCAGTGGATAGAGCGTCGGCCTGCGGACTCAAGGGTCCCTGGTTCGATTCCAGTCAAGGGCATGTACCTTGGTTGCCGGCACATCCCCAGTAGGGGGTGTGCAAGAGGCAGCTGATCGATGTTTCTCTCTCATCGATGTTTCTAACTCTCTATCCCTCTCTCTTCCTCTCTGTAAAAAAATCAATAAAATATTATTTTTTAAAAAAAAAAAAAAAGGAAGAGCTGGTTCCTTTATAGTGAGAGAGGCTGGCTTCCGCACAGCACAAAGGAAAGGTGCTGGCTGAGGAACCTTAAAGCCCTCCGGCGGGGCTAGCTTCAGGCCCGGTTGGATCCAGTAACGAATTCGTGTCCTCAGGATTCTCTGTCTCTTTTTCTTTGCTCCCTGTCCCTCCAGAGGGTCCGGCCCTGCCTTTGACTCCCAACTCTCTGTCTGTGCTGGAAGGTACAGCTCCACAGCCCGGCCCCAGGGAAGCTGACCTCCAGCTGAGAGACACTGCACGCTCTGCAGTCGTTTTCCGCTCATGGTTTCCCTCAGGAGAAGCACTTTGTCTGTTTGCATTTAGATGCCAGCATCCATGCACAAGGCATGGGAGCAGGCCCCTTCCGCCTGCCTTGCCTGGGTGTGCCCCTCACTTGCTCAAGGTCTCCCTCCCTGAGTGGCCTTGCCCCACTCCTCAGTGCTCTCAGCCAATCGAGAGTGTTTCAGTCTGTAACCCCAGGTTCCCCCCTCCCCGTGCCATTGTGTGGTGACCTCTGAGCCCACTGTTTACCATGACTGAGCAAACATTCCAGTGACGGGCACAAACGGCAGCTGTTTCTCCATTTCTTCTTCATCTGTTTAACGGACCCCGTAAGGCTTGCTTAATCTTTCTGTCTGAATCACTCTCACTTGAAGTGGCCTTCATGTCCTTTTCCCTGGCTTGTGTCTCTTCTTTCGTCATTACTGGGCTAAGTCCACCAGAGGCAGCCCCATTTGTGTATGTCTGGGCATCTGACCCAAGCAGTTCTCCATCACTCATAGCCTTCATGAAAGTCTGCGTCGTTTGACAAGGTTGCAAATTCTCTTACACTGGATTTGCATCATATTATTTATAGTCACATATAACCTCCTCAAATAGCAGGTGCATTTACAACACACAGCGGTCAGCTTAACAAAGACAAAGCCAGGCACTGGTTTGGTGAAGGGTCGGCTTAGTCATCACTAGTTTTGTGCTGCGATGACTTTGGCTTCTCTCTGTGAAGCCACAGGCATCATCACATGAGGACCCCCTAACAGTGCCTAAGGAACATAAATCTGATCATTGCAGCCTAAGCGCTTCACACCCTGGCCCAATCTCAGTCCTTCCAGACCCCATCAGTGAGGCCCCCAAGGTGAAGTCCAAGCTCCTTGCACAGCCCACATGCTCCATGAGCTGCCCAGCCTGGCCAGTCCTATTTCTTACTGTTTTCACACTTGCCCTACATTGGTTCACATCTCAGGGGTTCTGTCCACACCTTCCTCTCCTCCTGGAATGCCCTCCCCTTGATTTCCTGACAGTCATCTCCTCCTTCCAGACTCCGCTCAAGGGTCTCTTCCTCCATGACCTCCTCCCTGCCAACCCCAGAGCTGATTCCTCCTTCCCAAGAACCCACAGGTCTGGCCCCAGCCACTACCCTTGCACCGACCCACTGCCACGCTGTCAACCACATTTGCTTCCTTCACCAGACTCCTCGTTCATTCCCAGGACCAAATGTAGAATATTTATTCAATTAAAATGAAGACAGGGAGAAGGAAAAAAATCCATATTTGGGGTCTAGAGAAAGCTGTGGCACTTGAGTATAAAACTCTCCCCCAAACTCCATTGCCAGTGCAATGAGGGTCATTGAACTCCCCCCACCCCCGCCCCCATGGGGTACCCAGGGGGCCCCAAGCCTGCATGTACATCAGAGTCACCAGTTAAAACACAGGCTCCCAGACACCACTCGCAGAGACTGTCCTCAGCCGGTATGGAGAGGGCTCAAAAGCCTGCACTTCCCAACAAACCACCCCAGCAGCTAGAGTGGCCTGGCCTGGTACAGGCCCATCAGGAATTGGACCCTTCCCGTGTACACCAGCACAGTCAGCTGACTTCCTTTCATTGTATTTGTTCCAGGTGCTGCTGTAAAATTTGCCATGAATTTGGTGGCTTAACACAACACAAATTTATTCTCTTACGGTTTTGAAAGTCAGAGATCCACATGGGTCTTAAGGTGCTAACACCAAGGTGTCAGCAGGACTGGCTCCTTCTGGAGGCTTCTAGAAGCTGCCTACATGCCTTGGTTTGTGGCTGCATCACTCCAGTCTTCATTCTGTCATTACATCGCCACCTGCTCTCTGACCTCCTGCTTCCTTCTCATAAGGTGATTGCATTGGGTCCACCTGGATAGCCAGCCTATCGTCCCCATCTCCGTATCTTTCATTTAATCACATCTGCAAAGTCCCTGTGGCTGTAGGTGTTCGTTTCCCAGGACTATCACAACAAAGCGCCACAAACCTGTGGCTCCAAACAGCAGAAACTTAGTTTCTGTTCTTCAGACTGGAAGTCTGAAATGAAGGTATCAGCAGGGCCATGCTCCCTCCGAAGGCTCTCGGGACGTCCTTCCTCACCTCTTCCAGCCTCTGGTGGGCCCCAGCCAACCGTGGTATTCCTTGGCTTATAGCGCATCACTCCCACTTCCGTCTCCGTCCTCACATGGCCGCCTTTCCTCTGTGTGTGTCTGTGTGTCTCTCTCCTAATGAGGACACCAGTCATATGGATTTAGTGCCCACCTGATCCAGTATGACCTCAGTTTTACTGATTACACCTGCAAAGGCCCTGTTTCCAAATAAGTTCCTTCGGACGTTCTGGCCAACATGACTTTTGGAGGCACATTATTTGCATATTTTCCTATCATGTGAGGTAACGTATTTGCATGGTTAGGGGATTAGCGCATGGACATTTGGGAGAGGGGGCACTCATCCTCACCACAATTAGATGGGACAGATACAGTTACCTCCACCTCAGAAGCAAGGAAACCAAGGCACAGAGGGGAGACTGATTTGTCTGATATCACAGGCTGGGACTTCAAGCCAGGTTCTCTGACATAAGCCGTGTGCTGTCAACACCCCGGCACAGCTGCATGCCTGACACGGTGCTCAGAGAGAGCTCCAGACGGAGCCCCCAAGCCCCTCCTCACTGCGGGGCCCCCCGACTAAGTGAGCTCCCGTCCCTCCATCCCTCCCTGGTCCCCCTCAGCACAGAGCTACTGCCCTGAGACTACCGCAAAGCGGGAGGGGAGTACATTCATCGAGCCCTCCCTTTTCCAGCACTTTCCTGTGAGTCATCTGTTTCAATTCCTACAAACAGCCCTGAGGTGTCAGTATTATTAGGCCCATTTTACAAATGAGGAAAGGGGGGTTCAGATATATTCGTGTTTTATAAATGGCTAGGCCAGATCTTGAACTCAGGCTTGCTGGACGCCAAGCCCGGGCCCCTACGGTCCTGCCAGCCTGGCCATGTGATGCAGAAGCTCCGCACGCCCTTCCTGGAGCCTGGGCGTACAGCTGGCGCAGGGCAGCGTGGCTCAGCCGGCAGCAGCTCCAGGCCGCTGCGTCCCAGAAAGCCTCCATCCGTGGGACAGGTGGCCCCACGGCCATATCTCTTTGACCTTTGTTCCATGGACGCCAGGGAAGCCCCAGATGCTCAGCTGTCCTACTCCTTTGAAGTCCACGCCAGGCAGCCCGGACAGGAGCTGAGTCCTGCCAGGGGAGGGGAGAGAGCCCCTCGGGGGGAGCGCCGGAACCCAGCGCGGGCAGAGCCGAGAGCCCAGCAGCTTAGCATGACTTCAGCTCAGCGGATCCCCTCAGCCCTTGCCTGAGGGCTTGAAATTCCAGCCCTGCGGCTGTTCAGCTTGTAACCTTGGGAGTCCCTCGTCTCTCTGGGCCTCTGTTTCCCCATCTGTAGCCTGAGAGGGTAAGGTTGCCATCCTTCTCCCTCCCTGTCAAAATGGGCACAGTAACCGGGGAACTGAGTTTTGAGTGAAAAACATCCGTTCAGGCTTCTTTCCTTTGTCTCCAGAGCTGCGAGCCTTCGGGCCACATGGCCCTTTGAACAGCCGGACACCATGTGCAGGCCAGAACCCCAAGGCTTTTGAAATGAATTCATCTCTTGAAGCAAAATAGTAACCAGTCCTGTAAACACAGCTTTATCGTTTGGAGATCTTTGGGAGGTGAGCTGGGAGAGAGGGGGTGGAGGCCGGCCCCAGCCTTTCTGGGGGGCAGCACACAGCAGGGAGCAGGTTCTTTGTGAGCATGGACCAGGCGCCGCTCTGTGCCAGCCCTGAGTAAACACCGGGCTCGGGGCGAACCCTGCAGAGAGCCTGACCTCAGGGAGCTCCAGCCTCGCAGGACAGCCAGACGTGAGCAGATAGCGACTGTGGGCGCCGCGGTGTCAGAACCTGGGCTTCTCCCTGGCTGTCCCAGCCCTTGTCCCTCAGGCAGGTCTGGTCCCCTCTCTGCTTCCTCCCTCGGAGCCCCCATTCCTCCTGTCCTCCCAGGTCATTCACGGCAAGTGTTGATGGTCTGGGGCCACACTGTGCACCTGCTTTCTTGGGACAAAGGGGTGATGTCCCGTCCTGTCCTTGCCCAACCACGGTGGGCAGGGTGGGGGCAGGTCCACTCCACTCCTAGGCGCAGGGGGCAGTGGTTGAAAAGAGGAAAGAGAGCCTTGATGGGTGGTTATCACTTTGCCTCCCTGTGCATTGGCCCTGGTCCCACATGGTCTGACTGGTGCTGGGGAATCTTGTGAGCAAAATGTTTGTGACCCATTCAACAAATCTTTTAGCTAGATGACAATATACAACCGGGAGTTTAAAAACCCAGCTTTAGGCTGTTGTTGGCCACGCCCCCACGGTGGGTCCTCAGGCTGGTCTCTCTGAGCCTCAGGAGATGATTCTGAGCCCCCAGCGAGGCGATGGGGGTGAGCCCCAGAAGCACTGGGTGCAGCGGGGAGCTGTAATAGCCGCAGTGACATGCCTGGGCTCCAGGAGTGGTTTTCTTGTGCCCAGACGCTGCTGGCACACTCCTAACTCACGCCTTTGTTTCCTTCCCTGCACGGACACTTCCCTGGGCCGTACCCTTCCAGGGCCTCTCTTCTAAGGTGGCGTCTTCTCCTCCACCGTCAGTGCACTGTGTGCAGGAAGGTCCCACTGACGCCTGTGCAGGGCAAAAAGCCACCATGTGGCTGTGACCCGTCCTGGAGCTGCTTTCAAGCTGAGGTGGCAGCAGGTGAGAGGGCGGTGGGGGCTGAGGGCCCCAGCACGCTGCTGTCCTGCTCAGCTGGTGTGCATATGGTCGTCCCCATGGGACCCCTTTCCATTTGTGTGCTTAGTGCGAGCTCCTCCGATTGTCAGCCCTGTTTGCTGCCTCCTCGCAGCTCTCTCGTCTGGTTTGGTCACCTAGATTTGGCACGTGCCAAAGCCACAGGGCTTTGGGCCTGGCTGGGCTTCTGACAAATTGATATCACTTTAGGTCTTTGAGACTGAAGCTTTCTTGACACAACCTTCCTTCCAAACCCTGCTCATATGGGGCAGGAAACATTCTAAAGTTATTTAGTTCAGACTAGCTTTCCTGAAATAAATGAGGAGCCACATGACCAAACTCATGACTTTGGCCCCCAATCCCCACGCAGACAGGCAGATCCCAGGGCCACTCACCTCGAGTGGGGACAGTGGTGAGTGGCCCTGGGATCTGCCACTCTTAGTCCTGTCCAAGGCCGCATGTTGGCAGTCATCCTCTTATCAATGAGTGATCTGGTTCCAGGGACAGGTGGGAGAGGCAGGTGGCATGCTGTGAGATGCCCCAGGACAGGGACTGTGGTCCTGAGCAGGGTGATTTGGCTTCTCCCCGCCTATTTCAGGATGACCAGCCAGAACTGCTTTGTGCACAGGAGCGTCAGCTCTGCGGTCTCGCTGTGCTCCGCATCCTGTGGCCTTGTACTGCAGTAAGAAGTCAGAGAGCCCTAGCCGGTTTGGCTCAGGGGATAGAACGTCAGCCTGCAGACCCAAGGGTCCTGGGTTTGATTCGGTCAAGAGCATGTACCTCGGTTGCAGTCTCCTCCCCCGCCCGGGCCCTAGTTGGGGCGCATGCAGGAGGCAACTGATCGATGTGTTTCTCTCACATTGATATTTCTCTCTATCCCTCTCTCTTCCACTCTCTCTGATAATCAATGGAAAAATATCCTCAGGTGAGGATTAAAAAGAAAAGTCAGAGAACTTGTGCTTTCCACTCATTTGTGCTTCTACCTGCATTAAAAATTGCTCATGTTCTGACGATCACTGGGCAGTTCTGCTTGCGGTACGGGCCTGTGAGCAGGCTCGCTTGTTTTGTTGTTTTTTATGATGTGTCCCATGGATGCAGTTTCTTTAATGTTTTAGAAGAAAGACAGATACGAAGTAGGTGTGTTGTTGGATGAACGTGCCCTGAGATTCCTGAGGGACACAGTGACACTACACAAATGCCGGCCTGGCCTTTCAGACGGGTTTTGTTTTGTAACAGCCTTATTGCGCTATAATTCGCTCATTATACAGTTCACGCCTATTTAAAGTGTACACGTCGGTGATTTTTAGTACATTCAAAATTGTGCATTCATCACCACAACAAATTTTAGAACAGTTCATCAACCTGAAAAGAAACCTCACACCCAGTAGTGGCAATCCAAATGATCACCCACCATTGTCCCTGAAACCCCTCAGGCGACTACTAATCCACTTTCTGTCTCAATCGATGTCCCTGTTCTGGACTTTGATAGAAAGGGAATCCTAGAGTAGGTATGTGGTCTTTTGTGGCTGGCTTCTTTCACTTAGCATAAGGTTCTCAAGGTTCACCCACATTGCAGCAGGTATAAGTACTTCATTCCTTTTTATTGCCAAATAACACTCTATTGTATGGACATATACCACCTTTTATTTAGCCATTCTTCAGTAGGTGGACATTTGGGTTATTCCTCCTTTTGTCTGTTATGAATAATGTTGCTATGAGCATTTGTATACAAGTTTTGTGTGGACATATATTTCATTTCTCTTGGGTAAATAACTTGGAGTGGAATTGCTGATCCTATAGTCACTCTCTGCTTAACCATAAGGAACTGCCGGGCTGTTTTCTGAAGTTGCTACAGCATTTTACCCAGCAGTAAGTGAGGGTTCCAGTTTCTCCACATCTCACCAAGCTTTGTTACTGTCTGTCTTTTTTATTCCAGCCCCTAGAAGGTATGAAGGACCACCTCATTTTGGCCTGGTGTGCATTTCCCTGATGGCTAATGATGCTGAATACCTTCTCACATATTATCTGCCATTTGTTTATCTTCCCTGGAGAAATGTCTATTCAAATCTTCTATTTTTTATTTGAGCTATTTGCATTTTCATTGTTCTTTATACAGTATATTCTGCATATACTAGAACCCTTATCAGATATATGATTTGCAAATACTTTTCTCCCATTCTGTGGGTTGCTTTTCACAAAAAGTACAAAAGCCTTTTAAAATTTGTTATAAAGTCCAATTTGTCAAATTTTTTTATTTGATTGCTTGTGCTTTTGTTGTCATATCTAAAAAACATTGCCTAATCCAAGGTCACAAAGATTTACACCTGTTTTCTTCTAAGATGTTTATAGTTGTATCTATTTAGGTCTTTAATTCATTTTAATTCATAATTGCATATGGTGTGAGGCAGGGGTTCATCTTTCTTTTGCATGTGGGTACCCAGTTGTCCCAGACTCGTTAGTTGAGAAGACTGTTCTTTCCCCACTCAGTTGTCTTGACACCCTTGTCAGAACAGACAAGTTTTAAGAACCTTACTGAATCAGTACACAGAGCACTGAGAGGCTTTGCCAGGCCCTCTGTTGAGCTGTCTCTGCCCCCACCATCCCCTCTGCACTCGAGGTGTGGACGGGGTTGGGGTCTGTGCTGGAAGACCCTGGGGAGGACAGTGGATTAGAATGGCTGGTGTGACCTCTTCCTTTTCATGGCTACACCTTTGTACCTGGGAAGGGAATGTGCCTGAAGTCCACACACAGGTGACCTGCTGCAGAGCGGCGTGCCTCCCTGCTCCTTGCTCCCCTCCTCGAGCTGATTGTAGCTAAATGACCATATATCTTATAGTTCGGGGACAGTCCCAATTTACGCCTGTTGTTCCCACATAATTATTAACCAGCCCCTTCCTCTCTTAAAATATCTTGATGATAAATGATACAGTCCCCTTGGTCATAAAGCAAGGGCCAGGGTGAGAATGTGGGGTCCAAACCATGTACCTTCCCGCCCTCCAGTCCCACTGACAGGGAGAACCGAACTTGTTCTTCAGAGTTCTCAAAGCCTTCCCACAGATCCGCCCGTGAGCACAGGTTGGCAGGACTCGCAGCCTCTGCGGGCTCGAGCAGCTAAGAAGCCGTCTCTGGGAGCCTTTGAGATTGGCCCCGATGGAGAGCTTTCCGGGGTCCTGGCTGGGCAACCTGCTCCACTTCAGAAAGGGTCAGGAGGGCCAGACATGGCCCCCTGTGTGTGCTCACCCCCCCACCGAACTCGAGGGTGTGGTCAGCCTTGTATATTCACACCCACCTTGGGTTTTCCAGGGCCTCGAGGAGAAGCCATGTGATGTGCAGGTCCTTGCCACTCACCTGTCACTAAATGATGAGTAAACATCTGTGGAGGAACCCACAGACAAGAGGGGAAGGCACTTTCATATACAGGGAATCATGGTTTGCATCTAACTGATGGAGATCCAGCTATAACTGGGGGGGAGGAGGAGGGGAGCGGGAGGGTACAAGTGGAGTAGAGCAAAAGGGGAAGTAATTTAAGCAGTGCCAGCAGCTCCCCTCTGAGGGGAGGGATGAGAATCTGCAGCCCCTACCCGTGGGCATCAGCTCCTATTGGCCCATGTGAGCACTGACCCTGTGGGCGAAGGCTGAAGTTCCCATACAGCGTATCTTTCAAATGCAAACGGAAGAATCACTGTGACTAATGCAGGTGCTGCCGAGCGGTCTGACTCTTTGTGTAGCTGTCACACTGGGGGCAGGTGCGGTAAGGAATTTTACACTGTAGTTAGTGATTCCCAAATCTGTGTTCCTGGAACACCTGACTCGTGAGATGCTGCTGGGACGTAGGGTTCTACAGTCACACAAGTTTGGGAAATCTCACATACAGCTTACCCCCCCAAATCCTCACTTGGAGAGTTGCAAGGGATGTTAGCATACTAAAGGCCCTGAGAAGTCCTGCAGCAAACACCTTTTCCGACTGATGACTCGGGGCTTCCCTTAAGCCATCCGGTAGCCTTCGTGCTTCACAGGAAGCCTGGCTCAAGCAATAAGGAGCCATTGCAGGTTTCCGTGAGAGGAAGCGGCAGGATCAGATACCAGTGATGGAGGATGGGATGGCTGGTCTGTGCCGGAGGCAGGGAGACCACCAGCTGGCTGGTCACTGGCTAAGGCGGAGGGTCCATCTCAGTAGCTTACCTGGAAGGATCCAGAAGGAGTTGCCTACAGAGAATGGGGGAGACAAGTGAGAAGACAGTGTCTGCCTCCAGGCTCTGTTAATGCTACGTCTCACAGGCCCCCTCCCCAAGCAGCTGTCATCAGCCACGGGCCCCCCGGGCCTCCTCAGGATGTGGAAAGAGCCGTTGAAGGCTTCTTACCGCCGGCATGTTTACGTCTAGCGAGGGCAGGTCCTGTGTCCTGAGCCAGTCCCCTCTGGGCTCCAGGGGACACCGCTTCCAACAAGGCACACCTCGCCTTTCGTCACCTTCCAAGAAGGCAAACATGAGATGAAATGCAGCGCATCCCCGTGCCGCCGCGGGCCTCAGGCCGCAGCGGAGCGGAGACCTGAACCTCCCAGGGGAGCTCCGAGCCAGATGAGAACACTTCTTGTGCTTTTAGCCAGACCTGCTCGTTGGCGGGAGGCTTCTCTGAATAATTATCTGTAACGTATGCTTCGGGCCAGGGAGCACGTGAGACTTGAGACAGGGAACTGGATATCCAGCTGCAGCTTACGGGCTCCTGCAGGCAAACCTCAAGAAACGGCAAACCTGGGAGAGTGGATCTGGTGGAAATGCACTGAGTGGGTATGGGTGTGGGTGGGCAAGGGCACAGGGAGGCTTTCTGTATTGTTCTCTTTCCACTTACTGTTTCCTATTCCTCATCGGTCAATGCTTGTCTAAGCTGCCCTCACTGTAAAGTCTGGGGAGGCCTCACAGGCAGACTGCGCAGGTCTCAGTGTTTTCTGTGCTTCTGGTTTCTGTAAGGCCACCAGGGCCTCCCCGGGCCCTCTTTCTCCCCTGGGTGTGAAAGCCGGGAGCCAGATGAGGGGACACCCAGCTGGGATGCTGGGAGCTGGGTGGTCCCACACTGTCCTTTCAGTCATTCATTCATTCATGGTGTGTGTACTGAATGTGGCACTTGGCCTGATCTTTGTATTTGTGTTGGGGATAAAAGATAAACAGTCGTGCCCTGCGCAGTAGTTAGAACAGGCGTCCTCAAACTACGGCCCGCGGGCCACATGCGGGTGTTTTTGCCGTTTTGTTTTTTTACTTCAAAATAAGATGTGTGTAGTGTGCATAGGAATTTGGTCATAGTTTTTTTTAAACTATAGTCCGGCCCTCCAACTGTCTGAGGGACAGTGAACTGGCCCCTGTTTAAAAAGTTTGAGGACCCCTGAGTTAGAGCATCGACCCGCACACTGAAGGGTCCCAGGCTTAATTCCCAGTCAAGGGCACAT
Organism: Eptesicus fuscus; assembly: GCF_027574615.1. Classification (NCBI taxonomy): domain Eukaryota; kingdom Metazoa; phylum Chordata; class Mammalia; order Chiroptera; family Vespertilionidae; genus Eptesicus; species Eptesicus fuscus. The sequence goes on from NC_072478.1 coordinate 69,748,018, forward strand.
TCCTGGGTTGCAAGTTTGATCCCTGGCCCCAGTTGGGGCAAGTGCAGGAGGCAACCAATCGATGCATCTCTCTCTCTCTCTCTCTCTCTCTCTCTCTCTCTCTCTCTCTCTCTCTCTCTCTCTCCTCTCCCTCCCTCCCTCCATCCCTTCTACTCTCTCTAAAAATCAATGGGAAAAATATCCTCCAGTGAAGATTAACAACAATAACAAAAATAAACAGTGATGGGCCTCCAGGAGTTCTTGGTCTAGGAGGGAGGCTGATAAACCCCAACGTAGCCCATGTTGAAAACTGGCATGCTGGGGCTATGTCCACAGTGCACAGACACACAGCACACGCCCCGATTCGGCCTGGGGAAGTCGTGGGCAGGGGGCAGAGCCGGGCCCCTGCTGGGCTGAGTTTGAGAAATAGGGTGTGCAGTGGGCAGGGGCAGGTCGGGGTGCTCCGGTGAGAATCTGCATGTGCAAATGCGTGGAGGCTTGAATGAACAGCGTCTTCGGGAGCTGTGCATGGTGGGGTTTGAGCAGAGCATGGCATTTGAAGGGCATGCGGAAAGAAATGCGGCAGAGGGGACGTCAGGGCCCAGGGAATGGGGGCTTGATTGCCAGGCTAAGGCGTGTGGCTTTTGTCCAGGAAAGAGGAAAGAGGGCCGGGGTGATGGCAGTTCCAGAGAGGGTGAGGGGAATTAGGGTGTGGACGGAGCGGACAGCAGGAGACCCTGAGCAAAGCTGAAGTCTAAGGGCAAAACCCAGGTCTGCCTGTGGACACTTAATGAACCTATTCCATAGTAAAATAACGGAAGCCACCTGAATGTCTGACGGTAAGGGGGCATGGAACCATTAAATTTCAAAAGAAGGTCTTCTCACGCACAGCCATTGGAGTGTGGGTCTCACCGCCTCCCGGGTTTCTCCCTGCCCAGGAACTGAGGCCCAGCCCCTGCTGCTCCTGCAGTCCACGGCTACTCCCACAGCCCACGGCAGCTCCCACAGTCCATGGCCTCCCCCACAGTCCACAGCAGCTCCCACAGTCCATGGCCTCCCCCACAGTCCACAGCTACTCTCACAGTCCACAGCTGCCCCCACAGTCCACGGCTACTCCCACAGTCCACAGCAGCTCCCACAGTCCATGGCTTCCCCCACAGTCCACAGCCTCCCCCACAGTCCACGGCTACTCCCACAGCCCACGGCAGCTCCCACAGCCCACAGCTACTCCCACAGTCCACAGCTACTCCCACAGCCCACGGCTGCCCCCACAGCCCACGGCTACTCCCACAGCCCACGGCAGCTCCCACAGCCCACAGCTACTCCCGCAGTCCACGGCTACTCCCACAGCCCACAGCTACTCCCACAGTCCACGGCTGCCTCTCAGAGCCTTTTGATGGAACCGAGTGGGAGAAGGGGGGGACCCCTCCGTTCTAATGAAGATGCTTCCCTCCCCGTGGGGCACAGGTGTCCCAGGTCTCAGTGACTGTGGGGACAGGAAGTTCAGGGAGGAAAGCAGACCCTCACTTTATCAAACACTATCCCTGCACACATGCCCACATGTCTTCATGTCTACAAGCTGGAAGCAAATGCCTAAAAGTGGAAATGTGTGCGCTGGGTTGGTGGGATGGTGGGTGGGTCTTATTTCTAAAATTTCCTGGCATCGTATGTTGCCTCTTTAATAATAATATTGAAAAAAACACAGCCACACACACACACACAGCCCTCATTGGACACACGTGCAGTATTACGTAGCCTGCCACGCCAGCCTTCGTTTTTCCAGTTCTACCAATGCAGCTATGAACGTGTAAATTCCATGCACCTTGCTTTCTTCAGCCTTGATACAAGGAGGTCAGAACACATGGATTTTCATTCCCCCCAAAATGTCAGGCTGGTTATGAATGTAGGGAAAGTCGGTGCAATACTGTATGCAGTCCAGGCTGAGATGTCAGCTGATGTGGGCACGCTGATCCCACATCCCGGTCTTCTCAGTGCCTTTGGTGCGGGTGAGCCTGGCTCTGGCCTCTGGGACACAAGTCTCTCTACCCTGTTAGCGGGCTCTCTGATGCTGTGGGATAAGACACAGATACTTCTTTCTCTCCGGGGTGGGAGGAGGGTGGCTCCAAGCACCAGGCTGTGGGGAGACCTTCCCACTGCAGTCAGGGCGCGAGGCTGGGCTGCTGTCAGATGGTGCAGGGTCGGCCCCCGCGGCAGGTGCCCAGTGAGCACCCAAATGACTCTAGGAGGCTCCTGCCCTGACATGAGACACCCCTGAGGGTTAATCCCAGCCCGGCCTGCTACCAGATGATTGTCACGTCCCCACTGAGCCTCAGTTTCCACATCCAAAAACACAGGCCTCCACGGGTGGGTGTATAATCAGCCAGGAGAGAGGAGGGAGGTGAAGGTGTGCTGGGCCCTGCACGATGTGAGCAACCTGTCTCCCTGGTTTGGGGTCACGCAGGCCCCTGGAAAGGACTTCACTCAAAGCCGTCCAGATGGTCTCCGTAACGCCCGCCGAGGGCTCCGGGAGCACAGGGAAGAGAAGCCGGCCTTTGAAAAGCTGTGGCCTCGTTTACAACCCGGATGAACATCGCCAGGATTTCCTGGGGCTTCGTCTCATGTCAAGGCTGAGGAGCCAACACCTCGTGAAAACGGGTTTATGGGGAAGTAGCCAGATAGGTGGGAGCGGCAAGGGGCGGCGTGGGAAGCCAGCTCGTTGTTAACTGCATTTGCGGTCACCAGCTCTGTGTGTTTGATGTGTCTGGGTTGACACTTCTCATCATTAATAAGAACTGTTATTTCTAAAAAACAGCTTCCCCGGACCCTGCCGCTGGGTCTTCTCACCTCATTTCCCTTTCAAATATGAGGGGCCTCTGCAGAGAGGTGAGATCTGCCTGGGGCCATTTGAAAGTGTACCATTTAGTGGCATTTAGTACATTCCTAGTGTTGTAAGGCACCGCCACTATCTAGTTCCAGAACTTTTCCATCGCCCTGAAGGGAAACCCAGCACCTTGCACAGACCCCGTCCACCCCTCCCCCTGCCCTGGGCAACCACTAACCTGCCTGCTGTCTCTTTGGATTTACCTAATCTGGACGTTTTATGCAAATGGATGCATACAACATGTGCCCTTATGTAGTGTCTTCCTTCTGTTAGCATCAGGTTTTGGAGATTCACCCATCCTGTAGCTTGGGTCAGCACTTCATTTTTATGGCTGAGTAATAGTCCATTGCATAGATTTACAGGTATCCCCCGCTTTTCGAAAGTTCATGTTATGCCACTTAGCTACGCAAGAACTACATCAGTAACTGTTTTTGCGAACGGAAAGAAATCCGAGGAGGGGTTCCACTTTTCCTGGAAAAGGTGAAAAGCGGAAATAGCGTCCAGCGTTTGTTTTGCAGCAGCCATTACAGAGCGGCACGCACGCCACCGCGAGAGAGGCCCCGCCGAGCTCCTTCCCTGGGGCCGCGCTCAGCATCCCAGGCCCCAGAGCTTTGAACTGTGTCTGTGAGCATCTGTGCTCTATCTCGGTTTATTTTGTGCATTCCTGCTTTTACTATATGTTAGTGTTATTTTAGGTTTTATGTGCTATTTGATGTGATTTGGTGGGTTCTTTTGAGGGCCTGGGAACTTTCAAATTGTTTGTAGAAATCTAATCAGGTGGGGCAGGGGTGAGGCAGGACCCGTCCTCGTGGGAAGAGCTGGCTCCAGCTGGAGGGGAGCATTATGCCTAGAGCAGTGGTTCTCAAAGCGTGGTTCCCAGCCCAGCAGCATCACCTGGAAAGGCTCCTGTCAGTGTTCAGGGGCCAGGACAGAAGCTGAGGCCTGCTGTCTGGTGAGGGCTCTCCCTCCCAGGTCTGCACTCATGTGTGCCTGCCTCTCCTGCTGTCCCCCTTCCTTCCCCACCCTGCTGCAGGTCCTGGTTGCCACCTGAAGTCACTATACTTCCTGGCCAGCCAAGGAGCCAGGCCATCCTGAGTTACAGCTGACAAGCATCCCCTTCAGGCCCTCTAACCTAAGCAAGGGGGGGGGGGGGTGCAGGGGAGAGAGAAGGGGAGGGGGACAGACAGTGGTAAAGATGAGATAGTTCCAAACCCTGTAGCCAGGCTGGGCTTCTCCATCTGCTGTCCACCTGAGTCCTGGGTCTGAGCTCTTTTTTTCATCCCACACCCCTCTGGGGGGTCAAGACCCCATTTCCTACTTCCTTGGAGTGGAAGGAGCTTACAACCATACTGATGCCTCGGAGGGGACGGTACAGCTCCCATGAGGCTCAGTGAAGCCCAGGGCACCACCAGCTGGCACAACCCCCGCCCCCCCCCCCGACCTTTTGAGCTGGGCTGAGCCCCCACAGGTCGTTGATGCTGATCACCAGTGGGGTATCCATGCCCCCCTCACGTGAGGAGGCTGAGCCGATGGGGTTCCCAGCATTAGCCTCTTTGCGTTGTTAAGGCATAAGCTCTAGCCCTGCATAGGCTTCTCAGAAGAACCGATTCAGAAACAAACCACCAAAAAGCACCCTGGAGGCTGACCATTTTTTGAGCTTTTCACTCCCACCCTGACCACCTGACTTCCCCTCCAGGCAAGGTGGGTGCCTCTGATCAGGAGCTGGCCTCCAAACAGCTGGAATGTGGCTCTGCCCCTAGGGGCTGTGTGACCTCAGGCAGACATCCAACCTCTCTGGGCTTCTGCCTCCCAGCTTAGAAACGCAGCCCCACAGGGACTGTGCCAAAACCATGTTCTCCTCTGGGAAGACTCCCGTGTAGTTGAAGCCTCAAAATAGGCTTCTCTGTGTTGGTCAGACTGTCACTGGGTCACTCAGTGTCAAGACTGCACCTCCCTCAGGTGGTCCCTGGTTCCCCACGGGAGTGGGAAAGGGCCAGTTTGATCAAGGAAACCCACCAAGGCACGCTCTGTTTGGTTCGTGCTGGAGAGATGCAGTCCCCACGGCCATGCACTTTCTGGGCGCTGTGAGGGACTGCCCAGGTAACTATTAACCCAGGACCCTTCACACGCCCCCTTTAGGTGCTAATCTCCCAGCAGGAACCTTCCCCATGCCTGTCTGGGGGCGGCAGGGGAAGCCTGCTGTGTACCCTCTGGCCTTCCTCGTGGAGAGAGGGCGTGGGGCAAGCTGGCAGCCCCGCTGTGGCCCATGCCCTTCCCCTAAGTCCTGATGAGAGCTGGCTACGGCTTTGCTGTCCTCTCTCTCCAGTTGAAAGGGGCCCAGAAAAGCCACTTCCTAATTATCTCTTAAAAGCAATGTCACCAGCTCAGATGGTTTGAGTTAGTAAGTGAGGGGCCTAGTCTGCTTTCAAGCGTAAAATCAGGACATTAATCTGAAATGGCCCTATTTCGTAGGGTCATAGATTGGAGTGAGCCTAACCAGACATGCCCGCGTGTCCCCAGGGTGTGGTCTCGGCCCTGCCTCTCCCCGATCCCAGTTCCCATGCCCACAGCTCAGAAGGGTCTCCCCAGTCTCAAGCCCTTATGTCATGTCCTTAGCAGGACATTCAGGGAGGAACAGGTGGAGTCCATACCTCCGCATCTGCAGACTCAGGCCCTGTCCTCATGGTCCTTCCCACCAGGGCTGGTCCCCAAACTTGCCATAGACCCCGTCCCCTTGGCCAGGACCCGCACCCTCCCCCAGCCTGAGTCAAATGTCCCTTTACATTCCTTCCTTCTTGTTTTCAAAATGTTGGAAGAAAATGTTTTTATGTAAAAAAATTAATACGTTACATTAAAAATAATGAATCATGAATTAAATCAACTACAATTGCAAAATCAAAACTTGGACAAAATCAAAACTTACAATCAGATGTGGGTGGCAACGTTTTTTCCCTTTAGGAGAAAAATACAAAAGCAAACAGAGAAAAGGAACCCACAGACAAGCTCGCATGCAGTGGGGGGATCTAAGGCTGTGAAGTTTTACACGGCTGATCAGAGCGTGCACCCCCACACAGGTCATGCCTCGGTGCCACGCCGGGCTCCTCACAAAGGCCGCCTGCCACCCAGGGCCATGATCCCACCAATGGGCTGCAGTCCTCCTCTTGCTTTGACTCTGGTGGCATGTGACCTGTGGCCCTCCCCCTGCTCTCAAGGGCCCCTTTCCACGGCTATGACCGACAACAAAGCAAGTGGCTCCTCAGTGGCAGGAAGGACTTTAGCAAGAAAAAAAAAAGCCAAAGATAGAATTTTCTGTCCACCAAAGAGTGGCCTGTGCGTACAGCTCGTCACAGTTCACAAAGCATGTTTACATCCGTTGTATTCTTTGGGGGTCGTGTTGGAGGCGGCGTGGGTTCAGGCGCGAGCCCCGATTGAGAGTCTGTGGAGCTGGGCTCCAGTCCCCCCCCCCGAGGCCGTAGGGCCTCCCTGCGCTTCAGCTTCCCCGTCTGTAAAATAAGCAGGCTGGACCAGATGAGTGGTTTCTTTAATTTTGTTTCATTTTTGTCTTTATAAGTCTAGTTTTTTTTCTCTATTAATGGCAGGAGTAATATGATTTCTTGCTTATTGTCATAGTCTGTTCGAGCTACTATAACAGAATACCATAAACTAGGGGGCTTATAAACCACAGACATTTATTCTCCCTGTTCTGGAGCCTGGGAAGCCCAAGGTCAAGGCGCCAGCAGATTGGGTGTCTGGTGAGGGCCCACTTCCTGGGTTCATAGATGGCTGTCTCCTGTGTCCTTACAGGGAGCCCCCTGGGGCCCCTTTAGAAGGACCCCAATCCCATCGAGAGGGCTCCACCCTCATGTCCCGGTCACCTCCCACTGGCCCTACCTCCAAGCATCATCACATTGGGGGGTAGGTGATATGAATTGGGAGGAGGGGGCACCAACATTCAGTCTATAGCACTTACTATTGAAAAATATAACAGTCCCGAAATGTCAGAGTCCACCTTCATCCCTGCAGGGTCCCACTCCCCAGAGGTCCCACAATTACCAGCCTCATGTGGGACCCCCCGTAAGTGGGATAAACAAAGTCTATGAACAGCTGCACATCAGGCCTCTTTCCTCACAGTTATATGCATATATGCCCAGATGTGTGTACAGCTCATGTTTAGCATTTTTACACTTTTTTCCCACATTTCTAATACTAGTGCCTAGAATAGCACCTAATTTGCTAGTTAACTTGCCAAATGTTTGTTGCGTGGTTAAATTAATAAGTTGTTTGGGGGGGTGGGGTTGTTGTTTTTTGTTTGTTTGTTTTTTTCCACTAAACGCTACGTCTTGGAGATCTTCCTGAGCCTTGTTTCTGGCTGCCACAAGGCTTAACCAAACCTTCCCTAATGCAGGTTCACAAGCGGTATCCCGTCCCTTGGGGCTCCGTGTGTACAGAACTCAAAACGCCCCATTTCTGAAAGGTAATATCACGTGTGTGCAGAGCCCCCTAAGCAGACATGCTGACATTTCTGCAGCGAAATGTAAACTACGCCCCGTACGTGGGATAAATAAAGTCTGTGAGCAGCCGCACATCAGGCTGGGTGTGCCTCCAGATGTGCCTGTTGGGATGGGAGATAAACGTGCTTAGAGCTTTTGGGATGTGGAATAAGAGGGGCGTGGGCTTTCGCACGCAGTGCCTCGCACATGCAGACCTGGTGGGCAGACGTGGCTGAACCAGGGTCTGCCCTCCGCCGGTGTCCTCGCTCTCCCTGATGCTTACAGTCCCTGTTCTTCCCAACTCTGAGAGCTGGCCATGAGGGGGTGTGGTGTGGGCACTCAGGAGGGCAGCCTGCCCCCAGAAGCACCAAAAAATGCTTTCCAACCGGGCCCATCCTGCGAGCTCCCTCCCTGCCCTACCCCCCAACCCGGCAGATTTGCCAGCTGCTTATTCTCATCTTCACAGGGGGACTTCCCCACGGCAGCCACTGCCTTTTCCCTCCGGGGTCGGTCGGCATTAACTACCCCCAGCTCTGGCCCTCCCTTCGGCACTGGTTTTACTGTTCAGACCTCTGCATTTACAAAGACCTTTGCAATATTGCAGGTTGGCTCCCAGCCCTCCCTCCCGGTTTCCACACAGTCCTCTGCTCCGCACCCTTCCTTCTGAGGCACAGGTCTGATGGTGGCATTTTCCTGCTCCATGAGGCCCGCCCGCTGCAGGGAAGCGGCCGTGGGCTTCAGGGGGTGCCTGTCCACCCTGATATTGGAGCCGATGGGGTGTTTGGGCACATGTGCACTCCCAGGGCTCCGGGCGTGGGTGAAGCCCTTCTCAGTCTCCTCACGGCCCCCAGACTCCTGCCACATGCACAGGACCCCTCGCTACCCCCCAGCACCGTCCCCTCCTTCAGCAGCCTGCCCTTCCTCCTGCTCTGCTGTCTGCTCTCCCTGTACCCCCTGATGCAGCTGCCCCAAAGGCTCTCGCCATCCACCTGATGGAATCGGCTGCCAGTGGGAGATGAACAGGGGGGCTGGAGAGGAATTCTGCAGGTAGGAGGCAGTGGGGGGAGGGGAGGCCACAAGGAGATGGGAGCGAGTGGGGAAAGGCGCCCCCTGGAGGTGAGGTGACAGTCATGGGGCCTAATGGCTAGAAAGGAGAGACTCTAAGACAACTGAGACTTCTGGCGGCACTGTGACTCCAATCTCACAAACAACTGGATTGCTTTGGGGCAGCTGTGGGGTAACTAAGCCGCTTGAAGATGGGGGAGTGGTTAGAATTTTGCTTCTTGAACACCATGAGGTCCATCCCGCCCTCACCAGAGGCACGGAGGAATGCACCCCCTTTGCGTGGTGCCATGTTTGGAGGAGGGAGTGTTGAGTCTGACAGGTGTGAAACATCAGCCCATTATGGGTAAGTTTGTTCACATTACCTCAGTAGTGGCTCTCCTGGACTAATACGCCCCCACTGCCGGCGCCGACCCCAGGCGTATCGGTGAACGCACAAGTGTCTTGCCATCCGTCTAGTGCAGCTTCCTGCCCCGCCCTGCAGAATTGGCCGCAGGACGGTCCACTTTGTCCTTGAGGCCGTCCTCCAGCGGTGACTCCCTCCGCGGAGGAGATACAGTTGCTGCGGCTCGTCTCTTGGTTTGGCAGGTGGACGGAGCGAGGGCCCGTTGGCAGCGCGCTGGCCTCCGCAGGGGAAGGTACAGGCCGCGCGGTTGCTTTGAGGGTGTCACATGAGGCGGCCTGTGGATGTTGCCCGTGCACTCCCCGCCCGGCTAACTCCTCATTTAGCTTCCTGAGCACTCTTTCATCCAAAGGTGCTTATCTCCTGGAAGTAAACAGGACATGACTTGTACACTGGGGGCTGGGGGAGGAGTTCAGTTGCATCTAGGGATCTTGCTTTTATACAAATAAACCTTCGGCTCTGCCATCCGCTAGCCGTGTGGCCTTGGGCAAGTCCCACAACCTTTCTGAGCTCCTATTTCCTCTTCTAGGAAATGGAAATTAAAGCTGTTATGAGGGCACCTTTCTCCATAAATAGTTGTTGAGTGCCTACCAGTACAGCAAGATGATACCTAAATCAACAGAACAAATCAAAACCGTGGCCGATGGCGCTCCCTTTTAGCAGGGAGACCAAAAAATAAATGACGACGATAGTAAGTCAGTTATATGGTCTTCTACAAGATGGCAAGTGCTATGGGAAAGAGAAAACGCAGATGTAGGCCCTGGGGATCTGGAGTGTGCAGGTTGCAATATTAAACAGAGGTGGGGGAGGGGGTCTGGGGTCCCCACTGGGAAGAGGACATTGGAGCCGGGATTGAAACCAGGAAAGGGGAAGTGGGGTCCCTTTGGCGGGCTTTGGCGTTGTGCCTTCATCTCATCCCCACGGCAGCCCTATCTCATTACTGCCATGTGCCTGCTCTGTCGCTGAGAAAACCAAGCCTAGGAGAGGGGCCCAGCCACCAGGAGCCCGTGGATAGAGCCAGCTGGTGAGTGGCAGCCCCTGTACTCAAACCCACATCAGAAGTGTGAGGGGTTTTTTAAGCCTTTCTTTTTGGCCAAGGAGGTTAATTTCTTGTTCCCACCATACTCAACCAGTTCTTCTAAGAAACCTTAAGTTATGTTACTCCTCGCCCTGGCAGTTGGCACAACTCCTCTCTCATCCTCCACCCCACTCTGTCCCCCAATATTTTACTCCCGTAGATGCCTCTCTGGTTTCTTAGTCCCATATTTTTTTTACCTTTTGGCATCATTTGTTCTTCCTCCTTCATTTCCTCTTGGCTGTCCAGGTCTGTGTAATAAGGCCAGGGTTAACTCAGGCACCAGAATCAGCAACTAAACCCTTTGCCTAACAGCTCTAATGAGAAACAGAAAAGTGGGGGAAGTGGTTCTCCTGCCAAGTCTGTACGTTATGCCAGGGCTCGCAGCCAAGCCAGGTCCGTGTCGGAACCTGGAACGTTCAGCTGCACTTCTCCCGTGAGCAATGCCCTCCCCAGGGCCGCCCACCCTCCTAGGGCCGCCCACCCTCCAGTGCCCGCCTTCACCTCCGGACGCAGCTCCCATCTTCAAAGGATGAGCCGCGGCTGCCCCACCACCTTGTTTCTTAAAAAGGACCCAGAAACCCAGAGCTGTGTGTAGAATCGGACTTTTACGTCTGGGCAACCAATTCCCACGTCTTAAAAACACTCTGCAGGCCAGACAAAGCATGCCTGTCGGTCAGCTCTGGCCTGTGGCTAACATTGTGCAGCCTCTAATCTAAAAATTGCACTGAATTTTCTAGCATAGAGTTGGTCAGGTTTGTTTGGTTTTTTTCCTAAACTCCTTCTGAACCAACTTATTAGACCTTCAGAACTGTAGTTCTCAAGTTCAAGCTGCATCAGAAGGCTGTATTGGTAATAGCTACAAAATTAATGCCTGGCACTGTTGTCACCCTCAGATTCACAGTTGGACTGATGGAACCCCTGGTGCAGTGGGTGGGCGAGGTGAGGTGGGTTGGGGTCGGGGGTGGCTTTGTGTGGAGAGGACAGTAGAGGCTCAGCTGAGGGCCGGGAGATGGTGGGCTCAGAGGTGAGAAGCAGAGAAGACGTTTCCATGGCAGTAGGAAACCCACCATCCAGAAGGGACCACAGAATCGGGCTCCCCGTCACGGGGCATGTGGGGTGGGAGAGCTGTGAGCGAGGGCAAGGCGGGTGCCAGGGTCAGTCGGTCAGAGAGTCAGTGATGGTGCCTCAGATGGAGGCTTGGGCTGCGCAGGCCCCGGCCGTCCAGTGTCCAGGCCTGAGCCTGAGCTCAGCCAAGGGGACAGCCGGCCCTTGAGTAAAGCTGCCCCCTCATCACCTACAGCTAGAAAAACAAGGCTCGTCTCTAGCCTTTGTCAGCTGTGCTCCCTGTCCCGCTGTCTCTTAACATAGACCTTAGGGTGAAACGGACCAGCTGTGTGAAGGGGAGTGAGCTCGCCATTCCACCCCTCTTGGCTGCAGCAGGGGATGCTGGCACCTATTTTGGTTTGAGGGCTGTTGCCTGGTGATGCTGCTTGAACCCATTCAGGCTGGCGAAGTGCAGAGACTTGGATGTGCATCTCAGGTTCTGAGTCCTCACCACGTATGCACAGAGCATTTCCTTTTACACTTGAAACACAAGGAGAAGGAAGCCCGCCCAGGATGGCAGGCAGCAGCCTGGCCCCGCACAGGTCCACGCCGTCTTTCTGGCAGGTGTCTCGTGTACACTTCCTGATTCCTTTGGCTCAGTGCCACCCTCCGCACGCCACCCTCCGCACGAGGGCCGTGCATGAGAGATGTCATGGCCAGCCCAGGGACGCTGATTTAGGATCCTGCTGTGGGGACGCTTGGCACCGGTTTGGTTCTGGTCTTGGTCCTGGGACTGGCTGAATGTTTCCTAACTGGTTTTTATTCTATGTGTGTCTGGATGGTTGCGATGGCTGGATCTCCATATTGACTGACTCAATCAATGCGTGTGGGGCCCACATCTAGAAAGGGCGTGGAGCCTCGTGCCCTGCATTCTGAACACTTCTCTTGCCCATGACGTGGTCATTTGTTTTGCTCCACCTTTCACCCTACCCTGTTGAACCAAATGCATTTTTGTACCGTATTTTCTGGCGTATAAGACGACTGGGCGTATAGAAGACTTTCCTGGGTTAAAAAGTCGTCTTATACGCCGGAAAATACGGTAATTTGAAAGCCTTTTGGACAGTAGGAAAGAAGTTAACTGACGTTTCTCTTCTGATCTGTGATGGGGGTGTATCCTTCTGGTTTCCACGTCCGCGGCCTCCCCTGGTCTCAGTTGCCAGGAGCCGGAATTGAGAATCAAGGTGTCTGCACAAGCACAGGAGGGTGGTGTGGGGAATGTTTTGTCTCTGTAACGGTCAGAGGGCTCCGAGCTGCCGGACCAGGCATTCTCCACCGGACAGGACAAAATGCACACTCACCAAGTCACTTTCTCTGAATTCCGCCCGGATGTGTTCCCATGACTGATGCTGTCCCTCCCCAGCCTGTGCTGAGTTGATTCAGCCAACCCCCCGAGGAACAAATGGCGCCTGACAGATGCAGCCCTCAGCCCTCACCGATGGCCTTGTCCAGAGTTGGCTGTGGTGGGACCTTTTAAACCCTGGAGGTTCATACGCACATGAGCAGCTCTCCATTCCCCTTTCTCCGCCCGCGCCTGCCCCTGGCTATGTGACTGCTCTTCCTCTCAGGTTGCACCAGTCGGGGTTTTGCTGCAGTGAGGAGCAGCCCCAGGGGCCAGGGGTGTGTGTGTCTGCTGGTGGGAATCAGCAGGCAAGGCCTTGTTGGGGGAAAGCCCGTCCGTGGCCTTACAGCCCAGGAACGATAAAGAGTACTTGGTGTCCAAATAAACAGCCGGACTGGGCTTGGAGGGAGGCCGACGCGCTGGGTCTTCCTGGAGGAAAGTCGCCCCTGCCCTGTGGTTGTGCTGCTTTGTGTGAGTCGGGCTCCGCTGCTCCAAACACTACGGTGCAGTCGGTCCCCTCCTTAACCTGCTGCCCTGACGTGCAGCCTTAGTGGTTCCTTACGCCTTTCACACACCAAACTCTAAACAAAAATGAGTTCATCCTGGCTTACGTGCCCCTGTATACTGTCCCAGGCTGCCCCCTGGGCGGGTCCTTGCTTGCCCTCCCAACATGTGTCAGTGCTTCTCACCCTCAAGGCCCTGCTCCAATCCTGCCTTCCTGAGAAAGCCTTTCCGGATTCCCAGGTGGGAAGCTATGCCTCCGCCCGCTGTGTCGTCTCCCTCAGGCAGCTCTGTGAGCACGGCCACCCCCTGGCCGGGCCGCGAGCTCCTCGGGGACAGCGGCTGGGTCCAGTCCCTCTCCACCCCCCCGCAGTGCCCAGACCAGCCGGGCTTGGAGGTGGTGGAAACACCCCTGGGAAGCCTGGACTACGTGCTGCTGTGCCCCAGGCGTGATCTGCATTTGGGAGCAAGGAGCCCCCACAGGTGAGAAGAGGATGCGTTAGGATGGTGCGCTGGAAAGAAAACACACAGAGGCAGGATGGCAGCCTGCATTTGTTCATAAGCAGATAAGATGAGCCCTCCGGAGCCCGTGCCTTAGATTTGGCCACCAGCCTCCCTAACACTTGGGGGCTCCCCGCTTATACAGCAGGATCTAATCTCCATCTCTGGGTCTCCTCCAGTCAACATTGCGAGGAAGCCAGCTGCCCTGGCCCGCCAGGAGCACGTGCAGCCTACGGTGGGCTCGGGAATCTATGTAAATGTGCAGAATACGTGACTTAGACTGTAGACTGCTTCAGAAACATGGGCAGTGTCCCACCTTTTGTGTGAACTTGCCGATAAGCCAGCGGGTGCTCCCTCCCCGCCACACAGGAGAAACGGGCACACAGAGGGGTGAGCTGCTCAAGGCCAAGGCCCCTCTCAAACCTGGAGCTCCTGTCAGCTTAATTACAGAAAAAGCACATCAGTGCAGCCGCCCGCATCTGGACATCATCAAACAACTTGGAGCAAATGCCGTCAGTGGTTTCCAAGCAGATCAAGATAGTGCTGATTTATATGCCAGCGATACCCCCAGATAATGATTTGGCCAGAGGAAAAATGTTGACCTGACCACAACTGCATTGTGTCTGATAGCAAATGAACTGCTTAACAGCCAGACCAAAGCCCATGCAGAGAAGGGTCTTAAAGTGCATACGGTATAAAATTTGATTTCAACAAACACTCACCAAGTGCCCACTCCATTCCAGACCTGGACAAGATGCCAGGAAAGCAAAGGTAAAGAGAGCACAGCCCGGCTGGCGTGGCCGGGAAAGCTTGCACACGGACTGCTGGCACTATAGAGGGCTCTGGGGCCATGGAGGAGGGAGGGCAAGACCTGCTTCCGGGGTGAAGGAAAGAGGCAGGAAGTGGGGCTGCACCATGGGTCGGGAGCAGCGTGCTGTGTAGTTCTAGAAGGGGGTTGGGTATCAGAGAGACATGAGGACTTGTTCTAGTTGCAGTGACGGGTTTTAGAGGAGGAGGTGGTCTGAAAGCATTCTCCCAGGCAGGATGGAAAATGGCCTAGAAGGGCCCAATGGGGTTCAGGCCAGAGGGGCAGAAAAGGTGTGGGAAGGTGGGCTGAAAGCACGGGCTCAGGGGACAGGTGACCTAGTGCCCAAAGGATGCAGGAGGCGATGACCATCATGGGGTGCAGAGAGAACCCCAGTCCAGGTAGGGACTCTTCTATACACCAGCGGCCGAGCTAGGCTGAGAGCGGCGCCTGCAGCCAGCAGAGCTCCTGAGTGACCGTCGGGGCCAGCTGGAGAGGAAGAGATGAGTCAGGCCCAGCCTTGCCCCCGGGACTCCGGGGCTGGGAGGGGAGATGGATCTTTCACAGATGGGATACCCGCTGTAAAAGAGGGAGGCACCAGACACAGCAGATGACACTTGTCACTGACAGGGTCATCTCGAAGGCTGTGAGGAGAGACCTAGCTGGGGAGGGTGTGAGCACAGTTTGAACCCAGTATGTCTGGCCCCAAAGCCCTTGCTGCCCTCCTTTCTGCCTCACTCCTCCACTCAGCCCGCGAGGAAGCTCCCAGCGTGGCAGGGAGACCATTAGCAGGCAGACCCCAGAGGAGCCTGGCCTGTTGGGTCAGGAAGGGCTCTGGGTTAGGGGAAGGTGACGTCAGAGCTGGGCTTGGAGAATGAAGGGGATGGCTTTCCAGGCTGAGAACAGGAAACACAAAGGTCTGCTGAAAAGAGCAAAGAGCTTACACAGCCATCCAGGAGGGAAAGGGGGCACCACACACCCAGAGAGGATGCTGCGTGGCCAGTGGGCAGAGCTCAGGCCATGTGGTAGAGGCCAGGAAGCAATAAGGCAGGCCCAGGACAGACCTTAATACCTGCCAAGAGGCTTGTACTGGAACCTTGGGCATCTAGAGGACACAGGAGGGTTCAGGGAAAAGAATGCACCTGGTCAGATCCAGCCCTCCTGAGCAAGGGGGAAGAGAAGGCCAATTGGGAAGCTAAGCCAGAGGTGGCGGGGCCTGGGGCTTGCACAGAGGCCTTGGTGCCCCCAGGGTGCCCCTGCACCGCACATCAAAGCACTGCACTCTCCCATAGTCTGCCTGAGAGGGTTTCCTGTGTGCAGCTGGGGCTAGGTCACAGTTATTTATCTAATGTTCTTGGATGGAGTCCCAAGAAAATAAGTTTGCTTATTTAAACACACACACACACCACAAAGCATCATTGCAAAACCCACTCCCAAAGAGTAATTGTAAAGAGATTGTTATGGCTCCAATGGTTTATTGCTTCATTGATTTATCTGTTTGTGCATCAGTTTATTGGCCTGCCTGCATGGTCCCCGTTGCTCAGTGCGCCCAGGCTGGTATTTATAAGGCTTGTGGAAGTAAGCAGCCCCCAGCCCAGGCTTCCAAGCCTGCCATCAGCACAAGGTCATGGGAACACTGTGTCTCAGGCAGGCTCTGTGAGCTTAACCCTGGAACCCAAGTGGTTGGTGCCCTGCGCCACATGCTGGTCATCCCACTCATGAGAGGGCTCCCAGTGGAGTCATCAGCAGTCATAGGGCTGAGGAGCACTTTTTATAGATCAAGGTGCCTGAGGTCCACCCCAAACCCCTTGGCTCAGTTTCTGGGGTGGGGACAGGAAAAGTTCTCTGGTGACTCTGCTAATTAAAGGTGCAACCACTGGACCCGCTGATTTCCTAGGGCCTTCCCCCACCCTTCTAGAAACATAATCCTCTGTCTCTAGGCACTGGAGCTGGGAGGAACAGGGGCAGGGAGACATAGCCTGTGAGGAATGGGCATGACTAGGACTGTGGTGCTACCAGGTGAACCGGAGCCTTTTAGGTCCCCTTCTCCCTCCCCCTCAGCTCACCTCCTAGGGAGCTGCAGCTGGCATCCCACAAACCAAAAGATTCATATCTTGGAAATTGGGAAAGCAGATGTCAGGATTTTTGAAAGAAAAAGATGAGCTTCCTACCCAGGGTGGGGGATGGACGGACTTCTCCGACTTGGAAAGGGTCTGTGTGGGTGGGACAGACAAGAGCAAGGCCAGGGAAGTGGCCCAGGAAACAACAGGCTCAGGGATGGCAAAATGTGCAGAAAGACACACTCAGCTTTTTAAAGTGTTTTTGGCACAAGAAGTAAGAAGAGCCAGCAATGGGACCTGGGACCGAGATGCAGGGGTTACGTCAGCAGCGAGGACAGGATGACTCGGGTCTGGGTTACCACTTCTGCTTCAGGTAGAGCGCATCTGATGGAGAACAGGGAGGAGAGACGTGGAGCAAAGGCTGTGGGGCAGGTGGTAAGAGTCCATGTCACAAAGCAGGCGCAAAAGGCATTTGGCAAATCCCATCTCATGAATTTGAGCCTCTAGACTCAGGTGAATTGGGCCCGGAGCATGGAAAGAACTTGCCAATATGATCATGGAAATATGGCTGTGTTTTGAGGAAGAGGGTAGGATGCAGTATCAGAACTGTCCCGTTTTCTGAGATGTATCCTAGAACCTCCAGATGGGGGCCTAGGACAGATAATGAAGCGAAGGGACCATGCTCTGTGACCACCTGTCAGAGAGCAACAGGGTCCACCAGGTGCAAGCCTAAGCAGGTTTCTTGCATGACTGTGAATCAAGGGTGTGTTTAATCCCAATACATTTCTACTTCAGATGGGTTGACAGAATGTATAATTTTTTTTTTGTCTGAGAAAAAGTCATTTGGACTAGAGTTGGGATGGAAGCATAGCTGATTGGTTAATAGTCATAGCAGCCTAATCAGAAGACTGGCCCATAGTAGGACTCAGTGAACACTGGATGGGTGGGTGGGTGGGTGGGATGGATGGATGGATGGATGGATGGATGGATGGATGGATAGATGGATGGATCGGTGGATGGGTGGATGGGTAGATGTGTGTGGGTGGGTGGATGGATGGAGGATGGATGGATGGATGGATGGATGGATGGATGGATGGATGGATGGATGGAGGATGGATGGATGGATGGATGGATGGATGGATGGATCGGTGGATGGGTGGATGGGTAGATGTGTGGGTGGGTGAGTGGGTGGAGGGGTGGATGGATGGATGGATGGGTGAGCCACTGTCAGCTAGGAGCTAATGGGTAATTTTCTTCTTTTGGACTGTATGTTTTATGCTGTGGCCTACTCCATGCACTGTTTTTAATAACTTGAAGACAGAAAGTGTATGCAGTGATAGTATTTGCAGATGACAGAATTAAAAGTTAATGAAACCTTGATAAACTGTAACTATAGGTAATGGACAGATGCTCAGCATGAGGTAGTTGTGTTATATGGGTCCCCAAAATGCCATCTACACCTTTTAAGACATTTTTTGTTTCCTGTCACAAGAAACCTAACTCAGAATGGCTAGAACCAATAGGAAAAGAAAAGGGTGGGCCATTGATTTCACTTCAGCAGATGCGTCTGGGTGCTCATCAGTGACGCTGGGAGCCCGTGCCTCCCAGTGCGTGGGTCTGCTGTGCTCCATGCTGGCTTCATCTTCAGGAAGTGGGACCTTTGAAGCTCTTACCTCACTTTTTGTGCCTCAACCAAAGGAAGTCTCTCTTTCCTAACTGTTCCTGCAGATGTCCCATGACTGAGCCTCCTTGGTGTGGCCAGGAAAACAAGAGTGGGCCAGGCAGTCACATGCCAGAAGCCAGGGTGGGTGTGACTCACCAAATCCTTTGAACTGGCAATGGGGAGGGAAAGCAGAATTGCCCATGGCAAAAGGAGACAGGACAGCTGCTCTGAAGGCCACAGACACCCCCACGTGAGGTCAGTGGTGGCTTAACCTGGATTCTGTGTCAGTCCCAGAGGTGCATGGCAGGCCCAGGGTTCAGGACACACCCTCCACCCTTGGGGTTCCTCCAGGCTGGGAACCCATCATAGAGTCTCCTATCGTTCCCTTTCTTGGCCCTTAAGCTGCCCCCAAGTTGATGGTGAGCTGTGATTCTTACCCTCATTAATCTAGCTCCAAACTAGGGCTCCCTCCAACCCGTGGGCTTGGGGTAGAAATGACAGGAGGAGCACCTCTGAAGACTTGTCTTGAGCCAGTGACTGTCAGTTGGAGAAGGAGGCATCCATGTTCCGCAACACCAGCAGTGTGTCAACTCGAAGAAGCTGGACCTAGGAAGTTTCTTCCCTGTCGGTGATAATGGCCCCACACTCTTAGAGAAGAAGAGGGAAACCCTGTGTAAATATTAAAACCCCTTTATCTCCCACTTCCTGTTTCCTAGGCAGTGCCTGTGGCTCCCTGTGTTATTTCAGCTTGTGGTTTGCAGAGGGAGTTCCAGACATGGTGGGAAGACCCCTGGAAGGAAGGCAGGAGTCAGGATGCAGAGCCTGCCTGACACTGGACCAGCTGTGGGACCCTCTCCAGTCAGCTTATCTTGTGGACCTCACTTTTCCCGTCTGTAAAAAAAGTTGGGAAAAGTGCACAGTGGTGGGTGCACATATGTGAAAGCACCTGTCTTTGAGGTGACTGTGGTTCCCCAAGGGGACAAGGGTCCAGTGTGGAGTGGGTGACCCCAGGAGTGGTGTGGGAGTGGTCAGGGTTGGAGATGTAGGGAAGATGGGAGTGCTCAGTATGGAGGTTCTGGTAGAGGCTACGGGCAGATGTGTGAGGGAGATGAGGATGAGGGACCAAGGTTTGTGTGGAGGGGAAGAGCTGGGGAGAAGAGCCATGGAGAAAAGAGATGGAGCCCACAACGTGGCAAGGAGATGCAGGATGCATGAGAATCCAAGAGCATCCCTGTGCCAGGGCAGTGTCATGGATGCAGGGCACGAGAGCATCAGTTCAATATTAAAAGACATTGATTCCACATAAGAAAGCCCTTTTTCAAATGTCTTTCACTTCTTCCAGTTGGTCCAGGAGAGCCTCTCACTTTGGTCTTTAACACCCTTTAAACTTGCTAATCTCCCTTTTTGCACAGAGAACAGACCTTAGGCTAAGCACTTCCAGGCAAGGGTTTTGGCTAAAACTGTTGCATTGTGTAGCTTTCATTGTGTGTGATTTTTAACAGTCATCACGGGGGAATGGTTTTTCTTTGGTGGTAGCCATAGAAGTTTTATTTCCCAACATATTTACTTAAATTAAAAAGCTAGTTTAAAGGAAAACATACGTTTTTAAAAATGGCGCATGTGGCACAAGAATGATGAAAGACCCAGAAGCAGCTCTCCCAGCAGCTCCAGGCAGCCTTTGCGTGGCTGTCGCAGAGACGGGACCAGAGTGTGTCCTTGCGAGGTGTGGTCAAGCCACGTTAGCTCACCGAAGCTGAGTATCAACAGCTCCTCCCATCGGTCTTCACCGCCACTAAGCCCAAATGAAGACCCCGGCACATGTTCTTGTTCAAGCCCCCAAGTGCCTAATGTCTTCTCTCCCATCTAACGGCGCATTTCTAGCCCAGGGACCTGAGCATCTGTAGTTCTTAGAGGTGACTGGTTCCCCAAAGGATTTCACTGCAGAAACACAGCAGCAGGTAGTGACAGCTGCCCTGAGTGTGACAAGGACACCACTTCCTGAACACCTGCACAGGCGTGCACTGCACGTGGGTTCCTAATACATTTGTCATTTGGATCCTCTCTAAGGCCCAGCTAGGTACGTATTATGCCCATTTTTAAGATGGGAAAACTGAGGCTCAATGAGTGTTTGTCTAGAGTCACACAGCTAGCACTCCATGTGAGGGATTCAACCGCAGATCTGCATGCCGCTCATTCTCATGCTCTTTGCCTCTGTCTGACAGAAGGTTAGCTCCCCTGCAGGACTCCGGCCCTCCCCCATGAGGCCCAGCCAGGCCCCCAGGACTGTGTGGTTTACATGAGCGGGAAAACCTGGCTATGTGCGTCACTCCTTAATAGCTGCCGCCACTTTAAATTAACCTGCTCCCAGGGGGAACGATTTTGCAATCTTGATAAACTCATATTTCCTTGAAAATAATTTATCAGTTTCTATTCTTGTTCCACCTTCCATGAAATTCCCAGTGACTGCATTTTCCCGAGGCCTGATCTAACAGGGGCCATTTCTGGGCAGGAGGGGCTATCTCTGGGAGACGTGGTTTGCGTGTCAGAGAGCTGGCATGCCAGGACGCTCGGCAGTTTATGGGGACCACAGGAGAGAACTGTGGAATTGGAACTGCTGCCAAAGCCCTGTGACTGTGGGGGATGGTGGGGGGCGGGGGGAGGGGCTGGCTCACTGGAGGCCCTGGCCTCAGGAAAAGCTTTTCTGCTTCCATAACCTCACCCTTAACCCCACCCCTGTTCCTCAAGACCCCTCTTCACTGTTCTCCCTCTCTCCATTCATCTTCCCGGCTCCTTTCTCCCTCCACCCCCCAAGTAATAACTTGGTTTCTGGGAATCATCACAGCCCTCCCCCATCTTCTCCCCATAAATCAGCTGGGTCACGGGTGGAAACTGAGGCTCGTGGAGGTCAAATGACTTGTCCAAGGTCACACTAATAATTACTGCAACGCTGGCATCAGAGCCAGTCTGAGTGCCTATAAAGCCCAGGCCCTTTTCCCTCGGCTCATGGTTGCACCTCTATGCTTCCTATCCCAATCAGTCACCCTGTACTCTTCCAACGTAAATTAGAAATCTTTCATTAGACAGACTGATGTGACATTGACCAAGAAGTAAATGCACTAAATTTCAACCATAGCCTAAAGATAATGGAATCATGGACTATTTTCTCCCTTTATTTTTTTCCCCCACTGGAACTATCCTACCTAATAATAGTCAAATATGCAAATTGACCACACCTTTGCTACACCAAGGCCATGCCCACCAGCCAAGCCACGCCCACCAAGCAATCAGGACGAGTATGCAAATTACCCCAACAAAGATGGTGGCTAATTTGCATATCAAGACAGCGTAGAAAGAAGCCAAGAGCTGCAGAAGGGAGCAAAGCTTCGGAGAAGCAAGCAAGCCGGGGTGGGGGGACGGGGAGGAGAAGGGAGGAGAGGAGGCGGGGCCGGGGGCGAAGGAAGGAGAGTGGGCGGGCTGGCGGAGAAGGCGGGGCGGGGGACAAGGGAGGAGAGCAGGCGGGGCGGGGTAGAGTGCAGCAGGAAACCCTATTGCAGGATTTTTCCTGCAACGGGAACGCTAGTATTATTATAAAGAAATAGACATTTTGCCCTGGCCAGGTAGCTCAGTTGGTTAGAGCATTGTGCCAATATGCCAAGGTTCATGTGTTCAATCTCTGGTCAGGGCACATACAAGAAGCAACCAGAGAATGCATAAATGGGTGGAACAGCAATTTGATGTTTCTCTCTCTCTCTCTCTCTCTCTCTCTCTCTCTCTCTCTCTCTCTCTGTCTCATCAATAAATAAAGATTTTGGTTAAAAAAAGAAACAGTATGTAAGTACTATATATGTGTGTGGGGTTTTATACATATTAAATTTGACATGGGAATATCATGTTTAAACATACACGCATTCACATATTTTAAATTGGATATGACATTAAGCAAAATTAAAAACTGAAGACTTCAGCTGACAATTCCATTTCTTTATATTTGGAGCAAGCATCTTGAAATTGAGTGGGCTATTCAGCATTTGCATAACTCTTAGCCTAGAGTCAGGGCTGGCCTCTGATGGTTGCCTGGCCTTGTCAAATCATTCAGACCAAATTCCAAAATATTTTTCCTTTTAAAAGAGCCCAAGCAGACAGTTCAAACCTCAAAGGCACGCAATTCCCCAGTGTCTGTTGTTCCCAGCAAAGCCTCAAATCTCCCCCTGGCCTGACCCCAGGTCTCAGAGGCCAGGCTGCTCCTACCCCAGACCCGCAGCCACACTGGCCAGCTCCCGGGGGCTCAGGCCTAATACTGCCCACTGCAAGCTCAAAAGTGGTTGGCCTTTTCCAACACACACGAAAGCCATTCTCCTGCAGGCTGGGTCCAACCAGAACTCCTGTGAGAAGGGAAGGTCACATCTGAGGGGTCGCATCACCAGGGACTTCAGAGAGCAGGTCTCTGGGAAGGCGGGCCTCAAGGTCACTTCCTGCTGGGCAGCCTGGGTCACCCAGGAGGGAACACATGCTGAATGTAATTAGGGACAGAGGAGCAGAGGGGAATGGAGGAACAGTCAGCATCCTGTAAAGGGAATTAATCTTTCGCTTGGTGCATTGCCACATTCTTCTGCAGAATTCAGGCAATACTTTAATTTTATTCAAAGCCCCTTTTTAAAAAACTCATCCTCACTTTTGTTGAATGCTTGCTAGTGTCAGGATCTGTGGTAGACCATTTTATATGGAGTATCTCAGATTATTTGGAGAAGTGGGTGCACATATTCTCGTGGTCTGTGACAGTTTCATCTCCCGGGGGAAAAGAAGTAATCTTTTTATTTAAAAAAAATTTTAAGACAAAAAGAGAACTTGATTTTGTCTGACTTTGGACTCAGCCATTAGTATGCTGTGCATTTGAGATGCTAAATAGAAGTTTTGATCATCAATGTAAACTTCTTAAGAAATTTTCATTCTTTAGTACCTCAAATAGTACCTGCAGGCAACAGGCCAAAGCACAGAGAGTAGCTGGAAGAAGTAGCCCTAAGTCAGGTACCCAGCTCTGCCACTTCTGTGTGGTATGAGCTCAGCCATATCATTCCTGTCCCTAGGCCTCAGTTTCTTCAACTAGAAAATAAAGGGGGTGAGCATTGCAAGTGTTCCATGAGATAGAATGAGAATCCTTACCAGGTGGTGAGTTTCCCCCGCATGAGAACTAAGCAAAAACAGGGTGAAAGACCATTTAGAAAAGATGCTCAAGTGGACCCCCTTAGACTGACCTCATGTGTCACCGTTTTGTCTCTGGAACAGTATCCTCTGCCTGACAACAGGGTAGGTGCTAAATCAACGTTGGATGGGTGGGTGGACACACTTCCAGACTTGTTGGGAGGTTGAGCCAGCTGGCCAGAAGGAGATCCCTGCCTGAGATCCCTGACTTCTTGACCACTCTCCCAGAAGCCCTAGCTCACACAGCTTCTCTCTAATACCTTCCCCGTGAAGGCTGGCAACCTTGGGCTCTGTGTGAATGTTCACAAGGCCTGTCATGAAGGCTTGGAGGTAAACTTCCTGACGATTAACAAGGCAATGGATGCCAAGTGTCAGGCATGTAATGAGGGCTGGAGAGTGTTAGCAGCAGCTGCTCTTGCTACAGGAGGTGGAGGGAACAGGGCATGACGGTGATGATGGCGAGGGGAGGAAGAGGAGGATGGTGGTGACGATGGCCCACAACGCTCTGATGGGAGGCAGAGGCGCCCTCCACTGCAGGGCCTGCACTGGAAGCACAGAGCACACTGAGTGGCCAGATTATCATGATCTCTGAACGCATAATAATCTGGCCGCTCCGTGTATGTGCTCATTACCAGATTGCTCCGCGGCTCCCTGTTGATTTCTGCAACCTGGAGGGTAGCGTCCGTGGAATGAGCACTTGGGCTCTGAGCCCGTAGACTTGTGTTGTGTGCTGGGTCAGCACTGGTTTCTTGGTGTGACTTGGGCAAGTTGTTTAACCTCCCTGAGCATCCAGTGCCCTGTCTGCACCCTGTCCTCATCAGCCTTGTTGCCGGGACCCTGAGGGAGGCCTGTGACTATAGACTATACACTGTTCCACACCTGGGACAGCAGCAAACCCCATCTCCCCTTCAGTGCTGCTGAAAGTCTTTTTTTATATATATACTAGCGTTCCCATTGCAGGAAAAATCTTGCAATAGGATTTCCTGCTGCACTCTACCCCGCCTCTGCTCCGCCCTTGTCGCCCGCCCCGCCTTCTCCGCCAGCCCACCTGCTTTTCCCTTCGCCCCTGGCCCTGAGGCCCTGAGGCCCTGACTTCGCTCCTCCCTTCTCCTTCCCCGCCCGGCTTGCTTGCTTCTTTGAAGCTTTACTCCCTTCTGCAGCTCTTGGCTTCTTTCAACGCTGTCTTGATATGCAAATTAGCCGCCATCTTTGTTTGGGGTAATTTGCATGCTCGTCCTGATTGGTTGGTGGGCGTGGCTTGGCTGGTGGGCGTGGCTTAGGTGTAGCGAAGGTGCGGTCAATTTGTATATTTGTCTATTATTAGATTAGATAACCTCTTCATTAAGATATGATTCACATACCATCCGGTCCATCCATTTAAAGTGTACAAGGCAATGGTTGTTAGGATAATCACAGAGTTGTGCAACAGTCAATTTTAGAACATGTACATCACTACCAGAAAGAGGACCCGTACCCGTGAGCAGTCACCCCCAGCCCTAGGCTACTTACTGTCTCTGTGGATTTGCCTCTTTTGGACACTTTATAAATGAAATCATAATGTGTGGACTTTTGTGCCTGCTTCTTTCACCTCTGAAGTTTATTCATGTTGTAGCGTGCTCAGCACCTTGCCTCTTACACTTCAAGACAACCTGGAAATCACCCCCTATCCTCATTCCTTTGGTTGCACTCTGCTCATTTTAACAGGCAAGGTGTTTATTGTTCAAGATTCCAATGGTATAAAAAGTGTTGGTGAAGCCATAGGGCCCGTGGCTTTCCATGCCCACCCCGCTCAGTCTTGGAAGAGAACACGCTTGCCCAGGCCCCGCCCACCGCCATGGCACTGTGTCATAGACATCATTCTCCGAGAGGAGAAACAGTATCCCCAGGGAGTTTCCATTTGCAGTTCTCTTTGACTGAGCTTGAGCAGTTTTTTTTCATATGTTTCAGAGAAAATACTCTTTCCCTTTCAGTGAACGATCTGGTCGTACCCTTGGTCCAGTCTTCCATTGGGTGGTTCATTTTTTTCTGGCTGTTTTGCGGGAATGCTTTAAGGAAATGGCCAGATGAGTTGGAAATATTTTCTCAGTTTGGTACTTTTCCTGTGACTGCTTTTGGTTTGTCTTTTGCTAATATTTGGATCATGCAAAAAAAAAGTCTAATGTCACATGTATCAATCTTTTATTTTATGGCTTCTGAGGTTTGTGTCACATTGAAGGGCCTCTCAAATCAGAGGTTATAAAAGAAATTTATGGCTCCTTTTAGTACTTTTATGGCTTCATTTTGCTTCATTCTTTCTAAAGGCTGCAGAGAATTTCATGGCGTGAGTATGTCATAATTCACCTCGCCAGCCTCCCGTTGCTGGGCATTTGGGTTGTTTCCAGTCTTTTTCTATTAAACGTGATGCTGCAGTGAATAGCCCCTCATCCGTCAGGCTTTTGTGCACATGTGGAAGTAGATCTTAGGATGAATTCCTAAAAGTGGAATCACTAGATCAAAGAGTATGTTCATTTTAGATTTTGAAATATATAGCTAAATTACTTCTTAAAGAGATGTATCCCTCCGCTCCGTGGTGTGCCAATGCGCCTTGCCTCAGCCTCGCCAGCTCTTATTTTTT
Organism: Eptesicus fuscus; assembly: GCF_027574615.1. Classification (NCBI taxonomy): domain Eukaryota; kingdom Metazoa; phylum Chordata; class Mammalia; order Chiroptera; family Vespertilionidae; genus Eptesicus; species Eptesicus fuscus. The sequence continues at coordinate 69,773,697 of NC_072478.1, forward strand.
AAATGGGAAACATTGTCCTTTATTTTCTTCTCAAAATATTTAGTGTGGGGAGGACAGACAAGCAGACAGGCTGGCACAATGAGGATCTAGTGGCCTTCAGAGTGACAGCCTCAAAAATAGAACATGTCTTACCCTGGGTGGTTTGGCCCAGTGGTTGGAGCATCGGCCTGTGGACTGAAGGGTCGTAGGTTGGATTCTGGTCAAAGGCATGAACCTCAGTTGCAGGCTCGATCCCCAGCCCTGGTCGGGGCACATGCGGGAGGCAACCAATCCATATGTCTCTCTCACATCGATGTTTCTCTCTCTGTGTCTCTCCCCCTCGCTTCCACTCTTTATAAAAATCATATATTTCCAGGGGGTAAAATATCCTCAGGTGAGGATTAACGCTTCCTAAAGGAAACAGTGAGGAGACCTGTCTTCATTGTGTGTTAGAAAGAAGCCAGAGTTTGAAAGAACTGTGCTTCCATATTTTCCCTTCTGATTAAAGCCTTCCTTGTAGTGAAGGATTGCCCTTTATAAACATTTTAAGAACAATCATTCTAAATCCCCGAGGCCACTGAGGTTTTGTCCATCTCCTCCCTTGCCCATCTTCGCTCTTACCTCATTAGCTGGTGTCTATATTTATTGATTAAGTTTGTTTAATAGTATGTTCATCTTGGTCATTTAAAAGGTGGCCATTTTATCTATCTCTTCTTTTAAGAGAGAAAAGACTCAAAGCCCTGCGTGAGGACGGCGCCCACCTCTGGGCGGCCGGCACCGAGGGGGAAGCACGAAGGACAGGGTCTAACGAGGGCCTGAGCAGCATTGTCCTCCGGCCGCCATCACAAAACGCCACCAACTGAAGGGCTTTAACCACAGAAAGTTATTTTCTCACAGTTCTGGAGGCTGGAAGTCCAAGATGAAGATGCTGTCAGGGTTGGTTTCTGGTGAGGGCTCTCTTCCTGGCTTATGGACAGCCGCCTTCTCCCAGGGTCCTTTCTGGTGTCTCTTCCTCTTCTTAGGAGGACACCAGTCCCATCAGATTAGGGTTCCACCCGTATGACCTCAACTAACCTTAGTTACATTCCTGAAGGACCATTGGGGATTAAGGCTTGAACATTTGAACCGGGAAAGTAGGGTGGGAGGGAATGACACAATTCTGTCCCTCACAGCCTGGGACTCAGAATGCAGCTCAGAGGCTGAGCAACATGAAATCAGTGCTGCCCCCAGCAGGATACAATCCAGAATTCCCAACATGACGCCAAATCTGGTCCCTGACTGTGCCGCCAGCCTCCTGTCTCCCCCACACTCCAAGCACACACTTCCTCTCAGATCCCCCCACAGGCCACACCCTCCCCTGCCTCAGGGCTGCACGGTGTCCCTGGGCCAGCATCCCCTCTCCTCATCCCAACCCCACCCTGTCCGTCAGACCTCAGCCTGACACTTCCTGACCCCTGAGACCGGGTCTGGTCACCCACGCTTGAGGCCCATGCACTTCCTTCTGGGCACCGATTGTCCCATTGGTAGAGGCCTGCTGAGATGTGTCCCCAGCGCCCCACACGGACTGGCACAAAGGGACACGCAGGCCGTGCTTGCTGCTGGACCACCCAGGCTGTGCATACACGCTATTGCTCATTCAAAGGTTGCTTCTAAGTAGAAAATGTAGTTCTTCCCTCCTCCTCTTCACCAGCTGGTAAACTGCTGGCACAGGGCTACGAACCGCCCTCCTCAGTCCTTATCTAACGTTATTTCTCCTCCTCTCCTTCTTTATCTAGAGTCAGAACCCTCCTTGCCCCACCTCCAGAGCCATCCACTTGTAGTCTCCTGGTTCCTTAGTGAGTGCCCGGGCCCTAGTAGGCCGGTTACTGAGGCTCCAAGTGGTCACACAGCCCCTGTTGGGGAGAAACGCTTGAGCGCTGGAGGACAAGGTCTGTGCCTGGAAAGCAGGGCCCTGGGACAGTGAGGGAGCCATCGCGGGAGAGGCAGGAAGGCAGAGTAGGCAGGCCATGCACAAGCCTAAGAGGCTGAGGGTCGGGAAGCCGGCCGCACCACCCCTCCATTCATCCAGCCGTGTTTTCTGCTCACTCTGTCCCCTCCCTGTGCTGGGGCGTTGTTCTGGCCACTCCTCGCCTTCACACATCTACCCAGCAAACCCTCTGCAAGCACTTGCTATGTGCCAGGCACTGTGATGGGTGCTGGGACCGTGCAGGAGCTCTCGCTGCCTGAGCTAATGATGGAGAAACAGGACATGCTTCAAAGCAGAGTGGGGCTGAGAAGAGGAGGAGCAGAAGGGAGGACCAGGAAAGCTTCCTGGAGGAGGTGATATGGGTGCCCTGAGGCATGAGTAGAAGCTGGCTAAGTGGGAAAGTGCTCAAGGTCATTCTGGGCAGGGGAACAGCGTGTCTGTGAGCTCAGCCAGCTCCGCTGAGTAACCTGATTAGAGGGTGCCTGGGGAGGAGGGTCAGAGAGCCTGAGGACCTGGGAGGTGGGAAAGACCGGAGGACACCATTAGAGCCAAGTGCCAGTGCGGGCACACACTGGCTTCACTAGTGGCAGGGGGGGGCGGGGGGGGGCTTTCCCCAGCTCCCACCCACCCTCTCCTGGGAAGGAGAGAGGAACTGGGGGTGGAGGGTGGAGGGTGGGAAGCCAGACAGAGGTTCACCCTCATCAGGGCTACTAGAGGGGCTGAAGCCACACAGACACCCCACCCAGGTCGGAGCTGGGGCAGGCAAGAGGAGGACTTGGTCAGTCATTCCTTCACGCACACAGTCAGTCCACAATCCTACCTCCTCCCGGGGCTTGCCTGCTACAGCAGGGGAGAGCAGACAAGACCAAAATGAAGCCCTAGTTACAGCAGATGCTGACCGTGCTGGGAGAGAGGTAAGGCAGGAACGGGAGAGACAGTACCAGGCCAGACGGGGGGCCGGGGGGGCGGGGGGGGACTGCCATAGGGACCACCTGTTTTGTTGCCAAATGCATTCCGACTTTAATAAAGTGATTAAGGAAGCCAGTCACCGTGCCTCCGTCATCGCTGGATTACCAGCCCGCGCTGAAGGGTGCGGCCTCCTCCACCTCCTCACGTCTTTCAGTCCGGCTCCCAGCCCCCACCCGCGCCCAGCTGCCTGTCCCCACTGTTGTTCCTCTGCTGTTTCTCGGCTCCCAACTCATCGTTGGTTTTTACCTTGGGGGAAAAAAACCCAAGCATGGAAATCTCTTAATACAAACCAGATGAGGGGCTGGTGAAAATGTTTTTCTCGGCATCAATCACCCGGGCCTGGCTGTGCTGAGAATTGGGTAAGCCCTGCTCAGAGGCCCCTCCAGGAGTCCCTTCCAGACTTGCCTGATGAAAGGCAGGGGAACAATGCCACCTTCTGTGTGTTTAGCGAAGCACCGTTTCGCATATGCTCCCCACCACTTCCACGTGGATCTGGGTAGGATTTGGGATCAGCCTATCCTGCCTGTGCCAGTGGGGGTGGTTGACCCTCTGCATTGGAGAGTCACAGCTCTGAATGGGGCCTCACTCCCACCCAGACCCTGGAGTCCCCATGGTGCCCCTCCCGCCCACCTTCAGGGCTGTGTGCAATGGGCCTGGGTATAATGGGGCTGGGCACTCTTTAAATTTTTTAAATATTTTAAAACCGAGATATAATTCACATAACATCAAATTCGCCATTTTGAAGTGTACAATTCAATGGTTTTTTCATGTATTCACCATGCTGTGCAACCATCTCCACTCTCTGTGGCCAGATCATTCCCATCACCCCAAAGTGAAGCACTAGCAGTCACTTCCAATTCCCCCTCTTCCAGTCCCTGGTAACCACTATTCTACTTTCTGTCTCGGTGGATTTGCCTGTTCTGGACATCTATAATAATAGAAGGACAATATGCTAATTAGACCAGACGTCCTGTCCTTCCGGATGAAGAGGGGCCAGAGGGAAGCCGGTGCCGGCAGCCAGGGGAAGGAAGGCCTCTCGTTTCTTATAAAATGGAATCATACAATGTGTGGCCTTTTCTGTCCAGCTTCCTTCACTCAGCATAATGTTTCCAAGGTTCATCCATGGCCCTTTAAATTAAACCTCAGTGAAATTAACAAGTCAGCTCTTTAGTTGGTCACGTTTCAGGTGCTCAGTAGCCACGTGAGGCTTTCCGCTCCCACATGGGGCAGATAGTGCAGCAGACGTTCTTCATCCTGGCAGAAGGTTCTCTGGGGAACTCTGTCCAGTGCACCCCGTGAGGACAGGGCCGAGGAAGAGGGGGGTGTGAGCAGGGCCTCCCTGCTGCGCCCCATCCCTGCCCACCCGATGGGTGTTGACTCACAGACCCCAAAGGTCCTGATGGGATCCACCAATGACTTTCTATATTTCAGAAACTGGTGAAACCCATGCCTTGCCAAGGGACCTGCCTCCCCGGCGACCCGTGCTGGGCTCTGCTCTCAGCAGCAGTGCTCTCGGCCAGGGAGGAAGCGCTGCCTGTCGGCGGCCCTCGGGGGCGCCCACTGGCCGCTGCATGTGACTGATTAGTAATGATGGGAAAACGAGGTAGCTGTTACGACACAAACACAAACACAGCTTGGGGCACACGATCTTTTCAAGGAGGAAGGAAAATAATAAAAGGGACCCTTGTGTGATTTCACCATCGAGAGGCAACCGTTGTGGGCATTCTTGTTGGTGACCTCAAGATTAAGATTTGGGAGAGTGTGTGAGGGTGTACACGTAGAACTATGCACAAGTCCATGATGCTTAAATGTGTTTAACTTTAAAAGATTGATTGAAGTACACAATTTCCCTTTCATCCCTGACCATTTACAGTGACCTTTTTACAGAGAAATTTGGGGCATTTCCAGAGGAATGGGCACCTTTCTATCACTGTCCAACAAAACCAGTTCCCATGAGCTTATCTCTTGAGCCATTTTTTTAAAGTGATTGGGCACAACGTAAAAATTAGCAATTTACAGCTGCCTTGGGCTTTGGGGAAAGAGGGAAATCTTGGTCTAAAACGTACTCTTTTAAAAAGCATTTTATAATGGAAAATTCAGACATTTACAAAAGTAAACCAGATTGCGTAACAGGCTCCCCGGGACCCATATGCAGCTGGGACAAAACTCAGCCATCCCCACGCACAGCCCCTCCCCCCTTCGCTGCTGGGATGTACGGCTGACTTGTCTTTCTTGTAAAAAGCCCGCAGCTAGATTTTGGTTTTCATCCAGTCAACAGCCTCTGCCTTTTTTACTGAGAAGTTTATGCTTTCACCCCGTCTCTTGCTTTTTCTATGTTTTTTGTTTTGTTAATCCTTCTTTTTTATAAATAAAATTGTTATCCGTATGTCCCTCTGTCAAGACAAGAACTTGACTGTGCCCTCGTGTCCCCGATGTCCCCTCCGCCCCGTCCCCATCATCTTATTGAGGATGTGCTTCCTCGGTTTCCTTTCTTGGTCTTAGCTAATGGGTGGGGCCGGGGGCGGGGGGCGTCTTTACTTGGGAGCCTGATCTGACCACCCCTTGATTGTGTGCCTTGGGCCATCTCGGTTTGTCTCTCCTCCTGTCTGAGTTCTTCCTGCAGGACTGTTTCCCACGCGGGTCTTCATGCGCCGGCAGACCTTCCGGGCCTCTGTGTTTGTGAATGTCCTGGTCATTCCCTCTGACTGGGATGCCATTTTTCTGGATGTAAAACTCAAGGCTCAGGACTCAAAAGTTGAGAGTCCACGTGAACTCTCAAAACTATGGCTCCCTCCTGGCTGGTGTGGCTCAATGGTTGAGCATCAACCCATGAACCAAGAGGTTTCGATTCCCTGTTAGGGCACATGCCCGGGGTAAGGGCTCAATGCCCGGTAGGGGGCATGCAGGAGGCAGCCGATCACTGATTCGCTCTCATCATTGACATTTCTATCTCTCTCCCCTTCTCCCGTCGTCTCTCTGAAATCAGAGAAAAAAAAAACAAAACAACAAACTATGGCTCCCTGTCATCTCGCAGCCGATGCAAGTGGTTTCAGTCTGAGCTGTCCCTTCGTCATGGGATTGCTCTCCCTGGAGACTGTCAGACCTGGCTGTCTCTCTGACAGTCTTAAATTTCACTGTGGTGTGTTCAGGAAGTTTGGGTTCTTCACTCTATTTGCCGTCCTGCGGGCCTTGCAGTGCAAGAGCTTTCATCTTTAACTCTGGGAATCTATCTCTATCGTTCTTCCTTCTTTTTTCTTTTCTTTCTTTTGTTTTTTTGTTTGTTTTGTTGTTGTTGTTTTCTACCTGTGCACACTTTACGTATGGACAAGCTGAGTCCCAGAGGGGTTGCAGAATAAAGGCTTGGGGGAGAAAACCATTATGGCTTCAACTGCCTGCATGTCAGTCCAGGATCTGAGGCTGTAATAACAGGGGTATAACCTCTTCAACAAAGGAGGTGATTATCCTGATCTGCTCGGAGGCTTGCCCTGAGGACTCGATTCGGGGAACCACGGTCTAGAGGAAAGGAACTTCTGGGTGAGGCAGGGCTAGAGGAGGCTTCTAGGAGGCAGAGGAGCACAGCGCGTGGAGATGCTTCTGGGACTGGAGTTGCAGTGTTGCCTGTTCATCTCTCCGGAGCCTCTCTGGGGAGGGGTTGTTTGTTCTGTATGGTCCCAAGGGAACATCGAGGGCTTAAATGCGTGGTTTCCCCAGACACAGTGACGGCTTCCTCTGGTCCAGTGCACACCGGGTAGCAGCCAACTGGGAGGAGCCGCCTTGGTCTCATTGGGAGGCTGGCATTGCTTCCGGCAGCACCTTCCTCGGGCTCTCCCAGGAGGATCCCAGCTCTGCGTGGTTTTGCCTGACGTTTTTAGACCGGTCCCCTTTGGACCTAAGTCACTGCACACCCAGTTTGGGAAGCCGTCTTCGTTGTGAGTCCCCTGGCTGAGGACGAGAGGGAGGGTGGAATAGCTCCCCTGAGCCTGGGGCATGATCTGGATGCTTGATCGGCCTTTGTTATCTCCCTGCATCTCTGGAAAGATCCAGCTCAGAGTGACCGGCCAAGGGGTCTGGCTCTGAGATGGGTCTGTCTGTCTGACTCCCTGCGCCATCCTGCTGCCTCCTGAGAGGGGTGCCAAGAAGCTCAGGAGCACCTGCCCCAACACCAGGGATCCTGGGCATAGACAGCCGTGGCCCGCGGAGTGAGACTGCCCTGGTAGAACTGCCCTTCTCCCTCACCCCCCAAGTGTGCAGCCCCAAGTACATTACTTACCCCCACACATACCTAAGCCTGTTTCCTCAGTGACAACATGGGGACAATGGAGTTGTTTTGAAGCCTGGATATAATGATCCATGCAAAGCACTTAGCACAGTACCCATCGCATGGTGACTGCTCAATAAATGGCAGGTATTGTGATTATCATTATTATTACTTTGACTCCTCCGTGATCCATCGAACCCCTCTCATTAACCAAAAACTAATGGTGGACAGTGATGCTTTTGTGGTCTGTAGAGCAACCCCAGTCTCTGAGCAGAGATAGAGCCTCCAATCCTCATATGCCAGGTAACAGTGCCCCCGCCTGCAGTGCCCCCACCTGCAATGTCCCAGCCTGCAGTGCTCCCAGCCTGCAATGTCCCAGCCTGCAGTGCCCCAGCCTGCAGTGCTCCCAGCCTGCAATGCTCCCAGCCTGCAGTGCCCCAGCCTGCAGTACCCCAGCCTGCAATGCTCCCAGCCTGCAGTGCTCCCAGCCTGCAGTGCCCCAGCCTGCAGTGCCCCAGCCTGCAGTTCCCCAGCCTGCAGTGCTCCCAGCCTGCAGTACCCCAGCCTGCAGAACCCACATACTTCCAGAGAGGGACTCACGCATCTGGAAGGATAGACCCCCCTAACTCCTCACTCCCTCCCCCTCTAGGTCTGTGCAGAGCCTGGCAGCCAGCCCAGCTTGTCGAAGGGTCTCATTTATTTGAATTCACTTCATTTCATGGAACTAATTTTAAAAGTGGGGAGAGGTGATATCTGGGCTTTGCCATTAGAGCCTGCCTCCAGCTCAGAAAGGTGGGTGAAGCCTGTTCACAAACAACTGCACAAACTCTGGAGGGAATAGCTGCTCCGGCCAGGGGGTTAAATGGAGGCAGGGAGGGGGCACAGCACGGGACCCTGGGAAGAGCCTGAGGGGGCAGGCAGCCTGGAGCCCTTCTCCCCACACACGCCTGTCTCCACACTCAGAGCCCTCTGAGCGGGGCCACCCCACACGGGCGCTCCCTTCAGGCTGCTGACTTCCTGGTGTCCTCCGGCCTCACTCCTATGGGAAGTCACATTCCACTGCAGGGGGTGGCATCTGCAGGAGGCCTGTCTGTGCCATTCTGAGCCCCTGGCTCTGCAGGCGTATTTTGTTCTTACACGTGAAAACCATCCTTGCTAAAACAGAGGGCTTGCAACACCGGCTGCTCAAAAGCTGCACTTGTTTCTGCTTTGCTTTTTCCCCTTCTACCCTCTTACCATAGCCAGCTTTCCTCTATTTTAATTTTTTTTTGTTGTTTTTTAAAGCACCATTAAGTCAGAGATGAAAGAGAGACTGTGCTGGGAGGGGCAGTGCTGCTAGGGCAAGATGAACTGTTAGATTCTCTCCTTAATTATTGAGGTGAAATTCACATATCACAAAATTAATCCATTTGAGTGAACAATTCAATGGTATTTAATTAAATTTAATTAAACACAGTGCTCATAGTGTTAGGCAACCATCACCCCATCTAATTCAGAAACTTCTAGCACCCTAAAAGGAAAACCCACACCCATTCACAGTCACTCCCCATCCTCCCCGCTCCTAGTCAACCACTAATCTGTCTCTGGATTTGCCTATTCTAGGCATTTCATGTCAATGGAATCATACAATATGTGGCCTTTTGTGTCTGGCTTCTTTCATTTACATACTGTTTTCAAATGTAATCAATGCCATATCTGGACTGCATCCTTTTTTGTTGCTGTTGTTAATCCTCACCCGAGGATATTTTTCCATTGATTTTTAGGGAGAGTGGAAGAGAGAGGGAAAGACAGAGAGAAACATCCATGTGAGAGAAACACATCGATTGGTTGCTTCCTGCATGAGCCCCAACCAGGGCTCTGGCCAGGGAGGAGCCTGCAACCAAGGTACGTGCCCTTGACCAGAATCGAACCCGAGACCCTTTGGTCCGCAGGCCAACGCTCTATCCACTGAGACAAACCAGCTAGGGCTGGACCGCATTCCTTTTAATAGCTGGGTTATAGCCCACGTATGCATATGCTGAATCTTATCCATTGATAGACATCTGGGATGTTCGTACCTTTTGGCTATTGTAAACAATGAGGCTATGAACATTGGTGTACAAGAAGTTGTTTGAACTCTTGTTTTCAGTTTATTTGCATATATGCCTAGGAGAGGAATTGCTGGGTTTGGTGGTAACTCTATGTTTAACTTTTAGAGGAACTGCTGATTCTTGTAGATGTGACTAAATGCCTGGCATGTGTGCTAGCCTGCTGTAGTCTGATTGTTTGCGTCCTCCCCAAATCCGTATGTTGAAATCTTAACCCCCAAGATGGTGCTATTAGGAGGTGGGGCCTTTGGGAGGTGATTAGGTCATGAGGATGTTGTCCTTGTGAATGGGGTTAGTGCCCTTATAAAACAGTACCCACAGAGCTCCCTTGCTCCTTCCTCTGCCATGTGAGTACACAACCATCTATGAACCAGGAAGTGGGCCCTCACCAGACACCCAATCTGCTGCCACCTTGATCTTGGGCTTCCCAGGCTCCAGAACTGTGAGAAACAAATGTCTGTGGTTTATGGCCACCCAGTCTATAGCAGCTCCAACAGACTAAGACTAGGCTGTGCCAGGTCCCAGCTTCCCCTGCCGCCCTCAGAGCCCCACACTCTGCCTCTCTTGGCTTATTCTGCTTGTGTCGCGGGCGGCTTCTTTTCCTCGTCAGCCTGCCAGCACGTATAGGACAAGACAAAGCCCAGAACCAGACACCACGTACAGCCACCTTAAAGGTTGGTGATAGAGCCGTTACTTGTATACCACAGATCACTTGGAATTCCTTGCAAAGACCTGATAGATGAATTGTAGCTCAAATTTTATGAGAAAACTGGCTTTTTGAATTAACACCAGAACTTATAACCAAAGAACTTATATGCATATATGCAAAACCCACGGACACAGACAATAGTGCCGTGAAGGCCTGGGGGAACGGAGGAGGGGTCACCGGTGGGGAGGGGGACACCTGTAATACTTTCAACATAAAGATAAATATAAAAACAAAACAACGAAAACACCATGTCCAAATGGTAGTTCCCAGTGCCCTTTCGATTTGTCATCTATCCCGACAAGAGGCTGGGCAGAAGCTCCTTTCTAGCTTTCTTCTCCTCACTAGGGAGATGCTGGAACTGCAGTCTCATACGTGGCTGGAAGGGCTAGCAAATTCCAGCATGAGGGCCTCCGGCTGTTGTACATAGACCAGACCACTTGCTCTGGCTCAGAGGTCCAGAGGGAACAGCCAGCGTGTGTCCCGCCATATCCAGTTCATGGAATCAGCGGAGTCATGAGATCGAAGCAGCTGCCATCTTTATTTCTGTCTCCCTTGTTCCTTGTACCTGCTGGGGGGACGCTCTTCCCTGGGCACAGGATGAAGACGCATGCCCATGAGGTTCCTGGTCACCCAGAGGGAATAGACAATCCCTCCATCACTTTAAGCCACAACTCACAGTTTCATTTGGGAAATGACGTTGTCTACTCCAAAATAATTATGAACAAGTCATTTTCATCCAAAGGTCTTAGAAGGTCCAAAATGCGGCCTTCCTGTGAAATCCCACCTTTCGTTTCATTAGATCACAGTTTGCTTCCGAAAACCCCTCTTGGTTCACGCACAATGGCTGGCCCTCGGGAAAGCAAGAACCTCACCTGCCCGTCTTGCTCATCTCTAGTGATGAGCAGCACTGGGCCGTGCCCCGAGGGGCGGGCATCTCCATCTTTTGAAGGACATTGGGAGCATGCCCAGGCTGAGCCAGGCTGTGGGTGTGGGGGAGGCAGGGTTTGGGGGTCCGCTGCCTGGGGTGTGAGTCTCAGCGCCATCTCGAGCGGAGTGTGTGACCTCAGGAAGAGCACCTCTTTGGGCTCTGTCGCCTTACCTGTTAGAACATCCCCACCGACTAAGACTTGGAGGGAGAACAGGAGGCACCATCTGTGGAAATGCCCAGACTCGGTAGACGCTTGGTTTGTGTCATCTGTTAGGTTGAGTGTTGTCTGCGTGCAGATGGAAGGTAGATGACAAAACTCAGCAGTGCTTTGCTAGGGAATGTCTCCCCCTCAGACTGGCCCGCAGTGGGAGCAGCCAGCTGCTGTTCAGGTGCAGCTCCCAGCTGGGCTCACATGTGCAAGCCGTGAGCCTGGGCTGCGGCTCTCTTTGAAGTGCTAACATGGACATGTTCCCATGAGCTCACTGCAGCTCCGCTCTAGAGCGGGGCCTTGAAGAGGCTGGCCAGTGCCGCCTGGTAGCTCCCCATTTCTACCCCACAGATGGGCATCGTGTCTTTTGGAAAGGGCAGGATTGGCGGGAGCGGGGGGGGCAGTTTGGGCACGGGCCCTGGGTAAGTGGCTTTGCCACCCTGAGCCTTAGTTTCTCTGTAAAACAGGCGAGAGGCCAATGTCAGAGAGTCACCATGAGGCTTCTCAGAGATACGGGCATACCAAGCCCTCTGTCAGGTACATAGTAGGAGCTTCATAACTGTGAGGTGAGCCTGATTAGAGTCCGGCAAACTGGAAGGCATCACCACCCACTCGGGAACAGGCGGAAGGCGTTGCGGTTAAAGAGGGAGGCAGGGAAGGGCCAGGCTGGCTGAGCCTGCAGCCTGAGAGCCTCCAGCCCTCCCCCAGAGCATGGGATGGAGGACGGGGGACACGTCCCCGTGCTGCTCCTCTAAGATGAAAGGGAAAGTCTCCCTGAAGGTGCACAGCTGTCTCCAAGCTCTGGGAGGGAGGAGGGCAGTCCTGTGGCTCCCCTCATGGCCTCCGCCCAGGTTTGGGGATTCCCATGTCACTGAGGCAGGAAGAAGCAGATGGGTCTGCCCGCCCCATGCCGGATTCCCTAAACTGGACCCCACACATTATTCCAACGCCCTCTGAGACCCCGGGAGCAGCCACCTCCTCAGAGGACCCGCCCACTGCCCAGGCTTCCTCTAAAGATGGACGACCTCCTGGCACTGGGCTGGGGACACAGAGGCCCTGATGGTTACAACACAGGGTGAGAAGCATCCAGATGAAATGACGCAGAGGGCACTGTGGGAGCCCCGAGACTGGATGCCTCAGACCCAGGAGACAGGGATGTATTTCCTAAAGGACTTGATCATTGGGGTGATCTTGCCAGGTAGGGAAAAGGATGTGGCTGGGCAGGGAAGCAGCCTGGATAAGAAAAGGGGTCTGTGTGTGCAGGGTTGGGGCAGGGAGAAAGGGAGAGAGTGGGAGGAAATGAGGCTGGATTTGTGCAAAGGGCTTTAAATGCCACAATAAAGGACTCGAACTTGATCCTGTAAGCTTGATCACAAAGGGGCGATCACAGCCCAAATCCAGACTTGCAGGTGTTGAGCTCCTGATATATTTTGGCCTTCATTATGTGTTTAAGATGTGAGTTCACTGCCCGGCCAGTATGGCTCAGTGAATTAAATGTCATTTCGTCCCAAGCACCAAGAGGTCACTGGTTCGATTCCCAGTCAGGGCACATACCTGGGTTGCCGGCTAGATCCCCAGTAGGGGCCATACAGGAGGCAGCCAATCAGTGATTCTCTCTCATCATGGAGGTTTCTATATCTCTCTACCTCTCCCTTCCTCTCGCTCTAAAATCAGTAAAAACATTTAAAAAATAAAATGTAATTTAACCATGAAAAATGTGGGACATTTCACATAAAAATCCTAATTTCTGGCTTCTCTTGAGAAAAAAAACACGGAGGATCTGGAAATAGTCCATTGTAACTACATAGTCACTGCCCTCCTTAGATCAAGAATGCCACCCAGCGTGCCGCCGCCTCCGCGAGTCCTTATCGTCTCTGGCCCTGAAATTGAGTGTCAGTCACCATTTCCGCTGGGGCTCTCACTGTTTCCTCCTCGTAAAGAAAGGCTTCTTCGAGCCACGTCTCCGTGAATGGGTCCGTGTCCGTTACCTGCATAACCCACGTGTGCCTGCAGCAGGAGAGTTGGAAACTCTGCCAGGGGCTTGTTGGAGGAGCTTGTCAGGATTCATAGTTGCAGACAACAGAATCCAGTCCAGCTGGCTTATGAAGAAAAAAGAGAAAGGAAAGGTTAGTAAGGGCCTCCAAGTCCCTCGGAGAAGAGAGCTTCAGGAGCGGCTCCCAGAGCCACGGCTCTGAGCCACCCACCCAGGGAGAGGGCACTCCCGCCAGACCAGGAAGCTTCCTGGGGCTGCGGGCTCAGAATCCCACGGTCTCTACCTGCAGAATGCGCCCTGCCCCTGGCGGGTGGGATGTAAATCTAATCTGCTCAGCCCCAAGAGAGCAGCACAGTTGGTCATCAGCGTTGCAAGGTTGGGTGTACGCTGTGGGAAAGCATCCAAGGCTGAAGAGGACGGTCAAGAGGTTTGAGGCAGCAACAAACGGCACATCGACCGCTCTGAGCTCTGGTCACCCGGGAGACACAGCCAAGCCTTCCACCTGACTCCGTGGTCTTGGACCAGGAACTTCATGCCACCAGGAGGCTGCCGAGTTTCCCCACACAGAGGCCATGAAGAGAAGATGCCCCCCACCCCTGACTCCTCAGAGCCCAGGGGGTCCCTGGCTCACCACGGTGCCCACCCTCTGGCCAATTCACGTGCCTTCCTCCCAGCCCGGCCCTCCTGGCTGGCCGCCCCGGCTGCCAGTCTGGGCAGCTGTGTCATTCTTTGGGAACTCTTTGTTCTCCTGGTGGAATTTAGAAGAAGCCTCTCCCAGCTTGGAGACTGGGCTCAACTATTTCCCAGCAGCTGATAACAGCTGGGATTAAAACATGAAAAACAGTGCAGATGTCCCAGCTCTGCCTGAAACGGAGAATCGGAGAGCAGGCGTCCAAACTGCTGTGCCCTGCGGCATTTGTGCCTGCCCCACCCTCCTGCCCGTGGCTGTCTCAGTCCTCAGAGCCACACCCCCCCGAGGATCACGGATTCCTGAGGGTCATGTAACGAGCGATGGGGGCACGTGGCCAGGAATGCCCTTGAGGACAGGGGCTTAACCTGGATTGTGAGGCCCGGGCCTCAGCCCCTGGTCGCAGAGCGGCCACTCTCATTTTTATTGCAATGTTACCAAGTGCCAGGCCTGTACTCAGTGCGTGATATGCCAGGTTTCCTATAAGCCTCACAAAAACCCGAGAAGGGCCTGGTCCATGTTTCTCAGTGGTTGGTGCATCAGCCCACCCACCAGAGGGTCTCAGGTTTGATTACCGGTCAAGGGCACATACCTGGGTTGCAGGTTCAATCCCCAGCCCCGGACAGGGTGCAAGTGGGAGGCAACCAATCGATGTGTCTCTGTGTCTCTCTCACATTGAGTTTCTCTCTCTCTTTCCCCCACCCCCACCCCATTCCCTCCCTTCCACTCTCTCTGAAAATCAATGGAAGAAATATCCTCAGGTGAGGATTAACAAAAAACAAAAAGTCGGGAAGGTAGGTGCCACGTGATCCTGGGCTTCCAGACCAGGAACCCGAGCCTCAGGGAGATGAGGTGGCCTGCCCAGGGTCACCCCCTGACCCTGACCCGTGAGTGGCAGAGCTGGGAGTCAGCCCACGTCTGTTTGGCTTCACAGCCTCTGCCGGCGACTCCTGCACTTTGTGACCTGATTTTCAGGGTCTGCTATCGCCTCTGCAAGATAAACCCAGAAGCAGCCTTTCTGCCTCCCAGGTTCCTTCCACCAGGAGGCATTCCTGAGAGGCAGTGGCCACACGGACCCTCCCCAGCCACCCAGCCAGTACCCAGGGAGGGGAGCGGCGGGGAAGGCAAGGTGACAGCTGGGCCGGTGCCCAGGCCGGACAGGCCTCTGCTAGCTTGTGATTTGGGGCAAGTCACTTCTGTATGCTTTTCGTTCTCTCATGTCAGCTGTTCAGCAAATATTCCTGAGCTCCGCCGGATGCCAGGCACTAGGCAATAAGCAGGACAAGATCTGTCCTGTCGGGGAGCTCACATCCTAGCAGGAGGAGGGCGTGGGATGGGCAGGCACCATCTGATGTGATGAAATCCTGGGGAGTCAGGTAGCGAGGGCCCCTCTGAGGAGGTGCCCCCTGAGCTGAGACCTGAGTGCTGAGAAGGGGGAACATGCTGCCGGGTGGCTGTGAGGACTGAGGATGGAAGAAACCGAAGCCGAAGCCCACAGAAACGCAGTGCATGGCGGGGCAGGGGGTCGGTACTTCATAAATGGGGAGGGCGGCCTTGGAAAACACGAGGAAGGCAGGAGGCTCTAGGCCCTTCCCCCGAAGGCCCCACCCGGGAGGGCAGCAGGACAGGGTCCTGGGGGCCCCTGAGAAGCCTGCAGGGACCACCTCTCCCCTCAGACACACACATGGGGCCAGCCAGCCAGGGGGAGCGGCGCTGGCCTTCAATTCCTGGAACTTTCTACCGATGGCTCCATGTCACGTGGGCAGAGGGCCTTTCATTGGCACCTTTCGTCCTCAGTCCAAATGTGGGGGGACTGAAATTTCCCAGGGAGGACCCCAAGGGGCCAGGCCTGACACAGGGTCTGTATGGCCTCATGGGTGTGGGGTCTTTTTAGACTTTTGTTGGCTCTTGTCTGGCCAAGAAATTGCAGGTCTCTCCTAAGGGAGAGCAGGGGGTGGGGGGTGGGGGGCCGGGCATGAGTGCTCTGTGGGGTCTGTGGTTTCTCCTCTTCGCTGGCAGGGGGAGCCTGGGCCTCAGAAAGACCAGGGCTGGCAGATGGGGCTTGGGGCCCGACCCACTGCGTCTGGTGGGACACAGTTGGAATTGGGGCTTCGTCCAGTTGTCTTAGGGACAGAAGCTGACTCTGGTGGACTCTAAAGGCAGATACAGCAGATTTCCCTCGCGGCTGGGTCACCTGCAGCAGAAATGAGATTCGGTAGTTTTCACCTGGGAATTGTTTCACAACATTTAAAAATCAATTTGGCAGTGAACTTTCAGGCTAGTCTGAGGGGCTGGGTGCAGAAAGTCCAGCCGACACTTAAAACCTGGCATTGGCCGCCTGATCCCGGACTCCGAAGGCCGGAGCCACCCTTTGGTTTTCCTTGTCCTCAAGCCATCTTCGTCCCGCCACTCACCTCACAAGTCCATCCTGCCCTCCCCCCTCATCCCTTGCCTGGTTGGTGAGGCCCCCTCATCTCACTCCGGCATTACTGCAAGAGCTGTCTGCTTGTGCCCCACTCCCAGGCCTCGAGTGGCCCCCGGGACCATGGGCATTCACGCCACTACGCATTGTCAGGGCCTGCCCAGCCCCGGGAATCGGAGTCTCTGGGGTGGCCGGGACATCTGCACACAGCACAAACACCCAAAGGGTTCTCCCGTTTGAGAACGGCTGGCCTGAAGGGTACGATACAAAAGGATCGGGCTCTGCAGACATTTAGGTCAGCGCTTCTCGCCGTGCAGGTCTGGGCCAGCCACATCCCCATCACCTGGCGCTGTTAGAACTCCGGATTCTGGAGTCCCACCTGAAACGCGCTGAGTCAGGAACGCTGGAGGTGAGGCCCCGCCCTGCTCACAGCCCTTCAGGGGGCTGGGATGGGAGAGCAGGGCTGAGCCGCGCTGCCTCTCACTGACAGCCTTTGCCCTTGCTGTCCCTCCTGCCAGCAACACTGTCCTTTCTCTGCCCGGGCAGCTCCGGGCGTCTCTCTGGCCTCCTCTCCAGCGTACGTTTCTCAGGAAAACCTGCACCCTGTGGCCAGGCTGTGCGCCCGCCCTTTTCCTTCACAGCACTCACCAGGCTGTGATCTGGCACATCATCCGTGCAGCAGCGTCTGCCTCCCCCACTAGTCTGTAATGATGGTGGGGCTGGGCCTGTCTCTCTCCCATTTATCCCCAGGCCCCGACACAGCACCTGACAAATAGCGGGGCTTCTGTCGGTAACTATCACCTTCCTCTCTTCCTAGCCAGTGTGGCTCAGTGGTGGAGCATCAACCTATGAACCAGGAGGTCATGGTTTGATTCCGGGTCAGGGCACATGCCCGGGTTGCTGGCTCCATCCCCAGAAGGAGGTGTGCAGGGGGCAGCTGACCAATGATTCCCTCTCATCATTGATGTTTCTATTTCTCTCTCCCTCCCTGATCTAAATCAATTTAAAAAAAATGAATTTTAAAAATTATCACCTTCCTCTAAATAGCATGAGTATGCTGCAACTTCGATTTTTCCGTTTGGGGCATTATCTCTTAGAAGACCAAGCCTTCCTTTTTTCTCAGGTCTTTTCGGGAAGCCTGCTATTTTCTCCCTGGTAGTTTGGGATCTTCTTAAACCCTGTGTTCTGAGATTTTGAGGCAAAGTGCCTTTAGCAAGGTCTGTTTTCTTTCACTGAGCTGGACTCTCAGGAAGAAATCTCAATATATTCAAATTCCTTGAATTATGTAATGATTTCCCCCTCCCAATTTCTCTGTTCTTTCTCTCTCTAGGTTTCCTTAGCGGGTGGGGGGAGCGGGGGACGGCCATCCGTGGACTGCTCCTGATGTCCTGACCTAGCTCTACCTCTTTTTCCAGTTTTCTGCATCTGTTCATCCCGACTTACTTGGAGACTTGGCCCACCTTTCTCTCGCAACTCTGTTTCCAATGAAATTTTAATCGCTGCTGTCATGTTTTTAATTTGCAAGAAATTTTGTGCAAATGTTCTCTGAATATTCCTTTTTAATAGCATCCTGATCTAAATTCGTGGATATAATATCCGCCGTTCCCTCTGAACATATAATTGTGGGATGTGGGGGGTTTTTAATTTTCTGTTTCTGAAAGCCGTTGTCCTCTGAGTTACTTCTCGCCACCTGTTTTGCCCTCTGTCTTTCACGCAGAGGGTTTCTCAAACGTCGGGTGCCTTTGGCTCATTTTTCCGAGTGGAAACCATAAAGCTGACTGGCAGCTCGGGGCACAGCTCGGGCTAGTCGATCGTGGCTTCACAGGGCGTGAGCGGCTGGGTCTTTTCTCCGGTGCTCATCAGATTCCCGGAAAGAGCCTGCCCGTCTCCTGCCTGGAGGCAAAGGCCCAGCCGCCTGGTCTTGGGAGCAGCGCTGAGGAAGGAATACTCTTGGGGCCTCCACGTTCGCGTATAAACTTCCTCTTGACGGCACTCCCCCCCGCAACTGTCCGCCGGCGTCCTGCACGCGAGAGACTCTACTCCCCTCTCTCCGGAACATGAACCCCGGCTTACGAAAGGGCAGCTGTCCAGATCAGAGGCAAATTCCACCTCTGTCACAGCTGCTCAACTCTGTCGTTGCAGCACAAAAGCAGCCATAGACAACCCATAAGTAAAACTTTATTCACAAACATCAGTGGTGGGGCCTGGCCGATGTAGCTCAGTTGATTGGATTGGGCGTCATCCGGTGCACCGAAGGGCGGCCTGTTCGAGTCCGGTCAGAGCACATGCCCACGTTTCTGGCTTGATTCCCAGAGGCAGCTGATCAATGTTTTGCTCCCACATCAATGTTTCTCTCTCTCTCTCTCTCTCTCTCTCTCTCTCTCTCTCTCTCTCTCTCGTTCTCTCTCTCGTTCTCTCTCCCCCTCCTTCGCCCTTCCTCTCTTTTTAAAAATCAATTTTTTAAAATGTCAACAGTGGACCGGATTTGACCCAAGGGCCACCGTTTGAGGCCCCTGGTCTAGCTTCTAGCTCATCGGGTCTGCTGCTTCCTGAGCTTTGGGTGTTCTCAGCGCAGGGTAGGTTGACTCTTGAGCTTTCCCATTACTGGCTTAAAATCTCAGCTGTCCCGTTTCCGCACACAGTAATCCCTCATGCGTCTACTTCCCCACTTCCTAAACTTTGCTGCTGGGCTCCTCTCCTGACCTCTTTGCCCTTAGAGCTCAGGTTTCTGGAATAATAGAGATAAATGAACACATTTATCTCCCATCCTTAACTCCCAGGCTCTTTTTAATAGGTCCCTCGGT
Organism: Eptesicus fuscus; assembly: GCF_027574615.1. NCBI lineage: Eukaryota > Metazoa > Chordata > Mammalia > Chiroptera > Vespertilionidae > Eptesicus > Eptesicus fuscus. Next base: position 69,792,708 of record NC_072478.1, read on the forward strand.
TACAGAGATAAGCATCTAGAACCAGCTCTGATTAGGGCTGGTTCAATTTGTGTGTCTTCACCAAATGCTATTTTATTGTTGGGTTTTAAAAATAAATTAATTGAACGTGCACCACATAACATGAAAGACTTCTGTGAAGGCTTGAATGTCAAATGACTCCTTCCTGAGGCCCCGCGGAGGGGCTGCGCTGCCGTCCTCGCCCAGGCAGGGCAGCCTTAGTCAAGCCAGCTCCCGCGACGCTCTCTCTGAAGGGTCACGGCGCTGAGGACCATGGCTGCGGGATCTCTCTGGGGAGCACGGCCACCCTCTGCCTGGCCACAGCCTGGAACTTGGCATGTGTGGTCCCTGCTTGTAAACAGGTCCTCGTTCTCAGCCCCTGGGCCTGGGGCCAGGAGGAGAGAAGCTCTGAAGTAGCAGGGCTTCTTGGGGTCCCTTGAGCACTCAGCCTCCCTGACAGGGATCACAACTTCTATTACAGGCGTGTCCGGTTAGCTCTGGGACAGGTGGGGTGCAGGGAGAACCGTGACCCCAAGGAATTAGGCCTGGGGCCCAAGCACCCTAGAAACTTCAGAGTGGGAGCAGATGGGTCAGTGGCTGGCGCTGTCCTGAGGGCCACCCACCGGCCAACGGCTGCAGCAGGCTACCCGGACTGACCACCAGCTCTCCAACTCGGATATGTACCGTAGGCTGTGCCGCTTCTTAGCTGCCTCCCCTCCCCTGAGCCCGTTCCCCGCTCTGCAGAATGGAGATGCGGGATTGCTGTAAGGATCTCTAAGGCGGTGCCATACCTGAGCAGTCCCAGCTAGGAGGTTGTCTCTGACGGAAAATGTCCCCAAGGCACGGGTGGAATTTCAGGCCTTGGAGTGGCCGTTGACTCGGCTCACCCCAGGCTGCTGCCGCATTGGTTCTGGGAGACAGGGAAGACGAGCAGGTTTTTATCTGTGGACGCTCCATCTCCCCTTCCGTACTGAGCCATTCCCAGCATCCATTGCCATTCCGGGCCCCACAGCTCCTGCACATCTCTCTACGATCGGTTCCCACGCTCCATCGTAGTTGATTGTTTGCATGTCATCTCCCAGCTCCTTGTGAGCCGCCAACGGGCAAGAACCAGATGTACTCATTGGAGTATCCCCTGAGCCTGGCACAGGGTGGGTCGATGTTGGGTGGATGGACGGATGGACGGATGGATGGGTGATCTCAAGGATGAATGAACAAAGGTGAATAATCTAATGGGTGGATGAACGATAAATATACAGATAGATATTTGATTGCCTGGATGAATAAAGTCATTCATGCACCCAAAACTATGTATCGAGTAGTTTTTCTACAGCAGGATAAATGGATGGATGGGCCATGATGAGGTGAGAGTGTGTGAGTAGAAGGAAGAGAATGAGGAGGTGGGGTGGAGGGAGAAACAGCATAACAGGTGAATAAACAGAGAATAAACTGGACAAACGCCTGAGCGGACAGATGACCCGTGTTCACACGTTCACGGTCCGCTCGGAGGGTGTCAGTGTCTGTGAGCCGGAGGAGTCGTTCCCAAGGTCCCAAGGAGGAGGGCTTGGAAAAAAGAATTCACAAACACTCTCTTTCTGTCTATTAAAAATGTATTTTTTTTCTCTAAATAAACTTTGAACCCACTTCCAAGTATGTTTGGAAAGAGCAGTGATGGCTTTCATGAAGGGTAAATTATAAGTGCTCCGCTTGGAGCTGTGTTTAGGGACCTTCAGAAATGCATGCAGTCCCCAAAGCGAATGCTAAAATGCGAACGAGACAAGAAACACATGGCGGGAATGACGCTGTCAGGCAGGCTTGCTGCGAGCATATGTGCTTTACTGTTGATATTCGGCAAGTGTTCCAGAAAGAGGCCTTTCCTGAAACGGAGGTCAGTGAGAATACTCCCCTTCTCATAAATCCTTGGGAAATAAACCAGGCCTATCCCCCACACACATGCGGCTAATTATCTGGGGGCTCAGGCGCTCCCCAGAGAATGGTTAGGAGCAGTTCACCCGGGCAAGGTCTGCCCCCAGGGTTTCTAACAGCCCTGGCTTGAAAGACCACTTGCCCTTGGTTCATAAACTGGCATATTCCCAGCCCAGTGGGCAGAGGGGAACAGGCATAAAGAAGAAAAGATCTAGCCCTGATCGGTTTGGCTCAGTGGATAGAGCATTGGCCTGCAGACTGAAGGGTCCCAGGTTCAATTCCAGTCAAGGGCATGTTCCTTGGTTGCGGGCACATCCCCAGTAGGGGGTGTGCAGGAGGCAGCTGATCGATGTTTCTCTCTCATCAATGTTTCTCTCTATCCCTCTCCCTTCCTCTCTGTAAAAATTTTAAAAAAAGAAGAAAAGATATCATCTCCTTTCCTAATGCCCAGCAATGATCAGACCCAGACACAGCCGCCAATGGACACCCCAGAATCCAGAGCCTCTTGGTGTGGTCACTGATGACCATTCACCTTAGTCCAGTTTAGCCCAGACCAGCCTCTCAGAGGACCAAGGCAAATTGCATGTGGTCCCCTGATTTGTGGGGCTCACAGATGGGCAGATAGCTCCATCCCAGTGCACCAAGTGCAAGTAAATATCGATGGCCCAAGAGTGGGCATCCGGGAAGACTTCCCAGAGGAGGGTTCATGTCTTAGCTGGGTTTTGAAGGATGAGTAGGAGTTTTTCTGGCAAGAAATGGGAGAATGGACATTGGAGACATGAGCAACACAGCTCAGGGGCCGTGATGTGTCCTGGGCCGGGTGCTCTGGCAAAACGTGGGCCGGGAGTGATGTATGGAAGACAAGCAGGGGCTGGGCAGAGCAGGCCAGAGAGGGAAGCCAGGGCAGCCTGGAATGGCCTTGGCCAAGGAGCTCAGACTCTGTCCTAAGAACAGTGAGGAGCTTGTGGGTGCCTTTAAAGGGGAGTACAGGATCCGATCTGTGGTTCGGAAGGACTGCCCTGACTGTGGGGGAGAGAATGAAGGAAACTGGGAAGCCAGGGAGGGAGGAGGCTGCCACCATCGGTTCACAGAGATATGCCGGTGCGTACTTGTTCTTTCTCTTCCTGACTCTGTGATTTGAGGTGAGTTAACTTCTTGGTGCTGCAGTTCCACATCTGTAAAATGGGGATAATAGTACCCACTGCACGGGGTTGTCTTAGGGTCACAGTAATACACTTAGAACACAGGACAGGGCCGAGGCGTGGCCAGCCACGTAGGGTGGCAGCCTGGCGCCTCTTGTATTTAGAGGCGGTGCTCAGGAAGTGTGGATGGGATGGATCCACCCACACTCCCGAGGGCTGGTAGGTGGTGATGCTGTTCACAGGGACAGGGATTCAGACAGAGAAATGGGGTTGGGTGTAGACTAAGAGCTCTGGTTTAGGCCCTTCAACCAGCTCCCACTGTGATTGGTGAGGGGCTTCTGTTCCATCTCATCTAGTCCTGGGGCAGAACGGCCTGTGGCTCAGAGGGTGAGCCCTGGCACCAGACCACCAGGGGCCAGATTTCAGTCTTGCTACTTGAAGCTGTGTGACCTCAAGCCAGTGACTTGCCCTCTCTGGGTCCAGTTTCCTCCTCGATAAACTGAGCTGGAGGGTAGCTGTGAAAATTGCATTAGGATGGATGTGACCTGGCACGCAGTCCGTGCTCCAGCAGTGTGCACCACAGTAGCCCTCGTGGCAGCCGTAGTAGAAATAATTGCTGGTGGTTTATGAACCCAGAACTGGTGTCCCTCGGTATTGTACACTCACAGCTTGGCTCCAGCCTCCCATCCCCTGAACACCCAAGGCAACTGGCACCAAGTAAAGTGCATGAGGCTTGAAATATGTCGTAAGAAAGAAAATCATATTTAAAGAGAGAGAGAGAGAGAGAGAGAGAGAGAGAGAGAGAGAGAGAGAGAGAGAGAGAGAAAGGAAGCCAAGTGGTTTCAAGTGTGTTTCCCAGACCCACAGCAACAGCACATCCCCTGGGAACGTAATAGAAATGCAAGTTCTCCGGTCACTCCAGCCCCACTGAATCTGAAACTGGGATGTGCTGGAGCACCCTCCCCCCAGCACTTTGGAAAGTAACCCCGGCCCTCCCCCCTCACAGAGCTGCGTGGACCTAGGATAGGGCACCCAGGGGTCTCGGGCCAGACGATGGCATCCGACTAGAGGGGAGGCCAGGCAGTCCTCATTTCTTTTAAGGAAACGAGGCAAGTGCTTGGGCATTAGACACAGCGAGGTTTGCATCCCGGCTCTGCTCCACACCGGCTGTGTGACGGGACAAGTCCTTTCCCTTTGAGCCTCTTTTACTTCATCTGTAGCGTGAGGTGGATGCCACCTCCCTGGCAGGGGCGCCGAGCAGAATGAATGAGCAGACATCTGTGCAACCCCCAGCACAAAGCCTGGCACATGGCAGGTTCGCCAGCAGGGGCCACCTTCCTTGCTCCCCGCAGCATTCCAGCTCTGGGAACGACCCTCCCATTGCAGAAGCCTGGCCTCCAGCTGCGTGCAGGGCCTGGGTCCACAGAAGGGAGCTGCCGCTCAGCAGGAGGCTCGCAGCTTCCCCGGCACTGCTCCCGAAGCCCCTGCCCAGCAAGCACCCTCCAGAGTCAGGCCAGTCCCACACCCCGGCCGAGGGGCCCAGGACCTCGGGACAGACAGGAAGGGGCCACTTGTGTCTGGGGACACCCGGGCATCTCTGACCAGACGGTGGCCTCTGAATAAATGGGAGATGGCCCCAGGCAGCCCCCAATGTCACCACAGGCAGGAGCCCTGGGGGCCAGGTGGGTCTAGGGAATCCTGATGGCTGCACACAGCTGGCCTGCCCACACCCCTTCCAGCTGCCCAGACCACAGGCCCCTACCCACCAGTGCCTCCCCACAGGCAGTGCCACATGCCAGCCCATGCCCTCCATTCTCAGCCAGCCAGGGAGCTAACCTCTGGGAGACACGTTCTGATTTTCAGTCCTGGTGCCTACACCATGGTCCATTTCCCCAAACAGACGCACCCAGGAGGACAGCATTGGTGCCAGCAAGAGCCCTGGCAGCCCAGGGCCCACTCCTGGCTCCTGACTTGCTCTTCAGCGAGGACAGGTCGCCTCACCTTTGGGTCTCAGTTCTCTTCTGTTAGTGGAGCCAATCATATCCACATCTCTCTCTGAGGCAGCAGAAGCACTCAGCACGTGGCCTGCACAGGTTTCCAACATGTCAGCGGTCACCCCCTACCAGGCTCTCTTCGCCCACCCCCCAGTCCGGGTCTGGTGTGCCACCAACGTGCGTAGTAGGTCTGGACCCCTTGATCCCGCTTTAAATGCTTTATTAAAGCTCCTGCTGACTCCGGGGAGGAACCAGCCTGGGAAGGGCAGGCATTTCGGATGGGGTGAGGAGCACATGTCAAAAGCAGGCCCACGCCGTTGGGGCCTCGAGTGTGGGCAGTGGCATGTGGCCTTTTAATGCATGGCCCTCTGAGAGCCATCTCTGGGCCCCTTCCATGTTGTATGGTACCCGATATGTTGAAAAAATAATAATAAACGCCAAGAAGCGGTTATAGAAACGCTGGGCTCCCGTAACCGCTCCCCTCCAGTGAGCATCGGCCTGAGCGGGAGGGAGGCAGGCGGCAGGGTGCGGCCGCGGCACGGCCCCGCCCACGACAGCTGTCGGACTCTGAGAATCAGTTCCTCTCTTTGTGCTTCTGTTTCTACATCTATAAAATGGAGATAATAATAATAGCCTTCCTCATAGGTTTGAGGCAAGTATGAGTTAACATGGACTTGAGATTACTACCGAGCGTAAACACTCAATAAAGGGTGCCGCCAAACTCCTGTTTTTATTAAACTCTGTCAGGGGCTGCGTGGCTGCGTGGCTGCCCAGGACTGTCGCTCCTTTGGAGAGAACGTCGGTGTCCACATGTGAGACTCTGTGCATGTGAGGTCGGGACCACCTGCCAGCTCCCCTCCCCCCTCACCTTGCCATGGGCTCTGTTCATTTGGTCACTAAATGAGACGATGTCAAGGCAGGCTGGCCAGGTCTGGTCATCTGGTCACTGGGGCAGTAGGGACCTGTCTCACTTAGCAGCAGAAGTTCTAAGCAAACATCCTGGTTCTAAGCAAACATGTGCTCTACAGTCCGACAGCCTGTGGCATTGCTTTTCCAAACTGCTTTGGGACTTTCCAGCAAACATCGGGGCTCGGGACCTTCAGGCTCCCTGCAGTGTAGTGGGTGATGGAGGATGCCTGCGGGGACAGACGCCCCTTTGGAATGAGCTGTATTTGCTGAACAAGGGGCTGTGGTTTTAATCCCCAAAGGACAACGTGGCTCGCGGTGCTGGCCCAGCCCAAGCAGCCCACCAGCTGGCCAGCCTCTTGGGGAGTCAGTGCCCCCCAGAGCACCCTGTTCCCTGGCCCACGAGGTGTGCCCAGGACCTGACTCCCTCCTCTGAGGAGCAGAGGGCTTTGTTAGGCCAGGCTGGAAATGAGCAGGCAGATCACTCTAGCCCCGGGTGGACTGATATTTGTAAATTATCTGCAGAAATTTTTTTAACATTTTTTTTCTATTACAATTGATATACAATATATTAGTGTCAGGGTTACAACATAGTGATAAGCCATTTAGGTGATTTATGAAGTGATCACCCCAATAAGTCTACTACCCACGTGGTATTATACATAGTTATTACACTATTATTGCCCATATTCCCTGTGCTGTATTTTACATCCCATGACTAGTTTGTAACTACCAATTTGTACTACTTAATCCCTTCCCCTTGTTCACCCAACCCCCAACACCCTCCTATCTGGCAGCCATCAGTTTTTTTCTCTGTACCTATGAGTTTGTTTCTGTATTGTTTATTTTGGTTTTTAGCTTTCACATATAAGTGAAATCAAACAATATTTGTCCTCTGTCTGACTTCTTTCACTTAGTATAATACCCTCTAGATCAGTGATGGCGAACCTATGACACGCGTGTCAGCACTGACACGCGTAGCCATTTCTGATGACACGCAGCCGCTGAGGCGGCCGCATGCTGCTCCTGAGGATGAAACATTTGTGAAATAATGTTTTTTCCTCAAAGTGACACACTACCCGAGTTATGCTCAGTTTTTTGGCGAAGTTTGACACACCAAGCTCAAAAGGTTGCCCATCACTGCTCTAGATCCATCCATGCTGTCACAAATGGTTATATTTCATTCTTTTTTATGGCTGAGTAATATTCCATTGTATATATGTATCACATCTCTTTTATCCATTTGTCTATCGCTTGACATTTGGGTTGTTTCCATATCTTGGCTATTGTAAATAATGCTGCAATGAACATAGGGATGTGTATATCTTTTCAAATTAGTGGTTTGGGTTTTTTCAGGTAAGTGGAATTGCTGGGTCATAAGGTAGTTCTATTTTTAATTTTTTGAGGAACCTCCATACTGTTTTCCATAGTGGCTGCATCAATTTACAAATTCACCAACAATGCATGAAGGTTCCCTTTCCTCCATGTCCTCACCAACACTTTTTTTTATTATTTTTTTTATTGATTTCAGAGAGGAAGGAACAGGGCAAGATAGAAATGTCAATGATGAGAGAGAATCACTGATTGGCTGCCTCCCGCACGCCCCCTACTGGGGATCGAGCCTGCAACGTGGGCATGTGCCCTTGACCAGAATCAAACCAGGACCCTTCAGTCCACAGGCCGATGCTCTATCCACTGAGCCAAACCAGCTAGGGCCTCACCAACACTTGTTTATTGATGACAGCCCTTCTGACAGGTGACATCTCGTTGTGATTTTAATTTATATTTGGGAGAGATGTTTTAATGATTTGGTCTTAGAAACTCAAATCTGGGGACCTCCCCTGACTTTTCCATTCAAGTGCACCTCCACAATGGCTCTGGGGCCCAGGCAACGTCGGGGAGCTCAGGCTGAAGGTCTGGAGGATTTGAATCACTTGATCCCAACTCTCCTCCCAGAGTTCTGGAAAGAGGGTCCGATAAAGGGACCTCCAGAGCCCACCAGGAAGAAGGGAGTCGCAGGCCTCAGCGGGTATAGTGGGCCTGGAACCCCTTCATCAGCTACATGTCCCTGGCAGTGTGAGCTGTTGTCTGTCATGGGTGCCAGAATCTTGTTACCAAGTCAACATGGACCTGGGCGATCCCAGCATGAAACCTGAGGGCTGCAACCAGCATGGATTCCTGCTCTCAGTGCTCAGGTTTGCGTCACTTATGTGGTCAAACCATCTTTGAGAAAGGTGCCAAGTCTGGCTACACAAAAGATAATATCCTTAACAAATGGTGTTGGGAAAACTGGATAACCACAGACAAAGAATGAATTGGGACCTCACCTTACACCATAAACAAAAGAACTCAAAGATTTAAAAGGCAACAAAAACAAAAATAGAAAAATTGGGCTACATCAAACTTCAAAACTTCTGCCCAGCCCGGGTGAGTGGCTCAGTTGGTTGAGCATCATCCTGTGTACCAAAATGTTGCCAGTTCATCATATCTGAGTTGAAGGTTCGATTCCTGGTTGGGACATGTACACATCGATGTTTCTTTCTCTCTCTCTCTCTCTCTCTCTCTCTCTCTCTCTCTCTCCTTTCTTCTCTCTATCATGTGCTTGGGTGAGGATTTAAAAAATTAAAAAATGAAACTTCTGTACAGCAAAGGAAACAATAGCATGAAAAGGTAACCTACAGAATGGGAGAAGATATTTGCAAATCATATACCTGATAAGGGATTAATATCTAAAATATACAAAGAACTCCTTCAGCCCTGGCCAGTGTTGCTCAATGGTTGGAGCACTGGCCCAGGCATCAAGGGGCCCTGTGTTTGATTCCCAGTCAAGGGCACATGCCCGGGCTTTGGGTTCAATCCCCAGCCCTAGTTGGGTCGGGTACAGGAAGCAACTGATCGATGTGTCTCACAACAATGTTTCGCTCTCTTTCTCCCTCTCCCTCCCTCCCTTCCACTCTCTCTAAAAATCAATGGGAAAAGTATCCTCAGGTGAGGATTAACCAAAGGAAAACAAAAAAGAACTACAACTCAGTGACAAAAACAAACAATCCAACTAAAAAACGGGCCAAGGACTTGAATAGACATTTCTCCAAAGAAGATGTACAAATAGCCGACAGGTATATGAAAAGATGTTTAACATCACTTATTATTAAGGAAATGCAAATTAAAACCACAATGAGATATCACCTCACATCCATTAGGATGGCCAGTATCCAAAAAAAAAACAACAAACAGAAAATAGCAGATGGTGGGGATGTGGAGAAGTTGAAACCCTTGTACACTGTTGGTGGGAATGTAAAATGGTGCAGACACTATAGAAAACAGTAAGGACCTCAACAAATTAAAAATAGAATTGCCAAATGACCCTGCAAACCCACTTGTGGGCATTTATCCAAAAGAGTTGAAAACAGCATCTTGAAGAGATACTTGCTCCCGCATGTTTATAGCATTATTCACAATAGCCAAGAGGTGGAAGCAACTCAGTATCCACCACCAGATGGATGAATGGATGAGGAATATGTGGTGTGTACATACAATGGAGTATTTACTGAGCCTTTAACAAGAAGGAAATGGTCACTTCGCCAATAGGGGGAACTTTTGAGGACATTGCACTGAGCCACTCACAAAAGGACAGATTCTGCAAGACTCCACTTACCTGCGATATCTAAAATAAGCAAAGTCTTAGAAACAGAAAGTAGGATGGTGGTTTCTGGGGGGCTGCGGGAAGGGGAAGAGAGGGCTGTCCATGGATAAAGAGTTTCCCATTTTGCAAGATGAAAAAGTTCTGGAGACCTGTGCACAACACTGGACATACGTTAACACTAACGTACTGCACTCTTAAAAATGGTTCAAGTCGGTAAATTCTATGTTATGTGTTCTTGACCACAATAACGTTTCTTTAATTACAAACACAGGGGTGCAAGAAAACAGCATGTTTTTAATTTTTTAATTTTGCTTAACCATCCTGATCTCAAGCCCCCAGTGCTGGCCAGAAATTCCTTCTCACTTGAGCCTGGCCTGCAAAGGTCTCTCTCACTTGTTCTCAGAGGCCCTCCTTCCTCCCCATCCAGGATTCCCCCTGAACAAAAGTCGGGAAGTGCCACTGACCCCCTGACCTGAGCTGCCTTTGCTTTACTGCCCCGTGCCAATCCCTGGATCAGGGGCACACAATCAGCACCACTTAAAAACAGGAGGAGGAAAAAGGGAAACACACAGGCGTGTGCATGCATACAACTACCCGGCTTCGGACCTGATTCATGACCAGTCTGTCTCTCCTCGATGGTGGTTCTGGGAATTTGGGAGGGGGGTGACCTTCACGAGAAAGGGCAGTGCCTTGTAATACAGCCACAGTCTGTCCATCTCCCTCATCAGGGCCCGCAGTGCCTGGCACACAGGGGGGGGGGCAGGACAGAGACAGGTATAAAGTGCCATTTCATTTGTAATATGGTGCTTGCATCCTCTCTTCTGCACACCTTTCCCCAAAACAGAAAAGAATGAAGAGGGCAGAGGGGATGAAGGCAAAGGCAAGATGGTTCCCATCATCAATTCAGAAAGGCTCCAGCCATGTAGATGGAGAGCTGCATACTGAAAAGAAGCTGCCTTCTCTGCAATAAATCCGAGAAACGTAGAAGCATCCGCCCGAGCTGGCGGGGCTGGGAGGTGCGGAGGGTTCTAGCGAGCCCGGGCAGGACAGTGGATGGGCAGGGCAGTGCCTCTTCTTGCCGAGTTCAAGCATTGGAAATGCCATGATGGTGTCTTTATGTGGTGTGCTGTCGCTGTTGTTTTATCGCCGTGGAGATTAAAAAGCATTGGTCAGGGCTTCATAACTCCCACCCTCGGCCTTATATTTCTCCTCACTTAGAAGTTTCTCAGTTGCAAACTCTTCTACCTCAAGAGTTTCCAGATAATAAATCTTTTTTTTTTTTTTCCATTTCGGAGGGATTGTGAATGGATAAATGAACAGATGATTAGTAACTGAATGAGCGTGAGGGGTGAGAATGCAACCAGCAGGGGAAGGCTGGGAGGAGCAGGGGCGAGGGAGGGGCAGGAGACGGGTTTCTCCCCACACCTCTCCTCTCCGTCAGCCAGCAGGGTGGCGGGCAAGCTGCCGCCAGGACGCAGCAGGGTGGGTGGGTGGGCCAGCAGCAGGCGGGCTGTGCCCAAACCCACTGGCTTCCCTTCTCAACGAGTCTATCCTTGTTTTCCTGTCTAGGGCCCCCTGGACGGCGTGGCAAGCCCGGAAGAAGAGGTGATCCCGGTGAGTCCCAGGTTCTCTTGTTCCTCAGCTCAGGCCTAGAAGTGTGCCCTTGGCCAGGGACTGAGCTGGGTGCACCAGTCCCCGTCGCACCTCATTACTCACAGGTCCTGGGCCAGCTCTTCTCCGCCCTTCCAATTCCAGCCACTGCCCCTGGAGCCCACAGTGCCCAGTACCACTTTTCCTGGCTCTTGGCATCACAGCTCCAGTAACTGTCCCACCCATGTCCTTGGCACCCTCCAAATCTTAGTATCAACCTCAGAAACTTCAATCCCTAGTCTCACTCTGAAACAACCTCCTGGCCTTGTGGGAACTGATGGTGATCCCCCCAGCCCACTGGCCCTGGTTCTCCTGGTGCCCCTGTCCCTCCCCAGACTTGGCCTGCCCTTCCCTTGGCAGAGGCACCAGGAAGACACTCCTCCTTCCTTCCATTCGACCTGCAGACTCACCTGTACGCGCCATACCTCCCCTCCTGCCATCTTCGTTTCACCCAAAACGCATTGCTCTGCACATCCCCTACCGAGACACACAGAGAAGCTTCCTCAGAGGCATCCACACACCAGCCCTGTCCTGGCTCTTCCGCCTCGCCTTCCACTCATCCCAGCCCCTCCGGTCTCTTTTCACTGCCACTCCGCTGACATCATCGGATGGTCATGCCAGCAGAAGCTTTGCCGTCATTATCTTCCTTGATCCTCGCTGTTGGCCACCCCCACGTCCCCACCCTGTATTCCCAGCTCAGCTGTGGCCTGTGTTTCCTCCCACATCTCTGACCCCCTTCTTTTCTGCCTTTTCTATAGTGCCCCATTTGCCTCTTAAGTGAATCTGCTCTTGGCCCTCTTCTCTCCCATTCCTACGGCAGCGGCACCCCCATGACACTGACAGTGGCCCCCTTCCTGACTCCAGCTACGTTATCTCCTCTGGAGTCTGGGCTTGGCCCCAGTGAACCAGCACCTCCGCCAGCCTGCTCTCCCCAGCTCCCCATCGCAGGGAGGAAACCTCCAGCCTCCCGCTTCCCTATGCAGACACCTGGGCATCATCCTGAATCCCTCCTCCCCCCGCCCGCCCCCGCACACCAAATCCTGGTCAGTCTCCTCACAGTACATCTCAGACCTGTGCCCCCTTCTTGGTCCTCACCCACAGCTCCTGCAGCTCTCATCACCCCTCCCCTGTGTCCCCACCTCCAGCCTCACCAGGGCTGTCTGAGGCCCTCCCACTCTGACCCTGCACTCCTGGCCTCCCCTCCCCAGGACGTCATCTCCTCTATTTGAGCTCATAGCCCAAGGAAGGTCAGCATTCTTTAAGTCTAGTGCAAGCCTCTCCGAGGTCTTCGCTGTTCAGCATAGAGCAGGCCCTGGGAATGTCAATGCGCAAACAGTGAGTGAAGGAATGAATGCATGCATGAATGAACACATGCCCAGCCCCTCAGCAACTTCTCCAGGAGGGCATGGTGTGATGCCAGAGGGGATCACCACCAAGGGGACCCCCAGCGGGTTGGGCCTGGGGAACTGAACAGGCTCCCTCTGAGCCTCCCGACTCTTCTCCCTGGCACTGGGCGTGGGCTTCCTCCCCGCTGTGCTGCATGCTTGCATTATCTAGTTCCTTCTATAGAGGCCCCCAGATAAACTCGCTAGAGTGCCCTGGTAGGAAATGCCGTCATGGTTCTCTGTGTGCTCTGACTTCCGGAAGCTGAAGGCTGTTTCGTGTTTGATTGCCATGGCTTCCTGTACTCTAGATTTTGTGTGTAATAACACACGCACACACGCACATACACACACACACACACACACACACACACACACACACATGCACGCACGCGCGCGCGCACACACACACCCCACGGGCCTGCAAATACGCATTTCATCACTCAGTTCTTGTTTCTGTCCTCATAAAATGTTTTATTGCCTTTTATTGTAAGCTCCTGACGTCCATTCTGGAAGGAGATGAGCAATACAAAGTGACTTTTTCTAGGGAAATGTATACTATTACTCAACTTACTCAAAAACCCGTTAGAATTATGACTTCAGTTCACAGCAATCGAAAAGTCACAGAAAGATAAGGACTTACTGGGCCCCTGATCCTGTGCGCTGAGTCCTTTCAAGTTCCCCAGGTCATGTAATCCTCACAGGCCCTACAAGATAAGCATCTGCTCTTAGCCCCATTTCGCAGATAAGGAAACTGAGGCTTCAAAGGAAGAAGTGTCTTGTCTAAGGTCCGCATTGGGCAAGGGGCGGGCAGCACCTCGCCCCCCTGGCCGCCCTTTCCCAGGCGGTGTCCTGATCCCCTGCCTGTCGGAGAATGGTGTGAACAACCCGGAGCAGATGTTCCCCTCTGATTAGCTTTGGCTGAGCCTGGTGTTTATTTCTAGTTTCACACACATGCACATCCTGGCTTTGGCACCTTCCCTTGTAAAACCAGACCTTTTCCTGTGTCCCGGGGAGCCTGCCTGGTGGACAGTGTCTGCCTGAGATGCCTTCCTGCTGCTGCTGCAGACCTGCAGACAGCCTGGCCTGCTCGCCTGCGGGGGTGGGCGCTCTCCAGCTGCAGGGGAGCCTTTGCCTGGAGAATGCCTCCATGGCCCCGCAGTGTTTGTGCGTGCGCCTGTCCTAATGGAATGAATGCTCATCTCCCCACTGGCCCATTTCTCAGCTGGGGAAGCCCGGCACTGCTCTTGCCCTCTGGGGTCATCTTTCCAGGGCCATTGAGCAAGATACTTTCTCCTTCTAGGTGCCCCCCTTACCCCCAAGAACCTCTATTGCTCTCCCTCAGCTTCCCCTGGCTCCCCTGACTCCACCAGCCTCAGACACCTCCCTCTGTCCCAGCACAGCCTGGTTGTGGTTGTCTCCTCTGAAAACCTGTCTTTCCCCTCCACCAAAGCAGAGGCTCCTGGGGCAGGAGCTGGGGCTGGACCCACAGGCACTCAGGAGATGGTCAGTAATGCTTGCTGACAGGAAGGGGGAGGGCAGAGAGGAGGGAGAGGGAGAGAAGGACCGGTGGGCCAATGAAGGATAAAGGCTGAGGGTGCAGGAAGAAACCAGGATGAAGCAATCAAATGCTGCTTGGCTGATGCTGTGCTACATCTGCGGAGGCAAATGGAGGCTCTCACAGACTCTCACAGCTCCCAGCCTTAGATCAGCAGGTTCAGCGCTAGGGTTTTTTTATCCAACCCGACCCCAAGAAACCCTTTCTAAAAATCCAGTGGAAGGAGAATTTTTAAAATGGTGGGTTAAGGACCTCTGAAAATCTGCTCCTTTATAAAAGCAGCAAGAAAACTAGGGGAAAAAATGGACCTTTCTACAACTATGGAAATTAATGGAAAACTTGCAACAACCCCTTTATTCAAGAAAAAATTATAAATCTTGCTAAGAACAGCAGTGTTTGTAACATTTTAACTTGCCCATCTGCTCAGTTCCATACCCTTAAAAAAAAAAAAAAATCAGCCTTCCTGGCCAGGTAGCTCAGTTGGTAGAGCTTTGTCCTGGTACGCCAAGGTTGCGGGTTTGACCCCCAATCCGAGCATACACAAGAATCAACCAATGAATGCATAAATGGATGGACAACAAATCGATGGTTCTCTCTCCCCCTCTCTCTCATCAATAAATAAATAAAAATTAAAACAAAAACATAAGCCTTACAACCACAGTACCTGTGAACAGTAGCAGCCATCGAAGGAGACAAACAGGGTTGAAGGTCCCCAAATGCTCATTTTCAGAAAATTGTCACGATCTGACATGTCTGTAAACTCCCTGGAAAAGCTTGTACACAGGACTTGCCTTTATTTGACCTGCTGTAGAGCACGCTCGTTGGGAAAGCCCTGTGTCTACTAGAGTGCTTGCCAAAAACACTCAGCGGCAATTGTTTAACATCACAGCTGCCTGAAGTGGTGATACCAGCTGGAACAAACAAGAAGCTGACACAAAAACTTAAACAAAAATCCAGGTGATGAGATGTCTAAAGGGGATTTGCGAAGCTCCGACATATTGTGAAGGCGCATGCGTGTGAAGGGACGTGTGCGTGTTCAGGGAAAGCCTGAGAGCCTCGGTCTTTCCCTTCTGCCCAGGCCGCAGTGAAGGCCGCAGCAGAGCTGTGAAGTGGCAGAGCTGTGAGTTTTGCTCCCACCTACATAAAGCCCCTTGGCACCAAGTGGGAGACTTCCTGGATAAGACACTAAAGGAAACTCCTATCCATGCTGATCATAAGCTAACCAAGCAGAGAATTCAACAGCTGCGCGTGACAAGGAATACTCACTTGGAGACTCCAGGGAAAACCCTAAACACTGAGCAACAGTAACGGCAATAACCCCTAAAAAGTAGGAGCAGAATCTAATTTTCACAGTAGTCACATTAAATTACTATAAATGCCCAGTTTTTAATAAAAAATCATGAGACACACAAAGAGACAAGAAAGTATGGCAATAAAAAGGGGGAGAAGCAAGCAATAGAAACTGTCTCTGAGAAAGCCCAGATGGAAATGCTAGACAAAAAAAAATTATATTTGCTATTTTAACTATATTTAAAGAACTAAAGGAAACCATGTCTAAAGAATCAAAGGAAAACCCAAGAATATGTAACACCAAATGGAGAGCATCAATATACAGGCCGAGGGACCCCACCTGCCTGAGGGACCCTGCTCACTTCACAGAGACCCTTCGAGCCCCAGCGCCGCCCCAGGTGTGACCAGCCAGGGAGGGACCACGGGAGGTTGCCTCCAGGGCGTGTCCAACCCTTCTCACCCAGTCCCGCCCCGCTGGCCACCTTCTAATTAATATCCTTTCAATACGCATGAATCCATGCACTGGGGCACTAGTACATCATATCAAATAAAAGGCAAAACCACATCATCATCCTAATACATGAAGAAAAGAGCATTTGACAAAATCCACAGCCTTTCATGATTTAAAAAAAAAACACCCTCAACAAATAAGAATTAAAAAAAAAAATAAACTTCCATGATTTAGTAAAGGGCATTTATGAAAAACCCATAGCTAACATTATACTTAATGGTGAAATAGTGAATGCTTTTCCCCTAAGATCAGGAACAAGACAAGGATGTCCACTCTTGCTACTTGTACTAGCATTTATCATTGTATTGAAGGTTCTGTTCAGGGCAATTAGGCCAGAAAAAGAAATAAAGTGCATGCAGGTGGGAAAAGAAGGAACACAACTATCCCTACTTGCTGACCCCATGATTCTGTTTGTATAGAGATCATTCTAAAGAATCCACCAAAAGTGCATTGGAGCTAGCAAACACGCTCAGCAAGGTTGTGCGGTACAAGACCATTATACAAAAGTCAATTTTATGTCTAGACACTAGCAATGAAGAATTTTTAAATGAAATTAAGAAAACAGTTCCATTTAAAAAAGTGAATTTCATGGTATGTGAATTATATCTCCATAGAGTGTGGGGTTTTATTATCTAATATGTTTACTTCCCACTCAGGCTTCTAAGCAGTGCTACTGCCTGCCCTGCCCAGTTTCTGAGCAGGGCACCTGCTGGAGCCCCCTCCATGCCCAGGCTGCCCTGCCAGACCCTGAATTCCAGGGTCTTACACCTGACATGCCATCAGAGCCAAAATGCTGGAGGCCTGTCTGAGGCGTCATTTAAACAGGAGACTCTTCAAACCTGTTGTATAGCCAGGTTTGTTCTGCAACATGGAGCCTAACGATGGAAAACTGCATCTGTGTTTCTGTTCTCCCTACAATCTTAGGTGTGTGTGTGTGTGTGTGTGTGTGTGTGTGTGTGTGAGTGAGAGAGAGAGAGAGAGAGAGAGAGAGAGAGAGAGAGAGAGATTGATTGATTATGGAGAATGTTATGGAGCCATGCGCTACGTAACTGCATTTTGGTCAACAACAGACCGTATATACGACAGTGGCCCCATAAGATTAAGTAGGAGCTGAAAAGTTCCTATTGCCTAGTGACATCATAGTCATCACAACATCGTAGTGCAACACGTTGCTCAGTTGCTTGTGGTGATGCTGGTGAAAACAGAACTGCCGCACCCCCCGTGGTATAAAAGTGGACCACATACACTTATGTACAGTACCTAATAGTTGATCATGATAATTAACAACAATGTTACTGGTTAATGTATTTACTGTATACTGTATGTGTTATTGTTATTTCAGAGTGTAGTCTTCCTACTTACATTTTTTAAAAGTTTGCTGTGAAACAGCTTCTGTGTTACACCAGCAGCAGCCTCATCCATCTCGAGTTTACCAGGTCTCTTGATTGCGTCATCCCTGGTGCTTGATTTAATCTCATGGTGTCTCTCGTACAGTAACACGCTGTACAGGTTTGTAGCCTGGGAGCAAGTGAGTACACTGTGATGTTCACACAACGACGGAATCGCCCATCAGCATGTGTTTCAGGACACATCCCCGTGGTTAAGCTGCGCGTGACTGGGATCCCAGCCTGCGCTGTGTCTTGGTGCCTCTCCGTGCCAGGGCTGTCCTGAGGACCTAATGCGTGCACAGTATCTCACTCCGTCCTCGTAGCAGTCCAGAGGCAGGGTTACTCCCCGCCTCACAGGGGCAGCCTTTGCCTCAGAGAAAACAGGCACTCGCTCGCTCGGAGAGCCAGGGTGCTGAGGCCCTGACACTCCCTGATAGAATTAAAGCCAGGGCCTGAGGCCTAGGCTAAGTGCCTGGCTCACCTACTCATTACTGGCTCTGAATTTGCCAACCCCCAAGCCTCGTGTCATCTTGGTTCACTCTGCTCCACTGGGGAAACCCTGGAGGCATGACTGAAGGTCGTCCTCCTGCTGGGGTGGGTTTGGGTTTTCAAAAGTCGGCAGCCAGGGGTTGTGGTGGGAGGCAGAGGACTGGGTCAGAGCCAGGGCCTCCTGGGCAGAGCAGGGAGCAGGCGAAGTGGGCATCAGGAGTCCGGGTGCAGCACGGAGCAGCAGGAGCGGGCTGTGAGCATGGACAGTGACCCTGGTAGCCTCAGGCACCAAGGCCAGGCCTTACCTCCCGGCATGCCGTCGGGCACCTGCCAGGCAGTGGGAAATATTCTTCCCAGTTGGCTTTCCCATTTGGGAAACACTCAGGCAGTGATCATCCTGGGAGGAGCTAAGAGCTCAAGGTGAGCACATGGGGCCCCAGAAACTCTGCACGCCTCTGCTTACAAGCCACTCATGCCCCCTCCAAACCTCAAGGTGCGAGTGGGAAGCCCTGTCCGGCCACATCAGTTCAGTTAAAGAGGCCACAGAGTCATTGACCCCTCTACTCTCTCACTCATTTCATTCATTTCCCAAGTCATCTGGCTCTTATTTTCTTGCTCCCGCATTCCTGACAGCAAAGTGAGCAGATCCAGCCAATGCCTGGAACACATGTTTGAAAGCTGTGTGCAGAATGAGCTGGGCCGTGGGGGGGACCACCACATGGTTGGATGGGGGCCCTCCCGCCAGCCTCACTCCCTAAACAGGGACCCCTGGACAGCCTGAGCCAGGCCCTTCCCGCCTCCCGCCCCCACCCATCATCTTGTGTACCCCGCTCGCTCGCTCGCTGCAGGCCCCAGATCCCATCTCCAGGGGCTACTGCAGCCGCAACACAACCCTAGGGGTGAAGTGAGGTGAGGAGGGCTTAGCAGAGGCGATGGCCTGCCGGGTGCCCCTCATCTATTCCGCTCGCATGTACGAAGTGCATGTGCCTGCCAGGCCCTGTGCGAGGCAGGGGAGACGGTGGGGAGCTGAGCAGATGGGGCCCCAGCTCTCAGGGAGCTGCCTGATGGGGCTGACAGACAATAAACAACACACAAATAAATAGTTAATTACTGAAGAGTGTGCTTGGTGCTGGAAAGGACATAGCAGGGAGCTGATAGAAATCAGTGGGGCCACGGGTGGAGAGACGCCTCAGACTTCATGCTGACGAAAGCCTTTTCCGAGGCGGTGGTTATGAACCTCGGCCTGCCGAGCGCAGGAACACGGTAGCTGTGAATGTCCTGAGGCCCAAGACGGCGGGACTTGGGGAACCTAGGGAGACAGGTGGGGGCCGAGAGTGGGCGCTGACGAGAGCAGGTGCACACAGGAGAGCCGGAGTTTGGATATTATTCCATGTGCAATTCAGAACTCCGGGAAGGGGTGGGCATTTTTTAAAGGCACCTGTAGCTGGTGGGGTTGGGGTGCCCAGAAGAAGGTGTCAGTTAGGAGGCTGTATTGGTAGTGCCCCCTGCGAGGCATTGGTGCCCTGGCGATGGTGCCAGTCGGGCCTGAGCGGGGTGGCGCGGTGTGTTTTGGAGTCTATCGGGCGGGCTAGATGTGGCCTATCCCACCAGCTACAGGACCAAGTCTGGAATGCTGCCATCCACACTCCGGCCCCCGGAGTGGGAATGGTGCCATGGTTTGGGGTCCCATGCCATTGCTTCTAGTGATCTGTCACACCACACACCTCCCGGGACCTCTTTCCTGCAACGTGGCTGTGAGGGGAGAGGAGGACTGAGCAGGACAGAGGAGGGTGTGGAAGCAACGGATGTTTTTCAATCAGAGGAATTGGAAGAGGACATACAGATGTCTGACAGACACGTGAAAAGATGCTCACCTTCAGTAATCATCAGGGAAATGCAAATCCAAACCACAATGAGATAGCACCTCACACCTGCCAGAATGGCTGTCATCCATAAGTCAACAAACAACAATCGTTGTGGAGGATGTGGAGAAAAGGGAACCCTCCTGCACTGTTGATGGGATTGCAAGTTGGTGCAACCACTATGGAAAGCAGTATGGAGAGTCCTCACAAGATTAAAAATGGAACTGCCTTATGACCCGGCTGGGTACTTAGCCAAAGAAATCCAAAACACTAATTTGACAACATACATGCGTCCTTATGTTCATTGCAGCATTATTTACGATAGCCAAGATATGGAAGCAACCCAAGTGACCATCAACGGATAAATGGATAAAAGGGGGGAGGGGACATCTGTAACTTTCAACAATAAAGATAAATTTAAAAAATAAAAAGATGTGGTACGTATATGCAATGGAATATTACTCAGCCATAAAAAAGAATGAAATCTTGCCATTGGTGACAACATGGGTGGACCTAGAGTGTATTATGCTCAGTGAAATGAGGCAGAGAAAGATAAACACCATAGGATTGCACTTACCTGTGGACGCTAAAAAACAAAATAAACAAACAAAACAGGAAAAAAAAACCTTATAGATACGGAGACCAAATTGATGGTTGCCAGGTGACGGAAGGTTTGGGGGCTGGGTGGGAAAGGCAAAGGGATTAAAAAGTACAAATTGGTAGTTGCAGAGTAGTCGCAGGGATGTACAGTACAGCATGGGGAATATAGTTAGCAATCTATAATAATAGAAGCGAAACATGCTAATTAGACCGAACAGCCAAATGACCTTCCAGACGTCCTTCTGGATGACCTTCCGGACGAAGTCAGGGCTGCAAGGGCCAAGCCCCTGGCACGAATTTTGTGCATCAGGCCTCTAGTATTATAATAACTATGTTTGGTGCCAAGTGGGTACTAGACTTTCTAGGGTGATCCTTCATAAATGATATAAATGTCTAATCACTATCCTGTACACCTGAAATTAATATAATATTATATGTCAGCTGTAATTGAAAAAAAATTGTTTTAATTATGAAATAAAATCAGAGGAATTGGAGCACATTTCAGAGCTGTGGGAAGGACCTGCCTGAGAGGTGGGCCTGCCTGTGACGGGCCGAGAGGGAGGTGGGCACGGCCCCTGGAAGGTGGAGGCGAGTCAGCTCCTCTGCCTGAACCTGAGGGACCCCAAGAGGAGGTGGGCGCAGGCCCGGGTGCAGGCAGGGGTGTGCCTGTGGCATCGGAAAGATGACGGGGCGTCCATCCAGCGGCTTTTCATTTCTTTGTAAAACAGGGAGCAAGGTCTTTGGCTGAAAGTGAGAAGTCAGCTGTACGGATGTCCAATGACCAAAGCCCTGCCCTGGCCATAGTCTACACTCAGGGGACGCACAGCCCCGTGTTCCATTCGTGGGTATTAGCACCTCATACCTCAGTTTCCAAGTCAAAAATCTTTGTCTCACCTCTCTCCTTCCTGTATGCCCATGCGTCCTTCCACCCCCACCCCCACCATTAAATCAAAAATCAAAAGTCCTGTCTTCCTCACAAGTATTTTCTGACGCATCTCTCTCCATCTCCACTGCCAGCAGGAGTCCAGGCTGCGTGGCCTACACAGGAGCAGCTGCATCGTGTCCCCTCGAATCACTCCTCCACGCCCAGTCCTTCGGGGCCCACCCCTCCACCCCCCTGGGTCATGCCTCGGAGACAAGGCCCAGTGCTCTGTGTGGCCCTGCCTTCTCCCCAGCCTCTCCTGCTGCCGCCCTCCAAAGCCCAGTGATCTTGGCCTGTTAGGAGCGTTCCCATCTTTGCCATGCTCCTCCCTCCACCTTCCTCTCCCAGAAACCATCCCTCCCCCTCTGGACTCAGCCTGGCTTCCCGTCCTGAGTGGGCCCAGCCTTGACCCGGTCCTGTGCTTTCACCTGTGTAATTGTTTCTTAAATACCTGTTCTTTCAAGGAAAATTCGGAGTCCGAGATCTTGCCTCTTGCACTCACCCCTGGGTCCCATTACGTGCCTCCCTGTGTGGCCTCACTCTCCAGACCAGGGGTCCTCAAACTTTTTAAACAGGGGGCCAGTTCACTGTCCCTCAGACCATTGGAGGGCCGGACTATAGTTTAAAAAAAAAAACTATGAACAAATTCCTATGCACACTGCTAAGTCGGCTGCTAAGCAGGACAGGCAGCGGCGGCAAAAACACCCGGTGGGCCGGATAAATGTCCTCGGCGGGCCGCATGTGGCCCACGGGCCGTAGTTTGAGGACCCCTGCTCCAGACTGTGGTCCCAGGTCGGCCGGGAGCAGACAAGGCTTAGTGGAAAGTATGTAGGGTTTTGAGTTGAGAGACCTCCTTCCTGGTTAGTTCCACACCTAACCACTTATGTGGCCTCAAACAAGCCACTTTCTTCTGTTGTCGCCTGTCAAGTGGGAGTGTTCACCCTTTGTCTCACAAACTGTCGAGAAGGTCAAATGCATCATGGGTATGCGATGTGCTTTGCACACCAGAAGGTGAGCACGCCTGTCGGTGGTGCCATGAGTGTTCTCCGTGAGTCCGCGTCTCCGGAGACAAGCCAGCTGGCACCACCAGCAGCACCTGAGCTTCTAAACTCGTCCCCTCCAAGTGCCCGGTGCACCCTAGCTCGGAGCCCTTCACCCCCGGCTGGGCCTCAGGCACCGTCCACACCACACGGCTGCTCAGCCCCACACATCCCAGAGCCCTTATGCTTGCTCGTCCCTCTGCCACAAATATTTTCTCCCCAAGTCTCTCCCAAAATTTGTCCTTGGGGCAGGAACAAGGTTCGATTTCTCTCCGGATGGCCAAACTCCAACACGGGTGGCCCCAGCAGGGATCCGCAGCAGCCTCCTGAAATGAATGTGTTCACCCAGACGTGCGGGATTGTCCTCACCCCCACATGCCCACCCCAGCCCCACAGGGCAAAGGCTCTCCCTCGCCCGGCCCCTCGGCCCCTCGCTTTGGGGCCCATGACAGCATCTAAGCCTTGTGTGAGGGGAGGCCAGTAGCTGTTGGAGGGGGGCCCGCCGGGGGCCGGGACCTCTCTCCCTTTGGTTCTGACCGTGGCCTCTCTGCTTGTGTTTTGCAGGTCCTCCAGTAAGTGCCCTGGATTATGCTCTCTGCTCCTGAAAGATAAGACATTTTGTTCTCTCTCTGTGGCACTTCCTTGAAAATAATACTTAGTTAGAGAGGTGTGTCTTAAAAAAAAAAAAAAAAACAGTCCAGACAGGGGCCGTATCCTTTTAAATTTGTAGATGAACGCAAGCGCAGAACTCAGCGGGCTCCACTTGCCCCTGTGACCATTTTCCTTCCAAGAGAGCCGGCAGGAGCCTGGCTGCCCCGCACCCCGTCCGTCCCCGGCTCCGAGCGGGGCACAGAATGCGAGCACCACACCCACATTGCTAACTGCCCTGCAGCAGTGGGTCTGTTTCCGTGGTTTTTGTCTCACGTGCTTTGGCATCTGGAGCCAAGCAGTTACGCCAGGAATGAGTCGGGCTTCGTAACTAGATTCCGGGCTCCGTTTCTCTTTGCCGAAATCCGTTTGGCTCCCTGGGTTGGGCCGTGGGCCATAAGGGCACTGGGTTTGAGAAAGGTGTAGGGGAGGGGCTGGTGGCCAAGGCAGCATTGAACATCGGGGACCATCCGCCCAGAAACCCGGCTCTTCTCCAAGAAACGCAACGAGCCTATGAGCCGTCGCGCCAGGTTTTCCGAGCCCGGCACATCCTGGCCACTCCATTCCAGAAGCACATTGAGAGCCTGCCCGGTCAGAATGCACCTTCCGAAGGAATTCCTTTCGGATGACTGTTTTAGTTTTTACTTCCGCTTACCATGATTCATTTCCTGATCGGCACCCTTCGGAAGGAATCCGGGCTTCTCGGCGCAAGCAGCGCCCCGCTGAGCCCGAGAGCCAGCCAGCAGGAGTGTGCAGGCTGAGGCCACGGCCAGTTCCCCACAGCTGAGTCGTTCCCGGCGTCACCGGGAAGGTAGTCTGTGTGGACTCGCCGAAGTGCAAACTGCAGAGGGCTGTGGCGCAGGGGCTGTGGACGTGCATTAAACAGATGCAGATCCTGAGGTGGATGCCGCCCTGTGAGACGCTGCCAGGCAGGCCGTGCTCCGAGCATCGGGGACGGAGCATCCCGCGGCAGTCAATGCCGGCCCTGCCATAGCCCTGGCTTCTAAAGCTGCCTTCCTCAGTTCCCCAATCAGGGCAGCCGCAGGAAGCCCTCATCTGCGCTCTAGGCCTCTCGGCGGTTTAGGAGCTTTTTCCTTGGTGGCTGTGACAGCGCCCTTGGGAGCCCGTGTGCCCGTGTGGTCCTCACCACGCGTGGATGTGTGCCCTGGTGGCCCCTGCAGCCTGGCCCAGTGCAGCACGAAGTGGGGTGCTCCATCCCCTAGACTTGTCAGAGCCCTGAGTCCCCCCAAGGGCATCGGTTACCCACCAGCAGCCTCTGCTGCAAACCCATAGAACACTGGGGGAGCAGCGTGGGGCCTGATTGAGTGCTAAGTGCTGCCATATGGTTTTCTGCCGAAAGTCTGATTATTAATGACGTATTAATTACCACAGGGGCAATCAGGACGAGATGGCTACCCGGTAATTTGCCATTTATTTTTTGCTCTCTTTGCCCTTTTCTCTCAAGCCAGTATTCTTCCTCCGAGCCTTTATTTAACTGTCTGCACTCCTCTCTCTCGGCTCCTCAGGGACTCGGGTCTTTCTTGGAGGGATTAGCATTGATCTGCGGGGCTGGCCTGGTGGGAACTGCCTGCCGCTCCCGCTGCCCTGCAGGCAAAGCAGCGCGGCTCTGAGAAGTCGCCTCGGTGTCCTGAGCCCACCCGGCACTGCTCTTCCTGCCGCCCGTCTCCCTGAGCGCAGGGCCCAGCCCACCCTCTCTGTCACCCCTAAGGGACGGGAGACGCTTGCTTCCAGTTTGGCCTTTGTGGTGTCATCCCTTGTCAGGTCCTTTACAACTAAACCTAAAACGTCGCTTATATTGAATCAATGTCCCCAGCCCAGCTGGGGGAGGGCCGTGGAAGAAGCAGGTTGAAAGGTAGCTGGCCAGGGCCGAGTCCTGCTTAGAAGAGTCCAAACGCATCAGCGCAGGGGCGAGCCTGTGGAAGGGGAGTGTGACGGGACCATCGTGTGGGGGAAGTGTTTGTCCTGGGCCTCAGGCCAGGGCGGGAAATGTGGGCTGGTTCAGAGGCCTCTCGAACGGCCACATCTGACCAGACCCTGGTGGTGGAGGCAAGGCGGGGGTCCCGGTCCTGCAGGAGCCGCCTTCCCAAGAGGCTGTGGAGGGCAGTCAGCCCCGAGCATCAGGGAAACTGGGCTTGGATTCCACGCTGGGCTTCCTAGCTGGGTGCCCTCGGGGAAGGCGCGCACCCTCTCTGAGCGTCGGTTTCCTGCTCTGGGAAGTGGGGTGGTGAAGGCCTCCCTCCCAGCACTGGAGTGGGATTCAGTGAGACTGGGGAGGTGACGGTTCTACAAAATGCATCACGAGCCAGGCCCCGTGGGACTCAGTGGGCCTTTGGGATCATTTATCTCCTGTTCAGAGTGGCCCACACGGGGCTCAGAGTAGCGTTTGGGGTCAGCTCCCCCATCGGCGGGCAGCCTGGTGGCACCGGGGGGCGGCCCCCGCCTCCCCCGCAGCCCTCCCGGACGAGGGCCGAGTAAGGATCCTCCGGGGCAGCGAGAGCCTCAGAACCACAGGCTTTTGCTGGAATATTTCAGCCTCAGGTCGTGGGGCGGTTCGCTCCAGCAGCTCAGGACGGAAAGCTTTCTGACAGAACCCTCCAGGCGACCTCGCACCCTTTACACCCAACTGGCTCTTGGCTGTAGATGCCTGTGTCCACAGGGCTGAGAGTTAAAAATAATAACTCACAACAATAACAGTAATAAGGGCCGAAGGTGGTGGCTGGAGGCTGGTGAGGGGGGTCGTCCCTCGGCGCCCGTTGTCTTCTCCTCTGAGCACATGGGGACCCAGGACCCCTCCCTCCCTGGCATCAGAGAGGACGTTGGCTGGTGAGGGGGCGGGCTGTGCGGGCCACAGGCAGGAGTCCGCGTGTGGAGTGAGGCAGCCTAGGGTTGAATCCAGGGACTGAATCACTTGGCCGCCCTAAGTCTCCACTTCCTTCCCTGTGAAGAGGGGAGCCGGGGTTCAGGTGAAGTGAGGTCACTCCTGGAGCACCCAGACATTGCAGGTCACCGCCGACGGTCGCCGGGTCATGGGGTGGCACAGGACTGTTGGGAATCTAGCCTGAGGGGGGTTAGTGTGTGAGATGCTGGGAGCCCAGCCTGGGCCAGAGACGGGGCTCTGAATGTGGGAGTCAGGAGGCCGGGGGACGGACGTGCATGCCGGGGACCATCTGGTGTGAAGTTCGGAGCTTTCTGGGAAGGAGGCAGGTTAGGGCGCTGTTTGCTGGCAGCTCTGGTCAGTGCCTGTGGCCCCTCCAGCTCTGCACCACCAGGAAGCCAGTCACACCTGTGATTGCCCCAGGGCTGGGTCACCCCTTTTCCTGAGGTCACCACGCCCCAGTTTGCAGGCCCACCACTGTCTCCACACCAATCTGGGCCTTTTCCCTGGCAGGGCTGGCCCTGCTCGCCGCCGGGCCCAGGGCGTTTGTGCCTCCAGCCCAGGAGCCAGCCTATACCCCTCCCCCCACTCCCCACTGCGTGCCTCCAAGCACCCTCCGTGCAGCACTGCCTTGGGGGTCGGCCGTTCCATGAGGGCCACAGGGTGGGGCCACACCCCTCCTGGCTCCCCCGCATCAGGGACAGGTGGCCCATGTGGGCAGGAGGAGAGTAGGAGGCTCTCGGGGCTCATGTTTGGAGCTGAAACCCACGCTTGGCCAGTGGAGGGCCTGGCTCGCAGCCTGGGGTCTGTTTACAGGCCTCTCCGTGTGGTCATCCCAGAGGCTGGGGCAAGTTCCCCGGCGCGAGGGGCCCGAGCCGCCTCAGAGGCACCGCGTGTGCTGCGTGTCACAGGGGCTTCCCGGCAGTCAGACCCCAGGCGGGTCCTGGCTCAGCTGTGCACACGCGGGCCAGCTGCTCGGCCTCTCGGAACATGGGAAGATCACACCCACAGAGCTGGAAGCTGGAGGAAAGACGAGCTGGGAGACCATTCTGACCCACCAGCAAGCACTGGCCGTGGTTGGAGACGAAAACAGCTTTGAGACCCTGCAGTTGCAGAAGAGGGGTTTACCTAGTAAACTTCAAAACCAGCCTCAGGGAGGATTTATTTCATTTTATTTTTTTATTTTTTTACTTTGTAGTTTGTGCCTAAAACAAATCACTTCCTGCGGGGAAGTAAGAGCAGGAAAAGAGTCCAGGAGGGCCATGGGGGAGAGTGCCGGCTGCGTTTCTGGATTAATCCAGGCTTGGCCCCGCCCCTGAGCGGGACCAGCTGAAACCAGGTCCATATGTGGGCCTGATAGTGGGGGGCAGGGGAGGTGGACACAGGAGCCGCCCACATCTGTGGGGTGGGGTGCAGACTAACACGGGCTGGGGTCCCCTGTCCACAACCGCCGTGCACAGAGGCTGGCCCGTCTTTCCTGCCGCAAGGGTTCATTAACGGCTCTCTGCTGATGACAATAGAAGCGTGTTTATTATAAAACCTTACAAAACAGAGAAAAGGAAAAAGCAGTCATCCGTGTCCCTGCCACCCACAGACAAGTCCTGTCAATATTTTGGTGTTTGTTCTTCCAGCATTTTCTTATGCACAAGTTTGTGTCTATATTTCTTAGTCTAAAACTGCGATTACAGTGGACAGTTTTTTGTAGCTGATGTTTTTCACTTAATGTATCATGAGATTTTCCCACATCATTAAGAATTCTTATAGGATGTAATAGCTACATCGTATTTTATCATATGTAATTTACTTAACCCGGTTCCAAGTTATAGTATTTATAGTGACAATTTTTCACCCTGCAGTCAGCATCCTGGGAATAAATCTAGACTTACTTCCATGATTATCTCCTTAGGATAAGTGTCTAGAAGTTGAATTGCTGGACCAAAGGGTTTGCACATGTTTCAGGCTTTTGATGTGTATTGCCAAATTGCCCTCCAGGAGGCTGTACTAATTTACATTCCCACCAACAGCGTATGAACGCTACGTGTTTCCCCAAACCCTGGCCAACTGTGGGTATTATCATACTTTTAAATCGATGCCAATATGATAAGTTAAGAAATAGATGTGTGTATGTATGTATCTTGTTTTAATTTAGGGTGTATTTTCATTAGAAGTGTAGTTTGAGAGATTAAACTAGTTTTGAAAGGCTTCTGTAAGTCTAACTGCCACCTGCTGGTAGAGTTTGGAATTGCAGGCACAGCATTTACTAGTAATCGGCAGGTTTAAGAGCTTTCAGATCCCAATTGGTCCAGGGACTGCAGACAACATGGTATCGGCAGCATAAAGGAATTTTGAGCTCAGAACATGGTGAGTCCAAGATGGGACCGGCAGAGGAGCACTGGGCACAGCATTCTTGCATTTTGGAGCAGAAATCAGCACTTACATGGATAAAGTGACTTAGCCATCTCATGACTAGGAGGCTTGGCTCTGTCTGTTCAACAAATCTGTAAGGTATGCCATGCCCTGTGCATTGCAGCCCACAAAGATGAATCAGACCCAGTCGCAGTCCTTGAGGAGCCATGGGGGGGGGGGGGGGGGGACACAGCCAGTTTGCCATGGGACAGAGAGGGAGGGATGTTCAGGTGTCACTGTGAATTTCCTGCAGGTTTCTTATCACAATCCCCATTTTTCTCTCCAAACTCCGGCTTATGCATAAGATGAAAAAACTTGTCTCTCATGCAGGACTCCATCTTGCCTATCCCTTGACTTTGGTCCAGGAAACATTAGAACTCACATCATCTCCTATTTACAAAGCAAAATCCTCACGTTTCCTCTCTGGCATTTGACCTTTCGGGCCCTCACCATTTAACTTTAGTGATTTTCCGGTTTATTTTACACCTTCAGAATGCAATTTGAACATTTCTTGGGGGGAAAATGTGTATTTGGTAACATTTCCCAGGGTTTAAGATGTCTCTGCATTTGGACAGATGAGGAAGGTGTGAGGCTGTGAGGCCAGAGGTGCATGGGCATCGTGGAACGCAGCACATGCCGGGGGGCTGTGGCCCTGGGGTGGGGAGTGGGTGTGTCATCTCGTCCACCAGTGACTCTGCGCAGGTGCTTTTCCGGGTCTTTGGGCCAGCACCAAGCAAGAGAGACAAGGCCTCTCCCTGTCGTGGGGAGGAGAGACGCAATAAGCAAGTAAACAAATAAACCAACAAGATAGCTTCAAACCATAACACGTGCCAGAAAGAGAATAACGCAGGGACGGGATGCGAGTGCTGGCTGCGTGGATGAGTGGGTTTAAATTGGAAATTGGATTGAGTAATCAGAAGGCGCTTGGGGAAGATGGCATGTGAGCTGAGACTTAAATGATGTAAAAGATACAGTGATCTTGTGGGGAAAGGGCTCCTGACAGAGGAAAGTGCACAAGTAATGAGTTGGGAACAAGCTTCATGTGTCCCGGGTGCCCTGTGTCCAGCGAGGCCATTGTGGCTGGAGTGAGCAAGCACGTGATGGGAAGATGCTAGAAGGAAAAGCCAGGGAGGTCTCCAGGGCTCCATCGAGTAGAATCTTGGAGGCCACGGTGAGAGGTGGGAGGCCAGAAAACCTTGGCTCTGTATTCCTAGAAACCACTTGTCCCCAGAGACATAGCGTGGAGCCAAGGGCTCAGAGAGTCTCCCTCCAGAGGAAACCGGAAGAAATGACTACCCCCTCCCATCCCCCAAAGCCCTTCCATCGTGCCAGGGAAGCAAGTGCACCTACTGAGTGCTTGCTGTGTGCACGCTCTCCCGTGCTCGCCCCCTGGGAGGTTGATGGTGTCGGCCCCACTTGACAGACAAGGAAGCTGAGCTCAGGGGCTGTCGGGGCTTGGCTGAGACACAAGCCCACCGGCATGAGAAAGCCCAGTTAACACCCGGGCTGCCGTCTCTCCTCCATCACAGGGACTGCCAGCAGCAAGCAGGTCTAGAGTGAATGTTCCATCTCTCCTCCTCACCTTTTTCTTACCTGGCCCTGGAGCTCTCCCCGTGCACTGTTGTCCACCTCATTATGAAGTTGTTAAGACCCTTTCTTGCTCTCCAAAAAACACACACACACCAAAAAAAAAAGTTTAACTTAAGGAAGAATCCGTTTCTCCATTCCACCTTCTCTGCTGTCCCTCACTCATACACCTGTGTCATAGTCATTACTAGAAATTAGGAAGAAAAACATCCCCCTCATGATGAAATGTCAGGTCCTGTCCTATCAAGGAGCAGCTGCGTGGAGCAGAGCCAAACAGGGGACCACAGTTGTGATGGAGGTCCCGCCCCTGCCCTTAGGTGGTCACTTAGCCTTTCTGGGCTTCTGTGTCCACCTTTGCAAAGTGTGCGGCTTGGCCTGGATGAAAACATTAGGAATCAGATCTGCGCAGCACTTCCGTTTCAAAGCCCATCCCATCCCTGTGCGTTATGATTTGTACCCATTTCGCGGATTGAAAAACTGAGGTTTATAGTAGCCATGCCACTTCCCCAGATCTCACAGTGGCAAATATGTGGGCCTGGCTTCCTCCTGCAGACCCCTGGGGCCCAGATGGTGGTCTGTCCTACCACCTGCCTGGAGGGGGGCGGGAGAAGCTGCGGAGGGTGAGCGAGGCCTCTGGGAACCGAGGGCGGCAGCAGCACGGGTCTCCTGTCTCTCAGCCGCCCCATATGTGACACTTGAGAGGACGCTGGGGGAGCACACATTGTTTCTGCAAGTGCTCGGAGGTCCCCACTGATTTGGGCCCTGAACGACTTGATTAAGTGGCTTTCTGGCCCGGCCACCTCTATTGGGATTCTGACCACAGATAAAATCCTGTCACCCACCCATCCCACCCACTGTCCTCCAGTGGGGAGGGCTGCTGCCCACAGAGGAAGAAGCGCTAACTCTGCCTGGGCCAGGGGAGGCCTCACAGAACAGGGGCCTTTGAGGTCTGTCATGAGGGATGAGTAGGAGTTTGGCAGGAAGACAAC
Organism: Eptesicus fuscus; assembly: GCF_027574615.1. Taxonomy (NCBI): domain Eukaryota; kingdom Metazoa; phylum Chordata; class Mammalia; order Chiroptera; family Vespertilionidae; genus Eptesicus; species Eptesicus fuscus. Next base: position 69,823,534 of record NC_072478.1, read on the forward strand.
ATGGAGCACAATGCAAGCACCATATACACGGCAGGGGGTGCTAGCTAGTCCCACGTGCCCTGGGATGGGGACTCTGGAGGGCACAGGGAGAAGAGAGAAGGTGATGCTGAGTGAAGAGCCCCCACCCGCCCAGCAGAAGAGTAGCGAGGCCGGGAAACCCCGCCGTGACATGGACAGATGTGCATATTAGGAAGCCTCCCTGCTCCAGGGCAGAGCCTGTAGAAAGGGGTCCAGGTAGGAGGCGGTTGCAATAATCGGCAGCTGAAGCCTGAATTAAGGTGAGGGACCAGAACCAGCACTCCTCACGCCCAGCAGCACCAGCCGCCCGGCACGGCGCCCAGGACCCATCTGGCTAACTGCACAGGAGTCGTGGGGAGCGGGAGCTGCTCAGTGTCTCCGGAGCAGTAATGGGAGCACCGACAGCCGGGGCCCTGGGTCGGCAGACGCTCCGAGCTGAAATGTGACCCGTGCGGCAGGGCCTCAGCCTGGGACCAATTTCGAAATGAATGACTCAGTTTGACTGTTTGGAATTAATCAAGTGAACAAAGAAGGACCACAGAGCAGCACACATTCAAATTTCTTGCACTCTCGTGGTTTCAAAAACAGCTTTGATTGTAAAAATGTAATGAGTTAAATGATTCTCTGGGACATCGCAGATTCATCTGTTTTTAGGGTCTGACATCCTACATCTCATTCTAATCTGACCCCTGCAGCGCTGCTCCCCAGCTCTCCGGATCCCGGTGGAGCGGGAACAGGATGAAAGCAGATTTGCCGAAGTGAAAGCCCCAGATTGGAGCCGGGGAGACAGCCAGGCCCTCGGGAAAGGCCACCACGCGGGCCTTTCCTCCCCAGGTGTTCACTCACTCGGACCTCTTGCCTTGTGCACATGCTGGGTCCCCGGCGTCCCCTTGAGTGTGGGGCAGCTGAGAGACAGGAGACCTGAGCTGCTGCTGCTGCCCTCAGTTCCCAGATGCCTTGCTCACCCCCTGCAGCTCCTCCCCTTCCAGGCGGTGGCCAGGGCGCCCCCAGCCCCTGTTTCAGCCTCTGTGGTGCCTGCTCCCAAGTCCAGCTCTAGGAGAGCAGGTCAGGCCTTCTGGGTGTGCCTGTGACGGCATCTTTGCAGAGAGGGACCCTCCAGACTGGTGGCTGGCTGACCTCTTCCCGCTTCCTCAAGCAGCAAAGCACCTCCCCCATTGCACGGAGAGGGTGCTCACAGACCCGCACCGAACTCAGGTACTCCGGATAATACTTGCGAGAAAGCAGGTATTTTGTCATGAAGCTGGTCCACCCAGCTTCTCCTGAAATCGGGGACTGGACCCCTGTCCCGTCCACGCGGTGGAGAGAGACTGGGCTTTGGGGCTCTGTAGACTGTGTGACCACAAGCACGTCCCTAACCCTCCCTAGCAGTTGGGGGAAGGCTAGCGCTGTGCACACAGGCTGGGTTCCTTGACAGTTCCTGCCGCTGTGATGATCGCTGACCCCAGCAGGGGGCGCCCTGGAGGCCGAAGGAGTCCCTCTCTAGCCAGTGTCCCCAATGCCCAGCGTCCTGGCTGCACCCCCAGGCCCGGGGCTGAACGCAGCAGTCAGTGGCGCCTAGAGCAGCCTTCCCCGGGTCGAGAGCGCCCTCTGGTGGTCCCCGGCTGGCCCTGGAGACAGTGGGAAACCACGTTCTTTCATAGGGCCGTCCGCTTGAGGGTTCATTCAACAAATACTTATTGTTTTCTCACTACATATGAGGGACTTTGGTATTTGAGATACTATCTCGAGAACTATATCTAGGGGCCCTACCCCCATGGAGGCTGTGGTTGGGTTGGAGAGAGAATCGGAATTCACCTCCCTATGCACAGTGGTCAAGGCCAGGAAGGTACAGGTTGCTGCAAACTATGAGTACTATAGGGGCCCAGCCTACTGGGCTCAGGGGGAGGAAGGGAGGGACGAGCCAAGGTCAGAAGCTGGGTAGGTGCTGACAAGTGGGGAGCTGCGGGGAGGGGGGTGTCCAGAGGTCGGAGAGAGAGGGCACTCCCAAGGCAGGCCAGGCTGGCGAGGGAGCAGACATAAGGGTGGAGGCGACAGGAGGCAGCCCTGGGAGCCCAGCCTCAGTGAGCCAGGTGACTGCTCCCCAGGGGCCACACGGTGGAGGGAATGCGAAGTGACACCCAGGCCGGGGAAAGGCAGACTGACACAAAACCCGCAAACCCATCAGGCTGCCCGGGAGCAGCTTCCCGTCACCGAGGTGTGCAAGTCGGGGCTGCACGCCCACCTGTCAGGAAGGGTGTGTCATCTCCCAAGATGCGGGGAGCTGTTCCACTAACGGGGCCGCTCAGACCCACACGCAGTGGGACGGGATGGCACCCGCCCAGCGTGGGGAGCCTGGGGAGGGCACTCCTAGGCACCCTCGGAGCCAGGCCAGTGGTGGCACTGGAGCCTCAGGGCCAGTCACTGTGGAAGGGGAGGTGTCGAGAAGACAGCAGTGGGTCTGTAACTGAAGCTGTGCTGTGGGATGAGGGGGGTTGAGGAAGGCTTCTCAGAGATGGCATGTGGGTCTCCAAGGAGACGGGGGTGTGGGGGAGGCTCTGCCCAAGGGCGGTGGGGGAGGTGTGCCCGAGGGGGATGGTGAGGTGAGAAGCACTCGGGGCTCAGGCCTGAGACTCAGGTCGTATCCCCAGCCTACGTGGCCATGCTCTGCCTCTCCGAGCCTCAGTTTCCTCATCTGTGCAATGGGGATACTAATGGCACCTGCCTGGCAGGGCTGTGCTCAGTGTTGGCAACATCCAGATGACAAGGCAAAGGGGTGTGTCTTTTAGCTCCACCCCATTTCCTGGACTCTCCCCCCAGAGCTGGCCCAGTGAATTACAGTCACACTCACCAACGTGCTGGGTGCCATGCTCCAGGTCGGGCACTGTCATCTGTGGGGGTTCGTCTCATCCACACCCCGCCCACTTTCCAGAGAAGTTGTGCCGCTCGCTGTGAGGTCTGCAGGGCAGGGATGTAGCACTCAGGGCGTCCCTGCGACTTCGGAGGGCGGGAAGGCTGGCCGTGTGGGGCAGAGGCAGGGAGGCTGGTGGAGGCTGGTCCAGGAGAGAGGCCCAGTCCTAGGCAGGGGCGGGTGGGGGACCAGAGAGAGGGCCACAGTGTGGAGAGATGGTTCAGAGCCAGGATTGCAGGCTCACAAGCTCATTATTGCCTTGCAGGGGCAGCCAGGTGAAGAAAAAAGTGAGGCTGGCTGGGTGCAGGAATGGGGGGAACGGTGGGGCCTGGGCTGAACTGGGCGCACATGCCCCGTCTACTGGTGGTGCCGCAGTTCAGCCCATGCAGATCGATCACTGCATCTTCCAATGTTTCCAGAGAGGCTACAAATCCAAGGTTTACATGATCCTTGCAGGTTCATTCCCAGTGGGTGACAATTGTGTGGTCTGTGGAACCAAGGAGGGCCCGCGGCCCAGGGGCAGCTCGCAGAGAGGCCCGACGATCAAACCTGAGAGAGGCCGGAGGGAGACGCTGAGGGCCCCAAAGACTAAGGCTGGGGTAGAAGGTGCAGAGCAGAGGTGTGGCCCGGGCATGGCCAGGGCGGCGGGGTCCCTGCAGAGCACTCCATACCTCCATGTCTGCAGCCAGCTGTCCGGGTCCCCCTGTGCCCCGAGTCCGGGAGACGCCGGGTCCCAGTCGCATCTTCTGAGTTGTGCTGTCCCAGGAAGGCTGCCTCCATCATGCCACCCGGGGACTGTCACCCTCTGGTAGCTGCGACTCCGTCCTGCTAGATCGCCATCCCAGCAGGTGGCCACCAAAACGGGTGCCCGGCCTGTCTGCTGCGTCCGGTGTCTCCCATCAGACCCACCCGAGCTGCAGACATCGGCCCTGAGGCGGCTCAGACAGACAGACAGCCTGCCTCACTGGCCCACCTCCCATCCTCCCACACCCACGGGGAGTCCATGACCCCCTCCCCCCCCCCCCCATCCGGGAACAGTTTTTCCTGAGACCTGACAGGGTAATTATGTAACAGGCACATGTGTAATCTAAGCAGGTATGGGAGGGCCGGTTCAAAGGCATCGCACCACCTCCTCTAGCGTGATGTATAATGTGGACACTCGGGTAATTGCTTCCAGCACACGGAGCGTGCTCTCTCCCAAAATAGAAGCCAGCTGGCTTCCCGGCCTCTCGGACCCGCCGCGCCGGGAGGGACCTGGAGATGTGCTAGGCCAAGGGTTACAAACCCAGATGCCCCTGTGCGCTGGCACGTCGCCTCCGTGGGGCAGCGGGCCAGGCGTGAGGCGTCGGGAGGGGCAGAGCCTGTGGCCTGGGCGGGTCCCGCTGAGGGAGCACTTGGCCCTGCAGATCCTGCCAAGCATGGAGGCCCCGGAAGTCGAGGTCTTCAGCTTTTCCAGAGAAGTCCAAACTCCGGATGTTTATGTGAAATGTCACGATTTTAAAATGTAGCAACTACTTCGGTCAGTTGTTTGTTTTTGTTTTTGTTGTTCTAACTGCACGGACCAAATCAAACCTGGCTCGGGGCCCAGCCTTTCCCTGCACAGATGAGGAGGGGGAAGGCGGCAGCAAGGGAGGCCAAGGAGCGAGTGAAGGGCAGATCCCCGGATCCCAGCTACAGCCCAGCATCCCCTCGCCTGCGGGGAGGCTGGGGTGCACTTGGTGACTGCAGAGCCCCCCTGCAGAGTGCCCCAGGCCCCGGGGAGGGGTCTCTGGGAGGAGCCGGGTGCCAGGCTGTGCACCAGGGCTCCAGCTGCAGCCAGGCTGGACCTCAGAGGAGAGGGTCCTTCCTTCCCGTTCCCAAAGGCAGGAGGCAAGTCTGGAAAATTGCTCCGCCCCACAGTCTTGCTGTGGCCAGCATGTGTGCAAACAGCCTGGCCTGGGAAATCAGCACCACATGGAACCGGTCCACCCCGAGGGCCTGCCCCCCCCCCCCCCGCCCCCTTACACGCTGGCGGCCCTAATGAGAGAGCCTTCACACAGGAATGTGCACGGCCGGGCCGGGCCCCGGGCCCCAACAGCCTTGTAATTTGATGAATTGTCAACATCTGGGCCGTAATTACTGGGCCCCGGACTGATAATCCTGGTAAGCCCCTCATCCAGGGGCCCCTTCCCGGTGCATTTCAAGGCCTCCGTCCCCTGGCAGAGCCATCACCATTAATTACAACCAGAAAGCAGGACCGTCACCCAGCTCCGGCTGGTCTGAGCATTGACTGCTGTCTGCATCCAAACACAGCCAGTTTATTGATTGAGTTCAGTTCCACAGATAACTCGCTGCTGGGTCAGGAGGCTGGAGCCCCCGGCCGGTGGGGGGACCTCAGCCAGCCCCTCTGCTGCAGCCTCCTCCCAGGCTCCGTTTCCCAAGGGACATTGGGACGCTCAGCTATGGAGCCAGTATGCCCCACGTCCCAGACTGCTTCCACCGAGAAACCTCCCCTCCTTTGCCACCTTATTAATTTTTCTCCAAGGACGGCCCTGTGGAATGCTGCTCGGGAAATACTCCACGGTGTGAGGAAGTGAGCAGACGCACAAGGCAGAGCTGGTGTCCCCCTGCTGGCCGCTTGGAGGGCCACACACAGTCACTTCCCAGCACTCCCCATCCCAGGGCCAGGGAAGACCCCAGTTCTGTGTCAGCTTGCCTGTAGGGTCTCCTGCCTCCGGTTGGTCTGAGAGGAGGACTCGGAGGAAACTGGGGACTGACTGGGATCCGGGGAACTTGTCATTTGAGAGGAGACGGGCATGACCTCCATCTTACAGATGAGGAAACTGAGGCTCAGGGATACTCTGGTCCCTGTGGGGGGTAGGGACTGCGCAGCAGGGGCGGGTGGGGAGGACGGGGCGGCGGGGGGGGGGGGGGGGAGGGCTCCGCCTGCCTGACCTGCTTCTCGAGTGCAGCCCCAGGCCTTGTTTGCTTCTCACGTCCTGAGAAGCCCTGGGTCACAGCTGGCCGCACAGGGATGGAGATGTGCGAAGCCAACACAGGCATACCCCTGCTGGGGAGAGTTGGTGGGTGGTAAGGATGCTCCAAAGGGTGGGCTGGCTCTCCCGGGGCCACACAGCAAGCATGTCTGTGTGACCCAGCACTCCCTCTGGCAGAGGGTCAGGGTGGAGGAGGGTTCAGATAGCCCTGCCTGGGGAGGATCTGCTTTGTGGGGGAGACAGATGTACCAGGAATCCCAAATGGGAGGCAAGGCCTGTGAGGCTCTGTCCCACAAGTCCCCCAGGACGGCCATCTGTCCCCCCTCTACCCTGTGCTGCAGGAGAGGGAGCGTCGCATGGGGAGTAGGGCTGATTTTAGTCCTTGGACAACCCACTGACTCCGCTGCTTCATCTGTGAGATGGGGCCATGGGGCCAGCCTCCCAGGGCTGCTGTGAGGGCAGGTGCCATGCGGTCTGGCAGGCCTCGGGCAAGTCTAAAGTGAGGAACATTCATGAGAGTCTCCTCTGTGGCCCCCAGGGACAGGTGCCTCCACTGGACTTTACCAGGGGCACCTTGAAGGCGTCACACCATCCAGGCCCTGAGGCCCATCAGCGGCCGGTGACCGCTGTGCGACCCTTTGTGTCTTCCCTCCGGCACACGAAGAGCAAAGAGCCTTAGTTAGCTCTCGGCTGCACCCTAGTCTCTTTTCTAATCCACGCAGATTCATAGAGGGCAGATTTGGGGCTGCATTTTGGGCTCAGTTCAGCAGGACTTACGGACACACCCAGGGCCTGGGCACAGTCTCCGGTGGCGGCCACACTGGCCAAGGTGGCCGGGGACACCTGGGCAGGCGAGGCCCAGGAGGCAGTGGGAGGGAGCAGGGAAGGTCTGACAGCGGTGTGCAAGGGCGGACTAGAGGGGCGATCGTGGCTGGACGCCAGGGAGTTCACCGCAGGGTTTACGTGCAGAGAGAACACAGGACGGAAGCGCCGTCCAGCTCCAGCCCAGCTCCTGGCTGTGTGGCCTTGGGCGAGCAAGGTCTTCCCCTGGCTGGGCCCGTCTCCTGCTCTGCAAGATGGGGCGGTAACACCTGCCTCAGGGCTGTTGTGTTGATTAAGACTAAGTGTGTGGGTCACTAGGACACACAGGAAGGGACTTGGGCCCCGGGTAGGTTGTGGCGGCAAGAAGGCTGGACCTGAGTGAGAGGTCAGGGTAGAACCCCCCATGGGACCATGGCCTAATCACCTGCAGAGGCCCTACCTCCTAACATCATATTGGGGCTTAGGGAACACATACGTTCAGTCCAAAACAAATTACAAGTGGCAGAAGCTCAGTTCAAGCTGGCTTAAGGGAAAACGTATTCGCAAAGAGAAGAGTGCCTGGTGGTCTCAGCTCCAGCCCTTTGCCCTATCTCTCCACCTCTCCGCTCTGCTTTCCTCTCTGTTCCCTCTTTCTCAAGCCATTGGTGCCCCAGGAGCTCCAGGGGAGAAAAGGCTGAGCTCCATCGGGTGAAAAGAGCCCTCTTGCCCAAAAGGGCCACCTTCCAAAGCCCCCGAACCAATCACCCGAGCTGAGGGAATGCGGTCACCGGCCCAAGCCCGTGGGTGGAGATGGGGGTGGTTTTGGAGGAGAAATGGGGCTCTGTGCCTAGACCCAAGGAAGGGAGCAGCAAACAGAGGGGGTTCTGGGCAGCCAACAACACCTAGATGCTCCCACCCCAGATCTGTGTGAAACGTACCCAGACCACGGGCGTGGCACAGGCTTTGGACTGTTGTCACCCAATAGTGTCTTCTAGGTCTTAACACCCAGAGGAAACGCCTTGCCCGTGTGTAACCTCTGCTCTCTCTTTCTCGTTTTCCAGGGGCCTCTGGGTCTGGATGGAAAGCCAGTAAGTGATGACAGGGCCGTTTGAGGTGGTCCTGGGATGGGTGGTCCTGGGATGGGTGGTCCTGGGATGGTGGGCACAGTGGGGTTGGGAGTGACCATGGGGCGCCAGCGAGAAAGATCTACTGAGAACCTGGCTCAGCGCACAGAGAAGCCATTTGGGCATCAAACTTAAGTTCAAGTCCAGCTCCCCCATCTGCTGACTGTTCAACCTTGGGGAGGCCTCTTCACCTCCCTAGCCTGAGGCTTCTTACCTATCAGAGAGGCACATTAACCCTCCCCACAGTGATGGCGATGTGAAGGACTGCAGACAGCACTGTCCCTGCCGCTGGTCAGCCCTCCAAGCACACAAGCCCCTCCCGGCAGGCCCCAGGCACAGAGCGTCCCCAGGCAGTCTCAGTACTTTCATGGTGGGCATGAGGCTGAGGAGTTCTCAACACCTGGGTCAGGAGCCTGCGGTCCACAGGCGTCCTCAGCAGAATTAATAAGATGCACAGGTGACAACATAGTTAAATAAATAATTGGATGGGTGGATGGATGGATAGACGGAACAGTCAAAGTAGGTAATGAATCGATGGTTGCACAAATAGTTGGATGCATGGAAGGATAGGTGGATGGGTAAATGCATGATGGTTGAACAGACAAGTGAAGAAATGAATGAACGGACAAATAATTGAATAGTTGATTCATAATGTGTGCATTATTAAAGGATGGAGGAAAGAACCTGGGTGGCCGAATTGTTGAATGAATGAACAAGCAAATCCACTACTGGTTGAAGGGATAGTGGACAGTTTGGGGAGGGATGAAGGCCAGTGAGCCGGTCAGTCCCTGACCAACGGTGCCAGCCCTCACCGCAGGGACTCTGAGCCCCACAGTGTGCCTTGTGGCTTGGCCTTCCTAGAAGGCCTGGTAACTTGGCAGCACTCAAAGAAAGACATTCCCCTGTAGCCAGAGGGTGAAGGCAGCCGCCATGGCCTGTATGGAGCCACTCACACGCACATACCCCAGCCTCCACGAGCAGTGGCTCCTGACCGGCACCCAGCACAACGGGCTGAGCAGGGAGAGCTCTGCTCTCTGCGGGGAGTGACTAGCATATGTGCCTCTGTGCAGAGAGGATGCCAGTGACCTCCAGTCCCCCGTGTCCCTCATGCTGAGGACTGAGATGTGGTGGTTCCTGGGGGTCAGCACGGGCAGCCTCCTTAAGGACTGACAGTCGTGTGTTTTCCACTCGGCCGCCCCCCCCCCCCCCGCCCCCCTCCCCCGCTCTGCTCAGCCTCAGGCCCTTCTGTACGCAAAGCCTTAGGGAGACGGCAGGGGCCAGCCTAGCCCTCCTCACTCACTGCTGTTCTTTCTCCACCTCCTTCTCCAGGGACTTCCAGGCCCCAAGGGAGAAAAGGTAAGTGATGCTGGAGGCTGTGCAGACACAGGAGGCTGAGGAAGGATGCCAGACACCTGCCTCCAAACCCCAGTTCCAGAGTGTGACCGTGGGCACGTCACATCCCCTCCTGGGGCTCAATTTCCCCATCTATAAAATGGGCAGGTAGTGCCTACCTCCTATAATGGCTATAAGGCTTACATTTGACCATTTAAAATGCCCAGAAGGTTAAATCTGAGTTCTCCAGACACCACAGTATAACAAAACTCAAAGCAGTCTGCCCAGTCATTAATCATGAAGGGGGGGGGGGGGGGGGGGGGGGGGGTGCGCGGTGTCAGGAAAGCCTGGGGGGTTGCACAGTGACTGTGGATGGCACTCTTTGTGGGGAGGACACCCCTGCCAGGAAAACAGATGGCAGAGAGCTGCCCCTGGGATCCTCACAGCCCCTTACCAGAAGGGCTTCCTGGCATTTGGTGCTAAATGTCACAGCCACAGCCCTGGAGGGCTGGGACCTCTGAGTGCCTCATAAGAGAGCAGGAGAGAGGGGAAATGTGTGTGTCCCAGGGCTGACCCAGGTGTGGCAAGACTGACTGGGCACTTCCAGGGAAGAGCTGGGCTGGGCCACATCCACACCCCAACTCCACGGGGGTCACTTAGTTTCCGCCGGCCCGTGTTCTAGTCCCGCCATGAGAGCTGAGCAAGGCACAGCTGTGTGGCGTTCGGCATGTCGCCCGCTCTGTGGGCCTCAGGTTCTCCATCTGTAAATGTAAACCCGCCTCACGGAGCCATGGGAAGACTGTCCAGGGTAACAGTCTGTGTTTTTTGTGGACAATGAGACCCTCGTGCGGCTGGCAGGTGCAGTGATTGCCTTCCCGCTGGTTCTGGCTGATGCCACTGAGTCGCAGAAATGATGAGGGCAGGGACTTTGAAACCAGAGAGAAACTGGTGTCCTGGCATCTATCGCTGCATAACATATGACCCCCAAACTTGGAGACTTAAAACAATCAAGTAATTATAATTCCTGACTGTTCCGTGGTTCAGGGATTCTAAGAGGGCACAGTGGGAGCGGCTTATCCCTGTTCCGCCATGTCTAGGGCTGGCAATAGGTAACAGACCACCCTGGAATCTGCTCGCGGTGTGACCTTGGGCAGACTACTTAGCCCCTCTGTGCCTTCATTTCCTCATTGGAAATGGGCGGGGGCGGGAGCGGGGGAGAATAGAGCCTGCATGTGATTTTTGATAGAGTGGATGAGACCATGTACATGACACTGAGCGCAGAGCTGGGTATATGTGAAGTCATCAAGCGGTGGTGACATATCTCCCTGTTTTTTGTTCCCAGGGTGTACCAGGAGACTTTGGACCCCGGGTAAGAACTGAGCAAGACCCCCTCCCCCACCTACACAGTTTGTTTTATATTATAACTAGAGGCCCAGTGCACAAATTCATGCACGGGCAGGGTCCCTCAGCCTGGCCTGCGATTGGGGCCAATCGGGGCCATCTGGCCCAGACCCAATCGGAGCTGATCGGGGTCGGCGAGGGGGAGGGACCAAGGGAGGTTGGCTGTGGGAGCGCAGTGACCACCAGGGGGCAGCTCCTGTGTTGAGCACCTGCCCCCTGTTGGTCAGTGCATGTCATAGCAACCAGTCAACCGGTCGTTTGGTCTTTGGTCGCTTAGGCTTTTATATATATAGATAAAGCATGCCCTACAGCTTATCACAGAAGGAGAGTGAGCAGCCCCGCCTCCCGCCCTCAGTATATCCTGCTTCAGGGTTTCACTGAAATGGCCGCTGGGTCTGGCACAGATGGGAAGTCTCTGCCAGACGTCCCATAGCACGTATCCCTGTGGATGGGCAGACAGGGGGCCGGCCCTGGTCTCAGACCAGAGACTGACCTTCCTGAGGACAGCCAGCACCCCAGGAAGAGGAGGGCTGTAGGGTCAGCAGCCCTGAGCCCAAGCTCAGCTCTGCCACTTACCAGCCAAGTGACCTTGAGCGAGTCACTTTCCCCTCGAAGGCTCCGTTTCTCTAACTCTAAGTGGGGGTGACAGCTTCTACCCCAAGCTACTGTGGTGAAGATTCAATGCAATCATAAAAGTGGGTACCCAGCAACCCACATGGAACAGTAGATGGGAGCCTCAGCCAGACCACCTTGGCCCTCGGTGGCCCCAGGCCCCAGGACTCAGAAGCAGGGGTTTCCTTCATGCAGAAGCAGGGGTTTCCTCAACAGAAGCTGAAGCAGAGTGGAGACCCAGGTGGGATGGGCCTGCAAAAGTAGGTCTTGGCCGAGGGTCACTTAGTGGCCCTCTCCGTCTTTGCCACAGCCTGGGCGGACAGCGGCAGCAGCCTCACTGCAGAGGCTGAGAGGTAGGCATCAGCTGCCCAGAGAAAGGCAGGAAATGGCATATTCACAGTTGTTTTTAAGAAGGTTGTGGGGTGGAAATTGTAGCCAATGGCCGGGCACCCACGGCAAGCAGCTGCCTAGGCTGGAGGTGGGCATGGAGCAGAGGCAGGCACTGTGCATGGGGGGATGAAAGGAAAGGGGGCTGTGCACGGAGAGCAGGGCTGGGGTGGGTCCCTGTCCCAGCTCTGCAACCTCATGACTCTGAGGGTGGTTGTGAGTCCAGAGCAGGGACGAGGGCTGGCCAGGCTGTTTCCCTAGAGACCCAGCTGTTCTGTGCTGAGCCTTTGACAGGAGGCCAGAGGCAGGGCCACATAAAGCTGGTGAGAAGTCCCTGCAGCCAAATAAAGGACGCCTTTGAGCTTGGTGGCTGCTGAAAAAACCCCTCTGCTCACTTTCTGTCGGATGTAGAAGCTGATCTTTCCACCCCTCAGCAGACGAGAATTCCCCCAGCCCTGGTGTAGCTGCCGAGCAGACCTCCCCAAGCCCCACCCCTCTTCGCAGGTGAAAAACCCTGTGAAACACCTCCAACCCTGAGAGTGACTCAAACCACGGGTCACCATGTCTCATCACCCCTGGCTGGCTGGGTCTCTCCTGTTGCAAGAGGGGCTGTGGGGCCTGGAGTTGAGGCGGCTGTTGGCTGGGAGTTGGGCTTCCTCGAGGGGCCTCTCGAGAACATTTTGAGAAGCAGGAAGCCAGGACTGCCAGGCCGGTGAAGAGCCATACACAGCATCACCGCCCCTGCACCCTAAGGGTCGCATCTGTCACAGGGCTCGCTCAGAGTCCGTGGGGGACGGGGAGAAACAGGCCCCAGCTCTTGGGGAGTAGCAAGGTCACACTGCAGAGGACCCTGTGGGACGGAGGGAGCGTAGCGGCCCCTGTGAGCATGTGGTCCACCCCCCGCTACCCCCCATCACAGGCTGCCTTCTGTGGCAGGGGAGGTGGCTTTGCCTCCAGACATAGCCCTGTGGTTTTCTAAATCACCCTCCTGCCTTTCTGACCACACGACCTGTTTGCTGTAGATGGTTTTCCCACGGCTCAATCCAGGCTTTATAAGTAGAGACCATCACGTGTACAATCGCCGCATCCTCAAGGTAGACTGGACGAGTGGCCTGTCTGGGCTGCCGGCTTGCGTGTTCCCCTCGACTCATCAAATTCCCAGGGTTAGACCTCAGCCGTCCGATCCCGGCGGGAGGAGGAGGCCGCGGGCCAGCCTCATTTCCCAAGTAACACAGGGGAAGAACCTCAGAACCTCTCTGGGACCTGCTCAAGTGTCTAAACCCATTTTCTGCCTCAATAAGTAGAGTCCAGGCCCGTGTTTCCAGCATGGGCCCCGGAGCTGGAGTCCGATCCTGTTGGTCAGGACCTGGCCGTGTCAGACTGATGAGATCTACATGGTGGACCTTGAGAGCTTCCGCTAAGCTTTTCGCTGGGAAAGCTAGTGAGTGAGGTCTTAGGGGCAGCTGCTGGAGAGGTGAGCTCTTTCATATCATGGAGCTCATGGATGAACAAAGAGACCACTGCCTCAGTGGCCTGTCCTGGCCCCGTCCCCCTGGTTAAAGGATTACCCTCTCTGGCGCCGGCCCTCCATTTGTAAAACAGGACAGGAGCGGTGCCTGGCCAGATGATTGGGTGAGAGAACCCCAGGATGCCCTGGCTTCTCAGCCCTGGGCACACAGCAGGGTCCACTCCACAAAGGCCTGGTTACGGGAAGGTTAGGCACTGCCGGCACTGTGAGCCGGGCGTCTCCCATTCCTGTGCCAGTGCTGGGCAGCAGGCAGTGCCGGTGGCACTGTGGTCTTCCCTCCTGGCAGGTGGGGCCACCAGGTGAGGGCTCTGGCTGCCTGAGGTCTGACCCAGTACTAACCTCGGCCTGAGAGTTGGGGGTTTGGTGCTGCATGAGAGAGACTGTGTGGCCCTCTGTCGCCTTTTTTTTTTTTTTTTTAATTCACGTGCAGTTGTGATGTGTAACCCCATGTTCCCATCATCCAGTTTCCCCCACAGGTGACTTTGGCGGCACCTCGTATAATCTCCCACCCAGGAAAGGGATACAATCCACCACCTCACTCAGACTTCTCCCACCCATTTGTGTGCTTAGTCTTAACGCATTTTTATCATTTTTATCGCTGTTGTAGATTCCTGCAGCCACACCAAGACCCCTCCGGCTACTCTTCTATGGCTCTGGTCACCTCCCTCTCTGCCCCCATCCCTAACGCCTAGCAACACTAATCTATGCTCCCTCTCTATACTTTTGCCATTTCGAGAATGTGATGGATGTAGCTGCAATCACAACGTGAATAACGTTTTGAGATTTGCTTTTTCCCTCGGCGTAACTACCGTGAGATGCAGCCGAATGGCTTCGTGCTGGTGCTCTGTTCCTGTTTGTTTGCTGCTGCGCAATGTTCCCTGGTGGAGGGGCCCCGGGTGGTTAACCACTCGCCTTTGGAGGACATCTGGTCTCCAGTTTGGGGCACGTGGACTACTATGAACATTCGTGTACTGGTTTTTGTGTGAACATGAGTTTTCACTTCTCTGGGACAAATGCCCAAGAGTGCACCTCTGTCCCCTAATGAAGCAGGGGTGGCCCAGCCACGGTCTCTCCGGAGGCCTGCAACCCCCCTTCTGGAGGAAGGGGGCTGGTGGGGCACAGGTGCCTTCTCTCACACCCACCGTGCGTCTTCTCTCACCTGAACACCGCAGGTGAGGAGACGGCACACTCCTTGGAGTGTAAAAGGCCCTGTTGGCCCCTTAAGCTGAGCTTTAGGGACCTGTCCCTTCGTGTGGCCACCAAAACGTGGCAACAGGCCTAACAACAAAGCCCTTTGCTCCGAGCCTGTCAAGGGCTGGGACAGGGGAAGGCATTGGGCTGTCCATCTAAGGGGCCTCTCTCTAGAGACTGGAACCCCTTCCCTCACCCTCAGAGTCATGGCGGGCCTCATCTCTTTCAGGGAGACCAAGGGCAAGATGGGGCCGCTGGGCCTCCGGGGCCCCCTGGGCCTCCTGGGGCTCGGGGCCCTCCTGGCGACACTGGAAAAGATGGACCCCGGGGAGCGCCAGGCCCGGCGGTAAGAGGACCTGGAGCTGGACCACCCAGGACCCGTCCTGCCCCCACCAAAGCCCCGAACCCTGATCCCAGAACCAACCCAACCCCAGCCCTAGCCCCAGTTCAGACCGAAACCCAACCCTAACTCTACCGCCAACCCAGACCCTTAAACCAAAACTAGCTGGGTTCCCAGCCCCAGTTAAGATCTTGACCCCCAACTCATTCCCAAATCCTAATCCATATCCCAATCAGACTGTCATCAGACCCTTACAGACTCGGACCCTGATTCCAAATCCAACTCGTACCCCTACACTCTAACCCCAAATAGTCCCATAGACCCTAACTCTGACCTTGGCTGCAATCTCAGTCCAATCTGACCCTGACCCCCGTATGTAGGCTCTTTCTCTGCAGATCTTTTCCAACCTCTATTTCTTCCTCTCCCCTGCCCCCCCACCCCCACGCCCAGTACTAACTAGTTAGCCTCCGTCATCTTCCCATGGTCCTCACCAAACCCCGGAGGGCAGACCTCATCTACTTGCTACCCCATCCCTAACCCAGGGACTCCAACTTCTCCAATGTGAAGCCAGCACCCCCACCCAACTGCCACCAGGGTCCCCTCTCAGGGCAGCTACTCACCTGGCTCATCCAGTCCTTGTCCCATGGGGCACATAACTCCCTGAGCCTAAACTTTCTCACCTGTGAAGTGAGGACAATGACACCTACTTTTCAGGTTTAGTGAAGCTGAAATGAGCAAATATGATTGGAGCCTAGGCCAGGGTCCGGCAGGAGCTGTGGGCTCAGCTAACCGTAGGGTCCCTGCATCCCCTCATCTCTCTCCTCTGTGTCCTCAGGGTCCCAAAGGAGAGGCTGGACAAGACGGTGAGACGGTCAGTACCCAGAGCATTTCAAAGGCCCGGCAGCTCCTCTTACACACACACACACACACACACTCACACACACACACACACACACACACACACACACTCACACTCACTCACACACTCACTCAGGTTGCGTGTGCGGCTGTGCATGTGCATACACCCGAGCTCTTGTCCCCACCAGCAGTGGGAAGGGATGGCCAGGCCTCCAGCCCCAGCAGAGTTCTCACAGCCCTGCTTCCCTGGGAGGGAGCCTGCAGTCTGTCTGTCACCGCTTGAGATCTGATGAGAAGCTATCCGAGACAGGAAGCAGTGACGGCCCTGCCTCCTCCTCCCTGGGACTTGGTGTCATCCTTTGTCAAATGAGAATGATGAGGACAGATAGGAGCAACCTCCAGCATCCCCTTTAACACCTTCTCTTGTTCCAGGGCCCAAAGGGACCTCCAGGGCCCAAGGTAAGTGTTCCTCAGTCCCTGTCCCCACGCCCCTGGAAGCCCAGGCAGCAGGGTTAGGAGACAGAGTTCTGTGACCTTGGGCAAGTTACTGCATCTCTCTAGGCCTCAGTTTACTCATCTGTTAAATGGGGGCATGATAAGCCTTTTCTGCTTTACCTTTACACCAGGTTGTAAGGATCAAATAATAAAGCACATTAGCTTTTAAAGTCCTCTCCGATGTCAGCTCAGTGCTTGCTGGTTGGGAAGGCAGGCTCTGGTCCTCCCTGAAGGAGCTGGAGTCCCTGAACTGAGCAGGAGGAAAGGGTAGGAAAGGAGCTGCATTTAGGGAGCACCTGCTGCGAGCCAGGGGCTTTTCATGCATCCTCTCTCATCGAGCAGTGACCCTCTGAGGCCCTCTGAGGCTGGGGGCATCATACTCCCGCTTTCAAGAGCAGTGACTTGCCTGAGGTCATTCAGCTTGGAAGGGACTAGGTTGGGAGTGGAGTCCAAGTCTGTCAGCCCCACACCCGTGTGCTCCTCTCTGAGGGGCTGGGCCCTCTGGACTGCGCTGGGCATGGGTCATGGGGCCACTTCTCCAGAGGAGCAGGCAGCCCAATGTCTCTGATCTTTTTCTTGCACCCCCCACTGTCTGCCCCGCAGGGTGAGCCCGGCATTCCTGGAAAGAAGGTGAGGGGGGCCTGGTGAGGGCCTTCTCGGTAGGGGTGTGGGAGTGGGCTGGAGAGAAGGGCAGGGGCTGGGCACGGGGCAGAAATGGGAGCCCCCACAAAGAAGGTGCCCTGCTCCTCGGCAGACCTGAAACTTCACTATAGGTATGTGTCTGAAGCCAGAATCTCATTCGTTCATTCATACATTCACTCATTCGCTCCCGTCCTCAAACATCACATTCTTCCCGCCTCAGGGTGCAGCACAGTGTTCTTAAACTGTCGTCCCAAGACCAGCCTATTAGCATCATTGGGGGCTTGTTTAACAAGCATGTTCGGGGCCCACCCCAGACCCACCAAAACAGACACTGGGGGTGGGCCGTGCTCTGTCCAAGCAGCCACAGGTGATGCTGATGTGCGCTCAGGTCTGGAACCTCTGACCCAGCGTGACCTTCTCCTACCTCTTCCATGCTGGGCCTCCTCCTCCTGCAGGTGTCAGCAAAGCTGCCTCTCCTCTGAGAAACTGCCCCTGCCACCTACCGAAGCACACCCTCCCCGAGTCCCTCTCCACCCTGCCATCCCCCTAAATGCTCTGCCTGGCACTTGTATTTCCTGTCACGCTGCAATGTATTTCTCTGGAGATGTCCTTGCCCTCGGCCTCCTCTGACCCATCGAGCAGGGACCTTGTCTCCCTGGCCCGCAGAAAGTGCTCACAAGATCATTGTTGACAGAAGGACGAATTCCTCCCCTTCACCTGCCCGCCCATTTCTTCTGCACACACCTGCTGAGGCCATTCTGGGCTGGCCCTGGGCTGGTGGGAGCCGGGGACAGAGGTAGATCTGACCCCACCCCTGCCCTAGAGGGGCGAGGAGGGGAGGGAGAAGCTGCCCGTCCCGGTATGACCAGTGTTGGTGACAGGCGTGGACAGCTGTGCTGGGGAGGACAAAGGGGTGTTGCCAGTGTGTCCCAACCAGTGTGTCCAGGTCTGAGGCTGCAGCCTCCACCACTCTCTCCTCAGGGGGATGACGGGACGCCAAGCCAACCAGGGTTCCCTGGACCTCCAGGGCCCAAGGTAGGTACCAGTGCCTCCCCCAGAGCTCCTCCTGCCTCCCGTCTTGCACGGTATTGTCTCCTTGACGAAGCCCCTCCTGGCCCTTTCACATGGTGGGGCACAGGCTGGTACCCAGGACAGGCCGCAGGGGGGCAGCAGGAAGGCCCTGGGCCCACTCGTCAACGGGGCTGGCACCTCACAGGCTCTCTCCCCTCACACCCTGAAGTCCTCTGGTTCCCATCTCCGGTGCCCCACTCCCTGCCCTGTCCCCAGGCCGGAACTGATGTCATCCTGGCTCCCCAACCCCTCGTGACACCACCAAATCCTGGCCAGCCTGCCTCCAAAATGTCTCTTGAGCCCCTGAGCTGCCCCAGCTATGTCCCAGGACTCAGGCGGAAGGAGGCTATGGTCCTGAGTCCCCTGAGCTGGACGGGCCCTGAGGTCCATCCTCTGCAGGTGGGCTCAGCCGTGTTCTCCTGGAACTGCTGCAGAGGCCGCTGCTTCCTTCCATTTTCAATGTCTCTGTTGCAGGGCGAGCCGGGGAGCGTGGGGCCACGGGGAGAGAAGGGCGTGGACGGTGTCCCAGGGACAAAGGTGACTTAGCAGCCGCGGCTTCGGCTTCTGCAGGCCCCATTCAGAGGAGATGTGGTTCACCTCCAATTTGCCTTTTTAAGTTGGGAATCCCTGGGGGGCCTGGATCCTCAGGTCTTAGGTCTTGGGTCTCATTGGACTGGCAATCAGAGACTGACCTGAGCGGGGGTGGGGAGGGGGCGTGGCGGGGGGCGGCAGATGGCACTAGGTCTGGGTGAGCTATGAGGCTAAGGCACCATGTAATGTAGCCTTGGGCTCTGGGCCTCAGTGGCCTATCTCTGGGGTCAGAGGGCTCCGCAGTCACACACGTGAGGGCCTGCGCCCCGTGGGGAAGAGGGGACTGGAGGAGGTGGGGAACCTTTGGCTTGGCTGTGTACACCTGGCTGCAACCCCGTCGTCTCCACAGGGGGAGCCCGGCCAGCGAGGAGCCGATGGAGCCTCAGGGCTGCGGGTAAGCAGTCTCTCCTCCAGCCACCCACAGAGGATCCAGGGGCCTGCCACTTTATATATATATATATATATATATATATATATATATATATTATATTTTTTTTTTTTTTTCAGAGAGGAAGGGAGAGGGAGAAAGGGACAGAAATATCAATGATGAGAGAGGATCATTGATTGGCTGCCTCCTGCACGCCCCCTACTGGGGATGGAGCCCACAACCCGGGCATGTGCCCTTGATTGGAATCGCACCCGGGACCCTTCAGTCTTCAGGCTGACGCTCTGTCCACTGAGCCAAACCAGCTGGGGCGGGGCCTGTCACTTTAAAAGTCCCTGTCACCAAAGGCCCCAGAGGAGCAGTGAGGCTCCAGAAAGTCTTTTTTTATATTCATTCATTTGTGATTTTTTCATTTTTAATCTCGTAGTACACGCTTTCGGTAAAATGTTCAAATATAAATGTGACAAGACACATGCCCTCTTGTTCCTCTCTCCCCGGTGGGTGCTTGCCCTTCGGGAGACTTTCCTTGGCATGTTCAAACATAGACCCCCACTTGTCACACATGGTGTTGCCCCTGCACCTGTGGGGGGTCCTGGCCTTACTCTCAGCCCCACGTCGAGGTTCGTTCCTGTCACCAGGAAGGAGCACAGCGACTCCCGCTGGCCCCAAGGTCCCAGGCCTTCGGAGGCCAATGCCTGTCGGCGCACCTTAGGCTGGCATCCTGGACCCTGCTCCTGCTCTGTGGCCCAAACAGCCACATCCCCCGGTGCTTCTGGAGGCAGGTTTCCTCCTCCTGAAACCAGGTCTCCGTCCGCAGCCGGGCGGCAGGTGGCCGGGGATGGGATTAAGCTCACTGTGTGGAAAGGCAGTGTAAACTGTACAGTTCCACGCGGGCCATGACCATGGAGGCAGCCAGCAGGGGACCCCCCACCTGGGTCTCTCCGCCCAGGGCAAGCGGCTGGCCACAGGCCTGAACCAGCGTGTTCGTGGCCGCTCGCTCTTCTCCAAGCAGAGCGGTGCCCGGGTGGGGAGGGGAGGTGCAGAGGGTGGGGACAGGGCCAGCAGCCACGCGCTCACTGGTGTGGACACCTGCAAGTGGAGACACATACCCGTGGCCACAGGCTCGGGTGGGAGTGTGCTCCTACCAGGAATGAATGGGCATGTGGGTGCCTGGGTGTGCGCTGCCTCTCCCAGAGGTTGGGAAACCAAGGCACAGGCCTACACGGTGTCTCGGAGGGTTTGGGTGCCTGTGTTTGTGTTTGTGTTTGTTTGTTTGCCAACATTTAAAAACCTGAACAGCATCACATCAAATTGGGCTTTCCACTGTCCCTCGAGAATTCAGGGCTGGGGCCTCCGTGGGCCTCAGCTCCCACGTGAAAGCCGAGGGCTGCCACCCCCGACCCGGCGGGGCTTGTTCTTCAGTTGGCCCCAGGCCCCCTTTCCTCCAGGTGCCTGCCTGGCTCCTACACTGCTTTGTCAGTGAGCCTGGGTGCCAGCGCGGTGAACGCCAGGGGACCCGACCTGAGCACCAGCCCTGCTGGGCCCCCAGGTTACAGCTGAGCTGGGGCCCAGGACTGCATGTGGCCCCAGTTCCTGGGTTCCTTGGGTGACATACGGAGACGACTACCACTGCACCCGCCAATGGAGCTCCTCCCTGAAACCTTCCACTTCTTCCCGCCTCAGGGTCCCCCAGGCTTCAAGGGTGAGCAAGGAGACACGGTGGTGATTGACTACGATGGCAGGATCTTGGATGCCCTTAAGGTAGCGTTCCTGGTGGACCTTGCTATTCATTCCCTAAGGGAATAACCACTCCCTTTGTGCATTAATCCACACTCTGTACACAAGGGCCCCAACTTCACCAGGTGCTGTGCTGATACTGAGAGAGCTGGGGCCCCAAATTCACCAGGTGCTGTGCTGATACTGAGAGAGCTGGGGCCCCAACTTCACCAGGTGCTGTGCTGATACTGAGAGAGCTGCTGTGATGTGGCTCATGTGGCCCCCGAGCTCCCTTGGGGTCAAAGCAACAAGGGGCAGGGGCAGAGCATTTCCTGTGTCCTGCCCCAGCAAGGCCTCCTGGGGCCTTCCCTGGGAACTCAGGCTAGAGGGCCAGGTCTTCTAATGACCATTGGCAGAGGATGAGAGTGGCCAGGCCCGCCCCAGAGCCTCGCTTGGGAGATGGAACCTGTGAGCCCTGCCCAGCAAACCTGGGACCCATACCAGTGGAAGGGAGGTTGGGTGCCAGGGAAGGGAGCTGGGGTGAGGGAGGGACGGCCATCAGAGACCAGACTGGGTGGCACCTAACCCCACCTGAGCTTCAGTTCCAGTTATTTCCCACAGGCCTCAGAGAAGTACCAGCTGATGGTAACTGTGGCCCACCAGGCCTGCATGGTGTGGTGTGGTGTGACGTGGCCCGAGGGCGTGTACATGCATGGTGTGTCCCAGGCTGGCTAGGAGCTGCGTGGGAGAAGTTCTATGAGCACAGGGAGGCAGGGAGTACATTTTGGGTGCCAGGCTGGGAGGATGTCTCCATTGGATGGGCCGCAGGAAGCCGTAGCTGATTCTTTGAGCAGAGGGGCAATGCTAAAAATCACGTATTGGGGAATGGTGTGGAAGGTGAACGAAGTGGGTGTGGGGACAACTGGAGGCAGGCAGGCCACCGGGAAGGTAGGTGCTGAGCGTGGGCCTAGAGGAGGGTGGGTGGACTGAAGGAAGATGTAAGACGGGACATCTCTATGGAGCCTCTAACAAGAAGGGAGTAGGTTGGTGAGAGGAGGTGGAGGACTGGAACTCTGGGAGCTGAGGGGCTGGGTGGGGTGCAGCCTTTGGGAGGGGACGTGAGTTTAGAGGGCGATGATGAGCCTTAGTGAGCAGGCAGCCTTCTGGAGGCCTAGGTCAAGATAGCAGCTTGGGACTCAGGTCAGACTTAGAGACTAAAGATGCCATCTCTTACCTGTGTGACCCAGGAACTCCCCGGGGCAGGAGACAACAGGCAACAGAGCTGATGGTCAGGTCACAGGAGAAGTAGAGAAGGCAGTGCTGGCCATTGTTGGGGATACAGTTTGGGGCTGGCATTGAATGACAGCTTCAGAGGCAATAGGGAACCCCCACAGGATCTTGAGCAGGGCAGTGTTGTGAAGAAATCTAATTTTGGGGAAACAAGTTCTGAGGGCAAAGGGATTCTGGACTCTCCATGGCAGTGGACACTGTGATATCTGACCTGACGCTTGGTGCCTCCTCCCAGGACTCCTTCAAGACCTGGGGCCTGACCTGGCTGGGTGGGAATCAGCTGCGGAAGGTCCTTGACCCAGCTGTAGCCCAGCTAAACAGAGACAGGCCCCCCGGGGTGGAGGGGTGGACCAGCAGTGAGGGGGAGGCCCTACTTAACACTGACCAGCCTGACTTTTGCACACAGGGTCCTCCCGGCCCACCAGGGCCTCCAGGAATCCCCGGAGCCAAGGTCAGTACACATGCAGCTGTGTGGCCCCTCAAGCCCGTTGTCTCTAGAGCCCACCTGCCCCCTCTGCTTGTCGCCCCATGATCCAGCCTGGCCTCTAGAGGCTCAGAGAAAGGGGCTACTTCCTAGCCAAGCAGGGTGCCTTCTCCCAGGCCCTAGTTACCCTGCACTCTGGGGAGTTTGATTCTCATGTGGAAACCCATAAATTGGCCCCTCATGACATCACCAGGTCCCATGGATGACATGGTCCTTCCTATGGCCTGTGTGCATCATTACACCCTGCCCACCTGGCTCAGGAGAAAGAGCCCAAGACCGTGAAATCAGACAGGGTCTGGTTCCACCATTGTCCCTGGGCTGTGTGGCCTGGAGCAAGTCATTTAACCCTTGGGGCCTCAGCTTCCAAAATGTAACCTACAGCCTGGGCTACGTCTGCCTGTAGGGGCTGAGGGCATGGAGGCGTGGAGGTGGCTGGCTCCCGGCACCGTGCTGGGCACCCAGCGGGTGCCTTCCTGGAGGTCTAACTGCAGGGACTTGACCAGGAACGGTGCGCTGGTTGGGGGCGGCAGCCTAGCCACAGATCCCTCTTGGGGACCATGGGACACTATAACCCCTCTTGCTGTCTGTTCCCTTCCAGGGTGAGCTCGGATTGCCCGGTGCCCCCGGAATCGACGGAGAGAAGGTCTCTGAGCCTTTCATTTTCTTGGTGATACTGGTGCCAGGTGTCATGCTGTGTGTGTGTGTGTGTGTGTGTGTGTGTGTGTGTGTGAGCACGTGTGTACGTGTGTGTGTACAGAGTTGGAGAACAAAATGTGCTACCTGTGTGCAATTCTGGAGCCTCACAGTGCCCCTTCATGGCTGGTTCTGCCCTTAGGCCTCGGGCAAGCTGCTCACTTTCTGGCAGCCTCTGCTCCTCATCCCCAGGCGAGGGTAGCAGCGGCCTGTTGTGAGGGTTAAATACCTCTGTGTGTGGAAAACACTTAGAGCAGTGCCCGGTGCCATGTAGCAAAAAGTCTTCAAATGTGAGCTAATAGCATTACTGTCACTATCAGTACCATGGTAAGTACACACGTGTGATCCTACGTAGACACCACAGTGCCCAATGGTGTCACGTGACATTTGTGTGTGTGTTTGTAGCACCGGGTCCCTAGTGTGTGGCACATCATGGATGTTACACAAGTGGTGGAGTGAGGGGATGCAGAGGTTGGAAGGTGATTCTGTCGATGGTGGGTTGGCTGTAGGGGTTGGGGCTCCCATCTCTGGCTCCTGAGAGGTAAGCACAGGGTTGACCTGGAACCCCTTAGTGCCCCCTCATGGCTGCCCAGGCCCACCTGCTCCACTCCCTCCACCCCCACCCGCCCTGCACCCCTGTGTGCAGTGAGGCAGGTGTCGGGGTGCCCTCTTCCTATCTCTGTCCAGGCCCCTTGGTGCATTTGTCGCCTGGGCTGCAGGCGGGGTCCCACAATGAGGAAGTAGGGGTCTGGCCTGGCCTGAACCAAGCTCTGGGACCTGTCAGAGTCGGGGAAGGAGAATGCCTGCTGAGCTGCACTGACCCCTTGTTCGTGTGGCTTTCAGGGTCCCAAAGGACCAAAAGGAGACCCAGGAGAGGCTGGGCCAACGGGACCCAAAGGGGAAGCCGGCGAAATGGGCCTGTCTGGCCTCCCGGTAAGTGGCTGGGTGGGCCCACCTACCCTACTTGCCCCCCGTGGGGTCCCAAAGTGAATGTGTGCCTGCTGGCGGGAGGTGGGGGGGCCTGCAGCCTCAGCCCAGCCGGGGCCATAGGGCGGAAAGGAAGCCGACGCCCCGCCCACGTGCTCAGACTCCCCGAGCCCCCATTGCAGGGCCTGCTGCTTCTCCCGCGGCCACTGCGAGGTGAGATAAGGAGGCCCTGCCCGCGGAAGTGCGTTGGCGGTGGTTAGGCCGCGGCTCTGGCTGCCTGCGTTGGCATCCTGTTTCATTGCTTACTGACTAGAACCCTGTACAAGCAACCTAACCCCCGGGGCCTCGGTTTCCCCGCCTCTAACATGGGGGTGATCATTTCCCACTGCGTGAGGGAACAGCCAGCTCTGAGAATGGTGGCTGGCGTGCAATAAGTACCTGCTGTCACCATCATTGTCATGTTGATAGTTGGTCTTGGCGTGGATGGACTGGAAAAGCTGACAGGCTGAGCAGCTACCAGGGGCCACCACTTCATGTCCATTGTCCATCCATAAGGCTCGCCCAGCGAGAGAGGTAGTGCTGGGGCTGAACCAAGGTGCTGCCTGTGCCCCAGGAAAACCGCCACGTGCACCGCTGCGCTCTGCTTTCTGAATGCCCGTTGATCTAGGGAAACTATTTTAAGCTGCACTGGCCAACCTGGCAAGTCTCTGCTGACGGAAGCCTTATGGGGGAGGAAAGGGGAGGTACTGCTCACCGTGGGTGGTGATCTGGTGATGGACATAAACGGTTCAAGGTCATCCTGTCCTACAGGGTGCCCACGGCCCCAAGGGGGAGAAGGGAGAGCCGGCACCTGACAGCCTATCGGAGAGCCTGGTAAGGGGGATTGCTGAATTCCAGGGTCTCCCCGCAATGCCCAGCCCAGGCCAGCTGGAGGCCCAAGTCTTGGAACAGCAGGGCCACCTGGCCTGACCACACCTAGGGTAGCAGGGGAGGGGGAACCTCAGGTGTCCTCCACCTAAGGCCCATCTGAGAACCCAAATGCCAGCACTGAGCCCCCCACAAGGTGGGGGGAGCAAGAAGCAATGGCTCAGGGCCTGGTGTCCAGGGAGTGTTCCTCCAACACGTCCCATGAGCTCAAGTGTGGGTGGGTGAGGGATGACGAGGCAGTTTGTAACTAATCCACTTCTGACCCTTTCCTAGGCCCAGATCATAGTGGAGCCAGGGCCCCCCGGCCCTCCTGGTCCCCCAGGCCCCATGGTAAGAATGTTTGGCTTGAAGCAGCTGGGATACGAAAAGGGTGATGGGCCCAGGCCTAGGAGCTGTGACTGGGGAGGGCAGAATTTCTTGCTGGGGAGGGGACATGTCAGGCAAGGAGGGCGGAGCCAGGATCTGTGCTGGGGCCCCCTCACCCCCGAGGTCAAGGCCACAGGAGCCAGTGAGTGGCCTGCAAGCCTTCGTGACCACTGCAAGAGGGCCCTGGCCCTGATCTGCTCTCTCCTCCTCCTCCAGGGCCTCCAGGGAATCCAGGGTCCCAAGGTGAGTCTGGGGCGTGGGTGAAACCCCCCTACCTGCGGCAGACTCACAGCCTGGACAGTTTCAGAAAGCCTTGCTAATGGGCCGAGTGAGGGCCCCACGCTTGGCCTCAGACCAGCCCTGCATCTTCCCAGGGCCTGGATATTCTGATTCCCCTAAGGCTGGTGCCCCCTCATGCCCACACTTGGGGCTCTGTTCTTACCCCTTCTCCTCCTGCCTGGGCCCCAGTCCACTGCTTTCCCCCGTCACTGTTTCTCCCCTTTCTCTGTACCTCCCCCCTCATTGCCACTTCCCCTTCTGCCCCCCGCATGCACATCTGTCTCTCAACTGCCCACAGCCTTGACATGAAGTCTTGAGTTTGGTGTGTATGTCATAATGTTGTGTCCTCTGCCCTTAAATTAAAACCATAGTGTGGCCTGCCAGTGTGCCCTGCCCCAGGAGCCACACACAGGGGGCGGCAGCTGGCCTCACTGTTTGCCCTCCCCTGAGGGAGCCCATCTCTGCTTCCCCAGCTCAGAGGCCAACTTGAGGACTCAGAGTCATGGACTCCCAGAGCTGAGTGGGCCGAGCATGTGGCCGGCCAGATGTGCTGCTTCTGGCTCTTCCTTGTCCCAAGGCCTCCCCAGATTTTGTGTAGAAGAGGCAGACGCTGTCAGGGATGGAGCTCAGAAACTCAGTTGGTAGTCAGTCCTGCCACTTGCTTGCTATGCGGGTCCATCCCTGCCCTCTCTGTGCCTCTCTTTCCTCATCTGTGAAATGGGTGTGACCACAACCACCTACCATGAGGACTCAGGAAGCCCAAGTGCAGGAAAAGGTAAAATGCTCACACGGCAGCTCATTCTGATTATTTGCACAGAAAGGAACCCGGGCCAGACCTGACAGAGCCTGGAATCTGTCCCTCTGCTCTGCACACCTGGGCCCCCACAGGCCCAAAGATTTCCTGGCCTTCCATCTGTCTGACCCCTTTCCCCTGACTGTGTCTCCCTTCACTTCCAGGGCTTGGATGGAGCAAAGGGAGAGAAGGGCGAGTCAGGGGAGAGAGGCCCCAGCGGCCCGCCTGTGAGTGTCATGAGCCTTGTTTGTCGTTAGAGGTGCTGATTCCTGTAACCATCACGCCTCTTAATTCATTCCTTTTTCATCCAGGGGCCAGCTGGTCCACTGGGCCTTATTGGGCTGCCAGGAACCAAAGGAGAAAAGGTAACCACTTTTTTTAATGCCCCCCAACTACGGCTGCACGCTGTGGTGTCACTCGGCCCTGTGGGTTCAACCCCCGCACTTCAGGGCCCGAGTTCAGGCTTGTGGACAACTTACAGGGCTGACATTCCCAGCAGCTATGCTCCCTCACACCTTCTCTTTGTCCCTCCTCAGGGCAGACCCGGGGAACCAGGACTAGATGTAAGTATCTCACCATGCACTGTGATCAGGTCCTCCTGTGTGTAGCTTTTGCCCTCATGCTGCACGTACATGAGCATGATCTGGTTGCCTTGGGTGTAACCCCCTTTCCCACAGCTGGGACTACAACTGCCTGGTTTCCCCTACGTTCCCAGTGCCACGTCCAATGCACAGCCCAGAGTAGGTGCTTTTCGGATGGGTGGATGGATGGATGAATAGATGATGGATGGGTGATACATTGGAGCAGGGAAGTGGGGAGAGCAGTAAGGAGCCTGTTGCAACATCCTGGTGAGAAATGATGAGGCTTCTGCTAAGGAAGTATTGTGGGATGGAGAGGAGGGAGAGTATTAGTCCAAGGTTGACTGGATCAAGTGTCTGTTGGTTGCAAGAGACAGAAAACACAATTTAAACTGGTTTAAACTGACTCATAATTGAAAAATCCAGAAGTACTTGGATCCAGGGCTCAAGTGTGTCAACACAACACAAACTCTCAGCGTCTCTTGTATGTGATTCCTCTGTGTGGGCATCATCCGAAGTTCCACGTGATGATGAGATGGAGCCAGTAGCTCCAGACCTGCATCTCTCCAGGCCCAAATTCTGGAGAAAGACTATTTGTCTCACTCTACTCTTTTTTTTTTTTTAAATATATGTTTATTGATTTCTGAGAGGAAGGGAGAGGAAGAGAGAGAGATAGAAACATCAATGACAGGAGAGGATCATTGATAGGCTGCCTGCTGCATGCCCCCAGTGGGGATGGAGCCCACAACCCGGGCATATGCCCTGACCTGGAATCGAACCTCAACCTCCTGGTTCAATTGGATGCTCAACCACTGAGCCATGCCAGTTGGGCTCACTCTCTACTCTTTTAGAAAAAGTCTCATCAACTCTCATTGACCTCAGTTGGGTCAATGCTGAAATATCACTTAGCCAGAAAAATGCAGTGCCCTAATTGGCCGGGCCTGATCACATGCTCCATCCTGGAGCTAGGAGTGAAATCAATGAAGTGTGAGAAAGGAGGGGGTTCCCAGGAAAATCAAGTAGCTCTTGGAAGGGAAATGGTGACCATATACAGGGCTGCAAGGCTTATGGTGTCTACCCTGGACTTTAAGGACAAGGTGTCACATTGAAGAGCAACTGCAGACAAGGAAGAGGAAGAACTCTAACCTGAGTGTCTGCCTGGGAGGGCCTTGTTCCATCGATGACAAGGGTCGGGAGAAGAAGACATCTGGACTCAGGGAGGTAGTCAGGGCAGAGCTGAAGACTCCATGGCCACAGCTGCCTTCTGGGAGGCCTAGCGCTCAGGTGTCATCTCAAAGCCACACCCACCTGTTCGGCCTGGCAAACTGCTGGGGCGTCCATCCACAGACTCCCACAGGGAGAACTACTTCAGAGGAAGCAGGGCTGGTGTCCTAAAGGCATGCATTTCCCTACATCGGCCTGCCTAGGAGTTGGGACTGGGCCCGTTGGTACCACGGATATGGAGGGAGGGGCAGAGATGGACAGATAAGAGGAGAAAACCTCAAACCTCATTTTCAGGTTTAACCTTTACTCCCCTTGTCAGGGTTTCCCTGGACCCCGAGGAGAGAAAGGCGACCGGAGCGAACGCGGAGAGAAGGTAGGTTAGGCGGAGAGGAAGTAGGGGCAGCTGGGGAGGAGACGGGGCAAGAGCACAGAGGAGGGAGGCAGGTGAGAGGAGGGAAGAGGCGGATAGGACATGGGAGGCAAGAAGCAGGCAGAGGGAGGCGGGTGAGCAGGTGGAAGCTGGGATGGGGGCAGCAGGGCAGGGTGGCTGCCAGCCCATCTCTCAGAGGCGCTGGAGGCATCCTGGGCATGGCAGCCATGGCCATACCCCCATCTCCCTTCTTGTGCAGGGGGAGCGAGGCGTCCCCGGCCGGAAAGGAGTGAAGGGCCAGAAGGGCGAGCCGGGGCCGCCAGGCCTGGACCAGCCATGCCCTGTGGTACGTGTCAGAGCAGGAGGGAAGCCCCAACCAAGGTCTTTGCCGCCTCCTGCAGCATCTTCATGTCGTCTTTGCCTACACTGCCAGGGCCACCATCACTGTCACTCCCATCACAGAGGGCCCTCTTGCTCTAGTCCTGACCCCACCATGGGTGCAACTTGAGACCCATCTCCTCTATAGAAAGGGAGACACACACACCCCAGGGCAGAGTCTGTTTCCGGAATCACTGCTCCTCTTCACTCCACTTCCTTGTCCATAAAGGAGGGTGGGACCGCCCTTACCTCTCTGGGTATCTGTCCCATCTGGGAGAAGGCTTTTCTGCCTGGCTGGCCCCATGCTGTCCCCCTGCCCCTCCCCCGAATTCCCCAGACCTCTCCCTTCCCTGCTCCCACAGCCTCCTCCTTTCCTGCTGTGTCACCACAGCCCCTGATGGCCCACCCAACCCAGGACCTAAAATAACCAAAATTCAGTTTCCTTTGTCTAGAAGGCAGCAGAGGTTACACATCAAACTATTTCAGTGGAGCTCAGAAAAGACAGGGAAACGAAACAGCTGAGTTTCCATCCTAAACCTGACCAGATGTTCATACCTGGCCCTCCTTGCCAGGGGCATGGGGAGAGGCCACCTACCAAAGGGAGGTCAGGGCTGGGGACCCCCAGAGGCCCAGTCCTCTGACCTTGAGTGAGTCACTTAGCCCCCTGGCCCTCAGTCTCCTCTCCGTACAGTGGGGTGCTGGCCCACCCTCAGATGGCCTTGAAGAGCAATGAGAAAAAGACCTGAAGAGCTGAGCAGTGAGCACAGGCAGAAAGTACCGAGGACAGCAGGGAGCAGGTGGCCCTGCAGAGCTAGCCCCTGGCCCGAGACTTCCTTCCAAGT
This sequence comes from Eptesicus fuscus, assembly GCF_027574615.1. Lineage (NCBI taxonomy): Eukaryota > Metazoa > Chordata > Mammalia > Chiroptera > Vespertilionidae > Eptesicus > Eptesicus fuscus. The sequence goes on from NC_072478.1 coordinate 69,853,060, forward strand.
CATGAAGTCTTTGTCTTTGAAACAGGAAAATCCTAAATGCGGAGGCAAGCGAGGGGCACCGGGCTCGAGGGGCCTGGCGAGGGGCAGCGGGCCCTGCCCTGCGGTACATGGTCTGGCCTGCTGTGTGCTGTGCTGTGCTGGCATCTGCCCCGCTTCCCCGATCCTGCCTGCCTCCTCCCCACCACCCTCAGGCCCCAGCCTGTGCCCCTGCTACATGCATGTCCGTGTGCCTTGGACAGAGTGAAGTGTTTTTGCCCAAGGGCCCCCCAGGGACTATGGATCAGCCTTTGTCCCTCTCCAGTCCCCCATCTTCCAGGCCACTTGAGGACCATCTCCCACAACCCCCCACTTGTGTCTGATTGCTGAGCAGTCATGGCTGCTGCTTCCAGACAACCCCCTGCCCAGGTTCCACCCTGCTGGCCTCCTCCTGACCCCGGGGCTCAGATCCAGACACAGAGACCAGGATGGGCCACACGGAAGGGGATCCCACTTCCTGAACTGTCCGTATCCTCTTCAGTTCCTGAAAACTCTCAGGCCCTCGGGGTGAGGGTCTAAAATCACTGTCATGGCCACCAGGTCATGGTCATTAGGCCGGGTCCTCCCCATAATCAGCAGATGTACAGCATGAGCCCAGCACTCCAGGGTCCTCCCGGTTCTGCCTCCTGCACAGGTGTCCCAACAAAGCCCCAGGGGATGCACTCAGGACAAGTGCAGTGAGGAGTGGTCGGTCCCGTGCCTGGATCGCCTGGATGGACAGGGCAGGCATTCGGGTCACTTTTCAATGGGCTCCAGCAACCTCACATGGCAGCTCCCTGGGCTGTACATCCCTTCACCCAGGGCAAGAGTGTGCCAGGGTAGAGAGCTGACCAGCCCTTACCCCCATCACTGAAACCTTCTTCCTTTCCAGGGCACTGACGGGCTGCCCGTGCCTGGCTGCTGGCATAAGGTACCTTGTAGGGAAGTCTCCAGGACAAGCAGAGAGAAGTTGGGGGACAAGAGGGGCCTGGGGGTGGGCCTCTGCGGCTCCCTACAGTGACTGAATAGCCAGGTGTCCCTGTCACGAACCTAGTTTTGACTCTCCCGTCGTGTGACCTGAGGCTTGGGGCCATAATCCTGGGTGATTTATGGACAGCCCACCCTTGGCTGCATGGGGCTCACTCGTTATCTGGCCCAGCCAGTGCCAAGCCATCAGCGCCCTGTGGGACTTTGTCCAGACTGCCCCCCCCCCCCCGCCCCGAGAAGGGGTAGAAGCCAGGAGCCTGGGACTAGGGGAGGGGGGCTGCCTGTTCCTGGGGAAACGGGCAGGATGGATGAGGTCCAGACCAGGGAGGGGCCCCAGGGGCCTCATGGCCCCTCCTCACCTCAGTCTTTCTCTCCTTTTCCAGTGATCAGTGCCCAGCTCACCGCCTGTACAGATCCATGTGGACATTTTTAATTTTTGTAAAAACAAAACAGTAATATATTGATCTTTTTTCATGGGATGCACTGCCTGTGGCTTTTAACCTTTGAGCATGTGCCCGGCCCAGGCCCAGAGCAATCAGCATGTGAAGCTGACGGGAACGTGGACAGGCCAATCAGGGAGCTGTGTGCTTGAGGGGCGACCACAGGATTTGGTGCCTGGCTCAGATGAAGCTGCAAAGATGCCAGGTTGGGCCTTCAGTCCCCTGATTAGCAGAGAGTCTGGCTGCCCAGCTGCCCTACAAGAGCCTGTCCCCTGAAGCTCCAGAGCCCTTGGCGGGGGAGCCCCTGGGGCATGGACCGCCCTGCAGCTGCTCCAGGCCTCTTCAGCCAGAGCCAGCTGCTCACCCTCCTGGACCCTGGGTTCACCAGGGAAGGACAAGACTCCCACCCAGCACTTGCAGCTGGGTCCCGGGAGCTGTAGAAAGCACCCCACGCAGGTCTAGCTCTCACCAAGTTCATTAGGCCTCAGGAAGCCAGCCTGTTTGAGAACACATGTCCTCTGGCCAGGAGTATAGGCCAAGTACTGTGATCACCGCCACATGGACCCAACTGCCAGGAGCCCCACGGTGCCCAAGTGTGGAGGATGGTAAGGCCTATGCTGGAGTGGCTGCTGCTTCCTGTCTGTCCCCGCCACCCCAGAGCAGGGGTGTGATGAGACTTCGCCCGCCGGAGGAGATGGGCCTCTAGCTCAGAGCTTGGGTCTCACTGGCCCCAGTCTCCCACCCAGGAGAACTCCGGTCAGCTGGCCGAAAGTGGTCTTCCGGTGAACTGCGCAGATGAAGAGAATCCCGGTGTGGTTCCAGCTGGCCTGAGCAGGGGGCCTGCGACCTGAGCGTCGGCGCTCTAAGGAAAGGCTTCCCCACCTCTGACAAAGGTCCCCAGCCACCAACTCTGGCCCAGCTACTTGCCTCCCCTCTCTGTGTAGATAGGTATTGCTGTGTGTAATAAACCATGAATTTGTGTCTGGTTGAGCCTGTCCTTGCAGACTGCCCCTGGGGCACCTCTGGCTAAGGTTTCAGCCTGGCCATTGCAAAGTGGGGAGGGACAGACACCAGAGAAAGCCACCCCAGAAACCAGAGGAAGTAGCTCAGGGTCATGGGGTTAAGTTTGGAAGACACAGACACAAGGCCTAGTCCTGCCACGTACCAGCTGAGCCTTCTGGACGGTCACATCACTGAGCCAAGGGACCAGTGACTGCTACATAGAAAATCACCCCAAAACTTGTTGCCTTAAAATAATGATCCTTTATATTTCTCTCTTACAGTTCTGAGGTTAATGGGCTCAGGGGGGTGGTTGTGGCTCACACTCTCCCACACCTGGTAGCTGATGCTGGCTGTCAGCTGGGAGGTCAGATGGCCAGAACAGCTATCCGTCAGGGTCTGGCTCCTCATGCTGAATTCCAGGAGTGAATGTTCCATGGTGAACCAGGCGGGAGCTGTGTCACCTTTTATGGCCAAGCCTCAGAAGTCATATGGTGTCGCTTCCTGCCACAATCAGTGGTAACGTTTTCAAGGGAAAAGTGGCAACATCATAGTTTAAGGAGGAAATGTAAGGTAGCTCTTGTTGCAGCCCTCTTAGAGAATTCAGCCTGCCACCTCATCTATACAAAGGGACAGTGATGCCCACACTCTGTGGTTAATGAGGACCAACTGCGTGGAATACAAGAACTCAGGGCAGGGCAGGCACCTGGCAGCTCCCATGATTCTGAATTCTCGCCCTCTTCCCCACTCCAAGACCAAGCAAGGGCCATAGTCTTGCAAAGCATTTCTACATTGTTTATTCCAGCTGGTCCTTAAAACAACCCTGAGAGGGGGACCCAGCAAATATGCCCATTTCGCAGATGACAAAACCAAGCATATCTGGGGTGGTATACTAGTAGACAAGGCCTGCAGGACAGCATCTTAGGCCTTCTCCCTCCAAGGACTGAGGCCTAAGGAGGGCCATGGTCTGAGTAGTCCCCCTGGCCCCGCCTATGTGGCCTCCTCACTAAGCAGAAGAGGCCCAGCCCTACACCAGCTGAGGAGGAGGAATGTGTCAAGTCCGCACCTCTGTCTCCCTCAATGGCTGGCGGTAAGCGGCAGGCCCACTGCTCAGCCAGTCGTCTTGGTCACCAGGGAAGCCAGTAGTGTGAAAAGGAAGAGACACACAGTGGGGCTGTGATGACTGATGGACATCACAAGCTGTCCAAGTGTCCTCTGGCATTCCAGCATAACCTCACAAATCTGCACTCTACAGTTTGTAAATTCACTCCTCCCTCCACTCAGGTACCTCATGGATTCCCCGCCACCTGTGAAGGAGGGAGCCTATGTGATTCATGTCACTATTTCCATTTTACATGTGGGGAAACTGAGGCTCTGAGGGAGTAGCCCTCTGCCTAGAGATAAACAACCAGGATTGTCTTTCTGAAATTGCTTGTCAGGGCCCAGAGTCCGCTAAGGCTGCACCATGCTGCTGGCTGATTGGTGGGCAGATCCTCTTAGAAGCCACGTGTGGCCCCTTCCTCAGACACCAGAGGAGGTCCCTTTCCTGCTCCTTTGGGTAGGGCAAGGTCATTATGGCCCATTTCTGCCCCCTTGTGGCCTCACACAGTATATCCTCAGGTCTGCAAACTTCTAATTTTAGAGGGTACAGATTGCTTCAAGAGCTTGGAGTGGGGAGGAGAGGCTAGAGAAAATGACTTGCTCGAGGTCCCGGATGAGACATGGGTGAGTGCCCTGCCCCACAGCAGAGCATCAAGGACCAAGGGTTTCGCATCTCCCTGACAAGAACTACCCCCTTCCAGAAGAAAGGGACGCACATTTATTGAGCCCCACTGTGTGCCATGGCAGCTAAACTAATCACAAAAATTACCACCCCATGAGAGGAGTAGGGTTTCCCTCCTCCTGATCCCTAGGATACTACATGGGATGGTTTTGGGTGTCACAATGACTGGGAGATACTCCTCGAATTCAGTGGGCAGGGCTAGGGATATCAAACATCTGAAAGGCATGGACAGTCCCGTCCCATGATGAATCATCGCAATGAGAACGCCAGTGCTGCCTGCATTGAGAAACACCATGCCCTAGGTTCAAATTTTGACTCAGCTACTTCCTCCTGTTCCCTGCCCTCTTGGCCTCCAATGGCCCCCAGAAGGCTGGGCATGAAATAATAGATAGAGGAGTGCTTAGCCTGGGGCCAGAGGCAGAAATGAGTGGGCTTTTCTGAGCAGGAAGGAGAGGCTTCCTGGTGTTGACCTGCCCCTTGGCCCAGGAAATGGCCCAGTTGGGAGCTTGACCTCCAACTGATTTGCCACCTGACCCTGAACATCTGGAGAGTGAGTGAGATGAGGACTGGCTGCAATATTCTCACCCTCAACCCTGAGACTAAAAAAGCCCTGAGCCAACCTAACTTCTCTGAGCTGCCCTGGGCCACAAGACAGAGGTTCATTTTGGGGCTCAAGACAGGGCCAAAGATGAACCCCAAAGGGTTGCCTGTGGCCTGTACTTCTTTTCTGAGGGTCAAAGCCCACTCCCCTGTATGTGGGAAGAATTTTTGGTTAATTTGGGGGGAATTTTGTTTTCAATCATACATAAGGTTCAATTCAGCTTTACAATTAAAAGTAAGAAACTCTATCCCGTTTAGAAGATGAAAAGTTCTGGAGGTGGATGGTGGTATGGTTGCACAAAGTGAACGTACTGAATGCCACTTATACACTTAACGGTTAAAATGGTAAATTTTGTGTTATGTATATGTTTCCACAATAAAAGGGAAAAAGAAACTCCAAATATTCTTTAATAAATGCTCTAAAATAAACATTTTACATTTTTATGGGAGAAGAGATAAAGGAATCAGCGTTGAAGAAGCAAAGCAGAGAGCTGGAATCCCTTGTTCTAGGGTTCATCAAGGCAGAGTCTCTGCTGCGCCAGCTTTCCACCCCTCACTCCCAGGGGGCGTTTCCTCCCGCTCCCAGGGCTGGGAGCCCGGCCGGCCTGCGCTGCACACTTGCTGTGTGTGAGAGCCAAGTCCTTTCCCGTCCCGGGCCTCGGCGTCCTGGCCACGTGCTCACTATGAGGCTCAGGAGTCCTGCCACCTCTCCTGCTGCCTAAACACTGGATGACTCCGTTAGCACGGACACAGCTCGCGGTCACCGGCCTGGAGTCCCAGCAAACACTCACGGCGCATCCCAATTTCTGCACCGGGAAGGCGACTCAGTTACTGAATCCGGGGCCCCGATCCCGCTAGGGGAGCAGCGGCGAACGCACCTGGGGACCGCTCCCGCGCGGCGGTTTCCTTGGGATGACCTGGCTGCAGGAAGCCCGCCAGGCTCGTTCCCCGAAAGAATTTACGAACCTGAAACAGGCCGCGGGAGGGGGCGGCGCCGCGGCGGGGAGGGGCGGGGCCACGGTGGGGAGGGGAGGGGCGAGGTAGGGGGCGGGGCCGCAGAGGGGAAGGGCGGGGCCACGGCGGGCGGGGCGAGGCAAGGGAGGGGGCGGGGCCGTCCCGCGCACCGGACCGGCGTCATGGCCGCGGACCTCGACCCGCACGGGAAGGCTGCGACGCTGGCGCGGAGGCGGCGGCTGCTCAGGTAAGGCGACGGCGGCGCGGGTGGCGCGCACGCACGACCCGCTTGTCCTGCGCGAAGCCCGCCGGCCCAGCCCGGCTTCCTAGTCTCCGGGCCTCGGCCCTGCAGGCAGCTGCTTCCCCTCGGCCCGCCCTGCGACTCCGGGCCCGAGCCCCCCACACCCGCGGCCGAGGCCGAGCTCTTGGCCCCCGTTTCCCCCGGAGAAGGCCTCTTGCCTGGCACCTGGGAGGACCTCGCCGGGGGCGGCCCGCTCCGAAGCTGGGCCCTGGCCCGAGAGCGACCCATTAAGCGGCTGAAGTTCAGACGCAGGCGGGGTGGGCGGCGGTTCACCGGCAGCCGGAGAGAACCTGTGCGGGGACTCTTGGTGGGACGTGGGCGCCAGGCAGCCTCTGGCGGGAGCCTGGAGCTGGCAGCCAGCAGGGCAGCAGGGTAACTGGACTGACAGCCATTGGGGGTGGGGGTCCCCTCCCTCACACCCAACCCAGCAAAGAAACACTGCCCTGGGGAGCCCCATGGGTCTGGGGCGGCCACCTTTTCCCGGGATTGGAGGATAGATTGGTGATGTGGACACATGCGGAAATGAATGAGGCCACGTAACTTTAACATGACTTAAGAAACAATTTAAGTTTTAGCAACTGCTTCCACCCCCCACCCGCACACCCCGCCCTGCTTTTCCTCCTTTCCAGTCCTCACCTATGTGGGGGAACTGGAGGCAGGGAAGCAACACGGTGCCCTTCAAGCTCTTTTCGCCCTTTCCAGAAACTGGAAGGGATGGGGGAGGCCTGTGATGGGTGGACTCTCCCTTCAGGCCTTCAGACATGGCTGTCCACTTTTTTTGCCTGTCTTCACAGCTCTTCCTGCAGACTCTTTTTTCCTGAGGATCCTATTAAGATTGTCCGGGGCCAAGGGCAGTACATGTATGATGAACAGGGAGCAGAATACATCGATTGCATCAACAATGTGGCTCACGGTCAGTACCATCACTCAGGCCGGCTGGGCAGGAGAGGAGGCCAAGGCTGTGAACCTGGTCCTAGGGTGATCCTGAGGTGCAGAAAGGTGTGGCGAACTGGGGTGGAGCTGAGCAGAAGAGGCCCAATCTTTCCGGTGTAGCTGTCGAAGTTTCCAAGTAGGAGCTGTGCTAAACCAGGCAGTAGTCAGAGACCCTTGTCTGGGCGTCCAGTTCCACTTGGGACTGATGGCAAGCTCAGAGGGCAGCAGTCAGTCCAGCCACAACCAACAGTGGTCTCCCCTGGCCAAGTGCTGGGGGTCATGGCAAGGCTTCAGCCCCAGGGACCATCTCAGGTCCTAGGGAAGAAAACTGAAGTAGGAATTCCGTTATCCAGATCAGGCGTCCAGAGCCAATGGGAGGAAAGTGAGTCTGACTGAGCAGGCACCTTGGAAGTTCATAAAGTAGAGGCTCTAGTCCCAGAACGCCTGGGTTTATACCCTGTCCTTTACTTATTTGTAATTTTAGGCAAGTTTCTTAACTTCTGTTCCTCATCTGCAAAATAGACATGATAATGCCAAGTATCCACCTGAGAGTGTTTTGGAGGATTAACTGAGTTAATTCTTGTAATTTGCTTTGCATGTGCCTGGCACCTGGCGAGTTCCCAACACATGTTTGCAGTTAGCATCATCTTGGGCGGTTATTACCTCCAGCCCCCTCTGACTGATGAGGTCAAGCCCTCAGACAGACACTCCCATCCCCCTCCATGTAGCACACCACCTCCCACCAAAGACGTGGGTTTCTAAATAGGGTTTCCGCCAGAATCCGTCCTCAGTCTCCCTTTCCAGAACTGGCATGTGTCTCCTGCCTCTGCCTTCAGGCTCCCCCCTTCCCTCTCCACCTCCTCCAATACTGTGTCTTCCCTGACTGGGTTTACAGGTTGGGGATGGGGGAGGGCCGGAGGGATAGGATGAGCAGAGTCAGCTGTGTGATGGAGGTGGCCCTCTTCCAGTTGGGCACTGCCACCCTCTCGTGGTCCAAGCAGCACATGAACAGAACCAGGTGCTCAACACCAACAGCCGATACCTACACGACAACATCGTGGATTTCGCACAAAGGCTGTCGCAGACCCTGCCAGAGAAGCTCTGTGTGTTTTATTTCCTGAATTCTGGGTAAGTGCACTGCAGCTGGCCCCCTAGCAAGATGAAGAGAGTTGCTCATCGGTGAGCAGCATAGTGTAGCCGACCGAGTGCGGAACGAAGGCCCCGGCCTGCAGCCGGCAGCCAGGGAAGGAAGGCCCCGGCCAGAAGGCCTGATCGGCCCTGATTGCCAGCCAGGCCTAGGGACCCTAACCATGCACAAATTTCATGCACTGGGCCTCTAGTAGGATATAACGAGGCATAGAAGCAGACCTGGCCTGCTCTGAGAGGACTAGGAAGGGCTTCCCTGAAGAAGTGATATTAGACTAAGAGCTGACTAGGCGATGAAGAGATGAGGAGGAAGGGTGCCGCCCACTCCATCGTAAGTGTTCTTATCAAGGTTGATTACCGCACACAACAGCCTGTGCAAAGGCTCTGCAGCAGAAGAGGCGTGGTACCCAGCACACTGGAGGAACTATAAGGCAGCCCGTGAGGGAGGGGAGAAGGTGAGCAGGCACTGGGGAGGGAGACAGGGCCCATCATCCTGGACCTTATCAGCCAAATAAAGAATCTTTTTATCCTAAGAGCGTTGGGAAGTCAGAGGATTTTGATCAGGCAGGTGATGTCATCAGGGCTGGTGGAGAGCGAGAATGGACACCATTAAGTGCCATTTCAGCAGCCAGGTGACAGGTGATGGCAGCTCACACTAGAAGTGGCAGTGGAGACAGAGTGGCAGGCGATGACATGTATGTAGAACCAGCATCCTGGGAGAGACCGTTCCAAAAAATCATAGGTTGAGGCATTTAGATTATAGTAAGTATTATTATCATTATCATTGCCACTTACATAGTACATTAATCAGTCCCCTCCAATAATTTCTAGGAAGTGGAATTTACATCTTCATTTTATAGATAAGGAAACAGTTTATTTTTTAATACTTTTCAATTCTTCAGAATTGTAAGGAAAATACATATGAATGGATATACATTTTTATATAATAAATATTTCTTAAGATAAAAATATAAATTACAGTTCTACATATGATCAAATAAATGTAAAAATTCATGTTTACGCCGAGGAAACGATTAAACTGGATGTGTGTATGTGTGTGGAAAGAGCAGTTTAAATGAAGCTAGCTTGCCCAGAGCCACCCGCATAAGGAATGGAAGCCATAACTGGAGCCTCTCTAGGAAGAGCGGGGAGCTGGCTCCAGGAGTGGGAGCTTCCTTGGCAGTGGAGGAAGGGACATTTGCTGGCTTACTCCACCAGATTTACTCTGGGTTCCAGCGACTTCCGTGCTGCCAAATCCAGTGGTCTCTTTGCTGCCTTTGTCTTATTCCATCTCTCAGCAATATTGACAGTTACCACTCTCTCTAGAAATGCTTCTGGTCTAGCTTCCAGGGCACTGCGCAGCCTCACTCTCCCTAGCTTCTGGCTGCTTCTCCTGTCAGTTCCTCCTCTGTGCCTCAGGGCAGGTCCTCTCTGAACCTCTCCCTCCTGATCTCTTCCGTTCCCATGGGATTACTAGCATCCAAGCATCCACGTGCTGGTTACTCCCAAACTTGTCTCTCAAGCCCAGATGCTTCCCATGTGTTGCAGCCTCATGGTTCTAACCATCCCCTTGACTTCTTGAACATCAGCTTCACGGGTCGAAAAGGCGATAAGGACATGATTGTCTTCTGCCAGCACCTGGCCCCAGCTCTCCCTTACTTTCCTAGGCACTTACCCCAGACCTTCCCAAGAGGACATCCCCCTCACTACCACCCGCACCCTGACTTGCCTGGTAAATGGCAGAACCAACTGCATCTCTGCTCAAGGCAGAAACCCTCCTCCCAGTCCTGCATCAGTCCTGCCTCACCTACCTCCAGGATGGCTCCATCCACTTCCCTTTCTCCTCATGGCCACCACTACTCTCACTTGCCTGTCCTCCTCCTTGCTCTCCTCACTTCCACTTTCTTTTTTCATTGAAATAGTGTGTTCTTTTTATTTTAATTTATGACTACTGTGGATGGGCAAGGGACCACATACCAAACCTGGCAAGCTCAGGGGATTTACTTCCACTTCATTTCCTTCTACTCCATCACACACACATAGCCAGAGGCTGCCTCCTCAAACGGAAGCTGAATCATGTCTCTTCTCTGATTAAAACTTTTAGTGCTGCTTGCTGTGCTGGAAACGTCCCCCTGAAGCTTTAGTGCAGGTGTTGCCTCCTCATAGAGCCCTTCTGACCCCCTGTCTTAGCTCAGGCCGCCCCAGACCGGGAGGCTTAAACGGCAGCCATTTGTTTTCTCACCGTTCTGGACACCAGATCCAAGATCAAGGAGTCAGCAGGTTTGGTTTCTTTAAGGCCTCTCTCCTCAGTTTGCAGGTGGCCATCTGTCTTCATATGGTCTTTCCTCTGTGTATATGAGCCCTTGGTATCTTTATGTCCAGATTTCCTCTTAGAAGGACATCACTCAGGTTGGGTGAGGGCCCACCCTAATGGCCTTATTTTAACGTAATCGTCTGTTTAAAGTCCCTATCTCCTAATACAGCCACATTCTGAAGACTTCAACATATGAATTTTGTGGGACACACAATTCAGCCCATAGCACCCCCTTATCTAAAGTAGGGTCCCATCTGGTCCTTTTGAGTGAGCATTCTTTCTTTCTTCGGTGTTTTTGAATTTTTGGAATGGTTTTGTTTGTTTGTTTGTTGCTTTTGTGACACATACCAGAATGTAAGTTCCAGGAGGGTCAGGGTCTGTCTGTTTCACTGTTTTTGCCCCCAGCCTTAGCACACAGAAGGCAGGCGTTGGATGGATCTGTACCTAATTACTAATGAATGGTGTCCCAAGAATCTGCTTGCTGCTGGCAGGGCACCACCTTCCTCTGGGTTTCCCTGTAGGAAGCAGGCCCCCGGAAGGAAAGCCCTTAGCTGTCTGAGCAGTGCCCACCTTTTCTGTTGTAGGTCGGAGGCCAATGACCTAGCCCTGAGGCTGGCCCGCCAGTACACAGGACACTGGGACGTGGTGGTATTAGACCAGTAAGTGCCATTCCCAGAAGCTTGGGCCCACCACTTGTTGGGAATCAATGAGGCTGTAACTTTGGGTGCCTTGAGCAGGAAGGATGAGGGACCATCGCTGCAGAGACTCCCCAACACACTCCAGGGGGCTCTTTTCCCTGGTCTCTCTTCCAGGAGGGCAGCTTCTGGGGAGCTGAGAAAGCTTTGTGAGGGGTTAAGAGTTGGTCCCACATTTGAGGTATTAAAACTGTTCCAACAGTGGCTCCCATGTAGTATGTGCTGCACCAGGCCCAGGGCCAGGGTTAGCGCCTTAGCACATTTAAGGTCATTACAACCCTGAGGAGAAGCCACTGTACAGAGGAGAGAACTGACCCCAGAGAGCCTAAGTGATTAGCCCCTGTTACACGGCCCCGAAGCGGCCTCACAGGAAGTCTTACCCCACAGCCTGTGCTCATCCCCAGCCCTAGGACTCGGGGGCTATGTCAGAAAGGTTGCTCTTCCTTGTCAGAAAGGTGTGTCTCCTGAGGAGGGTAGATGCTTGTCAAGGCTGGGCCTGAACCCACCCTCCCTTCTCCTCCCCAGTGCTTATCACGGTCACCTGAGCTCCCTGATCGACATCAGCCCCTACAAGTTCCGGGACCTGGATGGCCAGAAGGAGTGGGTCCATGTGGTATGCACGGCCCCAGGGGGCAACAGGTCGGTGACCACCCCGAGCCTGTATGACAGCGCTGTCACTCCCCACAGGCACCTCTCCCAGACACATACCGGGGCCTCTACCGGGAGGACCACCCCAATCCGGCTGAGGCCTATGCCAATGAGGTGAAACGTGTGGTCAGCAGTGCACAGGAGCAGGGCAGGCAGGTAACTATTTGCATGGCTCCAGCCCAGCCAACAGTGAATATCACTTCCTCTGTTGCCAGCTGGTGCTAGATACAGGGAACACGGAGAGACTCCAAACCAGAAATGTGTCCTGGGGCCCAGGCTGGGCTGGTTTTGATTGTGAAGGAGGGTCCTTCAAGAAGGCACTGCCTGATTTCAGTAATATGAGTTGGAGGTAGAAGAGAAAGCATCCTAAATAGAGGGTAAGGAACCACTCGAATGTGAGACCAGGCTGAGCGGGCAAGAGGTGAGCCTGGAGAGGCAGGCGGACCCTATGCCAGAGGCCCCCAGGTGCGGTGCTGAGGGGCTGGAGGCCCCCAGGTGCGGTGCCGAGGGGCTGGAGGCCCACAGGTGCGGTGCCGAGGGGCTGGAGGCCCACAGGTGCGGTGCCGAGGGGCTGGAGACCATGGCAAACCTTGGAAGAGTTCTAAGAGGGAGGGTAATAAGACTAGAGATACACTTGAATGGGGCCAGCCTGAGGGTGAGTAAGCGAAGTGGGGTGCCCAACCCAGGTCAGCGTAGTGGAGATGGAGAGGGCAGAGACAGAACAGCTGTGTTGTACCTGGAAGAGCAGCAGCATGGTGATAGAGGAGGGGAGGTGGTTAGTGATTGGTGTGAGGCTCTCTGGGTATACAGGTAAACACAGAATATAACAGCAAAGACAGGCAGGCTACAAGGCCAGAAAGGTGGCAGAGCCAGGTCTGGGAAGCCTGGCCTATGTGTTTCAGATGCTCTACACCCACTTATATAAACCAGAAAAGAGGTTGCTCTGGTGGCAGCAGGGCTGAGGGACCGGTTTTCTACCCCATTGACCTTTCCCTCATCCAGCTGGAGCTTCTAAAGAAGCTTTAAGGCAGAACATAGTTTGGAAGTCATTACTGTGAGCAGAAGGGGTCATTAAAGGGCTTTAAACAAGATGAGCTTGGTGTCTGGGTTGAGGCATCACCCTGGTGGCTAGTTGGAGGATGGACTAGAAGAGGCATCCAGTTCGAAGACACTGGCAGGAGGCCAAGGCAGAAACTGGCAGATCTGTGGGAGGCAGAAGTGTCCAGGTGGATGGCAAGGAGTGGGTGCAGAGATGATACAGAGGAAGTCAGGCTGTGCTGACTGATGGATGAAGGAGGGGGCTGGATCAGGGATGGGGGCAGGGGAGAAACAGGCTTGTGGGGGAGAAATCGGTGCATTTTTTCTGAGGCATGCTAAGTACAGGAGTCTGGAGGCATCCAGGTTGTAAGAATTGCTTTGAGGCCTGAAAGAAAACAGTCACAGACATTCAGATGTGATGAGGAGCCCGAACTAGGGGTGCAACTATAATGGTAACTCATCCTGCTTGGAGCCAGCCCTGAGCCAGCATCAGCAGGACTCTTAATTTGCCTCAGCACCTCCAGGTCCGTGTTCCTGACATCTCCTCTTGTCCACAGATTGCCGCATTCTTCGCTGAGTCTCTGCCCAGTGTGGGAGGGCAGATCATTCCCCCTGCTGGCTACTTCCCGGAAGTGGCAGAGTAAGGAGGGCAGCTCCAGGGGGGCCAGGGCTGTAATGGGGTTTCCCAACCTTTGTTCCAAATGGCAACCTCCGTCTCACCTGTTTGCCAGAGTTTTCAAAGCCCCTGAAAAAATAGTGGCCCCTAGAAGGCCATCCATCGGCCTACGGCCTCAGCCTTACTGTTGGCAGAGCCAGGATTCAGAGTCCCAAGACCTCCCAGCTCCTGTTCTGATCCCTCTCACCACAGTCGCCCCGTCAGCCCTCTGTCCTCTGCCACAGGCACATCCGCAAGGCTGGAGGGGTCTTTGTTGCAGACGAGATTCAAGTGGGCTTTGGCCGAGTCGGCAAGCACTTCTGGGCCTTCCAGCTGCAGGGGGAAGACTTCGTCCCTGACATTGTCACCATGGGCAAGTCCATTGGCAATGGCCACCCTGTAGCCTGCGTGGCCACAACCCAAGCTGTGGCAAGAGCATTTGAAGCCACCGGTGTCGAGTACTTCAATACGGTGAGTGAAGGCTCCGGGGAGCACTGAGGGTTCTGATAGGCCCCAGACAATCTGAGCAAAGGCCACAGACCTGGCACTGTGCCACCACAAAGATGTCTAAGATGTGCGGGGGTGGGTCGGAGCCGGGGAACAGTTAAAGCATATCAGAGGAAAATAACACCAAACCTCTTTAAGATTAGTATCAACCCAAAAGCTGTAGCAAGAGATCATGCCTTATAAAACATATAGAAAGAAAACAAGAAGCCCTCTCTCCCTTCCAGCAGAAGCTGCCTACTGTGTGCAAGACCCTGTGCTAAAAGCTAATTAAAATGCATGAGGAGCTGTGTGGATGATGGATGGCCTAGGATTAGCATTCGTGTTGCAGTGGGAGCGTAGAGGAGGTGTGGTGCAGGATTGAGCATTCCCTAGTGAAGTGGATCCCCAGGTTGGAGGAGAAGCCACGGCATGTTCAGTGGCACCAAGAGCGCAGTTATGTGGCAGGTGATGGGAGCATAGTGGTCAGCAGATGGCCTCATGGTAAAAGAGTGGAGAGTCTGGACTAATCCCCAGGGCTGTGAGGAACCACGGAGGGTTTTAATCTGTGAGAGACAAGATCTGAAATACACTTTAGAAGTTCTCAGTGTGGAGAAAGACTACAGGTAGGCAACTGGTCCAGGCAAGAGAGAAGGAGCCCAAATCTGGACACAGGCTACAGGGAAGAATAGGGAAGGACAAAGATTGAGGGAAAGAAGAACGCACTGTCACCTCCCTAAAAAGAATCAGTTTGAAATGGGGCCTGAAACATGTCAAGGTTGGGCAGGATGGTTGAGATTTGTCAGAGGTTATTAAGGACGAAAGCTGGTGCTCAGCAAACTCACTACATACTCAGCTGACACGTAGAGCCTCTGCCCTAAACAAGTTCACTGTTCAGAGGGGAGATGGGCTCATAAACCTCTGCTCACAATGGTGCGGAAAGACTTACGGGAGGAGTGTGTTCACAGTGCCGGGAGAGCACAGGGACGGACGCGGGTAAGAGCACGCAGAAGAGGAATGGAAGGAGCAGGGAGGCTTCTTATGGATGTGGGAGGGTGAGGAGGAATTGGCCCTGCGAGGAGGAAGGAGTGGGCTGTGTTAGGTGAAAGACAACCCACTGGAGCCAGAGCCTGGCGTGTGTCTTACTTGAAGCGCACATGGATTATGTAGTCAGTCCACGGTTCACGAAAGCCTCTTCATCTGTTCTCGCATAGTCCTCTTTTAGTTAATCGGTTAATCGGTTACTTTTATTACTGATACAAGCATCTGAGAAGCCATCATCCCAAATAAAAGTTAGAACCTTGACAATAACCTGCATCTATTATCCGTATGGTTGCTCCCAGTCCCTGCCTCCCCCAGCCCAGGTGGCCATCACTCTGGATCCCTTATTCACTAGTTATTCTCATTTTTTTTTAACTTTGTAAGTAGTGTATCATGCTGCATGTATGTAGTCTTTAGGGATTTGTGTGTTTTTTCACCTAACATATTACTAAGGGTCACCCCCATCGCTTGTCACTGAAATCCATTTGTTTGGACTCTTTATAATAATATCCCATTGTATAAACTACTTTGGTTTATTTATGCAGTCCTGTTGATGTGCTTTGCAGTTGCACTCATGATTTTTGCTATTGTGAACAGTGCATATTGATATGAACCATTTTTATAAACTCTGTTGTACACGTGCAAGAGGGTTTTTAGGAATAACCTAAGAGTGGGATTGCTGGATCATGTCCACCTTCATTTTGAGACACTGACGTCTGTTTTCCAAAGTAGGTCACAAGTTAACACCCCACCAGCAGGTATAAGAGATTCTATAGGTCAACATGCTCTTCAACACCTCTTAATTTGTGCCAGTCAAATGGGGTATAAAGTTGTAGCCCCTCAAATCAGGGAATTTTTTTTATATGCCATTCCCTGATTTCAACTTATGTGAAACATCTCTTCATATGTTCATTGACCATGTGCTTCTTCTTCTGTGAAATGCCTGTGTTTTTTTTGTGTTTTGTGTTTTTTTGTTGTTTTTTGTTTTTTTCTTTTGTCCATGTTTTGATTGAATTACTAGTGCTTTTCTTATTTATTTGTGGGGGTTTTATGTGTGCATTTGTGTATGCATGTATAATTAATTACACAGACACATAGTTACATAGGGCTTTAGTTACATAGGACTCTTGAAACTTTTTTATTTCTTCTTGGGTTAGTTCTGGTGAGTTATACTTTCTTAGGAATTTTTCATCTGAGTATTCAAAATTGTCAATCTATGTTTCTTGTTAATACTTTCTTAATATTTTTTTAATCTTTATCATTATGTTCCCTTTACTTTTACAATAATAGTTCTTTGAGTCCTTTTGTTTTCTTTCCTTCTGCTTTCTTTGGGGTTTGTTCTCTGTGTGTTTTTTGTTGTTGTTGTTTTTATTTCTTAAAATGGATACTTAACTTTTTTCCCTTTTTTCCTTTTTTTAAATGTATTTTTTTTTTTTATTTTTTTAATTATATTTGTTGATTTCAGAAGGGAAGGGAGGGAGAAATAATAAGAATAAGAATAATAAGAATAAGATATCAATAATAAGAATCACTGATCAGCTGCCTCCTGCACACCCCACACTGAGGATTGAGCCCACAACCCGGGCATGTGCCCTGACCAGGAATTGAACCGTGACTTCCTGGTTGATGCTCAACCACTGAGCCATGCCGGCCAGGCTGTTTTCTACTAATATAAATATTAAGCCTGTATATTTCCCTTAAAGCACAGCTTTTACATTGTATCCCACTAATTTTCACATATAGTGCCTGGCTCGTGTGGCTCAGTTGGTTGAATGTCCCATGCACCAAGAGATTGCTGGTTTGATTCCCCATCGGGGTACATGCCCAGGTTTTGGGTTCCATCCCCAATAGGAGGTGTGCAGGAAGCAGCCAATCAATGATTCTTTCTCATCATTTATGTTTCTATCTCCCTCTCCTGTCCTCTCTGAAATCAATAAAAAATAATTTAAAGAGACATTTACAGAGTTCTGCAAACATTTAGAGAACACACATTTTTCTTGAGGACATGTAGAACAATCACATACCAGCTCACCTCAACACAGCTTACAGAATAACTATCAAAACAGTAAGCATCACACAAAACATGACCCTTAACTTCAGTGTCCTTAGTTAGAAGTTATGGTGCTGTGGTTCTCAAACTTTTGGTCTAAGAATCTCTTTACAATCTAAAAATTATTGAGGAACCCAAAGTGCTTTTGTTATATGTGTTATATTCTTAAGAGATATTTATTTATCTGTACTTTTCTTGAAATACCTTTGTCTGGTTTTGGTATTAGAGTAATACTGGCCTCAAAGAATGAGCTGGGAAGTGTTCAGATCTCTTCTGTTGTCTCTGAAAGACTTTTCTGAAGGGTTGGTAGTAATTCTTTAAACGTTGAGGTAAAATTGACCAGTGAAGCCATCCGGTTCTAGGCTCTTTATAGGAATTTAGCATCACTACTCATTGTTCTTACTTACTATAGGTCCGTTCAGGTTTCTATTCCTTCTCAAGTCAATGTCAGCATTTCTTTATCTTCCTGGGAATTTGTCCATTTCACCTGTTATCCAGCTTGTTGGCATAAAGTTGTACATATTATTCCCTTATAACTTCTCAAAGATTAGTATGATGTATCCTCTTTGAATTCTGATTTTTGTAGCTTTAGTATTCTTTTTATCTTGGTCAACCTAGCTGAAATTTGTCAATTTTGTTTATCTCAAAAACCAACTTTTGGTTTTGTTGATTTTTTTCTATTGTTTTTATATATTTCTATTTATTTCCACTCCAATCATTATTTTCTTCCTTCTGCTTGTTTTGGGTTTAGTTTGCTCTTCTTTTGTAGTTTCTTAAGGTGAAAAGTTAGATTATTCAAGGTCTTTTTTCTTCTCCAACATAGTTGTTTATAGACAGAACTTTTCCTGTTAGCACTACTTTCATTGCATCCATAAGTTGGTATGTTGTTTTCATTTTCATTCATCTCTGGGTATTTTCTTTTCTTTTTTTCTTTTTGTTAATCCTCACATGATAATTTTTCCATTGCTTTTCAATGGAAAAGAGGGAAGGAGGAAGGAAGGGAGGGGGAGAGAAAGAGATAGAAACATTGATGTGAGAGACATATCGAATGGGTGCCTCCCACACGGGCCCTGACCAGGGCCGAGGAGGGAACCGGCAACCCAGTTATGTGCCCTTGGCTGAGAATCGAGCCCACGACCTTTCTGTGCATGGGCCGATGCTCTAACCACTGAGCACTGGCCAGGGCCATCTCTGGTTATTTTCTAATCTCCCTGACTTCTTTGAACCATTGGTTGTTTAAGAGTGTGTTATGTAATTTCCACATATTTTTTAGTTTTCCAATGTTCTATTGTTTCTAGTTTCATTTCACTATGGTGAAAAAAATTTTGTGTCTTTTTTTTTAATCTTTATTGTTGAAAGTATTACATATGTTCCATTTCCCTCCCCTCCCCAACATTGACCCCTTCTAGCCCCCCCCCCACCCCCTGCCCTAGGCCTTCAATACCCTATTGTCTGTGTCTCCATGGGTTATGTACATATGCATATAAGTTCTTTGGTTAATCTCTTCCCACCCACCCACCCCTCCTTCCCTCTGAGATTCCATAGTCTGTTCCATGCTTCTAAGCTTTTAAAATATATTATTGGTCTAATATATAATCTATCCTGGAGAATGTTCTGTGTGCACTTGAGAAGAGCACTTACATTCTGTTTTGTTTTGTTTTGGGGGTATTTTTAGTCAAGTGTTCTGTACATGTTAGGTCTAATTGATTTATAGTGTTGTTCAAGTCTTGTTTCTTTATTGATCTTCCATCATTCTGTTATCGAAAATGAGAGATTAAACTATTGTTAAATTGTGTATTTCTCCTTTCTATTCTATCAGTTTTTGCTTTATATATTTTAAGACTCTATTGTTAAATGCATGTGTGTTTGTAATGGTTTTAACTTTTTGATAAATTGATTTTTTTATCTTTATAAAGTGTTTCTATTACTAGTTTATTTAGGCACACTGATTATTTATTATATACATTCAATATTACTTTGCAATAGTTTCAAGTATACAGCATAGTGGTTAGACAATCATATATTTTATAGGGTTCCCCCCCCTTTTTATTTCCAGCTAGTAACAATTTTAATCTTAAGATTTTTTTTATGTCTGATACTAGTATAGCCACAACAGCTCTTTTGGTTACTGTTTGCATGGTATACCTTTTCCACCCTTTTGCTTTCAACCTACTTATGTCTTTACCAGTGCTCTTTTTAAAATATATATTTTTTTTTAATTGATTTCAGAGAGGAAGAGAGAGATAGAGAAATCAATGATGCGAGAGAATCATTGATTGGCTGCCTCCTGCATGCCCCCCCACTGGGGGTCGAGCCCGCAACCTGGGCATGTGCCCTGACCAGGAATCAAACCATGCAGGTGGTTTAAACTTACATTGTTCAAGGGTCAGCTATGTTGTAAAATGATCAGCACAATAAGTATAGTTAACATTCATCACCACACATGGTTACAGTTGCTTTTTGTGTGGTAAGAACTTTTAAGATCTACTCTCTCAACAACTATCCTACCTAATAAAATGGTAATATGTAAATTACCATCACTCCGCTACACCCACGATTGGGCCAGCGGGAGGCACAGGGGGCGGGACTCGGGGTGGCCTGGGTAGCGGATTGGGCCAGCGTCTGCGCCATGGCTGTGCTGCGGCACAGAAGGGGCCTCTGGGGCAGCGAGCTCACGTCCTGCCGCGGACCATCAAAAGCGGGGGAGCTGGGTGCCTGTCTGCTCCGGCACCAGCGGACAGGCACCCAGCTCCCCCGCAATCAAAAAGCGAAAGCGTGTAGGGGACCCTACACGTGCATGATTCAATCATGCACTGGGCCTCTAGTAAGATATGTAATACAGCCCGGCCGCTGTGGCTAAGTGGATGAGTTTGAGCCATGAACAAAGAGATCAGGTTTCAATTCCCAGTCAGGGCACATGCCCAGGTTACTGGCTCGATCCTCATTAGGGAACATGCAGGGGGCAGCCGATTGATGTTCCTCTCTCATCAATACTTCTCTCTCTCTATCCCTCTCCCCTCCTATCTCTAAAATCAATGTAAAATATATTTTTTAAATATGCAATATAGTATTTTTTTTAATCTTCACCTGAGGATATTTTTCCATTGATTTTTAGAGAGAGTGGAAGAAAGAGGGAAAGACAGAAATATCAATGTGAGAGAAACACATGGATTGGCTGCCTCCTGCATGAGCCCCAACCAGGGCCCAGGCCAGGGAGGAGTCTGCAACCAGGGTACATGCCCTTGACAGGAATCAAACATGGGACCCTTCGGTCCGCAGGCCAACACTCTTTCCACTGAGCCAAATTGGCTAGGACTGCAAAACAGTACTTTTAACTATAGTCACCATGCTGTACATTATTTTATCGACTTATGTTTATAACTGGAAGTTTTTACCTTTTTGACCACCTTCACCCATTTTACCTACCCTCTTTGTCTTTTGATCATTTGATTATGTTGTATCTGGATATGGAACTCATTCTACTTTAGGTTCATTGAATTTCTTGGATGTATAGGTTGTTGGGTTTTGGTTTGCTAAATCAAATTTGGGGACGTTTTGACCATTATTTCTTCTATTTTTCATTCTGCCCCTTTCTCCTCTCCTTCTGTGACTCCCATTGACATATGTTGGTATGCTCAGTCGTGTCTCACTTGTCTCTGAGGCTCTGTTTTTTTTGTTGTTGTTTTTTTCATTCTTTTTTCTCTCTGGTTTTCAGACTGGACAGTCTCAATTGACATATTTCTAGTTTGCTGATCCTTTCATCTGCCTGTCCAAGTCTACTGTTGAGCCTCTCTAGTGAATTTTTTATTTCAGTTACTGTGCTTTTCAACTCCAGAATTTGTTTGGTTCTTTTTTCTAATTTCTATTTATTGATATATTCTGTATTTGGTGAGACCTTGTTTTCATGTTTTGCTTTTTAGTTCTTTAGATATGGTTTCCTTTAGCTCTTTTAACATATGACACTTAAAGCCTTTGTCTAAAAAGGCAAAATCTGCCGAAACCGGTTTGGCTCAGTGGATATAGTGTCGGTCTGCGGACTGAAAGGTCCCAGGTTCGATTCTGGTCAAGGGCATGTACATTGGTTGCGGGCACATCCCCGGTGGGGGGTGTGCAGGAGGCAGCTGGTCGATGTATCTCTCTCATCAATGTTTCTAGCTCTCTATCCCTCTCCCTTTCTCTCTGTGAAAAATCAATAAAATATATTTAAAAAATAAAATTTTTTAATAAGGCCAAAATCTGGGCTTCCTCAGGGACAGTTTCTATTGTTTGCTTTTCCTCTCCGCCTACCCATATGCACCATTCTTCCTTCTTTCTTTTGTGGACAAAAAGGAGGTGCTGTAATAAATGATAATTTCTGCCCGGCCTGCATGGCTCAGTAGTTGAGCGTCAACCTATGAACCAGGAGGTCACCGTTAGATTCCCAGTCAGGGCATATGCCCGGGTTGTGAGCTCAATCCCCAGTAGAGGGCGTGTAGGAGGCAGCCTTCAATGATTCTTTCTCTCCATTGATGTTTCTTTCTCTCTTCTTCTCCCTTCCTCTCTGAAATCAATAAAAAAAAATTTTTTTAATCATAATTTCCTAACTGGGCAGTTCACGATGGATAGTCACACCCAAGCCTATAACTTTTTTTTCTTTTTGCCTGTAACTTATGAGCAACAGTTTAAGCAAGCCTTCCCACTGTTCTTGTGCATGTAAGTTAAGACACCTTTAAAATGCCAGAATAACCCTTAACCACCCTCAAGAGAGCACATAATCTTAACTATCCTATAATCCAATCCCTGAAACCACGTTTATCTAATCTTTCCTATATTCCCTTAATTTCAAATACGTAAAATAAACTCCAAAACTGGCATACTCTTGAGCATTTGAGATCTTGCTTGCCTTGCTTGTCAGTTTTGGCTCAAGTACTCATAAAAAAATTCTCTACAGCCCTGGCTGGGTGGTTCAGTTGGTTAGGGCATCATCCTGATGCACTGGGGTTACATGTTTGATCCCCAGTCAGGGCCAGTGTGGGACTCAACCAGTGAGTGCATGGTTAGGTGGAACAGCAAATCAGTGTTTCTCTCTTCTCTCTCAAATCGGTAAATTAAATTTTCTACAGGTTTGGACGTTTTCTTACGTCAACACTGCATGTTTCAGGTTTTTTGTTGTTGTTGAAAACTGGACATTCTATATAATAAAAGCCTAATATGCTAAGTGTTCAGTCGACCAGTTGGCCGTTCAACCTATCAAAGCATAATATGCTAATGATATGCTAAGGCTGCTCAACTGCTCGCTCTGATGAGCACTGACCACTAGGGGGCAGACGCTCTGACTGGTAGGTTAGCCTGCTGCTGGGGTCCAGCCAATTGGGACTGAGTGAGACATGTTGGACATGCCCTGGAGCCCTCCCGCAGTCCCTTCCTGGCTCTGATTGTGTACCAGTGGGGTCCCTCAGCCTGGCCTGTGCCCTCTCGCAATCCAGGACCCTCAGGGGATGTCAGAGAGCTGGCTTCAGCCCGATCCCAAAGGCCAGGCCTCTAGTTTTAAATAATATAATGTGGCATCTTTGGAAATCATAGTATCTCCTCATAGTTTATTGCTTTTTGTTGTTCTTTGTATAATGCCTTCTTTGAACTAATTCTGTAAATATGTGTTCTTTGTCATGAATAGCCACTGTAGTCTCTGCTTGGTTAGCTTAGTAATTATCTAATGATTGGACAGACATCTCCTTAAATGCCTGGAACCAAGAGGTCTCTCAGCCTTTCACAAGAGTTGATGTGTTGTGGTGTGGGTAGGGTATGCCTCAACACTCAGCCAAGCACTTTACAACTCAGCCTTAGCCTTTCATTCCTCCTCCTTCGGAGCCTCAAGACTTTTCAGATCTTTCCTGAACATGAACTTAGCATTGGGCATGAGCATATCCCTACATATATGCATGGCCTTCTAGATTTCCAGAACTGTGTCAAAGCTTTTGTTCATTTTCTTTCTATTGTCCCTCGGGGGTGATCTTGGGGGAAAGACCTATCTATTGTGCTCGTTGAGCATCTTGGGCAGGTCATGATTCTACACCAAAGACACACTACCTTTTAGCAAGTTCATGGTTAAATAATATACAGTATGTAGCCTCGATGTATCCTGTCCATTCCACACATAATTTGTTTTTGACCTATCAAAAAGCTGCCTCATAGCAGAATCACCTTGGTAGCTTTTTGTGATCTCAAGTATGGGGCTCTGCATACAAATTTTCAAGATAATCTACAGAATACCACTACACACCCATTAGAATGGCTACAATTAAAAAGACTGACAAGCCTGGCCAGGGTGACTCAGTTGGATGGGCGTCGTCCCATGCACCAAGAGGGTTGTCAGTTCAATTCCCGGTCAGGACACATGCCCGGGTTGTGGACTCGATCCACAGTGGGGGGCATTCAGTAGGCTGCGGATTGATGTTTCTCTCTCTCTCTCTCTCCCTTTCTCTCTCTAAAATCAATGAAAAGACAAAAAAAAAAAAAAAAAAGACAATTCCAAATGTTTTTAAGGATGTGGAACTACTGGAATTCATAAGTCCATGAAAGTAATGATACCACTACTTTGGAAAACTTTCAGTTTTTTATAAAATCAACTATACATTTATCATATAATCCAGCAGTCTGGTATTTACCCAAGAGAAATGAGAATGTATGTTTAAAAAAGAACTTGTTATAAATATTAATGTTTTATTCTTAATAGTAAAAAATCAAAATAACCCAAGGGTTCATCTACAGGAGATTGAATAAACAAATTGTGGTATGTCCATACAATGGAATACTATGCAACAACAAAATGAACAAATTACTAATACACAACAAAATGAATAAATTTCAAAAACACTTTGAGCAGAAGCAGCAAGGCACAAAAGGGGTACATATCCTGTGATTCCATTTATATGACCTTCTGGAAAAGGCAAAACTGTAATGATAGAAATCAGGTCAGTGGCCGCCTGGGCCAGTAGTGGAGGGGGGGGATACAAGTAACTCTGGAAAGTGATGAAAATGTGTTGTGTCCTCATTGTGGTGAAGGTTCTAATTTTACACCTTTGTCAAATCATATTGAACTATAGCATAATGTTTTGGTCAACAACAGACACATTGATGTAAGAACATCTGAACCTGCCCTAGTTAGTTTGGTTTAGTGGTTAGAGTGCCAGTCTGCGGACTGAAGGGTCTCAGGTTTGATTCTGGTCAAGGGCACGTACCTGTACCTCCATTGCAGGCTCCATCCCCGGCACCAGTCGGGGCACGTGCGGGTGGCAACCAGTCAATGTGTCTCTTTCACATAGATGCTTGTCTTTCCCCCTCCCTTCCACACTCTTTAAAAAAAAAAAAAATCAATGGAAAAATATCCTAGGGTAAGGATTAACAACAAAAAGAATGTAGAGAATTTTTGTAAAAAATTGAGCCAGCCCAGCCAGCATGGCTCAGTGGTTGAGTGTCGACCCAGGAACCAGGAGGTCGCTGGTTCAATTCCCGGTCACGGCACATGCCTGGGTTGTGGGCTCCATTCCCAGTTGGGGGCGTGCAGGAGGCAGCCCGTCGCGATTCTCTCTCACCGTTGATGTTTCTCTCCCCCTCTCCCTCCCTCTCTGAAATCAATAAAAATATTTTTTTTTAATTGAGCCAAAATATGTCAGCCCTGGCCAGCGTAGCTCAGTGGTTAGATGGTTGGCCTGATAACCACAGGGTCTCAGGTTCTATTCCCATCAAGGGCACGTATCTAGGTTGCAGGTAGGATACCTGCAAGGAGGCAACCAGTTGATGTGGCTCTCTCACATTGATGCTTCTCTCCCTCCCCCTTCCCTTCCATGGAGCCCACCCTGTGTGACTCAGTGGTTGAGTATGGGCACATGCCCAGTTGTGGGCTTGATCCCAGTAGGGTGCATGCAGGAGGTAGCTGATCAATGATACTCTCTCATCATTGCTATTTCTCCCTCTCCCTTTCTCTCTCTGAAGTAAATAAAAACTTATTAAAAAATAAAATCAATGGAAAAAATATCCTCCAGTGAGGCTTAACAAGAACAAAAAAATAATCTAACCACTGTTTTAAAATATTTAATGTCATCTTAGACTAATGTCAACTATAATTGAAAAAATAACAAAGGGGGAAATTGAGCCAGAGGATACACCTGGAAGCAAGATCTCATTAGAAAGAGAAAAGTGCTTCCAAGAATAGCCTTTTGCAGCTTTTATGCCTTTGGACTTAAAGAGGGAACTAAGGAAAATTACAGCCAGACAGGTGTGGCTCACTGGTTGAGCACAGACCTATGAAGCAGGTCATGGTTTGATTCCTGGTCAGGGCACATGCCAAGGTTGTGGGCTCAATCCCCAGTAGGGGGTGTGCAGGAGGCAGCCGATCAGTGATTCTCACCATTGATGCCTCTCTCCCTCTCCCTCTCCCTTCCTCTGCTGGACATCTGACATGCCCTTTGCCCCTGGCTCAGTTTGGGGGCAGCCCAGTGTCCTGTGCAGTGGGGCTGGCCGTCCTGGATGTCTTAGAGAAGGAACAGCTGCAGGCTCACGCTGCCTGTGTGGGCAGCTTCCTGATGGAGCTCCTCGGGCAGCAGAAGGCCAAGCATCCTATCATCGGGGACATCAGGTGAGGCTTGGGGCAAAAGTCACTACCCACTAACCAAGAACCTGCAAGAGGCCTAGTCATTTCTTCTTTCACCTCCTAACCACCTGGGATGGTGGGAGTCTACTTTCCACTCCACAGGGGAAGAACTGAAGCACTGAGAAGGGGCTGTTGTCCAGAGTGGCACTTCTAGGGAGGGGAAAAGTCAGGATCAAGTAGCTCTGACTCGCCCCCCATCCTACCCCCACCACCACCACCACCACCACCACCTTCTTTCCTGTCCAAAGTGAGGGCCCCTCCCCATTGCAATTCTTTCCTACACACACACCACCACCTCCACCACCACCAGTTCCTGTGACTCTGTCTCCAGGAGACAGAGGTACAAGCCCTGGTGGACTTTCCAATGGGGCTTGACTAAGACCCAGGCACAGGGCAAGGGTAAGGCCCGTGGTCCCTCAGGCCTGGACTCTGAGATGTCACCTTCTGCTCCAGGGGCGTCGGGCTTTTTATTGGTGTGGATTTGATCAAAGATGAGGCCACCAGGACGCCAGCCACCGAAGAAGCTGACTATTTGGTATCCAGGTACTTTTTCTTCAAACAAGTTGCCTTTGCAGAGCTTCTCCAGGGCCACACCAGGGACAGGGGATGGACAGGACTCCTGCTCCTCGTCTGGGTGGGTGTGTCTAGATGGAGCATCATCTCTGGACTTGAAAGCCCCCTGCCCAAACCGGTTCACATTTTTCACTTGAATCTAGGTAAGACTCCAGCCTCAGCACCTTTCTCCCCTTTTATCTCCATTCCTCGTGCCTATCCTTTCCCCCACCTCAAAAAATCCTTGGGAAATGTGTATCATTCTATGTTTGGGATTCACATAAAACAGTAAGAATGTAAATATATTTCCCTCCATCAGGTTTTTTGAGATTGACCCCTCCCCGAAGTGACTATCCAGTCCCTGCCTTCTCTGTTGGTCAGACACATCTGCCCACTCACCTACCCCATGCTCACCCCACCCATCTCAGCTCAGGAATCCAGCATGGCCCGTTGGAAGGAATCGGATCTGAGGCCCAGCCTAATTTCCTCCATCTCATAGCCACTTATGATTTCTCCAGTTCAGCTAGGAAACTGGTACTAAGAATGGGTGTTTCACCTCTAGTAGATGGTACAGCTGAATTCGAAGTCCAGACCTTATTCTCTTAATATATTTTTATTGATTCTGGAGAGGGAAAGAAACATCAATGTTGAGAACCATTGATTGGTTGCCTCCTGCACACCACCTGTGTGGCTCAAGCCCACAACCTGGGCATTTGCCTTTGACTGGAATTGGATCCGGGACCCTTTGGGCCACAAGCCGATGCTCTCCACTGAGCCAAACAAGCTAAGGCCATAGTCTGGGACACCATGGCTCCTGACAAGACTTAGTATAAATTGAAAAAAATGGAAGTGGAACCTGGCTGGTGTACCTCCATGGTTGAGCATCAGCCTATGAACCAGATCAGTTTGATTCCTTGTCAGTACACATGCCTGGGTTATAGGCTAAATCCCTGGTGGGGGGTGTACAGGAGGCAGCTGATCAATGATTCCCTCATCATTTCTATCTTCTCTCTCCCTCTCCCTTCCTCTGAAACCAATAAAAATGTATTTTTAAATAGGAGTGGAGGTCAGAATATAAATACAGTCATGTCAGACCCCTTCTCTCAGTAGCCAAAATACCTTCCTAGGTGGGATTTTTTTTTTTTTGGGGGGGGGGGGGTGGCATTAAGAGAAAGAACACATTGGTTTGTTGTTCCACTTTTTTATGCATTCACTTGCTGATTCCTTTATGTGCCCTAACTAGGGATCAAACCCACAACCCTTGGCATATCAGGACAATGCTCTTACCAACTGAGCTACCTGGCCAGGGCACCTTCCTAGGTTAAAAGTATAAATGTGGGATATTAAAAATAACTCTTATGTACCAATGATAGTATTAAGTATGGTAAAGTCATCCTCCTAAAAAGAACTGGAAATTAAACTGACAAGAACTGTCTGGAAATTACAAGATTACTTGTGTGCAGGGAACAGGGGAAGTTACTGAAACTAGATAAGGGGATGGTGTTCATTGTACCACTTTGTAATGTTGGGCATTTTCCATACATATACAAAGCAAGCCATACACATCATATAAACCATAAAGTGGAAAATGCAGGGACTACAGACTAGACTGGAACTCCAGGGGCAGATAAGGCTATGCCCCTTCTCAGGGCCAGGTCCATATGGGCCGTTGATGCCAGGGCACAAAGGATGAGTCAAATTTTGCAAGGGGTAACCAGTGCCCTATGTGGGGAAGGGGGGGATTGGGGGTGCTGGCCTGTGAAGGGTTCCAAAAGCAGTGTGGCCAGAGCCCTAGCCGGGCACAGGAAGGCCTTAAAGACCATATGAAGGGCCCTGGGCTGGTGGTATAGCAAGGCTGTTATGTCCTGTCCTACAGGCTGAAGGAGAACTACATTTTGCTAAGCACTGACGGCCCTGGGAGGAATGTCCTGAAGTTTAAGCCCCCAATGTGCTTCAACTTGGACAACGTACAACATGTGGTAGCAAAGCTGGATGCCATCCTAACAGGTAAGCATAAAGCCCAGTGTCCAGCTGACCATGTCCCTAGAACCCAACGCAGCAGCTACAATGGTCTAGTGTGCTCAACAGCTGGGCTAGGTATCCTCTGGACAGTGCAGGAAGGAGCTGGAGAGGGGATCTTACTGGCCCAGGTCACTATTTCTGCCTGTGCCTGGTGGGGCTTCCCAAACACTGGGGAGGTGGGAGCTGAGCCAACCCCCGAGGGCTATGTGTGCAAAGCTCTGGGCAGGGGTGGCCCCCTAAATAGGTCAAGTCTTATCTCTTGGAGATCAGAGCAGTCGTCCCTCCCTGTCCTCCACCTCTGGGCTATTTTACTTCTGCCCCCAGGGCTCCAGAGCTGAGGGCCAACCCCCCTGTACACAATTGGGAGGTGGTATAAAACCCACTGGATGAGGTGAGGCACAGAACTGGCTTAGGTTGCCTATAGAGGAGCCTCTGGTTGAACTGGGATCTTGAGGATAGGCTTTTTCCTCTGGGAAAACTGTTGCTGAACCTGTGGCTGGTGCCACATGCATATAGGTCAAGGGTGGGGGATCGTGGCCCTATCCAGTGAGCCCAACTCCAAACTGCCATTCAAAAAGCTTAGACACTGAAGGCAGGAGGGACCTTTAGCAGAAGAGAAAGGCTAACCAGTTTGGGTGGTTATGGGGTCTTTTTCAGACATGGAAGAAAAGGTGAGAAGTTGTGAGACTCTAAGGTCCCAGCCCTGTGGTAGCCCTGCTGTGTAATGTCCTTTACTAGGTGAGTAGGCCACAACTGGGTTCCTGAACCGTTCTGTACCCCCCAGGAAACCAAGCTTTTTTTTTTTTTTTTTTTTTGTAAATTTTGTTTCAAGTGATGTCCCCTTCCCATAGGATACTTCCAACATTGGGAGGCTCTGGCTACCTTGAGCTCTCTCCACCCACCCTTGCCAGAAAATCTCCAACACTGTTTGCATTTGTTGGCTGAGGCAAGAGGGCAAGAGCAGCCCCATCCTCCCCAGCCAGTTCCTTCTAGGAGTGAGGGGAAACAAAACTCCTTTTCAGGCTCCGACCACCTAGACCAGTCCCACAGCCTGCTGCCTCCTCTTGCCACCAGACTTGAGGTGCTCCAATCCAGCAGCAAATAGGTGCTGCCAGAGTAGGCTATTACATTTCAGCCAGGAGGGGGCATCCTTGATTGTAGGTTCACTGTCCTGGAAGACAGAACCCCGTTTTAAGAAAGGTGTTCTAAGGTGTCTCAGAATCCCTGCTGCACAATCTTCACCCCCATGAACAGCTGCCTTAAGCCTCCAGCCATTTCCTTCCTTTAAAGGGGCCCAAGTCCTATGCACCGCATATCCCACACTCACCCAGGCTTGGGGGTTTTTACATTTTTATTTCAAAAGCTTGGATAGCTTCAATATCCAGGTCGTGGCAAAATCAGGACACGTGTAAAATACCTTACAATACATTAGATTCCCAAAAGGTACCAAAAAGTACAGTAAAATTAACACTTCCATTACAGGAAATGTATGACACAAATAATATAAAATTAAAAGGTGAAAAAAGGTGACACTGGTTTCCTAAGATAGACTTTTTTACAACCAGGGTCCACAGGTCCAGGATGCAGAGCGGCAGCAGGAAACAGACCCTCCCACCTGGTTCTGGGTAACCCAGTAATAAAATCAGCCCACTAAGCCGCTCTGGCCTCTGAGACACCACACGCTGCCTAAAACAACTAGAGCTCTGGAAATAGTAAACAAGAGAGTGATTTCCAGGGGGGAAATTTTAAATAAGATGCACATGGGACAGGCCATAGAAAGTATGCCAAGTTAAATTTGGTACATAATTGTTTGTGTTCACTCAATATCCAAACAAAGCGTGTGCGGTCAGACGGGCACTCTTGCCGAAGCCTCAGTATGGCTTGTAGTTATTCTGATGGCCACCACGTCGCTGGCTCTTCCCGTAATTCGTACTACCCTGACCTAGGGACAAGAACAACAATGATAGCAGCTAGATTTATTGAACATTTATTCCTGTGCCAGGCGCTTGGCTCAAATCCTCACCAGAGCCAACACCCCTGGGGCAGGCTACAAAGCCCAGCCTGTCTGACTCCAAAAGCCCCTGCTGCCAGTGACCCCTGCACTTTCTGTCCTGCCTCCCAGGTGGGTGACTGGATGGGGCCGCCCTCTCTCCTACTTACTGTAGTCGTAGCCGGGGCCGTAGCCGTAATAGCCATAGGGCGAGTAGTCGTAGCCGCCATAGCCGGGCCCGTAGCCCTGCTGGTAGCCGTAGCCCTGGTTCCAGTAGTTGCCGTAGCCCTGATTCCAACTCTGACTCTGACCTGTGGGGGGAGCAGGGCACAGGGGCCCATGGACCATTTAGCACACGCAGGAGCTAGGATGGAGGAAATCCTGCCCTTTGGGTGGCGGGGTTACTATGGCAACTCAGAAGTAGAAGCCAAGGAAGGGGCTGCTGTCCTGGTATAACAGGGCCCTAACCTGACCCTGCACTTAGACCCAAGCTACAGAGAAAGACAGACGGAACCTAACTTCTCTCAGGGCCAAAGAGGCAGGAACTCATTCTCACTCAAATCACCCTCTGATTACCCAAACCCTCTCTGGCAGCTTGGCCTTAAAAAAGATATAGAGTTCAGGCTTTGGAGTCAGAGGGCCTAGGGCAGAAGGAGGTAAAGCGCCTGGCACAGCCCTGCCCTACCTTCTGCCCACCCACCCATGGGTGAACCAAGACTCAGGACAGCCACAGAAGCCCATCAGGCCCCTCACCCCTACCCCGAAAAGTACAATACAAATCTTCCGCTGCCCTGGGGCCCCAGACCACATGGGAAATATGGGCTCTTCCACTCCAACCAGCAGCAGCACAGCCCAGACCCAGGAGAGCCATTCCTGTCCCTGCCCACCCTGCCACACCAGAGACCAGAGTAAGCCCCCACAAGACAGGCATGGAAGCTCCATGCAGGCAGGGAAGCCAGACCCATATTCATCCATGTTCCACTCACCTCCTCCACTTCCACCACCACCACCACTGCCTCGGTTCCCTCTGTTGCGGTTTCCACGGCCCCCCGAGCCATACTGCTGCTGTTGATAGACTTTTCTGGGCAGAGCCACCTTGATTTCACACTACAAGCCAAGAGGACAGGAAGTCAGGCCACTGGGACAAGTTCTGGGGAGAGACTGTGCACAACGACCTTCATTTACAAACATTCAGACTTGGTCCATCTTCTCAATAATAAAATACGATAGGCTGTGAAACCACATTTGGGCTAGAATAACTAAAACCTACACAACCAAGATCCACATTAGAGCCTTTTTGGCTCAAACCTTCCCCGAGACTGTACTCGGAATCATGGATACAAACCCAGGGTTAGGACAGCTCCCTGTTTAACAATTGGGAGGAGAGAAACAGCAGGGCCAATGCCAGCTCGTGTAGCAAAACACACCAAAGTGTGTCAGGTCTATTGCCACCTTGGTCCTACTAGACAAGGAGGTCAGAGAAGGCTTCCCGGATGAGTGCCAGAGAATAAAGTACACTTTCTGACTTTATTTTACTTTCTTACAGGGGAAAATAAATGTATAGTGGTGACCCCGACTTCCAACTTACAGAGGAAGAAAGTCACTGAGGCTCAGGGCAGAGCTTGCCTGAAGCCAGACTGCTACCGCTACCCCTCCCCCAACCACTGGTCTGTAGCTGGGATGGGCCAAAAACCCTATGTATGTCCCCCAGAGCCAAGTCAAGTTTCTGCTTAGCTCAAAAACCTGCCCATTGTGGGTGGAGGTAGGGTCAGGACCTTCCAGTGCTCCCGCTGAAATATATCATAAGTGTATTTTTAAAGTACACTGAAAAAGAACAAAATAAAACCCTGGCTGGTGTGGCTGTTGGTAGGATATTGTGTCCTGTGCACTGAAGAGTTGCTGGTTGATTCCTGGTCCAGGCACATGCCCAAGTTGCTGGCTCAATCCCTGGTGGGGGTATGGAGGAGGCAGCCAATTGATGTTCTGTGCTCACATCGATGATTCTCTCCCTCCCTCCCTCTCTAAAAATCGATTTTAAAAATAAAAATTTTTAAGAAGGGGGACATCTGTAATACTTTCAACAATAAAGATAAATTTTAAAAAAAAAAGCTCTCCCTCCCTAGCTTTCATGTCTCCCTCTATACCTACACCTAGACCACCACCACCACCCCACCACCCCCAATGCCTTTGCCTCTCCCTCTCCTAAGTTCCAAGGGCCCTTTCTTTTGCTTTTTTAACTTGTTTTCTGAGCTTACACAGCCCAGCTGGCTCACTTCTACCTCTGTAACTTTCTAAATCAACTTTCTCTTTTGAAAAAATAAAGTACCCTGACACATACTCTGCCCCCAAGACCAGTGAAAAAACATTCCACATAAGCTGTCCCCATATAAGTCTACTCCTGTAAAACTGGCAAATTACCCCCAACAGTGATACAATCAAGACCTACTGCCAGCAGTGACTAGTGCTGCCCTATAGGCTCTTCCTGCCCATTTTTCATTATGGAAAAAAAAAATAAAAAAAGGCCTGTCTATATCCCTATCCACTAGGCTAGCTAATGGATGGTCTTATCCAAATGTCCCCTAGGATCCAACCTCATTTTACATGAAATTAAAGAGTCCAATCCAATCTTTCCAAATTCCCAGCCAGGAGTACTGAAGTTTTCAGGAGCCCCACCCTACTTGTCCAACTTTATCTGGCTGCCACTCCAGCAGACAGAGCCTGTCACACCCTGCCACACCCTCAACACACAACTGCCACCTGGAGAATACTTAAAGCCATACTACCCTCTCTCTAGACCAGAGTTCAGGGGTAACAGCTATCTTTCTCACTTCTGTTCATTTGAACAAACTGGCCCTGGGTATAAATATAAATGAGCCAGGACCCTGGGGGCTCTTTGGGAAGGATCTTGCTGGGATGGATTTGACTAAACCAGTGTCAAAGGGGATGGAGAAGAATAAAGATTTGGTTTTGGCAGCAATAAGATAGGAGAAAAGCTCTGCAGCGGTTTCTATAGTAAGCAGGACTTCACTGCCAGGGACAGAAATCAGTGAACGGCAGAAGTTCCAAAATCTTCTGAGAACTGCAGATCTTAGACTCTAGATTCAGAACATCTTAATCTCTAGCTTTAAAGAGACAACTCAGCATACTACTCTGTTTTTACTGCCAGGCTAAGAGCTCCTTGAGGGCCAAGACCATCTGCCCCCCAATCAGGGCAGCAGACCTGCAGAAGAACAATGAGGTCTCACTACCCTGGAGAGCCCTTGGAGGCAGCCCAACCCCTAAGTCACACCTGCAAGGGGCAGACCTCTCTCGGCAAGAGGCTAGACACACATAACTGCAGACACTTTACCTTACTTCCACTGATGGTGTGGAACTTTTTCTCTAGAACCTTCTTCACAGGTTCTTCCTCTTCTTTAAAGGTGATGAAAACAAAACCTCGTCTTTTGTTTGACTTTGGATCCATTGGAAGATCAATGGCCTCGATCTGTAAACACAGGCAAAAGCTCAGGACCAGTACCTCCCCAGGGCTCACAGGGAACTGGATGGAGAAAAGGTCCATAAAGCAGCCTCGCTGAGGAGGGCTCCTCCAGTCAGCCAAGGCTGTCAAGGACCAGGAAGGCCGATGGCAGATGGCAGGCCACTCACCTCCCCAAACTCGCCAAAGTACTCTCTGATTTTCTCCTCAGTGGCTTCAGGATTCAGACCCCCCACAAAAATTTTCTTTACAGGCTCCTTCTTCATGGCCATAGCCTTTTTGGGGTCAATGACACGGCCATCCAGCCTGTGCTCCTTCTGGTCGAGGACCTGTTCCGACAGAAGGAAGTTGGGTTCTAACTCAGCAGCACAACTCTATACAATGCTCTTCTCTTTGAGCCATGGAACCCCATGGAACCCCAACACAGGTACACAAAATGTTTCATCCCCTCCAAACTCTAACCCCAACCTGACTTTCCAACCCAACCATCAAATGTCAAGTACAGCTGGTTGACCTGTAAATCAGTCCTCACTGCTCCGACTTTTCCCATGTTATCCTGTAAACCTTCCTTGCCTCGGCAGTTCCAGAAGGAGCCTGTGCCCCTGGCAAAAGCCTATCTCCAGAAGTAAAGCAGCAGTGACTGAAGGAAACTGGGCTGCTTAGGGTCAGAATCCTTACTCCACCACACTTAGCCACCTGGGTGAGCTTTTCTACTTAAACTTCTGAACCTTAGCTTGTTTTCTGTAAAATGAAGCTAAAATAATGCCTATCTCATAACAACCTTGGACTCCTCCAGTCCTCACAGTAGTGCTTGCAGTGCCCAGAATAGGTAGAGGAAGGTAATAAATGTCCACTATCATCTTCCTATACCACTCCAGCCCACTCACTTCCCTACTAAACCTTTTTTCAAAAACAGGAACAAGGAGCTGCTTTTCTCAAAGCACTCAACCATGTGCAGAACACACAAGCTAATCATGCTCCAAGATTAGTGTCCTTGGAATTTACTGCTTATATAAAGTACCCAGCTTACCTTCTCCACACTAGCAGCATCTTTGAAGAGAATAAACCCAAATCCTCTTGACCGGCCAGTGTTGGGATCCATTTTTATTGTACAGTCAACGACCTCTCCAAATTTGGTAAAATAATCCTTTAGGTCCTTTTTGCTGGTATCCCAGCTCAGGTGACCAACAAACATTTTTCTGAAAT
Source organism: Eptesicus fuscus (assembly GCF_027574615.1). Taxonomy (NCBI): domain Eukaryota; kingdom Metazoa; phylum Chordata; class Mammalia; order Chiroptera; family Vespertilionidae; genus Eptesicus; species Eptesicus fuscus. Next base: position 69,888,016 of record NC_072478.1, read on the forward strand.
GGTAGGGTGAGACACATAGCAACAAGTCTTATAAGAAAGCTGTGATTTTAGGAGGACTGGCCCTAGCAAAGCTTTCACTGAGAAGATCAGAAATAAAGCCACAATCTGGAACAAGACTATCCCTTGAGCCCCTAAGAGCTCTATCTTTGGAAGATGTTAAATCTTTACTACCCTCCCAAACTCAACCTTGACTCTAACCAAGTTTCAGGAGACCGCAAACCCTGACTGGGCGAGGGAAAGGAAGGACAACCTGGCCAGGGGCACAGGCTCTGAGCGCTCACAACTGAAAGCAATTTGTGTAACAACCATGTATCAAAAGGCAGCCGTCTCCGCCATTCTCTGCCACTTCCGAAAATTCGCTCTCAAGGAACTAGCAGCTTCCGGGTGCCCAGACCGTAACCCCGCCCTCGGTAGGAGGCGGAGGAAGGAGTACACGGCCCAGGCACGCGCCAACTCCGCCCACGCAGCCCCCGCGCGGCCGAGACCTGCTCGGCCCGAGGTCCCAGTGCACTCCCCTTCCGGGCGCCCGGCCCGTCCCTGGCGCCGCGCGAGAGGCCCCGGGGCGGCGCCAAAATCGACCCAACAAACTCCTACAAACTCGAGCGCGAGCGGCGGCAACGCGGGTAGGCGCGGGGAACAAGTCCGCTGCCCGAGCCGCCCCGGCCGCCCGCCCCTCCCCCCGCCGCGTGGCGCCAACAAAAGGCGGCCCCGGAACAAAGGCGGCGTCCTGTCGGCCCACGGCCGCACCTACCCCGCGTCCTCCTCTTCCTTGCTGGCGTTGATCTTGTCGCCCTCGGCGCCGTTCTGGTTGCTGGCCGGAGGTGCCGCGCTCCCGCCTCCAGCGCTCGCCGCGGCCCCGCTGCCCGGCCCGGCCGGCGACTCGCCTTCGGGGGCGGCCTCGTGCCCGTTCTCGGTGGCGCCCGTCGTCTCCATGAGCTGCTCCTCACCGGTTTCCGACATTAGACCGGAGCGCGGCGGCTCCTGCAACGAGCGGCCACAGCACGTCAGGCCCGCGCGGCTCCCGCCGCCTGCCCCCCGCAGCCCGCAGCCCGCAGCCCGCGGCCCGGCCGCTCACCTCGCCGCCGGTGACGCCGCGAGGCCCGCTCGTCCCCACCCGCCGGGAAGGTGCCGCGAGGCTCCGCCGCGCTCAAGCTCGCACTGCCCGGTCTCCCCTCCCTCCGCCAACGGAGCTGCCGCAACTTCGCGCGCTCCTCCTCGACCACCGCTGCACGGAACCCACCGCCCAAAAGACTTGCTTAGGCCCGCACAGTACCGCCGCCTGACAATGCCGACTCGTGGCGCTCTTTATAATGCCGGAGCCGGGGCGCCCACCTCGCAACAAGAGGCACGCTCACTGGCTGCGCCCGTCCGTCACTCAACCCTGCGCCGGCGTCCTATTGGCCACGTCGGCGCGCGCACGCTAGATCCGGGCGGGCTTTGTCCTCATTTTAGAACCCGCGCGAGCCTGGGCCCTGCGGAGCGTTGCCTGATTGAACGACGTTCCAGCCCTAGGCTGAGAGGCCCCAGACATACCTTCCGCCCTGTTAGGCCGCAGTCTCTCTCCTCCCGGTGCCCCCATTCCCAGCATTGACAGTCTCGGCCATTCCATTTCCCCAAAGAGGGAAGTAGGTTCGCACAAGTCTCGCAAACCAAGATCACCTGGCTGGAAGTGGCAGAATCCGGGCTGCCGAGCTTGGGCGCTTAGGGTCCCCCAAGGTCCTCGGCTCGGAGGGATTGCGACGCAGATCGCCCTCCCCTTGACCTTGGTGCCCTCAAAGCCCCGCGCTCCCGCCCTTTCTGCCGCCTCCCGCAGTAGGGAGACGCGGTTTGCGGAGGAGTCCTGCAGAGATCTGGTGCCTACCATGCTGACTAGGATGTGGCGAGAGAAACTGTAGAACCATGGTGTTCCCCAATCAGGTCGCCCAACACCACCTTGACGATTAGCATCGCGTTTATACTTTTGATTACTTAAAATTTTTCATTTAAATTAGCTCACTAATTTTTGCTGAAATTTAAAAAAAAACAAAAACATTCCACTAACATTTTCAAAATCATGATGTCGGGGGTTGGGGTAGTTAGTTCTCTTTTTCTAATATACAAAAACCCTTAATATTATCTCCTTGACAACCAAATTTAAAAGGCCTGCATAATCCTGCGATTCCTTTTAATCATATGGGTGAAGGGTCCCAAATGGACCAAGATCACAACCTCTGAAGCCTGGGGATTACCAAGAGCACAGAACACAAGTAGCTGACATTCACCCGCTGGATTCCTGCAGCTGGATCCAGTGTGGCGGGCTAGGCCTTCTATTTTCTGATCTGATCTCCTAACAGCCCTGTGAATGGTGGTACCGTTGTCAATTTAGAAATGAGAACACTGAAGCCCAAAGCCTTGGGCCATGGTTTACTCCCCAATCCAGCCCGCCAATGAGTTGCCATGAGAATGAAAAATGTGACAATTTTACACTTGGAAAAAATAAACAACTTCAGAAAATCAAGATTTGGCCACGCAGCACTACATTCCCCACAAGGTATCCATCAACTAGAGCTGGGCATCCACCCCCAGATGAGCAAATGCCCTTTGGTTCACCCCACGGCCCACCTGACCACTTCAGACTAGGTTCCATAACTGGAATGCACATATATCCATAAAACCTTGGTCATATACTGATCTGGCTTGCAGTGAAATCCAGAACAAACTCACCACGCCATCTCCACCTAAGCCCTCACCCACCCACAGACATAAGGACCAGGGATGTGACTCACAGGAGATGATGGGTGCAGCTACCCAAGCAATGAAGATAATTCAGGTGATTAAGTTCAAATAGTCTAAATGCAGCCACAGGGCATAACTATTGGGAACACAAATTCACTTAATCTGCCCCTGTCCACCTGGATTCTCTTAGCACAACCTGGGAAACACTTTCAACAACATGTCAAGTCTAAGGATAACATTCAGACCATGCTTCAAAGTTTGCAAAATGTTTTCACCAACATGGCTTTATTGGAGATTCAAAATAATCTTGTGTGTACTTATCCATAATTTATAGAGGAAAATGCTGAAATCACACATCTAAAACTGTGGCCACAAAGCCAGCATTTCCAACTCCATATTGTTCCAGGGCTCCGGGCTACTGTAGGCCAAGGAGTCTCTGAGCTCCTGAGTTCCTTGGTCTGAATGAGATCTTGTGTCAGCTTTAATTCTGCTGCTCAAATGAAGCAATGGCTTAGAAAATACTTTACAAACTATAAAGAACTGCAGACCTGTGGGGGTCAGTCTTCACCCAGAAAACTTTTATATTGCATTCAAGGGTATTTCTGACAGAGGCAGAGAACTGGGATGTTGGAAGAAGCAGAAAGTCCCTTTGACACAAGGATCTCCACTCTTATTATTGGGTCCCAGCTACAGAACTAGAGTAGAGGGCTTCTTCCATGACAGTGAGGTTCTCAAATCAACAAGGAGCCCAGGCTGTCAGGCAACATATGTATAAAAATGTGTACAATCATCAGTCTAGAACAGTGATGGCGAACCTATGACACGCGTGTCAGCACTGACACGCGTAGCCATTTCTGATGACACGCGGCCGCTGAGGCGGCCGCATGCCGAGGATGAAACATTTGCTGCTCCTGAGGATGAAACATTTGCGAAATAATGTTTTTTCCTCAAAGTGACACACTACCCGAGTTATGCTCAGTTTTTTGGCGAAGTTTGACACACCAAGCTCAAAAGGTTGCCCATCACTGGTCTAGAATAAAGAGGACAGGCACAAAATACATTTTCAAAGTTTTTAAAATTACATGAATTCATTTTTCTCACAATCTTTTTTTTTTTTTTTTTTGGCTGAGCCTGCAAAGTGGAAATTGCAGGAGTTAACTACAAATATGACGTGACTGCAGTGGCCAACTCCCACACAAGCCACTGCCCACTCAGTTCCCCGAGCTCCAGCTCCTCCACTTCAGGGCTAACTCTGGCTCCAGCCGGAGGAAACTTTTTAAAACGCAAATCAGATCTTGTCACACTGTATGAAAACCCTGGCTGGCTTCCCACCACTCTGAGAATGAAATCCTAACCCTGAATATGAGAGGGGTGAGAGAGCCAGTTAGGGGTCACAGAAACCCATGCCCTGCCCAAATACCTCCTTGCTGTGTGGTCTGTGAGTGGAAGGGTCACTTCTGGGCCTGGGCATAGAGGCCAGCCTCCCCCAGACCTCCCTTCCCCTGGAGACCACGTATTCTGATGGTAGAGCTACATTATGGAGAGCTGCTCAACCCATGTCACACTTGCCATGAGCAAGGAAGGAATCTGTACTGTCAAGCTACTAAGACTGGGGGTTTATCTCTAGTTGCAGCCTAGTCAAGACTAACCACTCCACTGGACTTATGAGGCCTAGCATGAGCCACCTCAGCCACACCTTATGCCCACTCTTCACTCTGGCTGTGCTGATTTATTTCCTAGAACTCACCTGCACCCTTCTGGAAGTACCTTTGCACCTGCTGTTCCCTCTACCTGGAATACTTTTCCCCAAGTTTCACCTGCCTACTCTACATATATGTGTGGGTTGAACTGTGTCCCTTCCAAAAATATGTTCAAGTCCTAACCCCTAGTACCAATGCATATGACCTTATTTGGAAACAGGATCTTTGCAGATGTAATCAAGTTAAGGTGAGGTCAAACTGGAGTTGGTGGGCCCTTAAACTGGTGCCTTATAAGAAGAAAAGATACCCATAGCCATACACAAGGAAAATGGCATGTAATGGCATGTAATGACAGAGGCAGAGATTGGAGTGATGTGTCCACATGTCTTGGTCAATTCAGGCTGCTAGTACAGATTACCACAGACCGGGTAACTTAAACAACAAACATTTACTTTTTCTCACAGTTCTAGAAGCTGGGAAGTCCAAGATCAAGGCACTGGCAGATCTGGTGTCTGGTGAGAACCTGTTTCCTAGTTTGCATATGGCCATCTTTACACTGTGTCCTCACCTGACAGAGAGGAAAGAGAAGGGAGCTTTCTCTGATATCTTTTTCTTAAATATATTTTATTGATTTTCTTACAGAGAGGAAGGGAGAGGGATAGAGAGTCAGAAACATCGATGAGAGAGAAACATCAATCAGCTGCCTCCTGCACACGCCCCACTGGGGACATACATGCCCTTGACTGGAATCGAACCTGGGACCCTTCAGTCCGCAAGCCGACACTCTGTCCACTGAGCCAAACCGGTTAGGCTCTGGTCTCTTCTCATAAACTCACTAATTGCAACATGAGGCCCTACACCCATGACCTCATCTAAACTTAATTGCCTCCCAAAGGCCTGACTTCCAAACACCATTACCTTGGAGATTGAGTTTCAACATATGATTTTTTTTTTAAATATATTTTTACTGATTTTCAGAGAGGAAGGGAGAGGGAGAGAGAGATAGAAACATCAATGATGAGAGAGAATCATTGATTGGCTGCCTCCTGCATCCCCCCTACAGGGGATCGAGCCCGAAACCCAGGCATGTGCCCTTGACCGGAATCTAACCCGGGACTCTTCAGGCCGCAGGTGGACACTCTATCCACTGAGCCAAACCAGCTGGGGCTCAATATATGATTTTTGAGTCCATAGCACCAACCAACACCAAGGATTGCCAGCCACACCAGAAGCTAGGAGAGAGGCTCCCCACCAGAGCCTGCAGAGGGAGTGGCCCTGCCAACACCTTGATTTTGGACTTTTGGCCTCCAAACTCTAAATTTCTGTTGTTGTATGCCACCCAGCTGGTGGTGCTTTGTTACAGCAGCCCTACCTGACTAATACAACGTCCATCGGACTTCTGCTTCCTCCAGGAAGTGGCCTGTGATGCCCCAAGGAAGTGTCCCTCTCAGAGTAGGGACCACACAGTATTGATACCAACCATGAGCTCAATGAGTTCCTGCATTAGGTCTGTCCCCTTGACCCTGGCACCTCCAGGGCACCTCAATACCTGCAGAATGAATAAAAGATCTCTTGACCTAGGGTTACTAAGTGGTTCCTTATGGGCCAAATCTGGCTCAGATGTGCTTGCTTGCCCTACACAGCATTTTCAACATCTTAAGAAATTATTTACCAACATTTATGAAGTATAGTATTTCTAAAAAAAATGTTCTATTTCCACTTACTTTCGGAAAATTGTTAGATGACATAGTCACACATATCCACAGAAGCTGGATGGGACAGGTGCCATCCAGTTCACCCCAGCCCCCACCAGGTCCTGTCATCTTACTCCTGGGCCCCTAAATTCATTTTCATTGGTGGAAAGCATCTGAGGTGTCAGTCCCTAACTAGGCCCCATGAAGCTCAGCTTCTCCATCTTTCAAACAGGGATGACAACACCTGCCTCTCAGCACTGCTGCAGGGATCCGAGAATGTGTGCCAAGTGCCTGGCAGGTAGCAGGCAGAAATGAGAGGTACTAAGACTAGTACCAGCACTAACAAATAGAAGCATCCAAGGGAAGACTCCTCCTCTGCTGAGCTTCCCCCTACTATGTCTCAAATCAATTCTCAAAACAGACTTGGAAGTGAAGAAAAAGCTCTAGCCGCTGGTGTCCCGCCCCCCAACCCCAAGTTCACATTCTTATGACAGCCACCTGTGCCCAGCTTGAGTCTCAGAGGCAGCCTCTGCCCAACAAAGGCAAATCAGAGATGCCCAGGACACCCTTCTGGAATCAGATCTCAATGGAATATGTGCTTCACGTACAGACCTGATCCTCCCAGTCTCCTCAGGAGCCCGCAAGGCTTCATACAGTGGACAGGGCACAAAGAGGGGCTCAGTTTGGTTTCAAGTCACAATCCACTTCATAGCTTTTAAAACTTCACATTCCCAGGCCCCTGGGGTTGGAGTCTCACTTTTATATATATAGCATTCTGGGCACTGGGAATTGGGGTAGGAACAGATTTAGGGCCCACTGCTGAAGACCAGTAGCAGAAAAGCCTATAAAATAGAAATGCCCAGTTCCTCTGAGAGGCAGCAGTGCCTCCTCAAAATATCAGCCCTGGAGGCTCTTTAGTTGATGCTTTAGGGCCTCATTTTCTGGTTATGGAACAATTCGGTCTATTCACTCATTTATTCACACCTTGGTTTCAACTGCTATTGGCATGTCCACACCCATTTGGAAAGACTATTTTCTGAACTCTGAACTCTCAGGCATAAATATCTCTACTGAACTATCACCAAGGCACCTCAACCTCAGCATATCCCAAATGGAACACATGACATTCCCCTAAGCCCTGACCCTCTGCTGGTGTTTTTGGCCAGAGAATGCCTCTACCATCTACCCACCTGTGCAGGCCAGGAACATAGCTGTGTCAGCCTCTCTCCCTCACCTCCCCGATTCGGTCTGCCATCTAGCCCAGAATGTGCCTTCATTACTCTGTCACCTGCACTCAGGTTTGGATGACAGGAATATCAGTCAGGGTGGCTACACTGTGGTACCAAGCAGAGGTAAACACTGTAGAAGATTGTTTCTTACAGATTAACAATCCAGGGTAGGTGTTCAGGCGAGAAGCGACTCACTTCCACATGATTATTTAAGGACCCAGGCCCTTCCATTTTGTGGCTCTACCATCCCCTTGGGCCTTGTCATCTGCAGAGGAAACTTGGGGAGGAACCAGTGTGGGAGTCTCCATGGTCCAGGCCTGGAAGGGGCACACTCAACTTCCACTCACATTCCACTGGCGAGAACTCTGTCATGTAGCCTCACCTACAAGGGACACTAAGAAATAAGCTTAGCTGCTTCCATAAGGAAGGCAAAAACAGGTTAGGTGCCCAGTCTTCACCACAATAGGCTTTCAACAACGGCATGTTAATGACAATGAAGGGACACCCTAGAGGAAAGCTTTCCTTCAGTCAGGCAGCCTTTCAGGGAACGTCACCAAGCACTTGTCCTGGGTAATATGCTGGCCTCCACCATCAGAGGCCACTCTGCCCTGGGAGCTGAACATACTTTCCAAATGGTGAGATGAATGCTATAGCAGAGAAGCACAGGAGGCAGGGACATGTGGGAGGCACTGAACCAAGCTAGGGAGGTGGGTAGGAAGGATAAGACTTCCCACAAGAACAGACAGGCACCATGAAGACTAAATGGGGGCGGGGGGAGGGGTCCTCCAGGCAGAGACAGGGGAAAGGGGGGTTTGGGCAGAGAAAGCAGACTGTTTGGGAAACTGTAAGTAGCCCCACATGATACACAGGAGCTGAGACTGTGCCATTGGGCAGGGGCTTTACATGCCAACAGCAAAGGATTCCTTTTATCCACCAGAAACAGGAAGTCAGTGAGTACTGGGACAGCAATAGTCCAAGGGTGGGGATGGAAAAGAGGGTCAATATGAGACATTAAGGAGGAGAAGGCAGAACTGCATCCATGTGTGGCTACAATCCCAACTCCATGCAAAGGGCAAGGGACGCACTAAGGCTGGAAAGTTGGACCATAACCACCCAGTGGATGGCCTTGAATGCTCGTCCGGGCAAGAAAAGTGGTAGGCAGATACTGTCTGCCTCTCTCAAGGAGAAAACAATCCCACCATAGGTGACAGCCTCTCATTTCCTGGTGAACCTGCCTCCACAGGCATGGCCTTCTTTTGTCCATTTCTTCTAATGTAAGAGATGATCGCTTTCAAAGATCAAGCTCAAACCCCTCATTAACAGAGAAGGAAACCAAAGAGCACAGAAAGGGAGAGTTTTATTCTATTCAAGCTGCTATAACAAAATACTTAAAAGACTGAGTGGCTTATAAACAAACATTTTATTTCTCACAGTTCTGGAGCCTGAAAAGTCCAAAATCAAGGCATTGGCAGGCCTAGTGTCTAGTAAGAGCCTGCTTCCTGGTTCATGGACAGCTGTCTTCTTGCTGTGTCCTTACGTGGTGGAAGGAGTGAGGGAGCTCTCTGGGTCCCTCTTATGAGGGCACTAATCTCATTCAGGAGGGTTCCATCCTCGTGACCTAATCGTCTCCCAGAGGCCCTACCTTCTAATACCAGCACCCCCAAGCTTCAGTCCCGAGCAGGACTACACAACAGAAATACGATATAATGCAAGCCACAAATGCAAACACGTGTATAACATTTCCTAATAGCCACATTAAGAGAGTTAGGAAAAAAAAAAAAAAGAGTATTAGACAATTAGTAAAAAGGTATAAAAAAACAGGTGAAATTAACTTTGATAAAACATTTTATTTAGTTGAATCTATCCAAAATCTTACAATCTCAAATGCAATCAACACAGAAAATTATTTTACTTGTTTTTTTTGGACTACCTTTGAAACCCAGCATGGATTTTACACTTACAGCACATCTCAATTTGGACCAGATACTTTATTTTTCTATGAGTTTATTTGAGCTAAACTGATGACATTCCGGGAAGCAAGATCTCAAATGCGCTCCGGACCAGGTAATTTTCAAGGGCTCAGTAGCCACATGTGGCCAGTGACCACTAGCTTGGACAGCACAGATCTAATCCAGGGATTGGCAAACTATGGCCCATGGCCCAAATCTGGCCAGTTGTCTGGTTTTGTATGACCCTCAAACAAAGACTGGTTTTTAAAGAATACTATTTAATGACTTATAAATTCTAGGAAATTCAAATTTAGTGTCTTTAAAAATAAAGTTTTTAATTCTGTCAATAAAAATGTATAGATATGTTTTATCTCTTCTTATATTACGTACTTACCTCCATAATACCCTCGATTTTGCCTCTTGGTTCACACAGCAGAAAATACCATCTGATCCTGTGTAGGAAAAGTTGCCCTGCCCTGTTCTAGACCATCAGGTCTCCCTAAACTCCAATACAGGAGCTCCAGATTTGGCTTTGGAATCAAGAGGCCCAACGCAAATCCCAGCTGCCAGGCGTCTCTGAGATTTAGAACAAGCCATTTCCCCTTTTTGAGCCTCAATTTTCTTCACTGAAAATCGGGACAGCACTCAAATGGGTGTAAAGAGGGTGAAAAGCCGGCACAGGCCACGAGCTGGTCAGTCATTCACTGGTTGCCACTGTCCCTTGCTTTACACCTCCGGCTGCAGCACCTACCCACCGAGCCCCCTCACCAGACTCAGTATCTCCTCCAGCGGCAGCCCCACCAGTCGCCTTCTCCCAGCATCCTGAGCAACCTCCGCCTCCACCGGCCGGAGCCCCACATCCGCGGCTTCTAGATCACTTTGGCAGCGCAAACCTCCATCTGCCTAGAATAACTTCCTCCCTCCCGGCCTCACCAAATCCTGTTTCCTGCAAGATGAGACCCACGCCCCGCCAGCAGTGCCACGAGGTCCTCAGCCCTGCGGCTCGGTCTCCAGACCCGACCGTAGTACTTCCGGCACGCCCTCGGGGCGATCTGCGCACGCGCAGGGTTGGGTCCCTCCAAGTTAGGATCAGCTGGACCTGGATGTAGGTCCAGACAAATACTTCTGACTGGCCTAGTGAGGCGTGGGCCAGATGTTCAGATCCATTCCTTTCTTTCCCCTCGACCCCCATGATAAAAAGCCTCCTCAATTCCGACACCCCACACCTTAATCCTGCCTACTCCCCAACTCGGCAGAGCTTCCTCCCAGGCACAACCCCTCCCACCTCGCCTAAGTCCTTCTGCTGGCTTCTGCCTTTCCAGAACGAGCTCCAGTCATCCTCTCCCCCGCCCCTCCCCGCCCCCCCCTCCCCTGCCCCGCCCAGGTCAGCCAGATCACCTGCTGATTTATGCTGGTCTCGGTCTACGGCATAGACTCTGTGCTATAGCGCCTGGCCCACCCATTTTCCTTTGTCACCTCCTGCCTTCTTTTCCTCCTGGGGAAATGTTCCTTCTAAGATTGACTTTCTGGCCCGGCCAGCGTAGCTCAGTGGTTGAGTGTCGACCTATGAACCAGGAGGTCACGGTTCCATTCCCTGTCAGAGCATATACTGGGGTTGTGGGCTTGATCCCCAGTGTGGGGCATGCAAGAGGCAGCCAATCAATAATTCTCTCTCATCATTGATGTTTCTATCTCTCTCTCTCCCTCTCCCTTCATCTCTGAAATCAATTTAAAAGAAAGAAAAAAAAAAAGAATCAACCAATGAACGCATAAGTAAATGGAACAACAAATCAGCGTTTCTTTCTCTCTCTCTCTCTCTCTCTCTCTCTCGCTCTCTCTCTCGCTCTCTTTCTCTCTCTCACACACACACTCACACACTCACACACACATCCCCTTCCTCTCTATCAAATCAATAAATACACTAAAAAAAAAACCACCACATTTTTCTGAAGTGACTTTTCTAAGCTCTCAGTTTTACATAGTAAGGTATGTCCCAAGCAGTTGTGCTGGAGGAGAGAGTTCCATCCACCACTTGATGGTCCCTCTCTCCTTAGAATCTGGCCCGAAAGTCAGAATTCAGTTTTGGGGAGACACCAATTGCTGCTAATAAAACTAGGCGGACATAATAGGGAAGAGCAACTTGACTAATACTGCCATACAATACTGACATAACTCGCCTAGGAATGAATTAAAACAGATTTCCAATAAATTGCATAAACTATATATAATTTTATTTTTCTCTTCTACTTAAAATCAGCTCCTAGAGTATGCATCTAGCTTGATAAAATTCAATTAAAAAGCTCACCCTCAATTAAAAAATGGTCAAAGGATCTGAACAGACATTTCTCCAAAGATATGCAAATAGGCAATAAGCACAGAAAAGTTGCACAGCATCATTAGCTATTAGAAAAATCCAAATCAAAACCACAATGAAATACTACTTCACACCTACTAGGATTACTGTATAGTAATGAAAAAGTCGGGTAACTGCAAATATTGGTGAGAATGTAGAAATATTGGACACTGCTGGTAGAAATATAAAATGGTACAACCACTTTGGAAAAACAGCCTGGCAGTTCCCCCTAAAGGTAACATAGTGTTACCATTTTACATACAATCTATGTCAAGGTACATACCCAAGAGAATCTAAGCAAGCATGTCAAACTCGCGACCAGCAAGCATGCAGCCCACCGACCGTGAGCTTGACATGCTTGAGAACATATGCACACATGAAAACTTGTTGTGAATGTTCATAGCAGCACTATTCATAAGAATCAAAAGCTGGAGACAACCCAAGTGTCCATCAACAAATGAATGGATAAAATGTGGTATGTCATACAATGGAATGTCATGTAATAATGAGTACTGAGCGTGGATGAACCTTAAAAATATTATGCCAAGTGAAAATATACCTACACCACATAAACCACGTTGGATCTGGCACAGATCTGTAGGACTGGTGTTAGAAATACATAATGTGGTTTACTATGGACATATTTGCTCTTGGCACTGCATTATCTAAAAAAACTGACACTTGTGACCTGGCCAGGCCAAGGTTCCTACACTTTCACTATCCAGCCATGTTTCATGACCTTTGAGCTGAGGTCTAACGCCAAGTCACAGGTTATGAACAGAGCACAAGCTTGGAGATTAACAGACCTGGGTTCAAATCCAGCTTTGTGTGAGATGGATGGAGCTATTCACCTTTGTAAGCCTCAGGAAATAATGAGAGTATTCTTTGAGAGCAATGGATGAAATATCACATGTAATGAGCTTGGCACATAAACATTATTCCTTCCTCCTTCTTATAAGAACTGAGAGGGCTTCAAAACTGAGGGATGAGGTCGGTCACACATTTGCTTGAGTCGGGTTTCCCTGGGAAGAAATTCTCTGCTGTACATATTTCCTCCTGCTATATGCACACATCTGGCAGCACCTCTCCCTTTTGGGACCCTGGCACATTGTCATCTGTCCTATAATACAGAAAATGTTCACAAGAACACCACTCAGAAAGAGGAGCAGAAAAGCACCCTGCAGCAGAGCCCTGCCAGCTGTGTGCTCAGAGGCACTTGGCTTCCCAGGGAGGGCCAGAACTGCCACCACAGGACCTAGGGGAGGAAGAAGGGGGAAGGGGCTTGGAGTGAGCAGTCAGGCAAGACTGACAGTAACCACCAGTCCTAATGCTGGTCCTAAATGGCAGGAAGGGCCGTCTTTTCTCAAGAAATTCCAAAGGAAAAACATTTAAAAAGTCAATTTTTGGTTACACGGTACATATAAAGTGTGTTCACTTTCAAATTATTTTTTAAATTATTTTTAAATGTATTTTATTGATTTCAGAGAGGAAGGAAGAGGGAGAGAGAGATAGAAACATCAATAATAAGAGAGAAGCCCTGACTGGTTTGGCTCAGTGGATAGAGTGTCGACCTGAAGACTGAAGGGTCCCAGGTTCGATTCCAGTCAAGGGCATGTACCTTGGTTGCGGGCACATCCCCAGTAAGGGGTGTGCAGGAGGCAGCTGATCGATGTTTCTAACTCTCCATCCCTCTCCCTTCTTCTCTGTAAAAAATCAATAAAAATATTTTTTTTTAAAAAAAAAAAATGAGAGAGAATCATTGGTCAACTGCCTCCTGCACACCCCCTGCTGGGGATTGAGCCTGCAACCTGGGCATGTGCCCTTGACCGGAATCTAAACTGGGACCCTTCAGTCCCCAGGCCAACGCTCTATCCATTGAGCAAACCAGCTAGGGCTCAAATTATTTTTTATTGCTTATATAACATATTTTCATTTTTCAATTGATATATTTTCCTATTTGTGAAATTAGTTTGGGTCTAAGGTTAGAATGAATTATAACCTACTTCTTTTTTTTTTTTTTTTGCTCATCCTCAAAATATTTATTTTTATTTCCTTAACTTTTTTTATAACCTACTTCTTATTAAAATACTAAATTTTAAAAATCGATTTTTCAACTTAATGACTGGTTACAGAGTTAAAATGTCAATTTTTTTTGGTTTTGTCTTTTTATTGAATTTATTGGAATTAGATTGGTTTGCAAAACCATACAGGTTTCAAGTGTAGAATTCAATAAAACCTCATCTGCACACTGCATTATGTGTTCGTCACCCATGCAAGGCCTCTTTCCACCCCCATTTCCCCCCACTTACCCACCTCCACCTATCCCTATCCCCCTGCCCTTTGGCTATCATCATACTGTTGTCTGTGTTCAAGGGCTATGTTCTTTGGCTGATCCAGTCACCTTCTTTCATCCAGACCCCCAACCCCTTCCCCTCTGACAGCTGTCAGTCTGTTCCATGTATCCATGCCTCTGTTTCTATTTTGTTCTTCAGTTTATTTTGTTCATTAGATTCCATATATAAGTGAGATCACGTGGTATTTGTCTTTCTCCGACTGGCTTGTTTTACTTAGCATAATAATCTCCAGGTCCAACAATGCTGTTGCAAAAAGTCACATTTCAAAAGGTCAGTTTTTAAGTTGGCTTAACTGTGTTCCACGCCACCTGCAGACTTCTGAAGTCCCACATACAGGCCTGCTCTACCACCACAAAAAAGGCAGGCCGTCCATCCCATAATCAAAGGCAATTAATTTGTAGCAATTACCTAATTAATTTCCATGCAGTGTTCCAAGACACAGTGGGAGAAATAAGTTGGAGATATTAAGATCCACCCCAGTCCAGTCTAGGCCTGCTGACCTCCCTAGTGTCACTGTCCATTAATCCTCTATAATCACTGCAAACTGGAGGCCGACTCAGGGCTGTCCCCCCACACCCTGGAGTGCGGTACCCACAGTGTCCGCGCAGGTTTCCTCCTCACTCTGCTGTCTCCATGGTGTCCTCTGTGCGTGATACCAGGCCGCAGTGGGAACTACAAGGAATAAGGGTTAGGGAGAGGCGGCGGCGGGGAGAGGTCTGTCATTTTAGAGAAGGTGGTCATCAGGGGACCCCCTCCCGTGGGTAACCTTGAGCAGATCCCCGCGGGAAGAAGGAGCGGGCCACGGGCTCCCTGGGGAACGGCGTCCAGTCCGAGGCGCTTCAGCGAGTGGGGCATCCATCGCTTGCCAGGAAAGAGAGAGTGTTAGACATGGTGCGAGAACCAAGAAAACCGTTAGCGGCGTCAGGCTTTACCTGCACCTTGGCACCGGGGACACAACACCCAGGACCAGCTCAGGACCGGGGACCTGCCCGGCTGCGCACTGTCCACCTGAGGGGGCAGATTCTGAGGCGATTTGGAACCGCAATGGGCTGACTTCGCATTCTAGCTTCCGAGTCGCAGACTCGGAGGTTTTTGCAACGATCACGTCCCCTCAGACGTGCTCGTGCTCCCTGGGAGTCCTGGTGAGGCCGAACTCCCACCAGCCCAAGCGGATTCCCAAGTCCCGCCCCTGCGTCCCCGCCTCCCGCAGGGCCCCGCCTCCATCCGGGCTCAGCTCGGAGCCTCAGGTTCCCTCCAGGCCCGCGGTGCTCGGCCCCGCCCCTTCGGCCTAGACTCCGCCCCCAAGCTTTGTATATAAGGGGCTGAGCGTCAACGATTGGTCTGAGTCCGAGACCTCCTTTCCTAATTGGCTGTGATGTTCTGTGGGTTTCCCCAGAGCTGTGATCCGGAAGTGATTCCTGCAGCGCGGGCCGCGTGGATCTTGTACTGGGGAATCCTTGCCGCTGCCGCTGCCGCTGCCGCTGCCGCTGCCGCTGCCGCTGCCGCTGCCGCTGCCGCTGCCGCTGCCGCTGCCGCTGCCGCTGCCGCTGCCTCCGCGATGACCAAAATAAAGGGAGATCCCGAGGGGCGGGAGGCTCAGGCGGAGGCTTGCTCCGGGGAGCGCACTTACCAGGAGCTGTTGGTGAATCTGAACCCCATCGCACAGCCCCTGGCTTCTCGCCGCCTCACTCGGAAACTCTACAAATGCATCAAGAAAGGTGCGGTGGGCTGCGGTGGCCGGTGAGGGTGCGGGTTGCTGGACGAGGCCCGCTCCCCTCCCCGCAACTGACTTATGTCATTGCAGCCGTGAAACAGAAGCAGATTTGGCGCGGAGTGAAGGAGGTTCAGAAGTTTGTCAACAAAGGCGAGAAAGGGTAAGAACCCCCTCCTGCTGGATTTTGCACTTGAAACGGTAATGAAGGTATCCTTACTATTTTAGTAGGTGTTCGGTAAAAGTACTCTGATTCTACTAGAAGATAATCAAGCAGACAGTAAATTCCCTTCAACAAACCCTCACTTCAATTACCCTAGCGCTAAGGGACACCACGGGAAAATGAATTCCAGAGGAAGCAAATCGAATAAACTAAATGTGTTAGGGTAGACCCCACCTTCTTTCATTCAGCGACTATTTTAGTGTCTACTCTTTTTAGGCACTGTACTATGGGGAGACAATTCCTTTAATCAAATAGTCACATTCAAAATGCAAAGTTGTAATAGCTATGAAGGAAAAGTATAGGATGCAGTGAGAGACTTCATTACCCTACATCTTTCTTTCCTGGCATTTATCACAATCTGAAACTCATCATTTTTATTCCATGTAAGCTCTATGGGAATAGGGTAAAGCCATACCCCACTTTATCCCCAGGAGTGTCTTGTGCCTTGTAGGTTCTCAGGAGATAAATTGCTGGGGAGATTTGATGCTCAATGGGGAGTTTGACCTAGGTGGGGGTAGCTGAGATCTGAAGATACAGGAATTGGTTTGGAGGAGAGGGGCTTTGCCAGAAGAAAGCAGGTCCCAAGGCAGGAGAGGGTAGTGGTGGGCAGAAGTGCTCCCTTCTCATGGAGCTTTGTAAACCATGGTAAGTTTAGTTTTTGTACTCAGAGTTTTGGAAGGGCATTGAGGATTAAAGCCAGGGAGCATCAACTTTGAATAGGATCAGGCTCAAAAGTAGATGGGGACACTGATATAGGGTACTGTAGTCTAGAAGAGATGAAGGTTATTTTGGTTAGGTTGGAGATGGAGGGAATTAAAGTGCTTATACCTGAGAGGACTTTTGGACATGGAGTGAGGGGGTGTGGGTTCCATTTGAAAGGACAAAGGGCCCACACTGAGATAGTGAACTGTTGGGGAAGGGCTGGGTTTGTGTGGGAAGATTATGAGTTTGATTTTAGACAAAAGGGCTGGGTTTGTGTGGGAAGATTATGAGTTTGATTTTTGAGGTATCTTTTAGACTCGTGACCCCTCTCCCCAGCATAGAGAGATGGCCATATGGGCTACAAACTTGAAAGAGAGAGGGCCAGGCTGGAGAGAATAAATTTGGGAGTTGTCAGGACATACTAGTAGATGGAACTTGATGCCATGACCATGGATGGAGTCAGCAAGAAGGTACTGAGAGGGCAGCCAAGGACCAGGCTATGAGGAGCACCAGCATTTATTTTTTTAATATATTTTTATTGATTTCAGAGAAGAAGGGAGAGGGAGAGAGAGATAGAAACATCAATGATGAGGGAGAATCATTGATTGGCTGCCTCCTGCACACCCCCTACTAGGGATCAAGCCTGAAACCTCAGCATGTGCCCTTGACCAAAATCAAACCCAGGTCCCTTCAGTCTGCAGGCTGACGCTCTATCCACTGAGCCAAACCAGCTAGGGTGGAGCATCAACATTTAAAAGCTGTTCAGCCTGGCTGTTGTGGCTTAGTGGTTGAATGTTGACCTATGAACCAGGAGGTCATGGTTCAATTCTGGTCGGGGTACATGCCTGGGTTGCAGGTTCGATCCCCAGTAGGGGATGTGCAGGAGGCAGCTGATCAATGATTCTCATCATTGATGTTTCCCTCTCTCTCTTTCTCTCTCTCTCCCTCTCCCTCTCTCTCCCCCTCTCCCTCGCTCTCTGAAATCAATAAAAATAAATAAAAGCGCCGAAACCGGTTTTGCTCAGTGGATAGAGCGTCGGCCTGCGGACTGAAAGGTCCCAGGTTCGATTCCGGTCAAGGGCATGTACCTTGGTTGCGGGCACGTCCCCAGTAGGGGGTGTGCAGGAGGCAGCTGATCGATGTTTTTAACTCTCTATCCCTCTCCCTTCCTCTCTGTGAAAAATCAATAAAATATATTTATAAATAAATAAATAAATAAAAGCTATTCAAAGAAAAGGCGCCTGCAAAGGAGGAGAGTCCAAGAGGCAAAAGGAAAACTAGGAATATGGACCCAGTACTTTATTTGTTTTTAATATATTTTATTGATTTCTTACAGAGAGGAAGGGAGAGGGATAGAGAATTAGAAACATTGATGAGAGAGAAACATCGACCAGCTGCCTCCTGCACACCCCCTACCGGGGATGTGCCCGCAACCAAGGTATATGCCCTTGACCGGAATCAAACCTGGGACCTTTCAGTCCGCAGGCTGACGCTCTATCCACTGAGCCAAACCGGTTTTGGCTGGACCCAGTACTTTAAACCAAAAGTTCTTTCCAGCTGTTTGCATCTCACAGACTCTTGCTTCTGTGTTTTCCGGGCTCCTGAGGGCCTTACCAAAGCCTGGCACTTTGCCAGCTAGGAGCCCCAGCCGAGGATTCTCTGCCAAGCCTTCATTGGTTCCCTGTCATTCAAGGCCCATGCTTAGTCTGGCACTCAAGGTCCTTGGGTCTGGCCCTTGCCAATCTTTCTAGCCTTCTTGTCTGCCCATCCCCATTCTGGATTCCAAAGCCATCCCAGGCTGCCATCCGCCTGCCTCTGTATATCTGGTGCCATTTTGATTCTCTTCCTTCTACCCATCCCCATTCTGGATTTCAAAGCCATCCCAGGCTGCCATCAGCCTGCCTCTGCATATCCGGTGCCATTTTGATTCTCCTCTTTAAATGTTTTTTCTGCCCCCTGCTGCTCCATGGGCTTCCTGACAGTCATCATTCAGCTTTTTGTTCAAGTGTGGCCTCCTGACTCCTTTTTTGACTCCAAAGAGAGTTGAGCTCTTACTCCTTGGGGTCCCTCCCGTCCTTCATCTGTCCCAGTACGATACCACTTGCCACACTTGGTGGCATTTGTTGCCAAGAAATAGAGGTTGCCTCCCCAGAGGAACACAGTCACCAAACACAGATTTGCACTCTTTCAGAGGTTGGGCGACCCACATTAATAACTCCTTGAGGGCAGGAGCCATCTTATCTCTGTCCCAGTCCAGAGGTGGACTTTCAATTAAAAGAGGGAATGAACAGCCCTGGCTGGTTTGGCTCAGTGGATAGAGCGTCGGCCTGCGGACTGAAGGGTCCCAGGTTCGATTCCGGTCAAGGGCATGTACCTTGGTTGTGGGCACATCCCCAGTAGGAGGTGTGCAGGAGGCAGCTGATTGATGTTTCTCTCTCATCGATGTTTCTCTCTATCCTTCTCCCTTCCTCTCTGTAAAAAAATAAAATAATAATAATAAAGTATATATTTTTTAAAGAAAGAGGGAATGAACAAGCTAGGAATGACTGTTTCTGTCATTTCAGGATCATGGTTTTGGCAGGAGACACGTTGCCCATTGAGGTATACTGCCATCTCCCAGTTATGTGTGAGGACCGGAATTTGCCCTATGTCTATATCCCTTCTAAGACGGTAAGGCGCACCCTCAGCTCTGATCTTGGTCAGCACTAGAGGAGAGGGTCTGGGATGGGGTCTCAGCAGCAGTCCATAGTGGAAAGAGTGAACTTTGGAGTTAAGATAGGTCTGTGTGGATTCTTGATTCAGCTGCTTCCTAAGTAGGGGAATGCTGGTAAGTTATCTCTCAGCACTTATGTTTCCTTGTAAAATGGGAATCCCCTCCTCTGTGGCCTGTAAGAATGAAACAAAGTATACAGTATGTGGACATGCTCTGTCAACAAACAGGCTGCACCCTTGTTCGTCCTGTTAGGTGGGTGCAGTGCTTTAGAAGGTGTTTTAGGGATCTGGCTCATCCTCACATAGCAGGAGCCAGGTCTGGGGCACAGGGAGTGGGGGATGGCAGGAAACTGCCTAAGGGGACAGCCCCTGCTGGGCTGGAGCCCTTACACAGTTGCCATGTGGGAATGTAGGCCCAGTGTTGCTGGACTACTTGAAAGTTTGCTGAGTTTAAATGATGGCAAGCAATTTTAACTGTTTTAAAATACGTTGCTGACCGAATAGCAATTAGGCCGGTGGGTCATAAGTTTGTGACTCCTTGGCATACAGGTTGTGCGGCCTTTTTTCCAAACAGCCCTTTTTCCTCTGCAGGACCTGGGTGCAGCTGCAGGCTCCAAGCGCCCCACCTGCGTGATAATGGTCAAGCCCCACGAGGAGTACCAGGAGACCTATGATGAATGCCTGGAGGAGGTGCAAGCCCTGCCCCCACCCGTGTGAAGGACTTGGGCAGCAACCTGGGCACCTGCTCCAGAAGCTGTTGGGCTGGCAGGGAGCCAGCTGGCTGCCCTCTGCTGCTCACACTCACAGCATCTCCTAGTCTTCTGAGGCACGTATTTTTCCCAGGCAGCTCCAACAGCATCTTCTCCATCAGTGTTATTTCCTGTTGAGTTTCCTGGCACTCGGTTTCAAGAATGAGGTGTGAAGGAAGTAAATGCTAAGACTGAAATGTGATGAGTCTGTGGCTGTTTTTTTTTTTTCTTCTCTTTAAATGTTTTTATTGATTTTAGAGAGAGGAAGGGGGAGAGAGAAAGAGAAACATTGATCAGTTGCTTTCTGTACACACCCCAACTGGGAATCAAATCCACAATCTGGGTATGCCCTGACCAGGAATTGAACCAGGGACCTTTTGGTGCGTGGGACGAAGCTCAACCAACTGAGCCACACCAGCCAGGGCTCTGTGGGTGTTTTTTAAAGCAGCAGCTGCTAGTGGAGCCAAGGAGTTGGTGGGCAGGGAAGAGTGAAGCAGGCTTTCTCGCCAGAGGACCCCAAGGACTTTAAGAGTGTTCAGTGCTAATGCCTGGCTGCCAGGGCTGGTGCTAGACTCAAGCTGAGAACAAACTTTGCTGCTCACTCCCGAGCTTTCACTTCCCCAGTAGGTGGAAGTCACAGGTAAGGCAGCTGAGCTCAGACCCCATGGCCTGAAAACCTGCAGCTTCTGTCGGGGACACCCCCATCCCTCTTCTTCCTGCATGAGTGTTAGTGCCATTGGGAAGCTTATGGAAGCAATTTACCCACCCACACAGGACATTTTAAATGGGATTATGAAGCTAAATACAAAACCCCAAGCCATCTTTCCTGCTTGGCATGATGGCCCTGGTAACCCAGTCCTTCAAACATTTTAGACTTAAGGTATCTTCCTGCTCTCAAGGCCCAGCACAGGACTCAGTATACATAGCAACCAGGCCTCAAGTGCCCTGGAATAAACTGGAAAGAGCTTGAGCTTCATCTGGTTTAAACTCCAAGCTCTCCTTGACAAGCTGGGAGCCCTGCTGTACAAGTCATTTAATCTTCCCAAATCCCCCTGCCCTGATTTCTAACACGGAGGTCATGAGATTTTATGTATGTAAAAACACCTTCCCCAGGGACTGAAATCTCCCATCCTTTTTGCCCAATCAGAGATGTACGTAGACTGGGTTCTTCCTGACTGGGCACTGTGGCTGGCATGGTCCCACCAGCAGCAGCAGCAGCCAGGCCATGTCAGTACCTGTGTGTAGTGGACATAATTGCAGCAAAGGAAGGAGAAGGCCTGTGAATATATTTTGTTCAAAGTTATAAAAAAAATGGCATTCAGTTCTATCCCAGAGTATTTACTGGTGGATGATGGATACAGACAGTTGTAAGGCTGTACAGTGGGAGCAGTGGATAGGGCGTTGGTGTGTCAGAAAGATCTGGCTGAGGGCAGGGATGAAAGACAGTTGCTGCCGCCACCCAAGTCCTCTGCTCCTCTGTCCATTGCTACATAAACAGTGGCAAACATAAACGGAGACAGCAGCAATACAGAGGCCAGCATCTCCCTGCCCGTACAGTCAAGGAGCCAGCTGCCCAGTGCAGGTTGGTTCATCTCCCTCCTTGGCCCCTGCTGTGGCACTCAGGCAATTCTGAAATGAACCACAATCCACTGAAGCCAACCACTCCAGTGAGACAGCAAGTCTCATGTGTGAAAAATCTCTTTAAATAAAGTTCCTTCCAGGCAGGAGTCAGAATATGATGCGTTTCCCATCTGCTGGGTTCTGCTCCATGGGACAGTAGGGACACTTCAACCTGCAAAGGGGGGAGAACCAAGAATGTCTGAGAGGTTGGCTAGCAGGAGAGCCAAGCCAAGCAGGAGCAGAGCACAGGGAACTTACTTTCCTCCGTTAATGAGCTTGTTGAGTGCATCTCGGGAGATAACGTGGCCACAAATGAGCTTGATGGGAGGGTTGGAATCTGACGTTTGCTGGCGAAGGATGGGGCAGGCGAACACTGAGTGGTACCAGCACTTCATGCCTAGTTCAATCTCAATCTGGGGAGGCCAGCCAAGGGATGAGTCCCACTTCCTGCCGTGGCTATCCCCAGTGCCTTCTTCCCACACCTCCCTCAGCCAGGGCTCACCGGTAACTCATCCTTGTGACTCCAGACCCCTGTGCACTGCCTCTGCTCAATCACAGCTTTGATGTTCATCAGCACGGGCAGTGCCACACAGCCAGAGGCAAAGCTGCAGAACAAAGAGCAAGGGCTAGAGTGGCCAGACCAGGACCCCAGCAGACAGACAAAGGACCTGCACACTTGCCATCAGCATGGGACTCGGGTCAGGGTTCTGAGTTGGCACATGGTTAAATCAGTCCTTGAGAACCAGGTTGCTTATAAAGTGCCACATATGTAATTACGTGTCATTCTAATGCACCCTCAAACTTGAGAACATACAAGAGAGACAAAAGATCCAGGGGGCAGGTATCTGCTCATCCAAACCACTGAAAAGTCCTTGGTGTGATGGGGACTGATCTGTTTGAAAGGCCCCCACTCTGCTGTCATAATGCACCCCTATAACTGGTTATCAACTGGGGCACTTGGAAACGGGACAGATGTAGACCTCACCATGATCTGGGTGGGCATGGGAGCGAACCAGCTGGAGCCTTGGGTGCTAAATGGCTATGATGCAGAGGGCTGTTGTGCTGTGTGAGCGGCAGATGGTGCTCCAGCTGGGAAATACTGTCCTATAATCAGGGTCTACCACACAGTGGAGCATGAGATTCCATAATCAAGTAAATGCACCGTGACACTATCCACTATGGTGTAGTGAGTGGCTCTGGGGTCAGGTCCATGTGCCCTTTAAGTTAATTCATGTCTTGAGCCTCTGTTTTCTCTTCTGTGAAGTAAGTACCTCTAATCCTAGGTCACTGAGGAGTCATGAGAAGAGCATTATTATACAGGAGGCTTCGAGTGAAAACTCTCAAAACCTGTAACTCGGTTCCTCAGATCTACCAGAGAGGAAGTGGTGTTTGACAGATGAGGCTGAGAGAAGGCCAGTGCGGAGAGTCTTGTGATAATCCAGCAGTGAGGTGCAGGCAAAATGGGGACCTCATTCAAGAGGCCTTACAAAATAGGAACCTTGACCCTGCTATTAACCTCATGGTGACCTTGGACCATAACTCTTCCTAATCTCAGTTTCTCCAACTCTGGACACAAGTAGTTCCTATCTGGAAGATGGACTTACTTAGAGAGCCAGTTTAGGTCTGTCCTGGCACATGACCCAGCCTCGGCAAATTGTTTCCCTTGAAATCCAACCACTCACGCTGCCCTTTCCACAGGGCTGGCTGTACCTGACACTGAGGGGCGACTCCACAGAAAGCCCCAGCAGGGAACAAGCATCTCGGGTAAAGGTCTCACAGATCTCAGCCCAGTGGCTGGCGTCCAGGAGGTGGCAGTAGGGCGACTTCTCCAAGCCCAGCCGCAGGTATACCAGGCTGCCCATCATCACCTGGATCTCTGCAAGGCAACCAGGCGCAGCTCAGCACGTGCAGGACCAGGGCACAGGAGGCAGCTGCTCCTCAGGGCTGGGTGCCCAGCCCCAGGGACAGTATGGCTGTGGAAGCAGGATGGGGAGCAAGCTGAACACCAAGGCTCTGAGGTGTCCGGCCTGGCCAGGCAGGGACTGAAGTGTCTTCAGGTAAAACTGGTTTTCCATAAAACCCAATGGAGCTATTTATGTGGGACCAGGACAGGCATCACCCTGTGCATCAGGAAGGAGGGGTCCTGGTTCCCTTCTCTTCCTTCAACTGAATCAGGGAACAAACCTCAAATCTCGGGGTGGCACTCACATCTATTTTAGAACACTAGCTAACACCTCTTTCTAAAAAACTTTCAAGAGGCATCTAGCTGAAATTTAATAACACTGATTTGTTTTCATGTTTACCTTTTAGTAAAATGTGAAGTAGTAAATATGAAGGGAGCTAAAGAAAAGTTACTAGCAGTATGGTGGTTACTGATGGGGAACATCTGGAAGGTGAAACAAATGACTGAGGTTTAGAAATCCACATGTGAAGGAAGAGGGCTCAGGCAGGCGCCTGCAGAGAAGGTACTGAGGCAGAGCAGCTTGAGGGCAGGCGTGACGTGGCACACATAAACCCAGTATGGTGTGTGTGTGGGTATGGCAAAAGCTGGTGACGGGGACCGGAGGTGGTTCTGAGATGCAGCTAGAAGGGTGTGACAGAGACAGTGAGGAAGAGCCTTGGGTTTGGAGTTCACCTTGGAGACAGTGAAGGAGGGGTCAGAGTTCTCAGGCTAAGAGCAGCACCCTGGTTAAATGCCGACATCTGCCAGAGCCCAGCAGCATCTACTACCCTTGGCACTTACCCCGCTGATGCAGCCGAGCAAAGGGCTGGAAGTGCCTGGCATAGCTGAGGGCCTCCAGCTGCTTGTCAGGGCCACCAGCCAGGAGATGAATAAAGTACAGTCGGTGCAGCTTGAATTCCAGCGAGCTGTTAAGCTCAAGCAGACGCTGCCTGTGGGAGATGGCCCATCTGGAAAGAAAGGGGCCGGTTGAGTATGGAGCTGGTGGGATGAAAGAAGGAGTCCCGAGGGAGCTGGGCAGAGGGGTGGGATCCAAAAGCCTATGTGAGGCCACAAGACAGAGCTGGAGGTATGTCAAGTACACTAGGTGAGGTGAAGGCCACAGACAAGCCCTGCCCCCTGCTGTCCCACCCAAGGCCCACTTACTCCAACGCTGGTCCCAGGTCATGTTTGTGCAGAGCTTCCAGTATTCGATTCAACTCCAGGAAAGGCTGCTTGAAGTCCAAGTCCACGTTCAGTGTAGATTCCTGTGGGGAGAGCATGATCCCATCACTGGAGGACACTGTTTCCAAAATTCTGTTCTAATAAAACCTCATCTGTCTAAGACAGGCTGGAGACCTTGCATGAGGAGCTGAGGTCTCCTGCCAGCCACTTGGCCCCAATTCAGTTTTGGGAAGCTGAGTACCACAGGGCAGACTATAACCTCACCCAGGTCATGGAGACAGTCCCTCCCAGTCCCTGTGTTGAGGAGCATGGTGAGAAAGTATTCCTCTTCAATCCTCTTAATTACTTCAAGAGAAAGGATACTTTACTTTTACTGCCTGTGTGCTTTAACACCTAACAGTGCTACTCTGTCATTTTACTAATCTCCCTTTTTAAGAAACTCATCACTTTACTAGTCCCCCTTGACTCAGAACCCTGCCTGGCAACCAACCCTAGTTAGAAATTAATGACTTCGCTTTTCACTGTATCTATTTTTAATATTTTTTATTTATTGATTGATTTTAGAGAGACAGAGGGAGAGAGACATCGATTTGTTGTTCCACTTATTTATGCATTCATTGTTGATTGTTATGTGTGCCCTGACCAGGGATCAAACCTGCAACCTTGGTATATCAGGAAAACGCTCTCTAACCAACTAAGCTACCTGGCCAGGGCTCACCGAGCTCCCTTCTATTTATAGCAGGAGAACTGATTTCCTTTCTAATATAAATTTATTTCAATAATAACAGGAATGTATTATAAAAAAATGATTGAGTAGAAAACAGAATAGGCAGGCCTAACCGGTTTGGCTCAGTGGATAGAGTGTCAGCCTGCGGACTCAAGGGTCCCAGGTTCGATTCCGGTCAAGGGCATGTACCTTGGCTGTGGTCACATCCCCAGTGGGGAGTGTGCAGGAGGCAGCTGATTGGTGTTTCTCTCTCATCAATGTTTCTAACTCTCTATCCCTCTCCCTTCCTCTCCGTAAAAATCAATAAAATATTTTAAAAAAAAAAGAAAGAAAACAGAATAGGCAGGTCCCAGCACCTTCCCCACAGAGCCATTACCTGGCACAGCTCCTCAGCCACGCTGAGCATGCCCTGCTGGTACAGGTGCTCCACGATGGCCATCTGCAGGATCTGCTGCTGCTTCTCCCGGGAGTCCCATACTGCATCGGAGACTACACCGCATACCTCAGAGTCAAAGTTCTGACAAGGACGAGAGACAGGGCCCTGTGACTCGGCACTCGCATTCCTCACACTTGCTTTCCTGATAAGCCCTGGGACATACCAACTCCAGGTATCCCTGTCCCCACTCCAGATGCCCACACGCTCACCCTGTCAATGGCTTTGCCCACTCGGGAGACACTGCTGTGAATGTCCTTGTGGTCCGAAGCCAGTTTCTGCACGGTGTCTTTGATCTTCCTGCAACACTGGGACATCACCAAGGAGAGGGTGGCTGAGAGAGGGGTCCCCTGGAGAGCTGCAGAGAAACACTAGCAGTGAGTCAGGACACAGGAACAGAACTTGTCCCTGCTTCCTCTCCCCACAGAGGCCCAGGAGGCAGCCCTGAACTCCAGAGTGACTCAGCTTCTGGTTCTAGCTGGTTTGGCTCAGTGGATAAGAGCCTCAGCCTGCGTACTGAAGGGTCCCGGGTTTTATTCTGGTCAAGGGCACATGCCTGGGTTGTAGGCTCAATCCCCAGTAGGGGGCGTGCAGGAGGCAGCCAATCAATGATTCTTTCTCATCCTTGGCTCTCTCCAGCCTCTCCCTTTCCCTTCCTCTCTGAAATCAATAAAATATATTTTCAAAAAGACTCAGCTTCTATTTCATGTCCTGTCAATTTTAATCTGCCTGACTTCATTTCTGTCTTCATTTCCTCATCTATAAAATGGGGGAGCTAGCACCAGCTTGTAGGTGGCTGAGAACTGAAGATGATTTGGCACTTACTACGGGTAAGTACTTTATTTCGGCTCATTTAATCCTCACCCTCGTGCTGTGCAGTGGGCACTATCCACGGCCTGTCCTATAGCTGAGGCAGGAACTTGCCAAGTGACACAGCAGTGACAGATTTAAAATCTGTGCTCCTCACCACCACACTGATGGCTCTTGATTATCTTGAGTGAGATGCCCTGTGTGGGAAGGCTTTGAACCTTAAAACATTGTCCTCACATGAATGCCTCTTATCAACTAGAGCACACCAGGTGGGCCAGGGGCGGCCAGGGAACCTCAGGGATTCCTGGCTCAGGATTCCAGCTCCAAGTGGTTTCTCCCTCATGGCCAGGGTAGAGCCAGACCAACCACCAAGAGCAGGTGAGACTTGGAGGAGAAGAGAGCAAACTGGGCATTGGACCCTTCCTTGGGCCCAGCATCACTAGTTGCATCACCTCGGTTCAGGGAAGAGACGTGACCAGAGGGCCAGGGAGACTTGCAGCTCCGAGAGCAGAAGCCCTGGAAGAGAGATGCATTCTGCCAGGCTGCTGAACAAACAAAATGTGAACAGGAGCTGTTGGAGCACGGGGGCATCTCGGGGGAGCAGCCTCTGAGAATGAAGCCAGGGTGGACTGAGGGATCACCTGGGTACCTGAATGCAGCCGGGCTGGACCCTTCAGTTACCTGAACCCATAAATCCAGCTCCCTTGACTTGTGTGTATGTTTGTTTACACTAGTCTGAGCTGGGTTTCTGTCCTTATAAGTGAATGAGTCCTGAAAAATACAAAAAGGAGGTGGTGGCTGGGCCACCCATCTCCCCCAGGAAGACACTCCACTGCCAGCATCAGCACTGCTCTCCGAAAGCCCAGCTTGCCACTCTTTTCTCACATTTTGCTCCCCCTAGGTCACAGAGGGCCACACTGCACATTCTCTAGCCACATCTCCTTTAGAACAAAGCAACACTCTTAAGAAACCAGTGCCTTTTTAACCTGGAATCCCCCAATTTCCACTGCCAAGGACCCCACAGACAACCATTAGTCCTGACAAATCCCCATCTGAGAAGAAACCCTCTCTCTGTGAACACACTGCAGCCATAGCCACCTGTTAACCAAGAGCACAGACAGTGTGAGTTTTGGACCAGCAAAAGAAAAGTGTTTCTTCCACACAGTTAACAGATTCCATCAAAAGCATGGCACAGCCCTAACCGGTTTGGCTCAGTGGATAGAGCATCGGCCTGCGGACTCAAGGGTCCCAGGTTCGATTCCGGTCAAGGGCATGTACTTTGGTTGCGGGCACATACCCAGTAGGAAGTGTTCAGGAGGCAGCTGATTGATGTTTCTCTCTCATCGATGTTTCTAACTCTCTATCCCTCTCCTTTCCTCTCTGTAAAAATAAACAAATAAATAGATAGATAGATAATAGATAGATAAATAAATAAATATTTTTAAAAAATAAATACTGTTTAAAAAAAAAAAAAAGCATGGCACAACCGGCCTGGCTGGTGTGACTCAGTTGGAGTGTCATCCTGTGTACCAAAAGGTGGTGGGAGTGTCATCCTGTGTACCAAAAGGTGGTGGGTTTGATCCCTGGTCAGGGCACATACCCAGGTTGCAGGTTCAATCCCCGGTCAGGGCATGTGTAGGAGGTACCTGATCAATCTCTTTCCCTTCCTCGTTCTGAAATCAATTAAAAAAAAAAAAAAAAAGCATGGCACAACCACATAATGGTAAGAGAATGGGGCAGAATCCCTATGTACTGATACAGAACACTCCCCAAGACAGACTGTGTAGGGGAAAGAGCAAGGTGTTCCCTGTGTGTGAAAAAAAGGAGGGGGAATAAGCACTTCTACATGACATCTACGTGTGCACACAGATGCTGCATACAAGGGCACCTGAGAAACAGAATGGGATGACTATTGGAGAGAGGCACAGAAACTGGGAATCAGAGGTGAAAGGGAGACACTTTTCACTCGCAGCCTTTTTGACCTCGAAGTCTTTTCCATGTGCATACATTTTTTAAAATCTTTATTGTTAAAAGTATTACATATGTCCCCTTTTTTCCCCCATTGACTCCTTCTAGCCCACACCCACCTGCATGCATTCTTTAAGAAATAAAAAGGAAACAGACTCTACTTTATAGATTGTTTTTCTCAGTGGTACTAAGTATAGCAATTCTGAAAATACTTTCCATGTATTATAGAAATTGAGCAGATGAGAAATGTATCAGCAGTCAGCCTTCTCACTGTTGGAGAAGAGAGATGCAGCTATGGATGGGGGCAGTCTGGGAGGAACCCTGTGATACTGAATTATAATTGAAGGCATCATTGTAAATGCATTGCCTGCAATATACTAAGACTGATGGATGGATAGGAAAGAAGAAAAAAAAGATCCATTTGCTAAAAAAAACCCTAAAAATAATGACACCTCAGTAACAACCTAGATCATGGTTTCCAAATACCATTTCCCACCAAAAGAACCATGGCTACTTGCAAAAATTACTGATTCCAGGTAATATCTTATTGTGCCAGAAAATAAGGGAGTGCTGAAAAAAATAACAATAAATTTAAGACAAAAAAGGACACAGAGGTGAAAGAAGAGTGCTGAGATAATTGAATATTCACGTGTAAACAAATTAAGCTGAACCTTACACCATACACAAAAATTAACTCAAAATGGATCAAAGAGCAAGTGTAAAAGCCCAAACTATAAAACTCTTAGACAAAACAGAGGTGTAAATCTTCATAATCATGGATTGGGCAGTGGTTTCTTAGATATGACAATAAAAGCATAAGCAACCAAAGAAAAAATAAAGTGAACTTTATCAATATTAAAAACTTTTGTGCCCTAACCGGTTTGGCTCAGTGGATGGAGCATCGGCCTGCGGACTCAAGGGTCCCAGGTTCGATTCCGGTCAAGGGCATGTGCCTTGGTTGCAGGCACATCCCCAGTAGGGGGTGTGCAGGAGGCAGCTGATCGGTGTTTTTCTCTCATCGATGTTTCTAACTCTCTATCCCTCTCCCTTCCTCTCTGTAAAAAATCAATAAAATATATTAAAAAACAAAACAAAAACTTTTGTGCTTTGACTGTTGAACCTTAGAGGGAAGGCAGGGGAGGTGGGTGGGTGGGAAGAGATCAACCAAAGAACTTGAATGCATATATGCATAACCCATGGACACTGACAATAAGGTGGTGAAGGCCTGGGGCCAGGGGCAGGGTGGGCTAGAAGGGGTCAATAGGGGGGGAAAAGGGGACATATGTAATACTACTTTCAACAATAAAGATTAAAAAACAACAACAAAGAAACAACAAACAAAACTAATAATAAAGAGTACCATTTGTTCATAAAACAAACAAACAAAAAACAAACAAACAAAAAACACGTTTGTGCTTCAAACAACACTATCAAGAAGATGAGAACAACCCGGGCATGTGCCCTGACCGGAAATCAAACAGTGACCTCCTGCCGAAACCGGTTTGGCTCAGTGGATAGAGCGTCGGACTGAAGGGTCCCAGGTTCGATTCTGGTCTGGGGCATGTATCTTGGTTGCGGGCACATCCCCAGTAGGGGGTGTGCAGGAGGCAGCTGATCGATGTTTCTCTCTCATTGATGTTTCTAGCTCTCTGTCTCTCTCTCTCTTCCTCTCTGTAAAAAATCAATAAAATATATTTTAAAAAAAAAAAAAAACAGTGACCTCCTGGTTCATAGGTCAGCACTCACTCACTGAGCCACATCAGCTAGGCTATTATTATTTTATTTTTTTTAAAGGGAAAAACAGTTTTAACAGAGTTACCATATGACACAGCACAGAAAAAAGAAGTAGCTATTCACTCTACAACAGGGATGAACCTTGAAAACATTATGCTAAGTGAAAGAATACAAAATGCCACATATTGTCTGTCCATTTATTTTTTTATTTTATCCTCACCTGAGAATATTTTTCCCATTGATTTCTAAAGAGAGTGTGAGGGAGGAGGGGAGGAGAGAGAGAGAAAGAGAGAAACATCTACGTGAGAGAAACACATCGATTGGTTGCCTCCCACTCGATTCGCGCCTATGGGGGCTGGTGAACTTGCAACCTGCAACTGAGGTATGTGTCCTTGAGAATCGAACCCACCACCCTCCAGTCACAGGCAGATGTTCTAACCACTGAGAAAAACCGGCCAGGGCTGTACAATTCCATTAACTAGTATAGGATGTGTCCAGAGTAGGTAAGTCCATAGAAAGCAGATTAGTGGTTGCCAGGGGCTAGGGGAGAGGGAGGAATGGAGGAGTTATTGTCTCTTTTGGGGGTGATAAAAATGCTCTGAAATTACATGGTAATAATGTTTGTACAACTCTGTAAATACACTAAAATCACAAAACTGTACCCTTTAAAGCAGTGGTTCTCAACCTTTCTAATGCCGCGACCCTTTAATACAGTTCCTCATGTTGTGGTGACCCCCAACCATAAAATTATTTTTGTTGCTACTTCATAACTGTAATTTTGCTACTGTTATGAATCGTAATGTAAATATCTGTGTTTTCCGATGGTCTTAGGCGACCCTGTAGACGCTGCTGTAGAGCCTAAGAGCATCGGGAAAACACAGGTATTTACAATTCGTAACAGTAGCAAAATTACAGTTATGAAGTAACAATGAAAATAATTTTATGGTTGGGGGTCACCACAACATGAGGAACTGTATTAAAGGGTCACGGCATTAGAAAGGTTGAGAACCACTGCTTTAAAGGGTTGTGTTGTTGTTTTTTATGTGAATCAGCTCAATTTTTTTTAAAAAAAGGACATAGGAACTAGGGAATACCTCTGGGCAAATCTAACACAATTTGAGCATCAAAATGTATAACAATAATGCAGTATAACCCATTGAATAAGAAGTTCTGAGTGAGAACTAATAATAAATATATATATGGGAGAAGGGCAAGTTTTTTCCTTATAGTTGAATGCCAAGTAATAAATATATGAGGAATGACAGAGCAGGAAAAGTCACCTTGTTACTAAGTAGCTTTGGGGTATCCTAGGCCCATAGGAAGGCAGGAATGGAGCTCTGGGGTTGAGGGGGGATGGACACCCACCTGCACTGGCCAGCTCAGCCCGAAGCTGTCCTACGTAATGCAGCAGCTCCTCCAGGCTCTGCTCGCAGTGCTGCCCGTAGGTCAGGAACTTCTGTAGGACCTTGTCCACCTCTCTCTCCACGCTCTCACACTGCTCCATGGTGGCCTCTGCCTGGGGGCAGGAGGAGGGTCCAGTGTCAAGCCCCACCTGGGGGACACAGTGGGGAGGGCTCCCGGATTCCCCTTACCACACCCATATCATATATCAATGCTCAAAACTGCCCAGCGTAACATATCTGTCCACAGCTCCATCAGCCCCAGCCTGTGGAGTGTGCAGGCAGGTGTGAGGGCAGGGGTTTCTTGACTCATGGTGAGAAAAGTCTGTTTCCAACTCTTTTCACTCTACAATCCTTGCTCATCTCTCTCTCCCTTTTTTAATGTTTTGAGAGAGAGAGAGAGAGAGAGAGAGAGAGAGAGAGAGAGATATGAGAGAAAAACAGCAACCAGCTGCCTCCTGCATGCCCCTTACTGGGGATCAAGCCTGAAATCCGGGCATGTGCCCTGACCGGAATGGAAAAGGTGACCCCTATGGTTCAAAGGTCAATGCCACACCAGCTGGGCCACAGCCTTCTTTCTCTTCCTTGACTACATTCACTTTATTTCTTCCTCAGGGCCTTTGCACTGGCTGTTCCCTCTGCCTGAACAGTCTTCTCCCAAATCTTTTCCGTTTGGCTCCTTGAAGTCTCCAACTTCATCCCTTCAGAGATGGTCTCCTAGACCCAGTACCCCTCTGCCCCACCCCCACACCATTCACTCTATCATATCACCCTTTTCCTTACAGGTTCTCTAGTTGAAGTTTCTTTCTTTTTTTTTAAATATACTTTATTGATTTTTAACAGAGAGGAAGGGAGAGGGATAGAGCTTTAGAAACATCAATGAGAGAGAAACATCCAT
This sequence comes from Eptesicus fuscus, assembly GCF_027574615.1. Taxonomy (NCBI): domain Eukaryota; kingdom Metazoa; phylum Chordata; class Mammalia; order Chiroptera; family Vespertilionidae; genus Eptesicus; species Eptesicus fuscus. The sequence goes on from NC_072478.1 coordinate 69,920,821, forward strand.
CAGCTGCCTCCTGCACACCCCGCAATGGGGATGTGCCCGCAACCAAGGTACATGCCCTTGACTGGAATCGAACCTGGGACCCTTGAGTCCGCAGGCTGACCCTGAGCCAAACCGGTCAGGGCTCTTTTTTTTTTTTTAGTATACATTTTTATTGATTTCAGAGAGGAAGTGAGAGAGAGAGAAACATCAATGATAAGAGAGAATCATTGGTCAGCTGCCTCCTGCACGCCCCCTACTGGGGATTGAGCCTGCAACCCGGGCATGTGCACTGACTGGGAAACAACCTGGAACCCTTCAGTCCACAGGCCGACGCTCTATCCACTGAGCCAAACCCGCTAGGGCTGGTTGAAGTTCCCATCTTTCTTTTGTCATTAACCAAAATTGAGGGGACGTAAAGGCCCACTATTTTCCATGGAATACAGAGGGGCACTGAGGAATTTGGGGGGCGGGGGGATGCCTGAACTATTTCATATCTGGGAGTTTCACCTGCATTAACGCAAATGACTGTAAAACTCTTACTCATGCTCCAGAAGACCCTGACCTAATGCCCTGCCTGGCCCCCTCATCCCAGCCGGGTCCCAGCCGGGTCGCACTAGGACCGGGTGTCTGAGTTCGAGCGATTCCCCCGACAGAAGCGATTCCTCGCGTGTCCTGGGAGTCTGTGGGGCTTCAGTTCTCGGCCGGGGCCCACGACTACGGAGCAAACAAGTCCAAGGGCGGACTGGGGCGGAGACTTAGTCGGGGGGCTTCGGGGGAGGCCCGAGGCCTGGGAGCCCGGCCGAGCTGCCGTCCGCCGGGCCCCTCCGCGCCTGCCCTCGGCCCGCACCTCCAGGCCCGGACACCGCGGCTCTCACCTGCTGCTGCAGCCCGGACCCCGGCTTCCGGCGCTGCTGTCATCGGACCGGAAGCCGCGGCGGTTGCTCCGCGGGTCCGGACTCGCCCACTCGCAGCGTCGCGGAGGGGTGGCCGTCCCGCAGGGCCGCGGCTCTCCGCCTGGGCGCCGAGCCTCAGCTTCCCGCGCGCCCAGAGTGGAGTCGCCCACAGAAGCGGGTGGAGGCGGGAAGCCGCACCCCCCTCCGCCCGGGCGTACGCCGGAGCCCTGTGCCCGAGGCTGCAGCTGGACCTCGACCCTCCGCGTCTGCGGGAAGGGATCGGACCCACCCGCTCGCTGGCCCGGGAGGTTTGGGGGTGCATGGGGCGGGCGGGGCGGCTTCCCTACCGGGAAGAAGCGCCTGGCCCGCCCGCCCCGCACAACTCGGTCCCAGCGTCCCGCTTCGCGCTCTGAAGCCTTAAACCGAGGACTGTTCAACTCCGCCCCCGCCCTCTGCCCTCACTCAGAGGAGACCACCCCACGGCAAGGGTCCGACAGGCTCTCCCGCGATGGCTCCTTGATGCTCTTTTTGACACATCCAATGAGGTTTAAAAGAAAAGTCACTTTTTTTTCTGTCCCTAAGTCAGTACTTAACCTATCCATTGGGCATTCAACAAGAGGATTGGACTGCTGGGGTGAGGGTACCCAGTCCCCGCTCTACCGCCCCCCAGCCGTTGTCCCTCCTGGGCGAACGGGGGGGTACGGTGTGTGGGGGGGGACCCGGTTGCACAACTGTCCTGAAGAGGAAGGGTGACCCCAAACCCAGGCCTGGACTGAATTCACACTCCCCCCAGAGCAGGGGGTTGCTCTGGAGGGGCAGGGCAGAGGAATGGCCCACCCCTCCACAAGCCTTCGAGACTTGAACTAGAAAAGAGCCCAAGCCCAGCGGGGTGGCTCCGTCGTTGAGCGGCGACCTAAGAACCAGGAGGTCACGGTTGGATTCCTGGTCGGGGCACACCCCTGGGTTGCGGGCTCGATCCCCCAGTAGGGGGCGTGGAGGAAGCAGTCAATCAACGACTCTTTTTCATCTTTGTTTCTTTGTCCTCTCTCTGAAATAAATTAAAGGGGGTGGGGGGGAACGCCCAAGAGAAAAGGCTTGGTCTCGGTTTTGGTTTTCCTGACTTTCTGCTCCCTTTCCGTGTCAGTTTCATTCCAGGGCAACCTCCCCCTTCAACCCTCCAGGCCTCCTCCCCAACCTTCACCCCCAAGCACCCTTGCACAATCTTGTTTGTTTTCTGTATAGCACTTGCACAAACCAGTTTTTAAAAAAATAGCATTTGACTTAAAATTATCGTGTGTGTTTGTTTATTCTGTCTTTCGGCCCCTAACACACCTCCCCTTAAGAATAAAAGCCCCATTTGGACCAGGACTTGGTACTCAGTACTGCTGTATCCCCAACACCATGTGCTTGGAACACCTTAAGCTCAGAAATACTCTGAGGTACCTAGTATCCTCCGATGGCTCCAAAACCTTCTGCATCACGCCGAGAGGGGGCAGTCCAGAGCCCCAGATCCTGGCGAGTCCGGTCTGTGCACACCGAGCCTGGGTGGTCCTGGCCCACGCGAGCTTGGGGGCGGAGAGTTGAGTAAGCCTAGCCTGGGGCCGACCGCTGAGGCCCAGGCCGCCTCCGCCTCCGAGCCGACTGGACCCCACCGGTTTTCCACAGCGCCCCAGGCTTTCCCACTTCCTCTGGAGGAGCCAGACTGGACCTGCCAGCTAGGCTAGGTCTGAGCAAAGCCCAGCTTCTTTGAGGACTTTGAATGCCAGGCAGACACCTCAGGCAGTTTCCCCTTTGTCATTGCTTCCCCAGGATGTGGTTGGTTCTCCTTGCGTCTCTGTTTTGTCACTGTGCACCAAGTTTTATTACATAGTTGATTTTGTCCATTTTACCCCGTTGGGATTGTGTTTGTTTTCGTTGGGAGAAGGGGGTGCTTCAGAGCAGAAAAACAGCTGTTCTCCACCAATTCAATAATAGTCTGTTTAGCCTTTTGCTGGTTTCCTAGGATTTGTTTTTAAAAATTTAACTCTTTGGCACAACCCTCCAGGCCTCCTCCCCAATTTACATGTCCATTTCATTTTGCACGTGGAAGTGCAACGTCTGACGTTGTTTTCCCACATTTTTGTCCAGTTATCACAGCACCTCTTACTAAATAATCCTTCTTACCGTCTCATTTTGAAGCCCTTCATCATCATATTAGAATTTTCTGCAATAAGGAATCTATTTCTGGCTCTTCATTCTTTCCATTGAAGCGGTTTTATTTTTACATCAATGTCATATTGTTTTACTTGCTACTTTGTAATATGTTCTAATATGTGGTGGGATTAAATAAGGCTCACAAAAAGTGGGGGGAAAGAAACACAGGGTAATTAAGAAAGCAGGTCACTGGTTGCCTGGGGATAGAGGTTAAGGGCTGACTACAGAGGGGCACAGAGGAATTTGGGGGGGATGCCGGAACTATTTCATATCTTGATTGTAGGGTTAGTTATACAACTCTGCATTTGCCAAAGCTCTAAAAACTAAACTCTAAAAAAGATGAGTTTTCCTGTATGTAAATTATACCTTAAAATGGGAGAAGGGAAACAGATACACAAAGAACACACTAGATAAATCCTTTAAAAAAAAGTTTCTTGACCTAGATGGCAAGCCCTGGAATGCTCTCCTGAAAATACAGCCTTCCTTCCCTCAGAGTGAGTCCTCCCCTGCGAGCTGGTGGGTAGTGGCAGCAGCCGATGATGCCCCCACTGCTTGCCCTCTGAAGAACCTGGGAGCATCAGGGCTCATCCCATGGAGCTCAAGTTGCCTGCTCAGGCTGCCTCTTCCTTCCACCCTCCAGGCGGCTCCTAACAAGTCTCCGCTTCTTCTTGCGGTTCCTGCCCCTCCGTGCAAGGCTTTGGTTCAGGCCAGGAGTGGCTACATCATTTGCAGGCCCCAGAGCAAAATGAAAAACATGAGGCCTCTTGTTCAAACATCATTTAGAAGTTCAAGATGGCAATAGCAGAGCATTGCACCAAAGTGCACAGCCCTTCTGTGTGTGGGACCCTGCATGACCACACAGGTCACACACACATAAAGCTAGTCCTAGTTCTGGCCCTTCCCTTGGCTGCGGTTGGGACCCACCCACAGTCACAGGAAATGAGGTCTTCCTATGTCAGACAGAACCCTCCCCCAGGCCTGCCCCACGCTTCCCTGTGTCCAAGTCCAGGCCTGTCCTAGATGCCCTCATCCCATGATGCTCCTGAGGAAACCCCAACTCCCCTCTTCAGAGAAGCTTACCCCTGTTAAAGAAAAAAAACAAAAGCACTGGCCGGTGTTCTCAATGGTTAGAGCACTGGCCCGAGCACCAAGTGGTCGCGGGTTCGATTCCTGGTCAAGGGCACATACTTGGGTTGCAACCAATCGATATCTCTCTCACATCCATGTTTCTCTTTCTCTCTCTTCCCCCTCCTCTCTTTCACTATCTCAAAAAAGTCAATGGAAAATATATCCTCGGGTGAGGATTAACAAAAAAAAAGGGGGGGGGGGAGGAAATAAAGAAAAAAATTTACTCATGACACTTGTTAGAATGGTAAGGAAGTCTTTATTCAAGAAGGACTACAGCGATGGAGATTTGTAGTAGGGGACAGAGAGTGGGCTCAACTCCAAACACAACAAGGAAAAGTAGAATTTATGGCCAAGGACCAGACTGGGGGTCAGTGGGTGGAAAATTCCTAAGCCCGGCTGGCGTAGCTTAGTGGTTGAGAGTCTCGACCTCTGAACCAGGAGATCAAGGTTTGATTCCCGGTCAGGGCACAGGCCAGGGTTTCAGGCTTGATCCCCAATGGGGCACATGCAGGAGGCAGCCAATCAATGATACTCTCTCATCATTGATGTTTCCATCTCTCTCCCTCTTCTTTCCTCTCTGAAATCAATAAAAATATATGTTTTAAAAAGAAAAAACTACTACGAGAAAACCTCAGGGGATAGAGGGCATTCTGGCTAAATAGACCACAGGATTCTCACTGAAGGCCGGCCAGTGACCCGTGGAGGATGAGAAACCAAATTAAATATGCAGGGTGATCTAGTATAGAGGATGGGCAATTCTGGCTAAACTGAGGATTCTTGCTAGAGCTGGACTGAACAAGAAAGGACACCTTCCAAGGTCAGACCTCGTCAAAAAGAGCTCAGAAGAGCCTAACAAGCCCTGGCTGTTGGTTGGGTTTCATCCATGCACCAGTTGCCGGTCAGAGCACAAGCACGAGTTTTGGGATGGATTCCCAGCAGGGGGCGTGCGGGAGGCAGCCAATCAAGAGGTTTTTGTTGTTAGTCCTCACCAGAGGATATTTTTCCATCAATGTTGTGCTATCTCATGGATGTTTCTCTCCCTCCCTTCCTCTCTCTCAAAAAATTAATAAAAAAATTAAAATAGCTTAACCAAAGTTTGGTCAACCTTTGTCACCCCCACTCCATCACCTGGATAAGTGAGCCCACTCTCCTCTGAACTCCCATGGCACTCCCACCTCATCTCACGTGACATATTTCACTTCTGTTGTAGGAAACCACACATTCTTTTTCTTTTCTGAATCCAATATAATGGGTGAAGCCCGGCCCCACGAGGTGATGGATTGCCACTGTGGGGCCTGCATCGTCTTTGGAGAGAGGATCACTATACCAACAGCACCAGGCCCCAGTCTCAGAGATTTCCTCGCATGCTCCCTCTGCCTCCTTCACTATCTGACTTGATGGCTACAATTGCACTGTCCTGTCTCCTGCCTGGCTCAGTCACTACATGGCCATGTATGTTGTCTCCTTCCTCCACCCACCGGGGGAAGGGCCAAGAAGGCAGAGGCCATGGCCACCTCAGCTTCCTCACCTGGGAACCACGCCAGGCCCTGTGCAGTGAGTGGCACCTAGCTCTGGCACCCTGGAGCTTGACAAACCTGATTCACATCTGATGCCCATGGGGGACTGAACACTCGGAGCAGGAACCTTTCCCACCAGCTCAAACCCATGTCCGTCAGGGGAGGGGTCTGGTCCCTCTTGACTCCAAAGCTCCCCAGCGCTTTCTGGGGTTGGAGCCAGAGCGGTTCTAGGGATAAAAACAAGACATGAGCCCAGCCGGTGTGGCTCAGTGGTTGAGCGTCTACCTATGAACCAGGAGGTTACGATTTGATTCCTGGTCAGGGCACATGCCCAGGTTGCAAGCTCAATCCTCAGTGTGAGACGTGCAGGAGGCAGCCAATCAATGATTCATTCTCATCATTGATGTTTCTCTCTCTCTCTCTCCCTCTCTGAAATCAATAAAAAATATATTACAAAACAAACAACAAAAACAAGACATAGCTCTGGCTGGGCAAGGCCCACAGTCCAGAGATGAAGGGACAATTCCAGCAGCATAGAAAGAACTGGTGGAGAGGCATATGGGGGCCATGGGCACAGGGAGGTGGATTGCCCTGATTTCAGAAAAGGCTTCCCTGTCCAGCCGACGTGGCTCAGTGGTTGAGCGTTCACCTTTGAACCAGGTCACGGTTCAATTCCCGGTCAGGGCATGATTCCCAGTGGGGGGCGTGCAGGATGCGGCTGCTCAATGATTCTCTCTCATTATTGATATTTCTATCTCTCTCTCTCCCTCTCTGAAATCAATAAAAATACAATATTTTTTAAAAAAAGAAAAAAAGACTTCCTTGATGAGACAAGATCTGAGCACAGTGAGGGGGCTTTGCCTAGAGAAGGAAGGCCCAGAGGGCTGCTGGGGTCAGAAGGGGCACCACTATCAGTGACTCAGGGGGCTGGACTGCCAGAGGCTTCAAGTGGCAGGCTGAGGGGCCCAGGGAGCATGACACCATCTGAGCTGAGAAAAGGAGGGACCAGGGGTAGGGAGCCCAGGGTGGGGCTCACCACACTTCTGAAGAATTGGCTGCCCGGGCCTATTCTGCTGCTGGAGGGGGCCCTAGGGGCCTGCCAGGGGCAGGAGGGAAGAGCTGCCCTGAAGCAGTAGCCACCACAGTGGCACCTGTAATTGTCTGGTCCCAGAGCCCTAGAGCCACCAAGCTGGCTTGGGGACTGGAACTGGTTCGCCAAGCAGGGATGAGCTAATAAGGATCAAGTTTCCTCTGAGACACCTCAGCTTGGCTCTCTTGAGCCCTCCCCCTGCATCTGGGCCTGGTCTTGGTTTCTGGCATAGCTGCCAAGTTTTGGTACCGCCCACCCACTCCCCACTGGCAGTACTGGCAGGCCCAGCTCTCTAATTGCTGGGTGAGGAGCTGTTCTGCAGAGGTGGTACATGGAAAAGTGGACCCTGGCCATTGCAGGGCATGTGGGCACCCAGCCCAACTTGCTCCAGGCCCTGAGGAGGGAGTGGCCCAGACTTCAGGCCAGCACTCAGCTGTGGGGGCGGAGGGGGCCCTCCTGAGGGCCACTGGCCCAGAAACCTTGGTTTGGGAGGCTCTGAAACGGATACTAAGGCCTGTGGGGAACTGACCCAGGTGTTCCCTCTCCCTCCCCAGGCTTAGGGGTGGGCCTAGATGGGTCTCAGCTAGGCCCAGGGGTCTGCCCTGGACACAGGTTCCACTAGCTAAAGGGACTGGAGCCAGGGGGCAAGTAATGGAGCAGAGGGAGCGGCAGGAAGCAGCCCAGGAGCCCCAAACACACCCCCTCAGACACACCTACCACCCACAGCACATCTCTACACACACCTGCCACTCACAGGGCCAGACACACCATCCCCTTGGCAGTCAATTCACACACCCCTCTCCACCCTGAAAAGGCAGGGCACACTGGCTCACACTCTACAGCCCAATCCACACCCCATGCACAGGCCCCACCTGCTAGGGCCTGAGTGGCTGCCAGGCTTGGCTAGGAGGGCAGGGCACGGCCACTGGGAGCAAACTGGGGAATCTCTGCTGAGAAGTGCCTGCCCCACCTGAACAGACACTGGGAGGGGAGAAGTCTCTGTGTGCTGCTTCCCCTGGGGCAGAAAGATTCAAACCTGAGCCCCCATGCCCTGGCAGCCTAACAGTGCCTGGCAGAAGGGAAGCCCTCAATGCATGCCAGCAGTCACAATGATTCACCTGTAAGGGCGCCGAGCTTCACTACAAGGGCAAGGGGTGGGGAGATGCTACCTGCACAGCCAGTCTGGGTCTGTGCACCACGCCACCCTCCGGGAGGGGGCAAAGGCCCAGAGAGGAAACCAGGTATCTGAGAGGCAGGGGCTGCTTTTCAGAATACAAATGAGCTCATACCTCACCCCTGCTTAAAAATACTCCAGGGTCCTCCATGCCTACGGGGAAATGTCCACGTTCCTTGCAGTGGCAAAGGCCCATTACCCACTGACCCACAAGCTTTCTCTGCCTGTCTCCCGCACCTTCCCAAAGCCCCATCTCTATGTAGGGGGGTGGTGAACCACAGCCAGACAGCAAGGTGAGAGGTGGGTTCTGGGAGGGACAGGTCCCTACAGGAGCCTTAGGGAGCCCAGAAGAGGCTGTCTTAGGCTAGCCCTAAACCCAGCAGGGGCCTGGGCACTGGGGCCGACTTTCCACCAAGAGAACGTTTCATGTTCTAACAATTCCTTGGGTGACTTGCCCTTTTGTTTTCCCGGGTTTCCTGGCATCGTTCCTTCTGAAAAATCCCACTGGTGCTGAAGAAAGGAATTTCAGCCCACACGGCAGCTACGGAGCCATGTGGTGCTGGGGCAAGGAGGATGACTCCTCCACTTGCCAACACACGTGCCCAGCAGCTGTGCACACAGGAACTGGGTACAACCTCCCACTGACCAGGACTCTGGGAGGAGCTATAGTCCATGTCCACAGCCCCCAACCCCAACCATCCTTGATCTAGGCTGGGGACAGGCCCAACGTATCACCAAGGGCCTCCTCATAGAAAAGGTGGTTTTATTCTGGGGGAGGCCAATGTTATTTTCCCAGCCTTCCTCCCACATGCCTGCCCATCTACATCTTGGGCGCCTCATCTCCCAGTCTCCCTTTCCTAGGGCCACACCTACTCCAGGAGCAGGCTGGGCCCTGCAGGGGTACTTCTCAGCCAGGTGGGCCTGGGCCTGGCTCCTGCTGCTGGCACCCTCCCCAGCCCACAGCCCCACTGGGATCCTCCTCTCGGGGAGCTTCCCCGTCCCTGGCTGGCTTCAGCAGATTCTGCCCCAGATCAATGTCAGGAAGGAGCCGGCTGTCTCAGGGAGTGCTTGCCCAAGCCTTCTTCTGACAGTGCTTCTGCTGTCAGCTCTCTCCACTGGCCTCAGATCTTGGAGGACTCAAGCCGAGGACTCCAGGGCGTGGAGGGCTCCCGCAGCGCCTGCAGTTCCTGCTCCAGTGCCTGGTTGCGGCGGTACATGTCCATGTAGCCCCCCTGGATCTCCCGCTGGTAGCGCAGCACCCGCTCCTTCTCCTCCTGCCAGGTCCGCCGCTCCTGCTCGAAGCGTAGCGCCTGCTCTTGGCCCCGGAGTCGCTCCTGCAGCAGCTCCGCCCGCAGCTGCTCGGCACCATCCCCGGCCTCACTGCCTCCTGCCTCCCCCAGCAGCCCCCGGCTCTTGCAGTCATCGGTCTCACAACTACCTGGGGCTTCCTCCCGGGGGGCCTGCTCCTGCAGGCTCCGCACAGCCTCGCGCAGCCGGGCCAGCTCTGCGTCCTGGGCCTGGGCTTGTGCCCGGCTGCCCCGAAGTTGTGTCTTTAGGCTGAAGATCTCAGCCAGCTTCTGGGCCAGCTCGGCCTGGGCCTCCCGCAGCTGCTGCTTCAGGAGGCTAATCTCCGCTGTCTTCTGGCACACCTGGAAGGGGCACAGGAGGGGCGAGCGCCACGCAAGGCTGGGTCAGGGGGCTGGTTGGGGGTGGGCAGAGGAGGGGGCTGCAGAAATGGGGACAGGAGAGTTCCTGAGAGCCCGGTCTCTCACCTCCCATCGTGCTTCCTCCTCTGGCCGAGTGCTGGGGTCAGCATCTGGGGGCCGATGCTCAGCGGCCAGGCCCTGCTGTGCCCGCAGCTCCTTGCGCAGGCGACGCTGCTCCTGCTGGGCCATGAACAGCTGTAGCTGGAGGTTTCTCTCGCTGCGCTCAGCCTTCTGGGCCACCTCGTGCAGCCGCTCCAGGTATAGGCGCTTCAGCTCAGACAGCCACAGACGCTGGCGTTCCTCCAGCACCTGCCAAGGGAAAGAGGCACCTGATAGCCGCAGCCGACGTCCTGTACCCGAAAACCACAGGACCAGGGCCCAACGCCCCGGCCACACGTGCCCTACCTGGGATGCCCTCCAGAGGTGAAGTGTCCCCAACATATTCCCGCCCTCCCCTCCCCAGGGAGTCTCTCCCTCCCTCTTATACAACCCCAGCAAGAACCACGAGTGACCCGACATTCCACCACGTGGGGTGGGGGGAGAAGAGCTGATGCATCTCCTTCTTTCTCTCATGTCCAGAGTCATGGGGGGGAACGGGCTGAGGACACTGCCCGGTACTCCAATGCCAAGGGATAGAGCAGGACCCCAGGCAGAGGCTGCCCTCACCTGTGTGAAGTGATTGACGCCATCCTGGTCACTGAGGCCTCTCTTAAGATCCTCACAGGTGTCGGGAAGCATGGCCACCACCTCCTCGGCAGTGTGGCAAGAGAGCTCATAGGGCGGCGGGGGCTCAGGCAGGCAGTTCAACCCGGCCAGTGGCCCAGCCTCCTTTGGGCTCCGAGAGGCACGATCCAGGGAGCCCCCAAGGTGGTTAATGTGGCCCAGGGAGGAACTGAAGGGGCCAGGGCCCATGCCAGGACTTCGGCTAAAGCTGCCCCCACTGGAGGAGTCAGACAGGCTGGGCTCGGGTTCGGGGCCGCCCTCGTCCAGGCTGAGGGCGTGCAGCAGCTGGGCACGGGCCTGTGCCTGGCTGGCCCGGGGCCCTGGGCTCAGGGGTGGGTGGCAGGCCAGAGTGTGCAGACTGCCGTTGCTGCGCCACAGCTTCTGGCCCTTGTGGGCCGCCAGGCTCTGCATGGACAGGAAGCCTTTCCCGGTGCCCGCCACAGGCTTGAACACCGACGGGCGAATACGGCACTGCCAGGAAGAAAGGGCAGGGTAAGGCCCTGGGCTAACAGCACTGCCCTACGATGCTCCCACAGCCCTGGGGGTCCTTTCAGACATGGGGTGCCTGCCACTGGGAAGCAATGACCAGGCTAGTCCATAGCAGGACTTTCAGGTCCAAGCCCTGTCCCAGCGCCGAGGTCTCCAAGGAGGCCCCAAGCTCCCCATCCCACCCTCCCACCCTAGGGAGGGGTTTGGGCAGAGGTGCACCTTGTCAAAACGTCCCCGCTCGGGCAGCGAGGTCTTGCTGAAGTCACCGGCCCGGGGATGTTCCTGGTAGTAGAGGGTGGCATAGTCGGCAGGCTCGTTCCGAGCAGCCCGCTTGGTGGTCTTGCCGTCTTTCTTAGGGAGGTGCAAGTAGCTGAGGAGCTCACGTTGGCCCAAGCCCTTCCGGAGGAGCCCATCAGGCTGGCGGGAGCCTCGGGATCCCTCAAGTGCTGCCCGTAGCTCTTCAGGGGAGAAGTCCTGCCGTTCCAACAGGCTGCCCACGCTGCCCATGGCAATGCCAGCAGGGCCTGGGGCTGTGTCCATGAAGTTTCAACACGGCACAGGCAGCTGCTTCTAGAGATCAAGAGGCTCCATCAGGGGCAGGTGGGTGCTTGCTGCCCACCTGCCCTTGATGCCCTAAAACCAGGTGCTTGTTCTGTGTCAGCTCCCCCTCTGGCCCAGGCCCAGGAGAGGCAGATATGGATATGGAGAGAATGCAGCACAGAGTACCTAGGCTAGCAAGAAGAAGGGGCACAAGCCCTAAAGCCACCTGCCCGGTACCCCAGCATCAGCTAGCAGCTGGTATGTGATTGGGGGTGGGGAGGTAGGGATGAGGGGAGGCATTGAAACAGCAGGATAGGACCCTTCCCAGGACTGGGCCAGTTGAGGACTCAGGCTCTGTCTGACTCTGACCTTGCTCACTCTCCTGCTAGACTCCCCCCACAATTTGGGAAGTAGGCAGAGGGCACAGGGAACCAGGGCCAGCCGCCTCAGATACTCCATTCCTTCTTCTTTCCTTGGGAGAGGGGAAACCCAGTTCAGCCCTCTTCCTGCAGAGAGTGAGTTCCCCAAGGGAAGCACCTGGCACGGGTGGGGTTGCACCAGGCAGTGTGAGGGATACAAACAGGAAGGGCCCAAGGGGAGGAAGGATGGAGGGAACAATGGCCACAGTTTCCGGAACAGGTGTTCACCTTGGGCCATGGTGAGAGGCAGGGGGAAGGGGCAGCCAGAACCCCTGCCAGCCCTTACATATCCGCTGGAGAGCCCACCACCAGGTGTGAGGCTGGGGGCAGGGGTGTCTCTAAATCTTGACCCTGCATTGAGCCAGTCAGTGTGGGGGGCCTGGCTTCCTCATGCGTACAATGGCCATGACAACTCATCACTCAGGGATGCCTAGAGAATGGGCTAAGATAATAGAACAAAGCGCCCAGTCAGCAGCCAGGGTCAACGCAGGCTGGCCAGAGCAGAGCTTAGCTGGTCAGACAATGAGCATTACTGGTGGGAGACTCAGTGGCCAGGCTCCCACCTGTGCTGGGGCCACACAGTGGAGGTGGGACCTGTCCCTAGTGACCGGCTGGATCCCCTGTGCTAAGCCCAGTGCTCAGCATGCTGGATGAACCAATGCCACCTTCTCTCCCTCCCACCCAGCTGCTCCCATTCCCAGTTAGACCCCAGCAGGCACGCTGCAGCTGTGAGTGCCCCACAACCTCCCCAATATGCCACCGGGACACCCACTCCCATCCCAAACAATCGTCGTTAGGAGGTTCCATCTTCCTCAGCCATTTCCAGGTTTTGTGTTTGTGGAAGACAAAGCTCTCTAGGAGTAAAAGGGAAGGAGGGTGCAGCCCTGCCCCCTCACATGTGACCCTCCACCTCACCCTGGGCAAAAGTAACCTTCCCAACCCTTCCCTCCCAGGCCCCAGTTCCCTCAACACCTCCCGTGGTGTCACAGGCCACACAGGGTCAGGGGACTCTTCCAGGTAAGGAATCACAAGTGCTAACTAAGCACCTACAGCGACACAGGGGTCTCACTGAGTCCTGAGACCTAGGTACTATCTATTTTTTTAGGTGAGGACACTAGGGCTCTGAAAGGTGAAATGATTTGCCCAAGGTCACAGAGCTGGCCAGGGTGAGGACACCGGTGATCCAGCACAATGGCTGCCAAGGATGTCACCCATGTCCCAAAGAGGTGGAATGGAAGCACTGATCTCCCAATCTGACACCCCTTCACCACGACAAACCCACCCGGCCACAGATACCTCTGTGTCTGAGAGGGCACTGAACTCCTGTCAGAGGTGGGACAGCAGACAAGCTGGTCTCCTGCCCTGCTCTCACGCTGATTCTCCATGGGGCACCTCTCTTCACCATGCCTCAGTCTCCCCATCTCTGAGGTGGGGAAAGACCCCTTCCTTATGGGATTACCGTGACAGTCACAGAGACAACAGAGGCAAAAGGTCTTGTGAACTGTAAGCCCAGTGCAACAAAGGGGGGGAGGCGGGGGGGAGATGCCGTGGACGATGGTGACAGTGATGCCAAATACGCTCACTTCATCCCAAATACACACCATCTCACCTTCCCCTGGGCAGATCCTCACTTCCTGTCTCCGGGAGCAATAACTGACATCCCGTGTGCCCCACAAAGAGTCTCAGTCTAGAGAGGCAGCCGTGGCCATAACAGCATCTATGCCAGCCACACACATGTTGCAGTCCAGTCAGTGCCACCAGCAGCACAGAGGCTCCTATGTTAGAGGACACAGCGCTGAGAGTCCAACAGCAGACAGTCACGCTCAAGGTCACCCACACGGCACTGAACACGCTCTGGGACACATATACATAATAATACAGGAATACCCCAGCAGGAGAGACCAGGAGAAACCATCTAGGTCCCGGCCCAGAGACTAGATGCAGAGGAGGGGGTGTGTGTGTGTGTGTGTGTGTGTGTGTGAAGGTGGTGAGGGAGGCATGAGGCCAGCTTCCCTCCACGAGTGACTTGAGCAATTAGAAACAGCTATGGAGCTGGAGGAAGAGGCACAGGCAGCCCCTTTCCTTTGTCTTTCTTTGAGGCCCCCACCCTCCACCCCTCCACAGTAACTTCTCTGGCTGTATTACCAGCTAGCACCTTTTCCTAGAAGGGTCCCTCCACCTCCCTGCCTCCCCCAACACACACGCCTTCCTGTTGCTTGGAAGCCCAGGGACTGGCCTGACCAGACCAGGACAGCTGTGGGCTGGAGAGGATTTGGTGGGGAAGTGGGGGAGAGACAGCAACTGGGGAGGGATCAGAGCCTAAAGCCAGATGCCTCTAAGTGCCTGGGCTTGCTTGCTCTGGGGCCCAGAGATCTGCCCAGAGCTGAAAACTCCCCACAACCCCACAGGCTAGGTTTGGGCTCGGCCTTCTGCACAGGCCCCAAGTGGCCCCAACAGGGCCTTTACTCCCGCTCCCATCCCCTGGCCCCAAGATTAGCCAGCAGACTGAAAGTCCTGAACACAGAGAGACATCTCTTTTGGACCACCCTTGGTGGAGCCAGGAGAATGGGCCTGGGGGAGCACAGACAGAACATCAAGGAGGCATCCTGGCATCCATTAGTGGGTGCCTTTGTGTGTCAGCCTGACACAGGGCTACCATAGCCTCACAACACGCACAGGAGGGGAGTAGTGTCAACCCCCACTTCATAAGAGAAAACTGAGGCCCAGGTGTTGAAATAATGTGCCCAAGGTCATGTTCAGCTGCACAGGAGGAAGTAAGTGCACAGGCTCCCCACCATGCATCTCCTCTGGGGTGGGACATCCCAGAGCAAGTGGGCAGGAAGCTCCCACTCCCAACTCTGCTGCATCAGCCCCTCCTGAGCCCTGACAGCCCATAAGGGGGTGTGTGGAGGGGGGGGTGTCCCACCACCTGCTGGGGAATCAGTTTTGCTGAGGGGTGTGTCTGCAGCTGCCCCTGAGGAATGGGACTGGAATGTCCCAGTTCCAAAAGAGGGGGCAGTGGATGCGGAGGGGCCAGGAAGGGGGCATACCCTGGACACCCTGCAACACTTGAAGAGGCAGAGCCGTGTCCAACCCCTGCAGGAGTGATGCTTTGTCCCACTACAGAGTCACAGTTGCCCAGCACTCTACAGTGTTCTTCAGCCCTTTCATTCCATCATCTCATCTCCATGAAAGCTTCGTGAGGACAGGCCGAGTAGCAGTTACTGTCACTCCATTTTACAGACAAGGAAACAGGCCCAGAAAGAGGAAGCAAGTTGCCCAAGAACCCACAGCGACAGCCATCCCAACTCCCAGGGCAAGGTCCTCAGCACTGCATCAGGCTATCCCAGCCAGGGGTCGCCACTGCCCGCCATGGGCACTCACTGCTGTGTATGTATGTCTGCCCAGCCCCCACAGCTGCTTCTCCCAAGGGCGTGTGCAACCATGCTGGGTTGGATTCCAGTCCCCTTAGCCTGGAATCCCTCACGCCTGCCCCTGGATCAGGAGGAAATAGTGGCAGCGCTGCTGCTTGGGGACTTTCAGCCCTGGAAGCTGCTAGCTCTAGAGGCGGTAGTGGGAGCAGGCTGGTCGAATTCATTCACAGTCTGGCACATACACACCCACACATAGCCAGCCAGCACAAGAGCCCTGCCCAGGAGGGCGCTGGGAGGAGGCTGATCACCTAGTCCAGGATGGTGATCTCTGCCTCTGCCTCCTCCCCAGGCCAAGCAGGGAGAGGGCATGGTGGCCAGGGCAGAGGGGCAGCCAGGCTGAGCCCCTGATGCAAAGGAGGAGGACCCCAATCTGTTCTTGGGGGAGAGTGGTGCCGGTGAAAGAGGATGGGTCCCAGTTCTATCTCTGCACACAGCCGGAGCCCTGATTTCGGCTGGCCCCGGGCCAGCCCTCACTTTGGCCAAAGGTTGTGGCGTTGCTCTGGCCGCCAAGACGTGGGAGCATCCCTGGTTGGGGGCCCAGGAGGCAAGCTGGCAGCTTCCGCCCGTACAGGGCAGGGGGGTTGAAGGACGAAGCGGGTATTGTGGAGGGGGCGGGAGAGGGGTCTCATGGGGAAGGAGAGGCAAAGGAGGTAGGCGTCCTTTCGGAATTTGCCCCGGGAAAGCTGTGGCAGAGGCTGGCTAGGGCTCCCCAGAACTGCGGGAGGTCATTTAACTACCTGGGGGACGGGAGGGGCAGTCTCTTCCTGGCGCCTTCCTGGGGCCTGCCCGGAGCGGTTGGGCTGGGAGACAGGGGCCGAGGTCAGGCTCCCTTGCCAAGGGCATCTGCCCCACCCTCGCCGCGACGCAGGGGTCCCGAACGCAGATTCACGGAAAGCGCGTTTGCGGGGATTGCGGGGAGCAGCATAACCGGCCACCGGCCCCTCCAGCGGAGCGTGTGGGTGGGTCCCTGATCCCGAGCCTCGGTGCCTCGGCGCCCGGAGCCGGGGACACCTGGGCGCACACCGCACCCGGGCACCCCCACCCACTTAGACGGAGACCTCGGCCGGCGGGGCTGAGGCTTGGCCAAGGTCGCCGGGAAAGGGGAGACCTCGCGAACGGCCCCACCCCCCGAGTCCAGCCGCGGCCCCTGGCGCGCCCCACTTACCATGCTGGCCCCGCTCCGCACCCCGCGCGCGCTGCACTTCCCTCGCGCGGATTTGAACCCTCCCTCCAGGGCGCGGGTCCTGTGGAGACTGCGAGCCGGGCCGGAGCGGCTGGGTGGCAGACGTCGGGAAAACGCGGGCGGGCGCCGGAGCCGGATTGACGAGGGAGGGACGCGCTCGGTGGCGCTGGCTCGCATGCCCCAGAGGCGGAGGGAAAACCCGGCCTGACTCACCCGCGCACCGCCAGCCCGAAGCGTGGCCGGGGCCTCGGGAGGGGAGGGGAGGGGACGAGGGGCAACCCCCGCCCACTGCCAGCCAACCTGAGCCCCGCCCCGGCCCCACGAGCCCCCTGCCGGCTGCTCCTAGCGCCGCGCCGCTCGGTACCCGCCCGCTCGGACCCCGGCTGGTCCGCTTCCCCGAGCGCGGACGACGCCCCCGAAGCGCGCTCCGCCTGCCCCGCTCCTCCTCCTGCCTTCGCGGTCCCTCTCTGTTTCCTGAGCAGCTTCGGAAGAGGCTCGTTCAGTCCATCACCTCCCCGATCCCCGCCGTGTTCTCTTAGGTAAATATGATCCCCTTTTGAGGCTGAGCAAGACAGTACTCCTGAGAGGTGGAAATCCAGCAAATCCAGATGCCTTCAGGAACCAAATCATTTGAGTCGAACACTTGGATGTAAGACAGTAGAAGAAATGGAGACAGGGACAGAAATGGATACCTAAAGGCATTCAGATTGAAAACTATTAAACACCCGTGTCTTCCTCAAAAAGTGACACAGAGTTACCTTCTGACCCAGCAATTACACTCTTAGGTATATACCCCCAAAAATTGAAAACAGGGACTCAAACAAGTACCTGCATGCCACTGTGTGTGGCAGGACTATTTATAATAGCCAAAAGGTGGACATAGTTCAGGTTGTCCACTTGATGAATGGATAAACACATTGTGGTATATCCATACGATGGAATATTATTCAAAAGGAATGAAATGCTGATACATGAATGGAACGCGAGTTTGCAGGGATTGCGGAGAGCAGCATAACCCGCTGCCGGCCCTTCCAGCGAACGAGCCTCCAAAAAATTATTGCTAAGTGAAAGAAACCAGACACAAAAGGCCACATGTGTGATTCCACTTATAAGAAGCAGGTAAATCCACACAGACAGAAAGCAGTTAGTGCCAGAGGCTGTGTAGAGAGAGAAATGAGTGACTGCTTAAAGGATATGGGGTTTCCTTTTTGGGATGAGGAAAATGTTTTGGAACCAGACAGAAGTGGAGGTTGCACAGCATTGTGAATGTACTAAAAGTCATTGCACTTTACACTTTTAAATGCTTAATTTTATGTATGTAAATTTTATCAATTAAAAAATAAAGACATTGCGCACTCACCCGTGGATCAGATTTGGGCCATGGGTCACCAGTTAGCCAATTTCCTGTCAACTTAAGAAACATCCAAACATGTAGAGAATTTTTATTGAGTTTATTTGCACCAAACTGACAACATATGCCGGGAAGCAAGATCTCAAATGCTCCTGAGAATAACAGTTTACAATTTCTTTCATGCATTTGAGATTAATGAGGGGAAGTAAGGAAGATTACATGAAAGTGGGAGAGAGCAAGGTAGGGCTATGATTACTGCACATATTAGAAGGAGGGGTCTGAAAGGGAACATTTCCAAGGTGTGTTACCCTATATGCACAGGAACAATGAACAGGGCCGGCTTACAGCAAAGGTAAGCCTTTTACTAAAGAAGTTACATGCCTGGGTCGTGACTACCCACCATGACCTGCTTAGTTAGGAATTTATGATCAGATCACCCTGTGAGGTTACTTTCCGGAGAACTATTTAAGAAAATTCAGTAGATACTTTGGTGTCAGCCCTTGAGGAGCCCCCAGTCTGGTAGGGTTATAAATTGATTTAAAAAAAAAAATTCAACTGAGTAAATTTGAAGGTCTTTATTAAGCCATTCACAAATCAGCATCCCTTCTAACAACTAGAAGCTTTCTCGGAGAAGTTGTACAAAATGGAAGGATTTTATAGGCAGAAGGGTGGGGCCAGGGAGCTATTAGTGAAAGAAAAGAAAGGATTATTTTTGGGCCAGGACATCTTTTCTTTGGGGGAAAATAAAGGAAGGGTTTTTATTATATAGATTGTCTCTTCTTTCTATGGGGGATGGAGAGGACCTATGTGACAGATTATTTTATTGGTTCTTGACCTGGAAATCCAGGAAATTCCATACTGGTTGATTAAGATTATGTTTCTGTGAGAAGTTGTGTGGATGAAAAGTGGTTCTATGGACAGTAGCTTCACAAGGTGATCGGATCATAAATTCCTAACTGAGCAGGTCATGGTAAGTAGTCACGCCCCAGATATATAACTATTTTAGTAAAAGGGTTATCTTTGCCTTAAGCCAGCCCTGTCCATTTTTTCTGTGCATCTAGATTAACACATTTTTGAAATGCCTCATTTCAGACCACCCCTTCTAATACATGACTGCCCTCAAGAGAGCATGTAACCCATGGACACAGACAATAGGGTGGTAAAGGCTTGGGGTGGAGGGTGGGGGCGGGCTAGAAGAGGTCAATGGGGCGGGGGGGGGGGGGAATGGGACCTATGTAATAGTTTCAACAATAAAGATTTAATTTTTTTAAAAGAGAGAGCACATAATCTTGTTAACTATCCTGTAATCTGATCTCTGCCTTGCTTTCTCCCACATTTCTGTAATCTTTACTTTCCCTCCTTACTCTCAAATGCATAAAAGAAACTGGAAACTTATTCTGAGGAGCATTTGAGATCTTGTTCCCCAGCATATATGTTGTCAGTTCTGCTCAAATAAATTATCTTATACAAATTATCTACAGACTTGTTTTTTATTGATTGATTTGAGAGAGAACAAGAGAAAGAAACATCAATTTGTTGTTCTACTTATTTATGCATTCATTGCTTGATTCTTTTATGTGTCATGATTGGGGATCAAACCCAGAACCTTGGTGTACGGGATGAAGCTCTAACCCAGTGGTCGGCAAACCGCGGCTCGAGAGCCACATGTGGCTCTTTGGCCCCTTGAGTGTACCTCAATCAGATTGAGGATGTTTTTAGCAAAGGCCAGCTTAAGAGTACCCTAATTAAGTTAATAACAATGTACCTACCTATATAGTTTAAGTTTAAAAAAATTGGCTCTCAAAAGAAATTTCAATCGTTGTACTGTTGATATTTGGCTCTGTTGTCTAATGAGTTTTCTGACCACTGCTCTAACCATCTGAGCTACCCTGCCAGGGCAGGAAATTCTCTACAGGTTTTAATGTTTCTTCTTTATTAAAAAATCTTTATTGTTGAAAGTATTACATAGAACCTCCTTTTTCCCCCATTGACCGCTTCTAGCAGGTTTTAATGTTTCATACCTCAACAGTTGAAACAGCAGTTAGATCAGGTATTAAATCTAGGTTAGGTATTGTGTACGAAAAGATGGCCACATATTAAACCTGACAAGCTCAGGGAAGGCCTGCATGGTGGGCCTTGCAAACTCAGAGACCTAAAGTAACCGCACAGGATGGTCTGAAATTAAAACTTCCTAACTAAAAACAAGTTATGGCGGGTCTCATTCTGGGCTGAAAGCTTCCTTGACAAAGGTCAATCTTTGAGAGCCCATCTATTGTCTTTTTGCAGCTAAGATAACATTCCTTTGGAATTTCAGACCCACTTTTTTCCAGACCCATCAGGGGACAGTCTCCCACAAGAGCAGGAGACCATAGAACCCTCATTGTTTTTTGTTTGTTTTTTGTTAATCCTCACCTGAGGATATTTTTCTATTGATTTTTAGAGAAAGTGGAAGGGAAGGGGAGAGGCAGAGAGAGAGAAACATCTATGTGAGAGACATCAATTGGTTGCCTTCCGCAAGTCCACAACCAAGGGACCAGGGTATGTGCCATTGACCAGAATTGAACCCGGGACACTTCAGTCCATAGGCTGATGCTCTATCCATTGAGCCAAACCAGCAAGGCCCTTCATTGTTATCTTGTTGCCCATATACCATCTCTATGTGCTGTAAATGTTAACTATCCTGTACCCACCATGTAAAAGTAGTGTCTCTCTGGTTTTACTTTTTATCCAGTCTCAGAGATTTCCCCACTTTGCTTCCTCCTGCCTACCTAATCTACCACCAATGGATTTCAAATAGCCCCTTTATGTCTACTCCTTTGATTTTAGTGTATAAAATGCTCTGGGGCGTTTTCTTGATCCATTGAGATTTTTGCTTCCTGGCAATTGTTAGTTTGGCTCAAATAAACTCATCACTTTTTCTTAGGCTGGACATTCTTTTGTCAACAGTATCACGGGCTTTTAGCAGGAGTGACACCATTTGGGGCTTGTGCTTTTTTCCTTTAACAAGATAAAGGTTCAGAGCAAGAGCACACTTGACCTTCGGGGGGACCTGAGGGAAGGCCTCACTGGGGAAGGGGCTTTTGTCAATTTGAGAACATCCAAATATCTAGAGAATTTTAAAAATAATATATTTTATTGATTTTTTATAGAGAGAAAGGGAGAGGGATAGAGAGTTAGAAACATCGATGAGAGAGAAACATCGAACAGTTATAAACACTATGACTGTTCCCAATAGGGGATGTGCCCGCACCCGAGGCACATGCCCTTGACTGGAATCGAACCTGGGACCCTTCAGTCCGCAAGCCGACGCTCTATCCACTGAGCCAAACTGGTTAGGGCTCTAGAGAATTTTTATAATAATTTATGTGAGCCCAAACTGATGGCATGCTGGGAAGCAAGATCACAAAATGCTCCAGAGAATGACAGTTCTGCAGTTCCTTTTACACATTTGGAATTAAGGAGGACAGGTTACATGAAAGTGGGGGAAAGCAAGGCGAGGATTAGATTGCAGGATAGTTAACAAAAGTATGTGCTCTCTTGAGGTTGGCTTATCCTTCCAAGGGATTTGAAAAAGAGGCATGTCAAATGTGTGTTACCCTAGATGCTCAGAAACAACGGACAGGGCTTGCTTAAGGCAAGGATAAGCCTTGACCAGAAAAGGTGTATGCCTGGGATGTGACTACCCACCAAGAACTGACCAGTTGGGAATTTATGATCAGATCACCCTGTGAGGTTCCTTTTGGTCACTGCACTTGTCAGATTTATTATCAAGCCCCATTTTCGTTCACACTTTTGCGATGGTACTTGAAGGACAGAAGAAAGCATTTCCATGGAGGAAGTGGTCAGGAGCAAGCATCTGTGGCTGGAGAAGGTTGCACATGGTGGGGCAAAGGCAGACTTCCTAGTGAGCTCAGAGCCCTGGGGGTGGGAAAGGTCAGTGGGAGAAGGGAACTGGAGCAGACCGGAAAGGCCTCTTCAAATAGGTTCAGGAGCCTTTGAGGTGCTGAGAGAGGGAACTGTGAAGGGGCGGGTACACAGGCCTGTGAGGTGGTCCAGGCAGGATGCCCGCTGATTAGAGGAATCTCAGGGAACAGAAACTGGCCATGAAGGGCAGGGGCACTGGGGAGAGGAGGAGAGGGGAGTTGTTCATGAGAGGATTTGAAAGAATTGACTTATTTGTGCAAGAAATTACACGAAGCGGGGGAGGGGGGTAAATTCTATGACATCTCAGATTCGGCTCCTCCCTTTTCTGTTGTTATAAACACTATGACTGTTCCCAGGTCTTCTGACCTCCAGGCCAGTGTGCAGGAGGGAAAGGAATAAGAAGACACCCCGGAACCCAGAAATGTCCAAGACAGAAGGGGAGAGGGTAGGAGGGTCCTGGCTGGATGGAATACCTAGAAAGTGGCTGCACACCAGAGCAGGGCAGCTGCAGGTGGGAGGCTGACAAACCCTGGCATCTAGGCAGGGAGCTTGTCTCCCTCCTATACTAGGGCCTTCTCCAAAGTGGGGTTTGCAGAGTGCAGGGGGCTGGGGTAGAGAATAGCCCGGCTCCATCCCTCTAGCAGAGTTGTCATGCAGATAAACAAAGGTCAGCCTGGCCTGTCTGGCTCAATGGTTGAGCATCGACCCATGAACCAAGAGGTGGCTGGTTCCAGTTCCAGGCCCTGAAGGGGGCGTGCGGATGATGTTTCTGTCTTATGGATGTTTCTATCTCTCTATCCCTCTCCCTTCCTCTCTCTCTAAAAATCAATAAAAACATATTTTAAAAAAAAGCTGTCCCCTGACTCCTACACAGGCTCCAGACTCCAGGCTGCTAAGAGCACTCCCTTCCCCTCCCCAGAAGTTGGGGAGCGAGCTGGCCTGGCAGATGCTCCCTCCTGTCTGGTTTCTCGGAGCCCTTTGAGGTTGTCCTTAGGAGGTGCAAAGCTGAGGGGATCAGCTGCGCCAGGGGAGAGGCAGTGTTTGCCCCATCAATGTCTCCCCGTCCCCCTCCATGCACCCTGCTCTCTCATGCCTTCCTATGCATACTCACAAGCACGAACCTTAGGGCGTAAACCATAGAGCGTTACATTGAACCCTTGGGTACCCTCCGTCCATCCCCCTCTGATAGAAAAATGGAGGTCTAGAGCGGGGACATGACCTGTTCCCCAAAACACTAGGCTGCCCTCCCTGCGTCACCCTGGTGGGGAGGAGCCCTTGTTCACCCCTGCTGACCCCCGTGCCGTCCTCCCTGGTGACCAGGGCAGCCCCAGGCCTCAGCTAGTTCCTGGCAGGGCTGGGTCTGGAGGCTGGTCTCTTGTTGCCTAGACTGGTGCTCACTGTTCACCTGCACTCCTCTCTGTGCGGGCTGCCTCTGGTCCTCCTCTCTGTCCCCTGGGCCCTTGGCCTCCTATGTGCCTTTCTGAGGCCTTAGAGAAAAGAAGACGGGCTGGGCAGAGGTGGACCGTGAGAATCAGCAGAAGCCAGGCCCCTGTCACCCTCTGAACACTTGCCTGGGCAGCAGGGGGACCTTTATACAGTGAACTTTGCTCACCTTGCTGGGCTCACAGGACAGACGCCCCTGCCTGGATTACCTTCCCCCAGCCTTGGCAGACGTGTGGAGTTGGCTAAGGAGCCACACTGCCCGGATGCCAGGAGGTGAGGCACTTTGGGCACCCGGCCAGGGGAAGGGAAACCAAGCTCCCTGGATGCACCCACTTCCTGAATCAGCTGACCTTGGGCAACTTAATTTCTCTCTCTGCACCTCAGTTTTTTCTCAAAAAGGGGGTCATAATTTGGCGGGGAGGATGAAGTGAAGTGACATCTCTAAAGCACCCAGGTCCTGGCCTGGCCAATGGTCGGCACCTGTAGGGCTCGTTTATCCTTCCCCTTCTCCACGTGTGGAAAGTTTGTCAGAGAACACAATGCTTGCCATGGAGCCTGTCTTGAAGTGGCCAGGAAGGCTGTGTGCGGTCCCCACCCAGCACACACTCCTGTCGGCCTGTCTCCTGGGCCGGGCAGTATGTGCGCCATGCTGCCTGCTAGTGGCCAAGACTGTAAAATTCTGGAGCTGCCGCGAGAATAGCAATTGCCTCCTTTGCTCTGGCCACCGCCTCTGGCTTCATCACCTTTCTCCTTGACTATTGCAGCAGTGTGCCTGGGCTCCCTACCACCCAGCCATCGCCCACTCTGCCCCAGAAGGCACTTTCCAGCCCACATATTCTGTTCCCGCACTTCTATGCTTGAGATGTATCGTCCCAGCCTCAGGACTGGTCCTCGGGCTCTCTCTTTCCAGCCTGGCCCCTGCTGCATGAGGTGAGGACTGCCTCAATGTCCTCACCCATAAGTGCTGGTTGTTGGGAGAACCCAAATTACTGCCTGCATCCTGTTTGCTTCAGCAGCACTTACTTGTCACAGGTCACCAGCATTTCTAGGTCACCTGTCTGTCATCCCTAGGAGACAGGGAGTTCTGAGCCCACAGGATTGGACTCCAGTCCACATTCAGACCCCCCAGGGCCTCCTCCCTGACATGACGGCTCACCATGCTCAGGTCCAATCCACCATCTGCAAAAAGACCCACCACTTTATGGCTGCTTTCTAACCAGGAGGATGAGGGTGGAGAAAGGAGGCCCTGGCTCTAATCCTGGGCTTCTCTGAGCCTGTTTCTTCATTTGCAAACAGGCAGAATTACTGTGAGGATAAAATGGCATAAGCCCAAGGAAGGAAGGACTTGACAGCTGTGTCCCCCACCCACCCTTCACTACTTGCTCTCCCTTGTACTCTCTTGTCCCCTGGAGCTGCCCAGGCCCCAGCCCAGGGGAGGAGGGAGGAGAGCTGGGCTCTCTGGAGAGGATTTCAGACCAAAGAGCAGGTTAACAGGCAACTCCTGGTGCCCACTCTAGCTCCTGCCAACAGCTTCAAGATTGTTCTAAACCCAGAGCTGCTGTGTCACCATGGGGCATTGTGGCTGTCAGGATTGAGGCAGTAGGGACCCTGCGTGCCTGCCCTCACACCCCACCCAAGCAGATGTGCCCCACACCCTAGGGTGAAAGTGGACTCCTGGGATCTAGACTGTCCTCCCTGAGTCACCCTGGTGGGGAGGAGCCTATGCTCACCCCTGCTGACCCCCCTGCCAGCCCTCTCCGGTGACCAGGGCAGCCCCAGGCCTCAGGTGGGGAGGAAACTGAGAGCTGCCAGGACTTGCTCAGATGCCTGCCCTGGGCAGAGAGCTCGGGCCTGCAAGAGCCAGCCCAGACTGCAGTGTGACAGCTGCCCTGAGAGTCCAGGCAGCCGACTGGCCCCCTGGCCGGTCACCAGAAACCTGGCCTGCCCCACAACCAGGCCCAGGACCAGCTGCCACCCTGGGCGGTAACAGGGAACTGGCTCTGGAACTGGGGAGACCTAGGCTCCAAGCTTGGGTGCAGTGATTTATGGGCGAGGTGTATGGGGTGGGGAGGTCAATGGCAAGAGGAAACAGTTGTGCAGATCGGTTGCACAACAACGTGAATGTGCCCAACACTACTGAACTGCACACTTCAAAACGGTTAAGATGGTAAATTGCATGTTCTGTGTATTTTACCACAATTAATTAAAATTTTTTTCAAAAGGAAGAAGAAAACTAGTACACTGAAGTGAACTTGGATTCTCACATTCCAGAGCTAAGTGAAGGTGCTGGTAGGGGGCCTTTTTATTTTTTAGCAAGGTCTTTACTTAGATTACTTGTAAAGCTTAATTACAGGCATTTCCAAACACGCACAAAGGTAGAGAAAAACCTCCCTTGTACCCGTCACTCAGCTTTATGATTTCATTCATCTCTATATAAACACTCCCTTTATGTCCCTAGCCCCACCCCCACTCCCAGGTTATTTTTTAAAGATATGTTTTTATTGATTTCTGAGAGAGGAAGGGAGAGGGAGAGAGAGAGAGAGACAGAAACATTGATGGGAGAGAAACATCCATGGGCTGCCTTCTGAACATCCCCTACTGGGGACTGAGTCTGCAACCTGGGCATGTGCCCTGACCACGAATGGAACTGGCAACCTCCTGGTGCATGGGTTGATGCTCAACCACTGAGCAACACCAGCTGGGCGTCCCAGGTTGTTATTATTATCATTATTATTATTATTAATCCTCACCCGAGAATATTTTTCCATTGATTTTTTAGAGAGTGTAGAAGAGCGAGGAAAAGACAGAGAGAAATAGCAATGTGAGAGAAACACATCAATTGGTTGCCTCCTGTACACGCCCTGACCAGGGCCCGGGCCGGGGAGGAGCCTGAAATCGAAGTACATTCTCTTGACCCGAATAGAACCCAGGACCCTTGGGTCCGCAGGCTGACACTCTACCCACTGAGCCAAACTGGCTAGGGCATCCCAGGTTATTTTAAGGCAAATACTAGCCATTATGATATTTCATTCATCAATATTCAGTGTAAGCAAACATTTTAAATTGTAATGAGCATCTGTTTTAGAGTGGGTGACTTCACAGGTACAATTGCCTAAAACAAGGCTGAAGAGTTCAGACCCCCAGCATTTGCTGGCAAGGCCTGTGGCAGGCGGGCAGGGGGGTAGTCTCTCTGCTTTGCCCTTCACCAGCACGGTGCCACCTGCCCACTGACATTCCTCTCCTGAGGGAGAACCAGGAAGCTCACTCCTCTCTTCCCCTCAAGGGAAGGCCAAGAGAAGTGATCTTTGGGGTTACCCGTGGGACTTCTGCCTGTGCGGGAAGATGGCTGAGATTCAAGTCCCCTGCTTCAGGGCCAAAAGAGGGGCACTTCCCAGGGAGCATAGGAGCCACAGGCCTGAGCAGTTAGGCCTGGTCTTGGAGCTCTCAGCCACCTGCCCACCCACGCACCCCCTCACTTATGTGCCCACCCAGCGGGCCCCTCACCTCTCCTTCTATCCATGCCCAGCCAGTCAGCCAAGCTGGGCATAGCCCTCGTGGATCCTGGCTCACGAAACACCACTGGCCTTGGACATCTGGAAGTCGGCCCCCTTTGCCCTGTATCTTCTGCTGAGGCAGCGGTTTCTCAGGCCCCTGCTCTGTTCTGATTCCTCCACTGAGTAGATGTGCCCACACAGCCCCCCTAGCTGGCTTCCATCCCCAACCGCAAGCAGGCCCTCTTCACAAAGCCATGTGCCGCTGCCACTCTACCCAAACATTTACCCAGCCCCACCCAGGAGAGCCAGACAGGCTGGCACACACCCTCCTCCACTTGGCACTGCCACACCCCCAACCCTCCCTCTGTCCAAGCCTCGCAGGCTGGCAACTCCCTCGCCCTTGCTCCACCTACTTCAAGATCTGGGCCACACACGGGGTCCTCAAGGTCCTCAGAGCCCATGTTTGCCATGTCCTTGGCAGGTCCAATAGCAGGATGAACACAGGATTGTGTGTGTGGTGTAGACACCAGGGAGTTCAGGCCCTAGACCAGCCTTTTACTCTGCACACAGCTGCCAGTCCCAGAGGCCTTACTGGGCTCACAGGGACAGAGAGGGCACCAGAAGGGGCGAGGTCCACCCCTGGTCCCCGGGTTAGTTCACCAACATGAGCTGGTGGGAAGGGGACACAAGCCAAAGAAGCAGCTCATTACAGGTTCACCCTTTAAAGCACCAGAGGTCACTGAGGGGAACTTCTATGAAGGAAAAGGGAGGGAGCAGGGCTGGGCAAGGGTGCCACCAGGGGCTCTGCAGGGAGCTGCAGATCTAACTGCTTACTTGAGGTCTTACCCACCCCCCGCAAATAGGGCAGAAAAGGCCCTCATCCCACCACCTTGCTCAGCTGCTGGCCTCTAGAAAAGAGCAGGCCCTCCATTTGAAAGTAAAGGTGGAGCCAGAAGGTGCTAACAGCTGGGTGCTGTCAGCCAGACACACTCTTTGCAGCTGGGCAGTGAGGCCTTCCTTGCGGGGGTGCATCACCTTGTCCCACCCAGGCCAGACTGTGTGCCCTGGGCGGCAGGCATAAAACCTAGAATGGGCCCTAACCGGTTTGGCTCAGTGGATAGAGCGTCGGCCTGCGGACTGAAAGGTCCCAGGTTTGATTCCAGTCAAGGGCATGTACCTTGGTTGCGGGCACATCCCCAGTAGGGGGTGTGCAGGAGGCAGCTGATCGATGTTTCTCTCTCATCGATGTTTCTAACTCTCTACCCCTCTCCCTCTCTGTAAAAAATCAATAAAATATATTTTTTAAAAATAGTTTTGTTTATTTCAGATGGAGGAACGGAGAGGGAGAGAGATGGAAACATCAATGACAAGAGAAACATAACTGATCAGCTGCCTCCTGCACGACCCTACTGGAGATCAAGCCCACAATCCAGGCATGTGCTATAACTGGGAATCTAACTATAACCTCATGGCTTATGTGTCGATGCTTAACCACTGAGCTACACCAGCCAGACTATTATTTTTCTTTTATAACAGTCCATCTTCAGCTAGATTGACGCATATATTTATCAAGTTTTGTCCTCATTCCTTCCTGCATCCATGATCTTCTTCTCAGATCATTATTCTCTGTTTTTGTCTGAAAATTTCTTTATTTAGCATTTGTTTTTTCTTAAAGAATAGTTTTTCTGAGTGTAATTCAAAGTTGGCTGTCATTTTTCTTTAGTTCATTGAAGCTATTGTTCAACCACCTGCTGGCTTCCATTTTTACTATTGAGGACTCATATGTAGTCTAATTCTGTGAATCAGTCAGGTTTCACTAGAGTATGCTGCAGTAACAAACATCCCCTAAATCTCCTTAGCTTACAACAACAAGGTTTATTTCTAGCTCACTTTCCATGTCCTGTGTGAATCGGCTACAGCTCCCACCTTGGACGTGCTTGTGTCCTGGTAGAGGGAAAAGAGTCATGGCAAAATAATGTGATGGTTCTTAAAGCTTTTGCTGAGAAGTGGTGGCAGACATGGCTTATCCTCACATGTCATTACCCTGGCATGTCATTGCATAGCCTTAGGTTAGCAGGGTGGGAAAGTACTGGTCTTCCACAGAGATTGGTGGCAAATAACTGGGTATAGTAATGCTATCCACCACACTGTGTCTCCTTGAAGAGTTCTGTGTTACTTAGGGTCTACTCAGGAAAATACAAGCCAAACTAATTTTTCAAATAAAGGAGATATAATACACAAGGCAGATTGTATATGCAGATTTTGGAAGCCCGAAAGAGTAATGAGGATGCTGACCAAATAGTAATTAAAGGAGGCAGCTGTCACTCATAGCCTTAGGTGGATAAAGTGAAGAGAAGGCTAGCCTAGCTGGTTTGGCACAGTGGATAGAGTGTCAGCCCACCAACTGAAGGGTCCCGGGTTCGATTCTGGTCAAGGGCACGAACCTTGGTTGCAGGTTTGGTCCCTGGTCCTGGTCAGGGCGTGTGCAGGAGGCAACCAATTGATGTGTCTCTCTCACATCAATGTTTCTCTCTGTGTCTCTCCTCCTCCCTTCCACTTTCTCTAAAAATCAATGTAAAAAATCCTCGGGTGAGGATTAACAACAAAACAGAGAGAAGGTTAACAGGATCTAGGGTCTTGGAGGAGGACCCCCCTGGGGCCCTGCTGGCTTGGGCTATTACCTGTGAGGGGGTTCAGTGTAGCTGGTGCTAGGCATGTTGAAAGGAGC
Source organism: Eptesicus fuscus (assembly GCF_027574615.1). Classification (NCBI taxonomy): domain Eukaryota; kingdom Metazoa; phylum Chordata; class Mammalia; order Chiroptera; family Vespertilionidae; genus Eptesicus; species Eptesicus fuscus. The sequence continues at coordinate 69,950,229 of NC_072478.1, forward strand.
TGGAGAGCTGGAGATTCCTGAATTGAAGCCTACAGGAAGTAGACAGGAAGGGATCCCATTCACCCTCCTACTAATCTCCCTTTAATGCCTCCCTTTGGCAGAATCAAACAGGAAGTCAGCTGGCAAGGGGGCCTGGGAAATGTGGTTTGCAGGTCCTCGCCCCAGCATCACAGAGCATATTATGGAAGGATGGGCTTAGACCCGAGAGGCAAGAGGTAAATAACTGGCACACTTATGTATTGTTTTCCTCTAGATGCTTTCACTATTTTTCTCTTTGTCATTGATTTTCTACATTTTCACAATGATGGATCAGGGAGTGGATTTCTTTTTATTCTGCTTGTGATTCATTTGAGTTTTTGATATCTTCCGTCTATTCTGGGAAGTTCTCAACTATCATCTTTTCTAGTATCGCTTCTGTTCCCATCTCTCTTTCTCCCCTTCTTCTGGGACTGCAATTAAACAGATGTAAGATCTTTTCATTGTAGCTTCCATATCTATAACTTTTTCTTCTGTATTTCCCATCTTTTTGTCTCTCTATACTTCTTGTTTTTCAAATATGTTTTTATTGATTTTTAGAGAGAGAGGAGGAAAGGAGAGGGAGAGAGAGAGAAACATCGATTGGCTGCCTCCTGCACTTGTCCCAAGCGGCCATTGAACCCAAAACCTGGGCATGTGCCCTGACCTGGAATAGAACTGGCAACCCTTTCATGCATGTGCATGGGATGATGCCCAAGCAACTGAGCCACACCAGCCAGGGCTGTATCTCCATACTTCTAGTTAAATTGTTCTTTCCCCCCGCCCCTCACCCTTTTTTATTGATTTTATAGATAGAGGAAGGGAGATGGAGATAGAGAGATACATATAGAAAGAAAAACATCAATATGAGAGAAATATTGATCAGGTGCCTCCTTTACACATTTCCACTGGGGATCGAACCTGCAACCTGGGTATGTGCCCTGACCGGGAATCAAACCTGCAACCCTATGGTGCACAGGACAACACTCCAACCGAGTCACACCGGCCAGGGCCTTCTTTTTATTGATGGATTGATTTTTAAAGAGAGAGAGATATCAACTTGTTACTCCACTTACTTAGGCATTTATCAGTTGCTTCTTGGTTCAATGCAACCAGGGAACCGAACCCTAATCCTTGGCATGTCGGGATGTCACTCTAACCAAGTGAGCTATCAAGCCAGGGCTGAGTTGTTTCTTCTGACCAGCCTTCCATTTCTCGAATTCATTCTTCAGCCATGTCATATCTGCTGTTAAGCCCGCCCATTGAGCTATGACTTTTGGTTTTAGTTTATTGTATTCCTCTTTTGCATATACTATGTAATTTTTTAGTTTCCAGTTCCCTGCTGAAGATTCCAATTTTGTCATTTAACTTCTTAAACGTAGTGAGTGTAATTTTTTTTTTAGTTCCTCCAGCTCTATTTCTGTTGACTATTGTTTCTGATGGTTTTAGCTCAAGGAATCTTGCTTCCTCTTGTGTGTGTGTGTGTGTGTGTGTGTGTGTGTGCATGCACACACACGCGCATGTGGTAAATATTGTGTGTGTGAAATTATTTGCAGAGATTATTTGAATAGGGTTGTTCTGTCATTCACCAGAATTTTCTATTGCTTTTGCCAGGTGCCTGGAGGGATGAGCAAACTGAGATCATCTTAGTTCATACTTAGGGCATGATGTTTTCCGGAGCACCTTGATGACTCACAGCTGGACTGCCATTCAGGGACAGGCTGATATGCTTTCAGTTCACCTTTATTTCTGGAGAACAGTCTTTTGAGGGCTGAGCCCAATGTGGGATGTGGTTTATCAGTCTCCCACCATTGACAGGCCCCTGACTGATTTTTGTCTCCAGTCACGCAAGGCCACTAGAAGTGACCTTGACCTCTCAGCAACCTCAAATCTCAGGGTCAGCTCTTTGGAACCCTGTCCTCTCCTGGACCTTGGCACAACAATCCCTCACTCACTATCTAGTTAGCTCTTTGATGCTATTAAGCATGTGTGTGTGTGTGTGTGTGTGTGTGTGTGTGTGTGTGTGTGTGTGAGAGAGAGAAAGAGAGAGAGAGAGAGAATTTTATAAACATTTTTTAAAAATATATTTTATTGATTTTTTACAGAGAGGAAGGGAGAGAGATAGAGAGTTAGAAACATCGATAAGAGAGAAACATCGATGAGAGAAACATCGACCAGCTGCCTCCTGCACACCCCCTACTGGGGATGTGCCTGCAACCAATGTACATGCCCTTGACCGGAATCGAACCTGGGACCTTTCAGTCCGCAGGCTGACCTATCCACTGAGCCAAACCAGTTTTGGCAGAATTTTATAAACATTTGATCATCTCTTTCAGTTGTTCTCTGCAGGAGGTTTTATCAAAGATATCTAGTCTGCCTCTTACTGGAAGAGAGGTCTTGGTTTGCTTAACTATCAGTGTGGAGGATGGAACAGATGATGCAAGAGTGGTTTCGGGGAGGCCAGTTAGGTTAATCCTTGTGGGAGATGTCATGAGCTTAGGTGAGGACATTGGAGCTGGAAAGAGGACAGATTTGAGAGATACTCTGAATGTTGAGTTGATGAGCATGGTTTTAGATTATGTGTGGGGATGAGAGAGATAAGGGAGAGGATGCCTCAAGTTTTTGGCATGAGTAATCAAATGAGCGATGGTCCCAATCTTAGACAAGTTTCTGAGAGGAAGAACAATTTGGTGAGAGATCAGCAGTTGCCTTTGGGAATATATACTTGATGAGGCTTTGGGATGACCAAGGGAGCATGTTTCATGGGGCAGTTGCTGACCTGAATCTGGACTTCAGGCAGAGATATATAAAAGTATGAGTCTTCGCCCTAACCGGTTTGGCTCAGTGGATAGAGCGTCGGCCTGCGGACTGAGGGGTCCCAGGTTCGATTCCGGTCAAGGGCATGTACCTTGGTTGCGGGCACATCCCCAGTAGGGGGTGTGCAGGAGGCAGCTGATCGATGTTTCTCTCTCATCGATGTTTCTAACTCTCTATCCCTCTCCCTTCCTCTCTGTAAAAAATCAATAAAATGTATTTAAAAAAAAAAAAAAGTATGAGTCTTCAACCTGTATGGGGTATTTCAATTCTGTAGTTTTCCTGAATGGAAATATTTTAATTAGAATTTTTGCCAACACTGGTGATTTTTTTTCCTTGGGTCAATAAGGGATTTGGGGAATAAATTGCATTAAAGTAAATTAATTCCTTCATAACAATTTTAAATTCAGCACAGTCAAACCATTTCTCATTTTTAAAAAATACGTTTTTATTGATTTTTAGAGAGAGGAAGGGAGACAACAAGGAAAACGACGTTGGGGAGCCCCTGGTGAGTGTGGCAGAGCTCATGGGGAGGAGAGGCCCTTCCCTGACTCAGGCTGCAGGCGAGGCTGCCAGCAGGCTCCCCACAGAGAAAGCCCCCAGCTGCCTCTGCCTGGGGTTGTGGAGAAGCAGGAAACAGCCAGAGCAAAGGCTCCAGTCTGAGGCGGGTAGCCCACCCAGAGCCCAGGAGCCTTTCTTCCTGGGACAGTGGGGAGGGACTGAAAGGGAGTGGAGCCCGATCATCAACTCCCTGAAAGCCAAGCTCGAGCTTTCTGACCCTGGCATAAGTAACTGAAAGTCAGTGGAGTTTTTAAAGCAAATAAGTTACCTAATGAGTTTCTAGAATGTAACACCTATGAGGGGGCAGGGATTCCGGTCTGTTTTGTTTTCAGAACTAGGAACTACTGAACAAATAATTGGGTAATGCAGAAATGAGTGAAGGAATAAATGTGTTGTAGGAAGGTCATCCAGGCCACAGTGAGAGGCTTGACGGGAACGGGCAGAATCTGGGAAGAGTCAGGAGGCTGGGACTACCAGGCCCCAGGTGCGGTCTGCCCGGAAGAGCAGGCTGGGACTGGGCGGAGGGGCACGGGGCAGGAGGGTTAGGGGTGACTTTACCGTTTTCACTTGGAAGGCTGGACCTTCATCTTCGCAGTAACTGAATGGTGTCTGGCCCAGAGTCTCTGCTCAAGAACTATTCGCCGAACGTTTAACCAAAGAACATTCTAGGTCTGTTCAAAGAACCACCTGCCCTTGACTCCAGCTCGGATCAGTTCGGTGGCTGATCACGAATTTCTTCCTCCAGAAACGTGTTCTTACAGCATTTCTTCCCAGTTTTCTTTGCAGACATTGCCTCATTCAGTCCTTATCATAACCCTGAGAAGTGGGAACTATTAGCTCCATTTCACAGACAGAGACACAAGCCTCGGTGAGGCAGGATAGTGAGAAACTAGGAAAATTCCTTGGCAGGTGGATTGGGGAAACAGACAGATAGCTGAACAAACTTGTTGAGCAATTTACAGCCAGAGAACAAGTCACAAGATCTTATCTTCCCCAACCAAGGACGCTTCAGAGCAAATGGTTTACATATTCCAGACCTCCGGAGCAGACCTGCCTTGTCTGGTTCCTCTTTCCTAACGTTCTTTGAAGGTGAAACTGACCAGAGAATGACCCTGACCTCTTTATAAGCTCATTTTGGTGAATCAGCATATTGAAGGAGACACCTTGACTATTCCATTGAGATCCTCCTCTGAGGTCTCCCCCTTAGAAAACAGATAAGAACCCTCATGACAAAGGACCCAGCACACACTCTCCTGGGAGTACACCTGCACCCCTTCTTTTCTCGGGCATGTACTCTTTCACTCTTTCTCCTAAACTTTAAGGGTCCCCAGGAGACTTGCAACCAGGGGAGCAGCGGGCAGCGGCAGCTCCTCCCAGGCTTACCCCTTGAACCTGCCTCCAAGGCCCCCTTTCCCCTGACTTGTCAGTGAGCTAAAAGCAGCCCTACCTTGGCCCACTTCTGCCACTGTGTCTTACTTCTCAGCAAGTCCACACACTTTTTTTTTTTTTTTTATCCTCACCCAAGGATATTTTTTCCATTGATTTTTCTTTTAGAGAGAGAGGGAAAGACAGAGAGAAATATCGATGTCAGAGAAACACATTGATTGGTTGCCTCCTGCACCAGCTCCTACCAGGGCTGGGACTGAGCCTGCAACCAAGGTACGTGCCCTTGAACAGAATCGAACCTGGGACCCTTTGGTCCACAGGTTGATGCTCTATCCACTGAGCCAAACCAGCCAGGGCCACACACTTCTTCCCTATACGGTTTCTAGAGGCCAAAGTAGCCTCACCCGGCTCTCTCCTGTTGCTCCTTCTATCCTGAGCCCTTCCTTATTTCGCTGTCCCCAGCTCAATGAATGTGCTCTCAAAGTCACCTGGGCTCGTGTTGTGAAATCTTTCCTGCACAAAGTCAAGAACCCACACACTACAGGCTGGCCCTGAGGCAGACCTGCTCCGGGCCTGCTCCCTTTCCGGTGACAGCAGGAATCTGTGTGAGTTCACCAGGGTCAATGTGGGACAGATGAAATTCCGACCCAGGTCTGCAGGTCTCCATGCCCAGGATTCTTTTATCATGTAGCTGAAAATACCTGAGCAGAAAAGTGAAAGAGCCCCAGATGGCATGTGGATTCAGTGTTAACAAGGGTATTCCTAGTAAGAGCTCACGTTCACTAGCCCTTCATGTGCGCCCACTGCTGCTCCCAGCCCCAGACATGAGTCACCTCATTTATTCCTCAAACACTCTTTGAGGTCAGCCTGTCTGCGCCCCGTATTACGGATGTGGTATTGGCAAAGTATAAGGGGCAGAAACCACACAGCCAGGGAAGACCTTCGGAGGAGGGAAGCTGAGCCAAGGGAAGGTGTAGGTGGGGAAGGAGGAAGGCATTCCTGGAGGAAAGCCTAGCTTGAGCAAAGGTATGAAGGAGTGGGTGGAAGGGAGGGGCCGCAGTTCTAACAGAAGAGGGGAGAAAAAATAAAAACGAAGAAAGAGACTGAGGGGCCATGTTCTCCAGAAGGAGCCAGGCCTGGCTGATTGAGGTCTCGCCATAGTGGATCTTAGGGTAGGGTCTTGGGTGATGGCACGCTCTGGGCAGTGGTGAGGAGAAGGGCAGAAGGGGTAGAGATGGCTGGCTGGTCAGGACAATGGGCCTGGGCCCGGTGAGAGATGGTGAAGACCTGAAATAGTGGACGTCGGGTGAGAGGGAACAGCTTTCACAAGTTAGGATGGACAGGACAGGTTACCCAGTACTTCCCAGTGTTGAATCCAGTTTTAGGTGGTACATTTTCAGAGGGTGCATAGTGCCCATAGGTTTTTGTTTGCCTGCACAGTGTATTGTTTTTTGTTTTTTTAATTAATTACTGAGTTAAAAAAAAATCAGAACATTTCAAATACAAATCAAAATTTTCTGTTTCTCCTGGAAAATGAGGGATCTGTCAATACTGGGGTCTCATTTCTGGGGGGGCAACAATCGCCTGAAACTGAAGGGGCTGTTTCCAATAGATGGGTACATACTCTTTGCCACAGTCCCCACCTCTCCCTATTGAACTCCACCCATCTCACCCACTAATGTCATTTGCTTGGGCCCCATAGGCACTGAGTTTGTAACAAAGGATTTGGATAAATTGGAGCATTTTAGGAGGAGCGGCCAGATGATTACTGACTTGGAAGTATGTCCTGTGAAGACCAGCTGGAGCAAAGGGGGATATTTACCTTCTGGGAACGAGATTATAGCCTTCACATTTAAAGGGCTAAGGTCGAGGAGAGTAGGCAGGTCTGTTCTGTGAATCCCCAGGAAAAAAAAAAACAAAAAAACTAGGACCAGTGAAAATGTGAGTGTGGGGGTGGAGAGGGGAGGCTACAAGGAGACCCGTTTCAGCTTGACCTAAGGCTGACTTTGGAACATCATAACTGTTTCAAGATGCAACAGGTAACATCAGAAAGAGGCGAGCCCCTGGCACAGATGTGAGGGCCGAGTTTAGGCTGAGCCTGGGCAACGGCTTCACCACAGCCATTTAGAGGAAATCCAAGTGTTGCATAGACAGCTGAACTGTCTGCCCTTTGAGGTTTCTTCTAGCCTGCCAGAGCGGGATTCTGTGCCCACAGACTGACTGCCAGGTTGAAGAAGGAAGAATTCAAAATGACCCCTGCACTGCTGGCCTGGAAGCTGAAAGACTACCTAATCTGCTGCTTCTAGAAGAGGGAACTTGGGAGGAAGCTGCAGAAGGAGCAGGATGTTACATTTCTTGGTGCTGCAGGGAGAAAAGCCAGGGGATTGGGTCTTTTTACCCTTCCGTGCCTCTGTGTCTTCCTTAGTAGAATATCTGTCAGGGCTGTGAGGAGGGTTTAGGTGAACACACCTGACAAAATGCGGCCCAGTGCTTGGCTGGTAGCAGTCCCTGGATAAAGGTGAGCGTCCCAGCCGCATGCTCTGGCCTGAGAGGCGTCACTGGTCCTGGACGGAGCAGGTGAAAGGTCTGGGTTCTGGTCTAGCCCATATGGCCAGAAGTCTGGCATCCAGTTTCTTTCTGTGGGAGGGAGAGGCATGTTAGATGGCCTCTAGGTAAGGTGACCAGATTTTAACATTGGTAAAGCGGGACACGATTGACCTGGGGGGCGGGGGGGGGCAGGGGGGGAGGGTTCTTGATTAAAAATTTGGTCTATATTGTAATTGCTTTTGGTTTTTTTAATAAAAGGAAATTCATTTCTTAGATCATCGTTGAATTTGCATCCTCTTTTCTTACTCATTATGTTAAAAATAAAAAAAAATAATTTAAAATTATATTATAAATTATTATATACATATTGCTTAAAAACACAGTAAGTAGGTACATAATTACATAAACATATTTTATTGTTAGTTTATAAATTAAATTAATTTGATTGTTATAAAGTAACTATATTTTTTTTTATTTTTTTTTTAATGAATCTTTATTGTTCAGATTACAATTGTTTCTCCTTTTTCCCCACATATCTCCCCACCACCCAGTTCCCACCCCCCTCTGCCCTTATCTCCCCCCCTCCCCCCCACTGTCCTTATCCATAGGTGTATGATTTTTGTCCAGTCTCTTCCCATACTCCCCACACAGACACCCCTTTCCCCCTGAGAATTATCAATCCACTCCCATTCTAGGCCTCTGATTCTATTAAGTTCACCAGTTTATTCTGTTCCTCAGATTTTTAATTCACTTGACTTTTAGATTCACTTGTTGATAGATATGTATTTGTTGTTCATAATTTTTATCTTTCTTCTTCTTTTTCCTCTTTTTAAAGAATACCTTTCAGCATTTCATATAATGCTGGTTTGGTGGTGATGAACTCCTTTAGCTTTTTCTTATCTGTGAAGCTCTTTATCTGCCCTTCAATTCTGAATGATAGCTTTGCTGGGTAGAGTAATCTTGGTTGTAGGTTCCTGCTATTCATCACTTTGAATATTTCTTGCCACTCCCGTCTGGCCTGCATGGTTTCTGTTGAGAAATTAGCTGATAATCGTATGGGAGCTCCCTTATAGGTAACTAACTGTTTTTCTCTTGCTGCTTGTACGATTCTCTCTTTGTCTTTTGCTCTTGGCATTTTAATTATGATGTGTCTTGGTGTGGTCCTCTTTGGATTCCTTTTGTTTGGGGTTCTGTGCGCTTCCTGGACTTGTAAGTCTATTTCTTTCATCAGGTGGGGGAAGTTTTCGTTCATTATTTCTTCAAATAGGTTTTCAGCATCTTGCTCTCTCTCTTCTTCTGGTACCCCCATAATTCTGATGTTGGTTCGCTTGAAGTTGTCCCAGAGGCTTCTTACACTATCTTCAACTTTCTGAATTCTCTTCTCTTCATGCTTCTCTGGAGGAGTGTCCTTGGCCTCTTTGTATTCCAAATCTTTGAGTTGATTCTTGCAATCCTCTAGTCTGCTTTTGGGTCTCTGTATAATATTTTTTATCTCAGTCAGTGTATGTTTAATTTCTAGTTGGTCCTCATGGAATTTATCGGCCTTTTCCATGAAATTCTTGAAAAACCTTATAACCGTGGTTTTGAACTCTATGTCCAGTCGCTTGTTCTCCTCCATTTCTTTGGTTTGGGATCTGTTTCCTTGCCTTCTCATTTTCGCTGCTTCCCTGAGTTGGTAGGGTAGCTTTGTGTACTAGGTGTCCTATTGGTTCAACGGGTCAGCCTCCCAGTTACTTGAGGTGGACACTCTTGGTGTACCCTTGTGTACTGTGTGTCCCCCAGCAGGAGCTACAGCAAGGGCTAGTTTTCTCCTCCTTTGCTTGGGCGGATTTGGAGCAGTCTGACTAGAGCTACAGTTAATTTGGTTGAGCTGTCACAGAACAGGCCATTTATATGCAAAAGCCGCTGTGTGGAGCCTGGGCGGGTTTGTAGAATGTGCGGGGAAGGGGCCTCAGGGCTGGGCGGGGTCTCAGGGCGTCACTAGGCTGGGGCGTGGCCAACGGCGATTGCTGCCGTCAGCCGTCTCTGCCTTTCCACGTTTCCAAGTCCCTGCGCCCCGAGCTCCAGCGCAGTAAACAATGATTGCTGGGCGCACCACTGCAAAAAAGTCACTCTCACTTTCCGACCCGATGGCCGAGAGTCCAGCTTCTCCCCGTAGGTGTCTGGGTCCCCCGAGTGTCCCCAGAAACTGGATTTCAGAGTGATCGGTAGCTTGTCTCCCTGCGGGTTGAAGAAAAGCCGCGCACCCAACCCCCCGCTGCCGGCCCGATTCGCGTGCCTCCGTACCTCAGCTTTTCAGCGTTTGTGCTCCTTTCTCTTCTTAGCTGTATATCTTCCACTCAGCCAGCTTTCCCGTGGTTCTGGGTGGTAGATGTTTTGTCTTTTAGTTGTATTTTTGAAATTGTTGTGTGAGGCAGCAGATTAGTTGTTTAACTATGCCGCCATCTTGGTTCCTCTCTAAAGTAACTATATTTTAAAAATTATTTTAATCCTATATTTCTTTCTAAATAATAACAATACTAACTTGTATTATTTTTCCTCTGAATTTGCTGTAACGTAAGTCATAAGTGTCACTTTCAAGGCCGGTGCTAGACTTTTTGCCGCCACTATAAAATATAAATAATACGAGTACTGTCTGCTAAATTCAAGAAAATTTATGTATTTATGAAATAAATAAATAAATTACTTACCTAAATTATCTGAATAGCTGATTTGTAATGACATCACTTGTTTAACTAGCTTACTAGCACGCAGTACGACGTGTATCGTCTGACAGTTACAAAATGTTTTCGTCGTTGCCAATCCCAAAAAATGCCATTGTTCATTAAGTCCAAACAATGGTGGTCGAATTCTAACAACTGATCAACAATGCGAACTTTGATAAGCAGTTCTCGATAATCAGTTCTCAACAATTATTTGTTATTATTAAAGTTTAACATTATAAAATTAACAAAAATAATATAAAACTCATATCCTGGCTAAATAGCCACATGGCCGCCGAAAACCGTATATTCCCTTCCCATTCTCCCGCCGTTCCCTATCTTGTCGTGCATTCTTTCCAAAAATCAAGACTTTTTTAAAACACCGCGGGACGCGGGACAAATTGTTAAAAATCAGGACTGTCCCGCCAAAAGCGGGACGTCTGGTCACCTTACCTCTAGGGGACCTGCCAGCTCCGGGTCACCTGACAGGAGTCTGGATGGCTGAGCTTTCTGTCCAAGTGAGACAATCGGAGGCCAGAGCAGTGGGTGTGGGGCCTTCTGGAGGCAGCTGCTGTGAATGTACTTCCTAGAGGAGAAAGGGAGCTGTGATGTTGTGATTTAGAATAAGAAACATATATTTGATCTTCCTCCTAGTTCCTGGCACAGAGCTCCCAAAACCCTTGGAATTTCCTAAGTGATAAGAGTTATCAATGTGTCTTTTGTTATGTTAATGAAGTGACTTTCAAGCCCCACCTAAGGATGGGGGCTGGTTGCCTAGAGAACCAACCTTGTGATTAGAGGGGTGTAACTTTCAGTCCCCCCTGACCTCTGGGGAGGAGAGGGGCTGAGGGCTGGATTGTGCCAATGAAATAGCCTCCCTGACCCCGTCTTGCTCAAGCCTGCTGTATTCTTGCATAGAGACATGCTAATCATTATAGAGCAGTGATGGCGAACCTCTGACACGCGTGTCAGCACTGACACGCGTAGCCATTTCTGATGACACGCGGCCTCTGAGGCGGCCGCATGCCGAGGATGAAACATTTGCTGCTTCTGAGGATGAAACATTTGCGAAATAATGTTTTTTTCCTCAAAGTGACACACTATCCAAGTTATGCTCAGTTTTTTGGCGAAGTTTGACACCCCAAGCTCAAAAGGTTGCCCATCACTGGTCTAGGTCTCCACTGATTGATTAGCCAGCACCAGGGAAGGAGGTCATTATTCAATGCAACTGGACCTGAGGTCAGCCGTGGTGTTGCTTGTCTAGTTTTGCTGCTTTTCTGGGCCTGGATCGGAAATACAATTGAGGCCTAGATGTTATCTCTAGGGAGGAATGGTCAGAGGGTCCAAACCCCATGACCAGCCAAATGCTAGGGAGGAAAGGTCACCCCGAGGCAAGGTCCCACCCTACAATTGTCTTTTGTTAAGCACCCAGGGCTTTCCGCCCTGGTGACCTTCTGTACCTGACCCATCGCCCTTGCTCTGCTCATGTCTAACTTCCTGCCACACTGTCAACCTGACTTCACATGTACATCATCTCTTCTTTGTTTGGTCCCTCCCCCCAGTGATCTTCAGGGAATGGACCTGTGGTTCTCTCAGGAGCGTGAAGCTTTAGCTTATAAAATGTGAAGTGTAATGCCCAGTGTTCAGAATCCCCAAAAACCCCCCAGGAAGGAGCCAAGACCCGCTGTAACTGCAAGAGAACCTTTATTCGTGCTAGCACGAGCTCTCATCTCCAGCGTTCACCGGGGACAAAGAGAACTTCTTTCGCCAACACAAAGACTTTAAGGGGGTTTCGAGTAGTGGGCAGGGAGAGTGTTTATGACCCCCATGATTGGTCAGGGGTAGGGTGAGGGGTCCAGTTACACAGGGGCGCACTGGGCAGCTTGCCTAAAATGGACTGAGTCTATCTCTCTACATTCCTATTGGCAGGTACATGCAACTGTTACATTCTTGCAGTCTACAGGGAGGGGCAGCACAGTAATTTGGCTCTATCATTCCCCCCTTTGTCATGAGACTTACAGACCCAATCATGGGTCAGTTGGCACCCCCATCTCTTCTTCCGTTGGTAGAGGCTTATACCGAGTGTGTAGCACCATCATCTGCACGACCCCTACTCGTTCCTTGATGAACTGAACTAATCTATTGATGATGTAGGGTCCGACGGTCAGCAGCAGGAGTAGGATTATAAGGGGCCCAACTAGGGCAGAGAGGAGGGTGGTTAACCAGGGGGACCAGTTGAATAGAGATTCATACCAGGACTGTGATCTCTCCCTTTCTAACCTGCGCTTCTGCAATCCTTCTCTCAGGAGGGCCATAGACTCTCTTACGACCCCGGAGTGGTCGACATAGAAGCAACATTCCTCTCCCAAAGCCGCACAAAGGCCCCCTTGCTGCATGAACAATAAGTCTAATCCCCTCCTATTTTGTAGTACCACCTCCGATAGGGAAGTGAGTGACTCCTGTAGATGAGAGATTGATTTCTCGATTCTTTCTATATCTAAATCTATGGCCGCCCTCAGAATCCCATAATTCTTATCCTGGATGACGAGTGATGATATCCCTGTTCCTGCTCCTGCCAACCCGAGCCCCAAGAGCACAGCCATAGTCAGGGCGGTAATAGGCTCTCTCTTGCTTCTGGGATTGGCAGAGCCAAACCTGTTAAGTATCTCGTCCCCCGTATGATATATGAGTCTGGGGATCAACTGGACGAGTGTGCAAAAGCCTTCCCTCGGGGAGCTGAGGATTCCTGTGTGGATGCAGGGGGCGAGGCCACTGGAACATGCCCACCAGGTATTTTCAGGGGGAAGTAGATACACTGTCTTATTGGGAACAGTAAGGACCTCGTTACAGAGATGCGACTGTTCTGGGGGCACGTGGCCTATACAAGTGCCCTGTCCTGTTACTGTCTGGAGGGTTAGCCTTGCAGCAGACTGCTGCCACCTACAGGAGCTGGAATTAATGGCTGTAGTGTATTTGCCGCTAAGAGCAATGCCTTCATAGTATGGTGGCTGGATATCTAGACAGAGCCAACAGGACTCAGTCAGGTCAGGCCTCGAAGCATTCAGAACATGGAATGCTCCGACAACCGTGTTCCACAAGGGGTCTGCATCAGGCGGAAGCCCGCGGGCCGGGATAGGGGATGCAGGCGATGTCCTGATAGGGACTGGGGATGTAGAGGGCTGTGAAGCTGGAGTCCGGGTGCTCTTGGGCATGGACACTCGGGGGGTGGCAGGCCGGAGGGCCATTACTCGGTTGGGTCTCACGCCTGCACGGGTTTTCTGGGTAAGGGGTGTCGCCTGTACTCGGAGGGTAAACAGCGCCCCCGGGTCTCTCATCTCATGGTAAAGTCTGATTCCCCAAGTTTTTCCAGCATCCCATCCTGTTGCCTTTTTCCCCTGTTTTGTGAAGGACATTCGCACGGGGTTACAGAGATACCTCCCAAATCCCATAGGGCAAGGCGGCGCCTCCGACCTTGTCACGGTTATCAGGTCGTCAGTTTTCGGGGGAACCCACCAGATGTGCCCAGTTGAGACACACGACCAAGAGGCGCAGAAGTAGTTCCCCATTCCCCCGCATGAGTCCTGGGTGTGTCCTCGTGAGTGCCCGGGGCAAACATAGAAATAGAATGTTCTGAGATTCCCAATAAGCTTTCCAGCTGTTATGTCAGGAAAGAAGATAAGAAGGTCTATATAGAGGTCCGGGAACCAAGTGTCTCTGGGGTGGATTTGAGAAGTCTCGTTAACTACTGTCCCCGAGCTGGTGTCTATGATCTGCCAGGTGATGTTGAAGGGGGTGTGGGGACTCCCGGTGGTGGGAGTGGCCGCGAGCAGGGTTACCAACATCAGGCAGGTTGAGAACGCCTCAGCTTGAGCTTGAGCGGGTTGCATTGGTCTCGACTAACGCTCCACTGGGCGATGAAGTCTTCACGGATCGCCGAGGGGTCTGCTGGCCGAACGTGGGTGTGATGGACCCAGGTGGCGACGCCGTCCACTTTGAGAGCGGTGGGGGTCGTCAGCACCACGACGTAAGGACCCTTCCAACGTGGCTCAAGGGTCTCCCGGCGGTGTCTCTTGACGTATACCCAGTCCCCCGGCTTATGCTGGTGAGGAGTCGGGGTTGGGCCAGTCTCGTAGATAGCGCGGAGGCGCGGCCAAATGTCCTCGTGCGCCTTCTGGAGCCCTCTCAAGGAAAGAAACAGTTCTTGACTTTCAAATTCTGCAAGAGAGTCAGCTTTAAGGTTGGGGATAATAGGGGGTGGCCGGCCGAACATGATCTCATAAGGGGTAAAACCCAGAGTGTAGGGGGAGTTCCTAACCCGGTAAAGGGCATATGGAAGGAGAGCCACCCAGTCCCCGCCAGTCTCCATGGTCAGTTTGGTAAGGGTCTCTTTTAGAGTTCTATTCATCCTCTCTACCTGCCCTGAGCTTTGGGGCCTATAAGCACAATGCAATTTCCAATTTGCCCCAATGGCCTTGGCCACTGCCTGCGTTACCTGCGAGATAAAGGCTGGTCCATTGTCCGACCCTATCTCAGCGGGAAAACCGTACCTGGGCAAGATGTCTTCCAGCAGCTTCTTGGCCACCGTCTGAGCTGTTTCATGCTTAGTTGGGTATGCTTCTACCCATCCAGAGAAGGTATCTACAAATACTAATAAATATTTATAGCCATACTTTCCTGGTTTAACCTCAGTGAAGTCGACCTCCCATTGTGCTCCGGGCTTGGTTCCTCTGAGCCGAGCTCCTTTTTCACTCGGCCCGGTTCTTGCATTTGTGAGTTGACAGGTTTTGCAGGCAGATACGACCTGTTCTATTTTGATGTCCTGTTGGTGGATCTTAATTCTGGCGTGTCGGATTAAGTCCTTTAATTTGCGTGCCCCCAGGTGAGTGGACCGGTGCATGTGCTTTATCATGGACACTCCAAGCTGGTCCGGCAGTATGAGCTCCCCTTGCGGTGTATACCACCACCCCTTCTCCTCTTTTGCTTGGGGAAGCTTCCTAATGCGCTGTAACTCCTCCAGGGAATATCCTGGCTGAACTGGCAAAACTGGGTCCCCTGGGTCTGGGAGCTGTAGGGCCATGGTGGGGATCGGAGAAAAGGCTACTGCCTTGGCCACCTGGTCAGCCCTGCGGTTTCCTCTTGCCACCGGGTCGTCGGCCTTCTGGTGCCCTTGACAGTGTATGATGGCCAACTTGGCAGGGAGCCATAAGGCCGAGAGCAAGTCAAGTATCTCCTGTTTATTTTTTATAGTCCGCCCCTCTGCTGTCAGTAACCCTCTCTCTTGGTAGATTGCCCCATGAACATGAGCGGTGGCGAACGCATAACGGCTGTCTGTGTAGATGTTGAGCCGCCTGCCAACTCCCAGTGTCAGGGCCTTGGTGAGGGCCACAAGCTCTGCTCTCTGGGCTGACGTCCCGGAGGGCAGGGCCTCTGCCCATACAGTATCCGTTTCAGTGACTACAGCTGCACCCGCATACCTGCTTCCGTCCCGTACGAAACTGCTTCCGTCCGTGAACCAGGTGACGTCTGCATCTGGAAGGGGCTGGTCGGTCAGGTCCTTCCGGATCCCATGCACTTGTTCCAGGATTCCTGCACAGTCATGTAGGGGAGCATCTAGGTCGGGGTCGGGCAGCAAGGTGGCAGGGTTGAGAGCCGCACTGGGAAGAAACCGTACTCTGGGAGGGTTGAGAAGGAGACTCTGGTAGTGTGTTATACGTGCGTTGCTCATCCATCTGTCAGGAGGTTGCCTCAGGACTCCCTCAATGGCATGTGGGGTGGTGATCCAGACTTCCTGCCCCAGAGTCAGCTTGTCAGCGTCTTTGACTAAAAGCGCCGTTGCCGCAATAATCCGTAGGCACGGTGGCCATCCGGCAGCTACAGGGTCTAACTTTTTGGATAAATAAGCCACTGGGCGGCTCCAGGGGCCTAGGGTTTGAGTCAGGACCCCTTTCGCTATTCCTTTGTGTTCATCTACGAAGAGGTGGAATGGCTTCGTGATATCTGGCAGGCCCAGGGCCGGGGCACTTAGGAGGGCTTTCTTTAACTGCTCAAAGGCTGTCTTTTCTCTCTCAGTCCATTCAAATGCCTTTCCCTCCTTGGTTGCCTCATATAGGGGCCTGGCTATCTCCGCGAAACCCAGTATCCAGAGGCGGCAGTAGCCAGCCGACCCTAGGAATTCCCTCACTTCCCTTCGGGAGGTGGGGGTTGGGATTTTCAAAACAGTTTCTTTTCTGGCATCTGACAGCCGCCGCTGTCCACCCTCCAGGATGTATCCCAGGTAACTCACCCTTTCTTTGCATATCTGGGCCTTCTTCGCAGAAGCCCGGTACCCAAGGGCCCCCAAGGAGGCCAGCAGGTCCCTTGTCCCCTGCTTGCAGTCTTCAGCCGTGTCTGCTGCAATCAGGATATCATCCACATACTGAAGGAGAGTGAGGAAGGGGTGTGTTCTCCGGTACTCACCCAGGTCCTCGTTTAGAGCCTCGTCGAAGATAGTGGGCGAGTTCTTGAATCCCTGAGGCAACCGGGTCCACGTCAGTTGCCCACTGTAGCCCTCTTCCGGATCATGCCACTCAAAGGCAAACAGGGGTTGACTGCGGGGTGCCAGCGGCAAACTGAAAAAGGCATCCTTCAAATCTAACACAGTATACCAGACACGGGAGGGCGCCAGAGAGCTTAAGAGAGTGTATGGGTTGGGGACTGTTGGGTGTATGTCCATAACTCTTTTATTTACTTCCCGGAGGTCCTGTACTGGCCGGTAATCATTCGTGTGAGGCTTCTTGACTGGCAGGAGGGGGGTGTTCCAGGCAGACTGGCAGGGGACCAGCACCCCTAGGCCCCTCAGTCTCCGAACGTGTGGCTGAATTCCCTTCCGGGCCTCCTGGGGCATGGGGTACTGTTTGACTCTTACCGGGCCTTGCCCTGGTTTTAATTCTACCAGGACTGGGGCCCTGTGGGCGGCGAGCCCCACTCCCCCTGTCTCTGCCCAAGCCATGGGGAACTCCTGCAGCCATTCGTCCATGCTGTCCTCTACTGGAGAGGCTTTTTGGTGAAGCCGGTACTCATCCTCCAGCCTCATGGTCAGGACCTGAATAGGGTGGCCCTTGCCATCAGTAACCTGAGGCCCCCCTTGTCTGAAAGTTATCTGGGCTCCGATCTTAGTGAGTAGGTCTCGTCCTAACAGGGGGTAGGGGCATTCCGGAATTACCATAAAAGAGTGGGATACCCGTCCCGTCCCTAAATCCACCGTTCTTCGGGTAGTCCATGAATACTGGCTCATACCAGTTGCCCCTTGCACCCAAGACTTCTTATTTGCTAATTTTCCTTGAGGCGTACGGAGGACTGAGTGTTGTGCTCCGGTGTCGACAAGGAAGTCAATGGGGGTCCCCTCCACTCTAAGGGTTACCCTGGGTTCGGGGAGGGGGTCCGAACCCCGACTCCCCTAATCACTCAGTTCATCCAGCTCCAGAACCTTTACTCGATCCGCTCCACCACCCTTTTTGCTGGTTTTCTTTGGGCACTCTTGTTTCCAGTGCCCTATCTCCCTACAGTAAGCACACTGATCTTTCTGCAGCTTCCGCCTCCCGCCCCGGGTGGTCCCCTTACCGTCTTCCTGGCTGCCGGCGAGTCGGCGGAGACGGCGGTTCCGTTCCTCGGGAGAGTCCGCGGTGGTGGCGAGCAGGATCTTAGCTAGGTCTCGGGTTTGTTTGCTGCTAGCAGCCGCCGAAGCACGAGCCTGCCTTTCTTCCGGGGGCTCTCTGTTATTGTACACCTTCTCGGCTACTTCCAGCAGGTCCTTTAAACTCTTCTCCCCTAACCTATCTACCTTCTGCAGTTTCCTTCTAATATCTGTGGCTGATTGGTTTACAAAGGCCATGACCACAGCCGCCCTGTTATTGGGAGCTTCTGGATCCATGGGGGTGTAGGTACGGAATGCCTCCATGATCCGCTCCAGAAAGGCAGCCGGGGACTCATCCCTTTCCTGCTGAACATTCCCTACCTTGGCCAGATTAGTTGGCTTCCTAGCAGCCATGCGGAGACCCCCCATTAGAGTCTGGCGGTAGACCCGGAGCCTCTCCTTACCTTCTGCCGTGTTGAAATCCCATTCAGGCCTAGTCAGGGGAAAGGAAGCATCTATTAGGGCTGCGTTGGTGGTGGGATTTCCATCCACGCCCGGAACTAATTTCCGGGCTTCGTTGAGGATCCTCTCCCTCTCCTCTGTGGTGAATAGGACCTGCAAAAGCTGTTGACAGTCGTCCCATATCGGCTGATGGGTGAATAGGACAGAATCTAACAAATCGATAAGTCCTGCCGGCTTCTCAGAGAACTTAGGATTCTGAGCCTTCCAGTTGTACAGGTCACTAGTGGCAAAGGGCCAATAGTGAAAGGGCTGATTTCCCTCCGCATCTGGGGGCCCTGCAGCTCGTAAAGGCAGAGTCTTCACTGTGGAGTCAGCGGCCGGGATAAGCAATTCCCTCTGAGCCCTTTGTCTAGTGAGGGGCGGGCTCCCCGCAGGAACCGGAACTCCTCCCCTCTCTGCTGCCGGAACTCCTCCCCTCTCTGCTGCCGGAACTCCTCCCCTCTCTGCTGCCGGAACTCCTCCCCTCTCTGCTGCCGGAGCTCCTCCCCTCTCTGCTGCCGGAACTCCTCCCCTCTCTGCTGCCGGAACTCCTCCCCTCTCTGCTGCCGGAGCTCCTCCCCTCTCTGCTGCCGGAACTCCTCCCCTCTCTGCTGCCGGAGCCCCTCCTCCCCTCTCTGCTGCCGGAGCCCCTCCTCCCCTCTCTGCTGCCGGAGCCGCTTCTGCCTCTCGCGGCGGTGGAGGACTGCCCCTTTGTGAGTTCCTAGGGGGCTGGTACGGTGGAGGAAAGATTAATTCCTCTTCAGTTCCCCCCTGCAAGACAGGGTAGAGGGGTGCTGAAGGCAGGGTGAGGTTCTTCTTCTCCTTTACCTTCTCCGTTTCCTGTAAGGCAAGTATGGGTTTTGGCTCTGGGGGGCGTGGGGGCAGAAAGGGCTTAAGCCAGGAGGGCGGATCTTCCACGAGGTCCTGCCAAGTAATAATATAAGGAAGTTGATTAGGATGTCCCTTCTTGGGCTGAGAGACAATGTCCCTCACCCGGTGGATGGTGGGGAGGTCGAAGGTCCCCTCTGGCGGCCATCCAACACTAAAAGTCGGCCACTCCCTAGAACAAAAAGTTTGCCACCGGTCCTTCCGGACCTCCACACTGAGGTTACTAGCTCTTCCCTTAACCTCCTTGAAATGATCAATCATAATGCTTAAAGGAGTGGTTTGAGTCTGTCCCATAGCGTCCGTCAAGAGAGTCCACAAAACAAAACAAAAACAAATCAACACACACAAACAGAGGATCCTTAAGAAAAGCCTTCCAACGCGAGTGCGTTGGAGCAGAACCAGAAGCGTGGACGACGGCCTCACGCCGACCGGCGGGAGCGACCCACCTCGTCCCAGAAACTGAGGGGCATACACATCCCTCCTGAAAGAGGATCGAGACGTCTCCCGATGCCTCTAGCCCGTGGTCCTCCAGCACGTCTGCCTAGACCGCTTCGGGCACTGCCAGAAATTCAGATTTGAGCTCACACAAGGGACAAAAGACAAAATAGACACCTACCGTGGCCAGTCAGGTTCTCCGGGTTTGGGGGTCCCTCGGGGGGCTTGGGGATCCCGGACGAGCCCCCAAATGTAATGCCCAGTGTTCAGAATCCCCAAAAACCCCCCAGGAAGGAGCCAAGACCCGCTGTAACTGCAAGAGAACCTTTATTCGTGCTAGCACGAGCTCTCATCTCCAGCGTTCACCGGGGACAAAGAGAACTTCTTTCGCCAACACAAAGACTTTAAGGGGGTTTCGAGTAGTGGGCAGGGAGAGTGTTTATGACCCCCATGATTGGTCAGGGGTAGGGTGAGGGGTCCAGTTACACAGGGGCGCACTGGGCAGCTTGCCTAAAATGGACTGAGTCTATCTCTCTACATTCCTATTGGCAGGTACATGCAACTGTTACATTCTTGCAGTCTACAGGGAGGGGCAGCACAGTAATTTGGCTCTATCAGAAGCTGCCCAGGAGACCATGCTTATAATGTCTGGTCTACCCTTTACTCTCTTCTTATTATTAACATTAACGAACTAGCTAATCATGACAATAGCAGGATGAGTCACCAATGGTCAGTGGTTTAATCAGTCGTACCTAAGTAATAAAGCTCCCCTGGAGCAAAGCAAAGAACACAAGTAGAAAACAGACATCCCTGGGGAGCAGCCCCTTGTTCTCAGTGCTCATCCCAACGAGTCCTCAGCCGGGAACATGCCTCTGGACAGCAGCACTTTGGAGGTCGGTGATGCTGAGCTCACTCACTCTCTCAGAATACCAGCCTTGTCCCGGCAGTGGCTGAGAAGCATAGATGGTAGTTCTATGACATTTCTTTCAGATTCTTCGTGTTATTCAAGAATGAAGTCAAACCTGTTTTGTCAAACCATATAAAATATTTATTCTAATTACAGTCTCCATCTTATAAAATGTTTAATAGTTTCTACTTCTGTGATTTAAAAAAATTGCTAGCAACAGTTCTATTTGTTTTTAGCAATATATACCTCAATAAAAGATGCTTTTGCCCAGCCGGCATGGCTCAGTGGTTGAGCATCGACCTAGGAACCAGAAGGTCATGGTTCAATTCCAGTCGGGGCATATGCCTAAGTTTCAGGCTTGATCCCCAGTTTGGGGCGTGCAGGAGGCAACTGGTCAATGATTCTCTTTCATCATTGATGTTTTGATCTCTCTCTCCCTCTCCCTTCCTCTCTGAAATCCATAAAAATATATTTAAAAAAAAACAAAGACCCCTACCTTATATTTATATTGTTTTGGTCAATTGTGTACTAATTCTATTTCTATCAATAATTCAATTCAGAAGAAATATTTAACATTTCCAATTTATGGTCAACAGGAAATAAAGTAAATTCCAAAATTTCAATAATATACTTTTTGTTATACCTAAGTATAATATGATCGTCAGTAAAAGACTTTGAAGCCTAAAAATACTATATTGCCTTATAATGAAGATATGGAGGACTTGGAAAGGAAACACAAATTCATGGAGAAAAAGGAAAAAATGTAAAACTTCCAAATGTTGAAGAAGAGCTTGTTCATGGA
Source organism: Eptesicus fuscus (assembly GCF_027574615.1). Classification (NCBI taxonomy): domain Eukaryota; kingdom Metazoa; phylum Chordata; class Mammalia; order Chiroptera; family Vespertilionidae; genus Eptesicus; species Eptesicus fuscus. Next base: position 69,971,399 of record NC_072478.1, read on the forward strand.
TTTAAGAAACTTTTTTAACATTTATATTCCTTTGGATACATTTAAAACAGCAATTTTAAACTGGTGTGCCGCAAGAATTTTTAAAACATACAATACCTGACTATTTAGTTAGGGGCATTGACCTCTTTTCCCTTAGATTGCCAAATAAAAAAATGACAACAGCCAATACAACAATAGCCATCCAGTATGAATGCCCTATCTTGAACCATAAATATATAGTTCATATAATAGAGTTGCATCTTCTTAGTCACATCACATAATAAGGTTAGTTAGAGAGTCCTCCCAATACCCCAAGGTTGTAGGTTTGATCCTGGTCAGGGCACATGTAAGAATCAACCAGTGAATGCATAAATAAGTGTTTCTCTCTAAAATTCAATTTTAAAAAAAGAAGTAAGGCCCTAGCCAGTTTGGCTCAGTGGATAGAGCATCGGCCCTCAGACTCAAGGGTCTTGGATTCGATTCTGATCAAGGACATGTAACTTGGTTGTAGGCTTTATCCCCAGGCCTGGTCGGGGCCCATTCGGGAGGCACCCAATCAATGTGTCTCTCTCACATCAATGTTTCTCTCTCCTCCTCCTCCTTTCCACCCTCTTAAAAAAAAAATTCAATGGAAAAATATCCTTGGGTGAAGATTAACAACAACAAAAATTAAAAGAGAAGTATGTGTATTTCTGTTTTACTTTTTATCCAGTCTCAAAGATTTCCCCCTTTGCTTTCTCCTGCCTCCCTAATTGATCACCAGTGGATTTCAGGTAACCCTCTTACATCTTTCCCTTTGATTCTGATTATAAAATAAGTGGTAAAACTGCCATTTTCCAGGGCATTTTTTCAATCTATTGAGATTTTGTAATTGTTGTCATTTTGGTTCTAATAAACTCATAAAGATTCTCTATAAGTTCGGATGTTTCTTATGTTGAAAGAACTCAGAAGACACAGTTTGGACCAGAGGAGATTGAAATGCTGAGCTAAAATCTTGGCACCCCTACCCTATCCCTGTGACTTGTGAAGAAGCTGCACTTGGCCACATTTCTTTGCACATCTAAGCAGTGGTGTGATGTGCAAATCTCAACCATCTTCCATCCGGATCATCCCAACACTCGTTGGGGTGGGTGCTGGTGTCCTTTCAGAGATGAGGAAAGAGGCTTTGGGGGTAAGTCAGTTTCATGAGGACATGCAGTTATTATTATTATTTTTTCATCTTTATTGTTAAAAGTATTACATATGTCTCCTTTTTTCTTCCTTCGACCCCATCCAGCCTACCCTTATCCCCTTCCCCAGGCCCTCACCACTCCACTGTGTGTATCCATGGGTCATGCATATATGCATACACAGTCTTCGGTTGATTACCTCCCACCCACCCACCCACCCTCCCCTTCCTTCCCTCCAAGATTCCGCACTCTGTTCCATGTTCCCATGTCTCTGGATCCACTCTGTTCATCAGTTTATTTTGTTACTTAGATTCCACATGTGAGTGAGACCATGTGATACTTGTCTTTCTCTGACTGACTTATTTCACTTAGCATGATACTCTCCATGCTGTCTCAAAGGGTAAGCGATTCTTCTTTTTCACTGCTGCATAGTATTCCATGGTATAAATGTACCACAGCTTTTTTATGCACTCATCTACTGATGGGCACTAAGATCTGGGCTGTTTCCAGATCTTAGTTATTATAAATTGTGTTGCTATGAACACAGGGGTGCACACATTCTTTCTGATTGGTGTTTCCAGGTTTCTTAGGATATATTCCTGGAAGTGGGATCACTGGGTCAAATGGCAGTTCCATATTTAATTTTTTGAGGAAAGTCCATACTGTTTTCCACAGTGGCTGCACCAGTCTGCATTCCCATCAGCAGTGTACTAGGGTTCCCTTTTCTCCACATCCTCACCAGCACTTGTCATTTGTTGATTTGTTGATGGTAGCCATTATGACAGGTGTGAGGTGATACCTCATTGTCGTTTTAATTTGCATCTCTCTGATGATCAGTGACTTTGAGCATTTTTTCATGTCTTTTGGCCATCTGTAGAGGACATGTAGTTATTGAAGCTGGGACTCTCCAACTGCCCAGCTTGAGCGTCTCACTACAGTGGGCTCCCTCCTGAGGCTCCAGTCTCTCTAACTCGGTCCCTTAAAGACTGCTGTGGTAGCTCTAGCTGGCTTGGCTCAGTGGATAGAGCATCAGCCTGCGGACTGAAGGGTCCCAGGTTCGATTCTGGCCAAGGGCACATGCCTGGGTTGTGGGCTCAATCCCCAGTGGGGGGCATTCGGGAGGCAGCCCATCAATGATTCTCTCTCATCATTGATGTTTCTATCTCTCTCTCCTTCTCCCTTCCTCTCTGAAATCAATAAAGAAATATATTAAATTAAAAAAAAAAAAAAGATTGCTGTGGCAGCATGAGCCAGAAAGGCAGTCTTTCCTCAGGTCATGGGAAAACACTGCTTGCAGGCACACTGTGCTGATTGTGTGTCAGAAATCACAGAGAAGGCATCTTTGGGCAAAGTTATTGTTTTAAGTTGGTCTCAGTGTGTGTATACCACAGCCCTTGTGGTTCTTACTATGATTGCAAGATGCCTTCAGCAATAACCTTCAGGAAACTTTGAATAAAAGAAAACAAGGTTTGCCCTAGCTGGTTTGGCTCAGTGGATAGAGCATCGGACTGCGGACTGAAGGATCCCAGGTTCGATTCCTCAATCCCTAGTAGGGGGCATGCAGGAGGCAGCCAGTCAATGATTCTCTCTCATCATTGATGTTTCTATCTCTCTCCCTTCCCCTCTGAAATAAAAAAATATATATTTTAAAAAAAGAAAACAAGGTTTATTACTCACAGTTTCTGGAGATTCCACAGTGAAGAGGTGGAGGGAGGAAGAAAGAGAGGAGAGAGAGAGAGAGCGCGAGCAAGCGCCTGGGGTTTTTGCTTTTATTGGTGTTGAGGGTGGGAGCCTTGGTTCACTCTTTAGTAGTGAATGTAAAGCATAAGAGCACTATTTAAAGGCAAGAAGAGAAAAACAAAAGCCAAACCAAAGATCTCTAAAACAAAGGAACTTTGGGGATGGAAAGCAGCAGGCTCTTCTAGTCGTGTGGCTGGCACCATGTTTATTCCGATAGCCGTCTTTGAAGTGGATGCCTGGGCTGTCAAAAGCATGAATCAGGCACTTGCATCACAAAACAGATAAACAAAACTCAGGCATTTGCACGACAGCTCTGGAGAAGAGGACAGGCCTCTGGGAGTAAGCTGGAACAGTTCACCGTGGCCTGGCTCTTTCTGCTCGGGTGTAAGACGTCTGGAACAGCTGGGGACAGACTTGCTCATTGGTGTTCTGAGAACCGGTTCACACAGGGTAGAAAACAGCGGGCCACAAACTGGTTTCATCAAATCGTTTGCCTGTGTCCTCTGCACGCTGGGGTCTAAAACCTTGCCCTCGGTACCACTGGACATAGAGGTCATAGTGGCTTGTTTGCCCAATATTGGGATGAGACTTTGCTTCTGGTGTATGCCTCTAAATCTGTTCTGCTGTCACCAGGGGTGTCACGGAGAGTGGCTTGGGCTCTGAAAAGACTCCTAGGAGTTAGGTCCTGCCACAGCCCTGCCAGGAACAAGCACAGTGTCTGCAGGAGCATTGTTTTTTTTAAAGGAATTAGAGCTTTCTTTACCCATATAGAGGCAGGGGACATTTTTCCTGATCCTTTCCCCTATAACCAGCCACTTTGTAAGATATTTTTCTCCCTAATTTTTATTATGAAATTTTTAACCAGTCAAGTTTTTAAAAAGAAAACAACTTGTCTGGAAGATATTCATTTAAGAGGAGGGTTTCCTACTAATGAGCCACGTGTCTGCTCCTCAATGAAAACTGGCTTAGTGCAAGGTGGGTAGGCAGGAAATTTGTATTGCAGGGCTGGCTATGGGAAGCAAGTGACCACAAGGGGGCAGTAAAAGCCAGTGGATGATTGAGGAACTTTAAAAAATATATTTATGATTTTTAGAGAGAAAGAGGAAGGGAGAGAGGGAGACAGAGAGAGAGAGAGAGAGAGAGAGAGAGAGAGAGAGAGAGAGAGTTGTTGTTCCACTTATTAATGCATTTACTGGTTGATTCTTTTTTGTTGACTTCATAGAGGGAGAGGGAGAGACAGAAACATTAATGATGAGAGAGAATCATCAATCAGCTGCTTCCAGCATGCCCCCCTATAGGGATCCAGCCCACAACCCCGGCATGTGCCCTGACCAGGAATTGAACTGTGACCGCATGGCTCATAGGTTCATACTCAACCACTGGGCTACTCTGGCCGGGCCGTTGGTTGATTCTTGCATGTACCCTGACTTGGCCACAACCTTAGTTTATCTGGACAATGCTCCAATCAACTGAGCTACCCAGCCAAGGCTGATTGAAGAACTCTTGATGGAGGGAGTAGGAAGGAGTGGTTCTCATACAGCACCTGGCCTCTCCAGAGGGTTCCCCTTATTTGTAACATGGGGACCCATGGGCATTTATCATGGCACTTCTATAGCAAGAAGTCTCCTGGTCTGTGTTTGGTTGGGGGTGGGAGGGAGAATGGGGGAAGAACAGGTATTACCAGGAAAGATGAGCCCTCCCAGCCCACCCCATCTTTCTCCCCTTTTCAGGAGGCCAGAGAGACCTGGGCTGGAGTAGGGGATGGCCAGGATCTTTTGTTCTCAGATCTGAGCTCCTTCTCAAGAGCTGCCAGGCTGTGCCAGAAGGTGTGGAATGAAAACATTTGGTGTATTTCAAGAGAAACTGCTGTGTTCCTTCAGGAGATTGAAAAAGGCAAGTGGCCCCACCTCTTGTGCCTGGTTTCCTGGGATGGACGGAAAAAGACAAGCGGACCCTGCACTCATGATACTGCAGTCCTTTGGGTGGGTTTGGCTCCCGAAGGACTGGTGAAGCTGGCATAATGTGTAGAACTATTGTCTTCTAAAGTTCATGCTGGCTAGTGACAGATCTCTTGCAGGAGGGCTGCTGGCATTCTCACAGAGCTGAGCTGTGCTCTGAGAGCTGGAGCTCTATCCTGCATGGAGTGGGCTCTTCCTGCCTCCCTGCTTCCCTCCCTCCCTTCTCCCCTCCCTTTTTTCTCTTCTTCCTGGGAAATTTCACATGTAGGTAAAAATAGGAAGAGAACAATGAGCCCCTTACATCTACCAGCCAGCTACAATGAGTACCTTCTGACCACTCTTGTTTAATCTCTATCCACCCCCCCTCAACTCCCACCACTGGGTTATTTTAAAACAAATCTTAGACATTATAAGATTTTATCCATAAATATTTTAGGCTGTATCAAAATGAGAGGCAGCATGCCTTTATTTGAGATCAGAGAATAGCTATTTGGGAAGGAGAAGAAATTTTTTGAAGCCCAAACAATGCCATTATCACACATTGTCATCTCCTAATACTCAATCCTTACTCATATTTTCCTGATTTTCTCAGGAATCTGTTCTAGTTGATTGGTTTAAATCAGGATCTACCTAAAGTCCACACATTGCATTTGGTAGATGTGTCTTTAGATCACTTTTAATCTACTGGGACCTTCTTGGGACTTTGTAAGCCTGGGAGAGCCTTAGATGATACAGAAAGGGGGTAGGGCTTCCTGCCTCCCAGGGTAATATCAGAGTCCCTCCAGGTGCTGGTACTGTCCTAATTTAATTTGGAAAAGAGGGGAGCTTTCCATTCCTTGTATCCTGAGTATAAATAATCTCACTGAATTATTACAACAAACCCATAAGGTAACAGCTATGCCTAATTTACAGATGAAGAACAAGGGAGGCTTTCCAAGTAAGTAGAAGTGACTATTTAATTGGAAAGTTTCACCTTTTGTTTCTCTTCAGCATTTCTGTTTGCCCTGGGACAAGAAACAGGGGCAGCTGCTACCACTGAGAGCACAAGGCCCTCTTGCTAGTCGATTCCATCTGGGGAATTTCTGAGAGTGAAAAGGGGGGGCTAGCTACGAAGACAGCAGGCATAAATTGCACGTGTTCTCGCCTGCATGAAATTTCCAGTTGTTCCACATCCTTACCAACACAGCATGTTGTTGGCTTTTAATTTGTGCATTTTCATTACTCATAACTACCACAGATATCTACGGTCTTCTTTTTGTTCCCATTGCAATTTTTTATTAAAATACTTTATATGTCATAAATGTGACACATGGATATGTATAAATATGTGCATGTAAGGTATGAAAAATAATAGAATGATCCCTTATATGTCAAACATCAGCTTAGGAAATAGAAAACTAAGAAAATCTTTAAAGCCCCCTGTTGGCCTCTCCCCAAATGCATCCTGTCCTTCCTCACCCCCATGGTAACCCTGCCCTAAAATTATTTTTATTTAATTTTATTGTTTAGAGACCCTGAATTTTTAAAAAATATATTTTTATTTATTTCAGAGAGGAAGAGACAGAAACATCAATGATGAGAGAGGATCGTCAATCAGCTGCCGCCTGCACACCCCACACTGGGAACCGAGCCTGCAACCTGGGAATCAAACTTTGATCTCCTGGTTAATACCATTGAGCCACCCCAGCTGGGCTATTGCTTCTTTTTTCTTTTAAAAAAATATATATTTTATTGATTTTTTACAGAGAGGAAGGGAGAGGGATAGAGAGTTAGAAACATCGATGAGAGAGAAACATCGATCAGCTGCCTCTTGCACATCCCCTACTGGGTATGTGCCTGCAACCAAGGTACATGCCCTTGACCGGAATCGAACCTGGGACCCTTTAGTCCGCAGGCCGATGCTCTATCCACTGAGCTAAACCGGTTAGGGCTGGGCTATTGCTTCTAATGCTCCACAGGGGATTCCAGTGAGTAGCCAGGGTTGAGAACCACTGGCTGGAGAACCTGTAGATCCCAGATCGTACTTGAATTTGTTCTCCTTAGACATAGCTCATTTTCTTAATGTATTATTTAATTTAAAACTACATTTTGGTTTTGCCCAAGTCTTGTCATCAACTTTCCTTTGCCAGCAGGAAGCAGCAGAAAGAAAGGGACCAGATTATTATGACCACCTGACGTTTGTAGGCAAATTAGCCGTACACTGCATCGTATGGGATATGGAAGCCGAAGGCCTGTTCAAACACCTTTGCTGACTGCAGTTACTAAGATAAAACGTCTCCAATTCACACAGGAACACAAGGATTGGACAGTCGAGCATTGGAAAAAAGTCATGTGGTCCGATGAATCACATTTCCAGTTGCATCATGCAGATGGCAGAGTGAGAATTTTGTGGAAACAGCATGAAAGCATGCACCCCACATGCATGAGTAAAATATGGTTTGGAGCATGTTTTCCTGGCATGATTTGGGCCCTTTAATTCGTGAGGAACAAGGTGTGAATAGCACAACATACCTAAGTATCGTTGCTGATCACGTTCATCCTATCATGTTGATGGCGTATCCCAATGGAGATGGCTTCTTCCAACAAGACAATGCACCATGCCACGGTGCTCGTATTGTGCAGGAGTGGTTTCAAGAACACGAGGGAGACTTTACCTTGCTTAGGTGGCCCCCACAATCACCAGATCTCAATCCAATTGAGCATTTGTGGGACGAAGTTAAAAGAGCCATCAGGCAGCTGGTTCCACAACCATCAAATCTCACAGAACTGGACAGTGCTATTCATCAGGCATGGTGTCAGAGTCCTCACATCACCTTCCAACATCTCGTGGAGTCAATGCTAAGAAGAATCGCCGCAGTATTGAAGGCAAAAGGTGGCCCAACGAAGTACTGATGGGGAGGTCATAATAATCTGGCCACTCAGTGTATAGGAGGAAACAGAACCTGGAACATTTAAGTGTTGGAACACAGCGCCAGTTCTCTGGAAGTATCCAGTGCCACTACAGAGCCCAGAAATCAAGCATTTCTTTCTCTGTTGTTGTAGGTGGATTGTTTTGTGTGTTTTTTAAATATATATATATATATTTTTTTTCATTTCAGAGAGGAAGGGAGAGGGAGAGATAGAGACATCAATGATGAGAGAGATAATTGATTGGCTGCCTCCTGCATGCCCCCTACTGGGGATCAAGCCCGTACCCAGGCATGTGCCCTTGACCAGAATGGAACTGGGGACCCTTCAGGCCGCAGGCTGACGCTCTATCCACTGGGCCAAACCAGCTAGAGCTTTTTGTGCTTTTTAAAAATCTAAAACCACTCCAACATTATAGGGAGCACAATCTGGCTAATAGCAATTAATTCTAAGTCAGTGAATTCAAGGTCTGAGGCCAAGTCCTTCGTGTGTGGATGTGGGAATGCCTGTCTTTCTGAGAGGCCCTCCAAGTCCTCAGCAAGCCCCAGGGCACTTTTAGGAGGGAATGGTTAAGGTAATGAGGCAATGTGACTCTCTGAAACACAATGAAGATGGCCTCACTCACTGTTTTAAAGCCTGTAAATGGTAATAAAAGCTTTTACTTATTGGGTACTCCCTATGTGTCAGATACCATACACTACCAGATACGTACATTACCTCATTTATTCTCAGCAACCATGCAAGGTAGGCAGGTATGAAAAGTTCTACATTAGAGATGTGGAAACTGAGGCTCAGAGAGGTTCAGTGGCTTGCCTGAGGTCGCAGTGAATTGGTGGTGGAGGTGGGATTACTACCTCCTCCGGCTGAGGCCAAAGTTCCAGTTCCCTACCCTGGCTGATCCAACCCCAGGAACTTCTCTTCTTCCAGATAAGTCTCATTGGCCCTTCAGTCTCTGCCCGCCACATTCCTGCCTTGGCTTCATTTCTATGAAAAGCAACATGATTTCATTATGTGCTGAGTCTTCTGCAGCAGCAGAAAGTGAGAGGTGGGTGTGACAATGTGGTAGGAGGTCTGTGTTTTCCCACTCTGGGCTGAGATTCTAGGCCACTGCACAGAAAGGGCAATTCTGCAGCCTCTGGTGTTGCCAGCTCTAAGGGTAAGAGAACATTCACTGGGGTGGGGCCACCACTCCTAAACCTCTTTCTCACTCCTATTTCTCGGGAGCAGAACAGACCCCTCTCCTGAGTTGTAGCCCCCAGGACCGTGAGGCCTAAAGCCCCAGTGATGAGGACGTGGGGTGGTCCTATAGCTGTGAGGGAGGAACAGTCACCTCAGGAAGCAGGTCAGCCCCCAAAGCACTTTGGACTTCCCAGCCCTTAAAATTCAGAATTTCCACAGCGTGTGCCCGACTTCATGCCCACTAGGAAATGAGCATCTGAGTCTAGGCCTCCTACTGTCCTGGCAAAGGGCTTTCGGTGAGTTCTCAGAGGGAAGGAAACTGCTGCTCTGTGCTCGTTAGGAAAAGGGAAGCAGGGCCGCCCACAGCATGTGCTGCTCTTCAGGGGACTGCGTGGATTGTTCTAAAAAAGGAAATTGGTGCAAATGAGCTTAAATGAAGCAGAATTAAAGCTGGCAGGTAGTGCAGCAGCTGCGGGCAGACAGGTAAACAAGATGGAAAGGGCAAGTGAACAAAGAAGATAAGTCAGGTGTGGGGAAAAGGTGGCCCCAGGTCTTCAAGACAAGACAGGAGAGCAAAACATCAGCCTTAGGGCAGAGAAGGCCTGGGCAACAGCAGCTGGTGCTGTGGGCTGCAACCTGCCACCTGGGGATTTCAATTCAAATCCATTAAAACTGAGTGCCTATGAGGCAGCAGGCCCTGTGCTAGGTACTGAGGACAAAGCAATGAACAAGACTCACGGGTCCTGAGCTCGGGGACCAATGTTCTAGTGAGATGAAGGAACAGGGGAGAGAAAATAAATAAGATTTCAGTTGATGATGATATCTGTGAGAGCAATAAAAAGGGATGATGTATGTGAGTTTGTGTGTGAACTCTTAAGAATGGGTAGTCAGGAAGGCCTCTATGAAGGAGCGGACAAGGGGACACTGGGGGTAGTCATTAAGGAAAAACATCTACATCCCTTCCTATGGGAAGGAAATACCCAGTGCTGCACTATCAGACAACCAATAGTTACCGTTTCCATTACTTATTTCTAGTCCAATATCACAGCCTGGGGAGTCCTCAACTCAACCTCACTTGTGGGTGAGGGGGCATAGCTCACACAGATGCAGCAGCAGAGGAAATTCTCAACTGCCAGCCTGAAGGGAAGGGCAAGATTCTATCCTTTACTGAGCAGTTGTTATGCTGCTCATACATAACTTAAAAAATTGTTTTTCCTTTGGGAATATTTGAGATCTACAGAAAAATTATGGAGATATTATAGAAAATTCCTGTATCGCCTTTACCCGGCTTCCCCTATGGTTAATATCTTATCTAACCATAGTGCATTGGTCAAAACTAAGAAATTGACAGTGGTGCCCTGGCAGGATAGAGTGTTGTCCCAATACACTAAAGTTGTGGGTTCAGAAAGGTCTCTCCCTGCTCAAAAATTTCCCCGTGCTTGAAAACACTGAACCCAGAGAATACAGTAAAGGTTGCTCAATGTGGCATACACAGATCCTCATGGCTCATCCCAACCTTCCCTCTGTCCCCACACACGCACTCCTGCACTATATTGGCAAACAGGGACACCCAGAGCTCCTTGCAGGTCCCTGAACATAACATGCTCTCTTCATCTCTCTACCTTGCACATGTTGATCCCTCCAGAACTCTTCCCATCCTGACAGCAAACTGACTCCACCAGCAAGCCCACGTCTTCTGAAGAGACCTTCCCCAAGCACCTTGTACATTCCCCAGGCACAGTGCCATGCTCTTGGTCCCACTGATGCTCCAAGGGACCTATCCAGCAGCCAAATCCCCATCTTAATCCAGCAGAGGAAGCATGGGGCAGACACTCTGTATCTCACCCATGGCTCTGGTTTCATCCCAGCGGTGGAAGGAACATCAAACCATGATGGCCAGCCCTCCCCATGGGCCCTCTCCAGCTAACGTGAGGAGGAACAGTCTGGAGGATAAGGAACATCTGTGCATGGGACCTGCTGTGCAGGCCAGGAGTGAAGGAATCTGGCTCTAAGGCCAAGTTCCACTAGGTACCAACTCTTTTACCTTGGGCAAGCTACTTAGCTCTCTGTGCTTCACCATCCTCAGCTACACAACCGATTAATCAATAAGACCTAGCATGTTGTATGCGGTGAATGCTCAGCAGGTGCTAGTTCATCCTGGATTTATTTCATCCACACCTGGGTCAGCGAGACAGGGATGTTAGCTCCACTCCACAGAGGAAGCAACAAAGACACTGAGGAAGCAGCAGAGCTACCTGCCTCTTCCCCCTGCAAACCACTGCTCAGCCCTCTCCCACTCTCCTGGAGGTGGCAGCAGCAGCCACAGCGGGGTGTGGGGCCCCAGGTCGGAGTTGTGCCCCAGCCCAGGCTCAGTCAGCTGATCCTGCTTTTCTTCTGCTCATTCCACATCCTTGGTGCAGGTATAAAGGAACACCCACATTTTGTGAGGTCTTGCTATGTGCCAGATGAGTACAGATCTGAGGGCTATGATATCACATCCATTCCCACCAGCTCCAAGAGGCTGGAGTTTTGCCTCCACGTTACTTAAGTCCAAGATGATTTAGCCAGGGTTGCCTGGGAGACTGGCATACAGAAAGCACGCCATTCCCCTCTCCTGGACTCCAAATTGAGCAAGTCCTGCCCACCACCCTTGCACTGTAATTGCAGCCTGTTTGCCCCTCACTGTGGAGCTAAGTCACTGGGTAAGACCAATTTAGGATCACAATGACCCTCTATTATACACCTGAACAGTGACATGGAGCCCGAAGCTTCACTCTGCTCATCTTTGCTCAAGTCTCTTTGCTTATGCTTAGGTTGTACAGTGCACAACCCACACAACTGCACACAGCAGCTCAGAGGAGGCATCTTTTTGGAGCAGAGCTATTGAATCCACCCTCCTGAACTCTAGGACCTCAATCTCTTCCTCCAGTATTTCAGCTGTCCTACTTATTGTTAAACCAGCCTTAACTGTCCCGTCTCCTCGGACTTCTGCCGCCAATCGTTGGCAGCCAACTTAAAGAAGTGATCTACTTTGCAGGGCCTTTGGCCTCCCACTCTCTCACTGGCCCCAGGCTCCCCTCCAAGATCACTCCCCAATTCCATAGTCTCCTGAGCTCCCCTCCGTCACCTCTCCTTGGCATTGGGTGATCGCTTGTGCTGTGGGAACACCCCAAGGATTCTCCCACTTCTCATCTTCTTCCTTCAGCGTCAGAAACACGGCCCTCACTCCCTCAAGCCATGACTGAGCCACTGCCGACACATCCTGCCTGCCCTGAGTCCAGTCTGGATCTGTCCATCTTAGTGAGGCAGGTGCAGTCCCCTTCCCATAGAGCCTGGTGGTGGTCGCACTGCCCCGAGGGCAACAAAGCCTAGAGGGCTGTGGGCGGTAGCAGGAACCTTGTGCCTTTGGCTTCTCTCCCACCTGAGCTTCCGCTGGTCTTGCCATTCCAGCCCTAACCCAACTCCTTGCCAGCTTATGAGATGTCATCTTTTCTCCTAGCCCCTTCCTCTCAGCCATAGGTGACAAACTGGTGGTTCACATCACATTTTGTTTGGATTGCCATACTTTTAAAAAGTTTCAATTAGTTGCTATCATTTAATAATTAACCAATTTTACTTAAGAATCCAGACTTCTACTTTCTTTTAAAAACTCAGATCTGGCAACAGAGGCCCACATTCCTACATGGTGACAACCAGCTAGAGCTGCTCTCAGTCGTGCCCTTTCTGTGGGGCTTGCTCTCTGGTTTCTGCACGTTAAGCCTCCCAATGGCCCAGCCACTCATATCAGCAGCGTGACCTCCAAACCGTATCTCTGCATGAGGCGGTCCTGGGGGAAGGAACAAAAGCCCGCAGGTCTCAGCATGCAAAGGAGGGCAGAGCAGGGCAAGCAGAGGCAGGGCGGAGAGTCCCAGTTGGGAGCCATATCCCAGCCTCTCTCCATCACTGTTTATTGCTAGCAGCATCCCAGGCACCCTGTGTGTCCTGTCCTGGCTCAAGCCTCCCTCTGGGGGCCAGGCTGCTGCAAATACGCAGCCTGCTGTCCACTGCTTCAGACTACTCCACATCCTATTGGCGCTGGGCCCAGGGCCTGAGGCTTTGTCCAGGGCCTGAGTAGCAGTGTGGCCTGTAGGTACAAGCCTCCTTACTGTCCAGCCAACTCAGCCAAGTGTGCACCAGGGGGTAGCAGCCTTGTCACAGTCCAACATGATGTTGAGAACAGTGCACGGGGCCCCACCCACAGACAGGGCTGTACGAGCATCCACACGGTACTTCACAGTGTTCAGACCTCCCTCCCGGTCCACCTTGAATTGTTCCTAGGAAGGAAAAGGGGAGAGAGCATATATTCAGGGCTTTGTGGGAGCCAGCTGTATATTGATGCCCCGTGACCTCATCATCGGAGGTTCTGTGACCCCACTGAAGAGAGGAGTGACGCTCACAGCCGTGAAGGCTCTCCCACAGTTGTATGCCCCAGTAAGCAGGAGAGCAGGGGTTTTCAGTTTACTAGTATGGCTCCTAGAGAAGAGCTGTTTGAGGGATGGGAACTCTTGGGTTGCAGGTCCGCCTGGGATTCTGGCACCTTCAGCTGAGTCACCTCCACCTAGCCTGCATGGGGGTCATCTGACCCAGGTCCCAGGAACTATAGCAGCCACCAACCAGGGAAAGGTACCCAAACAAAATGCCATCGACTGAGCTGGGCCAAAAAGGAGTGGAAAGAGCCATTTGGACCCAAGTAGAACTTGGTGAAATGCTTGGGCCTGCTGGCTCCCCCATGTCACCGCCTATCCATGCCTGATCAGGGAACCAGTCAGCACCTGTTTTTGAGCTGCAATGCGCTTCTGGTCCCTCTTCCGCCAGGCTGGGTCATGCAGGTGGCGAAATGTCTTGTATCCAGTTGTGATTCCCGAGGGGCGGAATAGCTAAGGAGGCCAAAGGAAATTGGGTTAGGCCGCCCCTCCTGGAGCCCTGGCCCTCACTAGTCCTCTGGGGTCCCACTGCCTGCCACAGGCCACAGGCAAGGGCCTGTCTTCCCATTATGCAGAAGAGGTGTGCTAAGTTGGGGGCAGGACTAGGATCAGAACCAGCTGAGGATCTCCAAGCTGAGGGCAGAGAAGGGAGCCTCAGGGCGGCCATGATGGCTGAGGTGGTGGTAGGGGACCTGGGGGTGTTACCTGGAGCCCAGCTCCTTTGATGCGCCGGTAGAATTCATCGTCCTCACGGCCCCAGCCCCAGAAGCGGTTGGACATCCCGTTGCACTAACACAGAGACAGACAGCATCACTTGCCTCACCCGCCCAGTGTGCTCTCTAGTCTCTTACCACTCAGGAGTACCCAGCCCTGGAAGTTTGGAGCGGACACCCAGATGCAGTTCCCACAACCTCTGCAGTATTGGGGGGACAGTCAGCACATCCCAGTCCCTGTGCCCATCTAATGGGGCCTGGAACTTGTGTGAGTGATTTGTTTCCCCAAAATATCTGACTGGCAGGAGGGCACCTCTCTGGGTAGCTGGTAATGGGCAGAAGTACCAATTCCTGCTTGCCCCTTCCCATTTCTTCTGGGCTCAGCCCTGGTTTCTTCCTCTGTGTGGGAGAGGAACAGTTGGGCTCTAGGGCAGATACCAGTTTTCGCTACCAGATTAGGGACTTCATTTACATAAAGCTGCTTTAGTTTTGTGAGGAGCAGGAGACTCAGGTCTAAGCTACTCAGTTCTTTCCCATCTTCCCTCCGGCCACAGTGAGTGACTCAAGGATGGGCCCAGGACACAAGTCAGGCCAATCAAGAGCCTGTGTGGTATGGCTCTGGGACTCCTGTCTGGCTGTTGGAGAGGGATTTCCCTCTTCTAGTGGACTTGGGCCTAGACAGATACAGACTGCAACTACACCAACCACCCCTCACCCTGAGTATCTGGAAGGAAATCCTGCCTAAAGAGGGCAGAAATGAGAGAAATGAGGAAAGAGAAATGGTGCCCTAGTGACACTGTCTGAGAGGCTGGGCAAGCCACACAGGAAGCAACACCCTCCTCTCAGCCCCAACCAGACTTATCCATTTTAAGACCCAATGAACCCAACTTTTATGAAGCCAACTTTCACGGGCTTTCTGTGCTGCGCCTGAATCCTCCCTAACCGACCTGCTTGTTCCTGCTCCTCTCTCCTGTCTCTGGCTGCTCCTGGGTTCCCTGCTGGGCCCCAAAACTGCTGCTCCTCCTGTCAGTGCCCCCACCCAGGTGGGAGCTCCCTGGCTCAGCAGAACAGGCTGGCTGGGCCTCACCAGCTGGTAGTGCTGCTTGGAGAGCAGCAGGATGCCGCCGACATAGGTCTTGTAGTGGTAGAGCGGGTGGAGCTCTGGGGAGGCCACATGGAAGGGCCCTGCCTCAGGGAAGCCATAGTCCAGCTCCTCGTTGAGAGGGAGCAGGTCCACGTCGTGCATGGCGATGTAGTCTGTGCTGTTGCTGCTCTCCAGGAAGCCCACATTGATGAGTGCCGCCCGGTTGAACCTGTACAGGACGGCCAAGGCTGGGCAGGGTACAGGCAGCGAGCTGGCTCTCCCCCAGACTCTGCAGGAGAGCCCGTCCTCGACACCACCCACCCTGGGGCCTATGCTGCCCTCCAGGCCGACACTGACTTCACTGTGGAGCTATCCAGCTTCACGTCTGCTCCTCCATTCATCGCCCAAATGTTTACTGAGCACCTACTATATGCCAGAAACTGTTGAGAGCATAGGATATAACAGTGAGAAATCAAAGCCCTGCCCTCAAGGAGTTGATATTCTAATAACAGGAGACAAAAATAAACAAATAAATACTTAAAAAGCCAGATAGTGGTAAGTGCTGTGGAAAAAAGTAAAGCAGGAGGTCAAAGCATGAGGTAGTTGTTCTTTTAGACAGGTGGTCAGGGTAACAGGGTGAAGGGTGAGTAGAAACGTGAAGGCCAGGGGGACTGAGCCCTATGGAAATCAGGGGAAGGGGGCTCTGAGCAGAGGAGAGAGTGCCTATCATGGTCTGAGGTAGGGCAGACACCAATGTGGCCAGGTAGTGAGTGAGTGGGGCGTAGAGGATGAGGTCAGAGGGTGACAGGCCCCTGATGGGCTTAGGCTTTGGCCGTGATGAGATGGGGAGCCACTGGAGGGCTTAGAGCAGAGGTATGACACACTGTGACTTAGGGTGCAACAGGATCACTCTAGTTGGAGTGTTGAGAAGAGATTGGAGGACCGAGGTGGAAGCATAGAGGTGAGTTGAGAGGCCATTCCAATAACTTAGGCAAGAGATGACAGTGATTTAGCTCAGGGAGGTGGCAGTAAAGACGGTGAGAAGTGGGCAGATTCTAGATGGATTCTGCTGATGAACTGGATGTCTCGTGTGAGGCAGAAAGAAAAGTGGAGAATGATTCCAAGGCTTTTTGGGCTGTGTAACTAGAAGCATGGAGTTGCCATTTTCCGGTTGGGGAGGAGGCAGGGGAAGCTGATCTGGGCAATTCAGCTTTGATCAAGTAAGCTTGAGGTGCTTCTGAGCCCAGCAAATGGAGAGCTGCGCAAGTAGATGGATGTGCAGGTCTGGAGTTCAGGAGAGAAGTCTAGGCTGGGAATACAGCCTCGGGAGTCACCAGAGTAGAGATGGGACCTAATGTTCTGAGCCTGGATGAGATCCCCCAGGGAGTGACTGTAGCCAGCAAGGAGACACTCAAGAACACTGAGACCAAGAGACCAGGGAGATGAGGCAGAACCTAGAAAGAAGGTGGGGAGGGCAGCCAGTGAGAAAGGAGGAGACTCAGAGAGGGCTGCCCCGGAAGTCAGACAGAGATGTTTGAGGAAGGAAGAAGTAATCCATTTGGCAAATACTGCTGAGAAGTCTACAGGATGAAGGATGATTAATAAGGTTCATTGGTGATGTCAGTGAGAGCTGTTTTAGCAATGAGGAGAGAAAGGGGAGGAGTTTTGCTATAAAGGGGAGCAGAGAAATGAGGTGATAGCAGTGGGCGATGTGCAATTTTGTATGCTGATGCAAATGATGCAGAAAGGAAGAAAAACTTGATCATGTAGGACAGAAAAGGGCCCACAACTGGAGTGATGTCCTTGAGTAAGAGACGAGAAAGGGAGCCAGTGCCAGTGGAAGAGCTGCCCCCAGCAGAGCTGGGGCAAGGCATCAAAAGCAACCGTGCACAGAAGCTGGTACACAGGGCCAGGGGTTGGGGACTTGCACAAGTTTTCTTCCAATTAGTTCTGTTTTCTCAAATAGAAAGCACAGTTGGGGGGAGGATGGGTGAGGAGAGGGGAAAGGCAGCAGACTAGAGGAATGCAAGGCTTTCAGGCAGGGCTGAGGAGCTTCCTGGGCCAGGGCTCATTGTCTCCAGTCACATCAGCTGCCCAGGAGCAGGTGTGGATTAAATAGTCAGGTTTCATCAGGCAGAAGTTGCGCCAGGCAGAAAGGGGCAAGGGAACTGAGATATGTGCAGGGGAGTGATTTTAACAATGAGCCATGGAATCCAAGTTAGGTCAGGAGAAAGTGAGGACAAGGAGAGTGGACAGTGAAAATTGGGAGCATCGGCAGGCTCTCTCTGGAGTACACTCACCTTTCTTCCCTCTCAGGTGTGCATCTTTACTTTTCTCTCCTAAACTCTAAGGATTCCCTATGGAAATCAGGGGAAGGGGGCTCTGAGCAGAGGAGAGAGTGCCTATCATGGTCTGAGGTAGGGCAGACACCAATGTGGCCAGGTAGTGAGTGAGTGGGGCATAGAGGATGAGGTCAGAGGGTGACAGGCCCCTGATGGGCTTAGGCTTTGGCCGTGATGAGATGGGGAGCCACTGGAGGGCTTAGAGCAGACTTGCAACCAGAGAAGCAATGGCAGTGGCAGTTCATCCCTGGCTTACACCTGAACCTGTCTCCAAGGCCCCCTTTTCTCTGACTTTCCAGTGAGATAACCAACCGTGCCTTGGCTCACTTCTTTCCTTTAACGTTTCTAGAGAGCCAATCAGACCACCACCAGGGCTATCTTCTGTCCTAGACTTTTCAGCGAGCTAAAAACAGCCCTGCCTTGGCTCACTTCTTTCACTGTGACTTTTTTTGTTGTTAATCCTCACCAGAGGATATTTTTTCCATTGATTCCTAGAGAGAGTGGAAGGGAAGAGAGAGAGAGAGACACATTGATTGGTTGCCTCCTAACTGTGCCCTGACTGGAGCCAGGGATTGAACCTGCAATTGTGGTATGTGTCCCTGACCTTGAATTAAACCCAAGACCCTTTGATCTGCAGGCCGACACTCTAACCACTGAGAAAAACTGGCCAGGACTTTCACTGTGACTTTACTTCTCAGTGAATTCACGCAGCCCAGCGTGGCTCACTTCTTTCCTGTAACGGTTCTAGAGAGCCAAAGCAGAGCACTTCGTTGGCACTCACTCTCTCTTTCGTGTTGTTTCCTCTACCCTAAGCCCTTCCTTTGTTTCACTGTCACCCACTTTAATAAAAGTACTCTCAAAATAAAAAGAAAAAAGAAAATTTTGGGTGGTGGGCACATATACAGATTTTGTAAATTAGTAATCCACACATGTAACCTATATGTTCATGTAGACTAATGTCACCCCAAGAAAATTTAAAAAGAAAGAAAGAAAGAAAGAAAGAAAGAAAGAAAGAAAGAAAGAAAGAAAGAAAATTGGGAGCATCCCGGACTACAGGGCCTGGTGGGGTCCAGGAACTGTTGCGAGTTTCCAGAGGGAAGGAATTGGAGGGAAAGGTGGGGGTGAAATGTGAGATGCTTCGATTATGATTATGGAGAAAAGATTTTGGTCAAAGATTTCGGGATAATGCCAGACTGTGAACAACTTTAAAGCCATTGTATTGACACTCTCTTCGCCTAATCCTCACCACCAATCCCCTGGCAAGCCCTGTCTGTGCTTCCTCCATCCCTTCTACATGCTGGCCTAGTCCCCATCATCTCAGACAACTGCAGTGACCACCCACAGCTCTTCCTGCTCCTCCTCTTGTCCTGATATAATCTACTCCACGTACAGCACCCCTATTTTAAAATGGAAATCAGATCAGGGCCCTCCCCAGCCCCAAACTTTCCCCAAAGATTTCTGTCAACCCCAGTGAGAAGGGTCCCACCTCCTTCCCTCCTGCCACTGACCTAGGTGGCCCTTCGCAGGTCTGAGGCCCACCAGCATTGGGCTGCTGCCAGGAAAGGGAGCAGGCCCTGAAAGGCCTGGACAAGGTGACGCCCCTGGAGAGGGGGAGCAGGGTCAAGTAGTCCCTACCTGAAATGATCCACCTGGTTGAGCACGTAGATGTGGTGTGGGATCTTCTTCCTGATCAGGAAGCGATGCATGTGGGGCACAAAGACCAGGAGCTCCTCAAAGCGTTCTCGGAAGGGCACCAGCACTGCCAGGCGGTGGGGGCCCCATGACGGATCTTCTTCCCAGTGCTCAGGGGGCGGCTCTGGGGGACAGGCCCGGGGTGGACCTGGGGTCTCCTGCCCTTGTCCCCTGGCTGCCCAGGCCATGTCACCGGAGCAGCTGAGCTGCAGCCAGAGCAGGGAGAGGAAGCCCAGTAAGAGACAGGCAACGAAGAGGTGGAAGACGGAGCATTTCCGGGGAAGGCTGCTGGGAAGCAGCCTGGACCTGGGACAAGAGCAGGGATGGTCAGAAGGACAGGTCTGGTCTAGGACCGTCACAGACCCCTTCTCTGGCTTCCCTACAAGCAAGGCTGGTCTGCCTAAGCACCTGGGAATTAGTACAGAAGCAACCTTAATGCTTTTGCTCATGCTGCTACCATGTGTCAGAATACAGCCCATGCCCCCGCCTCCCGAAAGCCCTCCGACCACTCCTGGGTCGCAGAGCTGCCCATTCCTTGATGCTTTCTTATTTTCTGTGAATGAGCCCTGGCCAGACCATGAAGGCTGGGATGAGGCTCCTTGTATCTTGCACTTGCCCCGCCCCAGGACAGTGGTTCCCGTCCTGAGCTGATGGCAGGAGCCTGGACTTAGAGATCTCACCCACTGCCTCCCACACCCTGCATGTTCACCACCTGCCGAAACGTTGGCTTCATCCTGCTTCTCACACCAGAAAGCTCCCCAAGATCTGGGTCTGTGCTGGCATCAATTCCCAGTGAAAAACCCCAACGTTTATTTTCGGAAGATCAGGCCTGCCCGCAAATCAATGCAAGGCCCAAATTGACAGTGGCAGTTCACTGAACAAGTCTCAAAGCTTCAGTCCAACAGGCAGCCCATGCGACAAGAGCTGAGAGATGGACTAGGGAAAGAAAGATTGGGCTGGGGCTAGCACCCGGGCTCATTTCAGAAACTGGGAAGACAGCTGGTATCTTAAACACTGCGGTAGTGTCGAGAGATTGGCCTTTAGGTTAGAAAGTACAAAGAAACAAGTGGAATTCACCTGATTCTTTTGCCCCCTCTCTGGAAGTTCCTGAAGGTAGTGAAGGAGGAGCTGAGGAATCCAAGAAAAGGGAGGCTTCCTCTGCAGGACGCCCCATGAAATAATCAGCAAAGCAACCTCTCTATGACCTCTATGAGTCACCATGCAGCTACCAGGCTTATAGATTCTACCTCCTAAGTGTCCCTTGACCCTTCCTCACCACTGCCTCTCTTCTGTGCTCAGGTCTCATTGGTCCTTGTCCAGCTCAGACCTCTTCAAGCTCATGGATGATCCTCTTCTGTTTACAAGAAAAAGACCCAATCCCTTGGCCTGACAGTCAAACCCCTCTGTCACCTGGCCCCATCTCGTTGCCCCTTACCACTCATCCAGTGCTATAATTTGGCCAACTCTGAGCTCCTCTGCTCACCATATTCCTTCCTGCTCCAGCCTCACACAGCCTGCTGCTTCTGCCTGAAATGCCCTTCCTATTTTATCTTATTTTTTCCTTCAGGGCCAAACTCCAATGTCCTGGCCAAACTGAGATACATGCACCTTCTGTGTTTCCATGGCATCTGGTACTTCACTCTTTGGAGTACTTAGAGCTTTGTAATCCCCCAAGTCCCTGCTTGTCTTCCCCATAAATAACCAGGCTCCTGTCTGTGGCTGCAGCACCAGACACACAGCAGAGGGCATGCTAAGTGAGTTACAGGAAGGGTTCAAGCAGCCAGGGCATGCTTTAAGTTATACAGTTAGAGCCACACCAACTCCTGCCTCTATAATGGCACAATTGCCAACCAGAAAGCCAGCAGTCCTGAAGCCAGGTCCAGGTCCCACACACAGCAGAGAGATGGCTGGGTAGGACACCTTCATAGGGGGCTTCTGACTTACCCCCCATTGTTCTGTGGTGGGGGTTTCCGATGGGGAGCAGAACCCAATCCTGCCAGTGGCCTGGGAAGGCTGGAGTCTCTACTGATTCTCCCTCTGAGCTCTTTCTGGGGGTGGGGTGGAGACCGGGGAGGTGGACATGGGGAACTATCCCACCTTCAGGGGAAGAAGCAATGACCATTATCCAGAGTATGGCACAAATTGGGCATTTCATGCACTTTCACATGCTGTTTCCTTGGTCTAACTTTCCCTTCCTACCAGTATCACATCCCCATTGGGTACTCTCATCTGGAGCTGTTAAAAGTCTAAACTGCTGAACAACTTAATTCAGAGCTGAATCCCAATTCCTTGGGACAGTGGACAACACTGAGAAGTTGCCCTGATGCCACCTGATGGCAAACTCCAGATCTGTAGTCCCATCGGCTCCCAGGGCCCAGGCCACCCTGCTCTGAGGGGCCGACCAGATGAGGTTTTTTCTCCTTCTTCAATCTGTGCCCAAGACTAGGAAAGAGAAGATTCAAACCGAGGCAGGCTGGCTCCACAGCCAGCACTCTTCATTGCTACATTAGCCTGCATCTGTTGCATGGATCTTAGTACCCCTGTGTCAAAAGCGAGAAGAGACATCAGTAACTTTTTCTGAGAACACAGTTTTTCCCCCAAAGGTTTATGAAAAGGGATCAGGAAATGAAAACTTTCCTCCACTACCTTTCCTTTCTTCTCTCACACAAATCGTAGAGATACAAGGTTTGAATACTCAAATGCTTTGATGATAGCACCTCCAAATGACAAAGGTAAGTGGAAGATACCTCCTCTGTGCCAGGCACAGTGTCAAGGACGTTACGTTTGTCTCCTTTAGTCCTCACATAGCTCTCTTCCCGGTTTCAGAGATGGAAAAGCTGAAGTCAGAAAGATTAAGTGATATGTTTCTGGTCACATGACGATTAAAGATGATTTCTGCCCAAGGCTGACTCCACAGTTCTGGCTTTCTTTCTATTATATTCCTGTCTTCTCACTTCAACACCAACTCTGAAAAATCTCCAAAGATAAAGAGTTGTGCCCACTATATTCCAGAACCATTTGGCACATGGCAAAGTTAAGAGATCTAAAGGGAACGAGGTGTCATTCACTGAGTAAAGACTCACTATGTGTTCCAGGTGAGGAGTTTTGGGGGGCACATCTCAAGATTGAAGTGTCCTCCCAAACGTAGACAACTAAAAAGCTCCATCTCCCCAATTCTGCTTTAGTGGTAAACATGAGCTAAGCTCTGGGCCAAGGCCATACCTAACACTCGGAGCAGGCTCCGTTCAAGTGCCGCTGCAGGGGAAGTGAACCGGTGTTAAGTGAGGAGTGCCCACTACGTGCCAGGCGGCGGCCAGCCAGGCGGAGGGACAGAGCTTCTGTTTGGTGTGTTCTCTTGGGTGGCCCAGCAAGGAAGGGGCATCGCGAAGGAGGGAGGGTCTGAGGCTACAAGGATGTGATGGGGAGGTGGAAACCAGAAAAATGGAACACAGACTCCTAGACCAGGGACAGAAAGACAGAGATCCATTCAGAGAGGTCAGCGGAGTCACTGACCAGCACAAAGAGAGAGGCCAGAGGAGAAACTCCTAAGAGAAAACGACTTGCAAAGAGAGAAACAGAAACTCACAAAGGGAAGTCAACGGAGAAATGCAGACCCACGGGTGACGGAGCCCTGCAGAGTGACGTAGACTGGAAGACACAGTGACAGACACCCAACTGCAGAGACCCAGTGACCCACAAGAACCACAGACCCTCAGAGAGCCCCGCAGAGAGGAGACGCGACGGCCTCGGGCTCCTAGATTCCGCCCCGCGGCCGGTAAAGATCGGCACCCGGAAGACAGGGCCCGGGGCCGCCGCCGCTCACCTGCCGTCCTCCCAGGGCAGCTGCGCCGCCTTCCTCCGGGAGGGGAACATCGTGGGGGGAGGCGGCCGCGCATGGGGCTCGAGCTCCCGGCCGGGCGGCCCGGCCTCCTCGGCCTACGCGGCACCTCCGCCTCCCGCCCCGCCCAAACCCGTCGCCCAGCCCCTTGGTCCTGCGGGTCCTCCGCTCCGGCCGCGCCGTCTGCTCCCCGGAGCTGTGGCGTCAAAGGTTCCGCTTGTGGAGAAACACGCGAGCACGGCTACCACTTGACTGCTGACTGCCCCCGCTTCTTAACATCCCGAGAAACTGAGGCCCCAGAGGGGGCTCAAGTCACTGGGCTGGGGCTGGACTTAAGACTCCAGACTTTCAAACCAGCGCCCTGGGGTAATGTGCATCTTCCTCCTCCTCCCAAGGGAAGGCAAGGAGCTTCTGGGCCTCCTGGCTGTCAACTCAGGTGCATTCTTCCTCTGCAACAAGCTTGGAGGACCGCAAAGCCAAGCTCAGGGCTTAGTCTTACGTTCAAGAGATACCCCATGGAGTTAGAGCCAGGCACTACAGACAGATCGGCTGGATTCCAAACTTGACTCTGCCAATTCAGCTATGTTTGGGGGCAAAACAATCTCTGTTCCCTCTCCTAAGTGCCTGATCTACAGGATTGCTGTGAGGACTAAAGGAAAAAATAAACTTGATACAGAGATGGGCACAATAGATTTAGATTTAGTTGTCTCTTTGGGCTTCTCTTGGCGGTGACAGTTTCTCAGACTTTCATAGAGGGAATCAGAAAAAGGACATAGGTGACAACTCAAGAAATCTGCATTAAGTATGGACTTTAGTTAAAAATAATGTATTACTAAATTCACTAATTTTTTATAAAATTGTTTTATTGATTTCATAAAGAAGGAGATATAAACATTGATGAGAGAGAAGCATCTATCGGCTACTACCTCCTGCATGCCCCCTTACTAGGGATGGAGCCTGCAACCTTGGCATGTGCTCTGACCCAGGAATCAAACTGACTTCCTGGTTCATGGGACAATGCTCAAACAACTGAGCCACCCGCCTGGTTACATTCATTAATTTCTAACAAATGTACCATACTAATACATGATATTAATAGGGGAACTCCCTGGTTGGGTTACAGGCTCAATCCTCAGTATGGGGCATGCAAGAGGCAGCTGATTCCATGCTACTGGTTAAGCCCATCAATATCCTTATCCCTGCCTACCCAAGGATTTGTCCTTCCCACACCTGCAGCATTCCTGTTCAAAAATCTGCATTCTAGCCCTAACCGGTTCGGCTCAGTGGATAGAGCGTCGGCCTGCAGACTGAGGGGTCCCAGGTTCGATTCTGGTCAAAGGCATGTACCTTGGTTGTGGGCACATCCCCAGTAGGTGTGCAGGAGGCAGCTGATGGATGTTTCTCTCTATCCCTCTCCCTTCCTCTCTGCAAAAATATCAATAAAATATATTTTTTAAAAAACAAAAACCCTGCATTCTAACTAGGCATTTCCTTACAGCACCATGACAAGTCTATCCTGAGTCCACCTACTCTGGAAAGGCAGGGATGGCACTTCATGAGGGAGCTGGCACAGAGGAAGTGATGTGGACTTGAACCCCAACCCAATTTATTTGTTGGATGTTCTTGGGCAAAACCCTACCCTCTGCTGTGGGAAGGTATGGAGAGGATAAAAGGAATGAAGTTCAGCACCGTAAGTGTGGCTCAGAGGATGAGCATTGACCCATGAACCAGGAAGTCACGGTTCAATTCCAGTCAGGGCACATGTCAGGTTGCCAGCTCAATCCCCAGTAGGGGACATGCAGGAGGCAGCCGATCCATGATGTTTCTCTCATCACTGATGTTTCTATCCCTCTCTGAAATCAATAAAAATATATATTTAAAAAACAAAGATTGATGTTCAAAGGTGGGTACTCATCTTGGAATGTGAAGTGCTTTGCCCACTGGAAGAACTGACATTCCCTGAAATGTTATGCCCGCTGATAGAGTAACTTTACATTGTACAAGAAGTCTTTTTTTAAAATTTTTTATTGGGAAACCAATGTAACAAACCTAGGCTTATTGAAAATGAAATCAGTAACTAAGACTCTGCAGGCCCCATCCCCAGCCAGCACCAAGACCTCTGCTTGCCCTGATCCCAGTTCCTCGAGCCCCAAAAAGGACATCTATGTGAAAAACCTGGAGTCAACTTCAGGACCACTTTCCCACTTTGCAACCCCCTCCATCCCACCCTCAATTGACACACACACCCTGGATCAGCAGGCTGGGTTTAGGCCCAAGGAGGTTCTCAGGGTGGCAGAGAATCACAGCTATATCACAACCTGCCTAAAATCCCAAGTTAGCAAGGAAGACAAAAAGAAAACTGGCTTGCCCACCCACTCCCCTCCCTGCAGCCACCCCAGATAACAGCCTCACATCCCTGATCAGTAACATTGTGATTCTGAGGTGCCAGTGGGACTCCCAGTGGCTTCAATAGCCCCTAGGAGATTACTGCAAAGGCCCAGAGCTCAGGAGAGGGGGCAGGCATTTGCCCCACCACCTGCTCAGTATGCTCCAGCTGAGCTGCTCCCCTTAGCTTGTGCCTGGGGTGCCTGTGACCGCTCTTCCCTCCAGAACATCCATGGCTGGGAATCAGTCCTCCTGCCAGAGAGAAATCAGTTCCAGGAGGCCTCTTCTCCCCCAGCCTGGGAGGAAGGATGGCTACACCAGCTTCTTGGCTTCAAAGAAGCTCTTGAGGTGTCGCATCTGCCAGACACCGATGGCTACGAGGATGAGGGTCTGCAGAATGGACCACCACAGCACCCGTTGGTTGGTGCTCTCGCTGGTCTGCCGGAAGCGCTCCTCTCGCCACTGTGGGAGGGGAGAATGGAAGAAGAGCCTGAATTGGATGGGCCCCACCTGGGTCTGTTAGAACTGCTGGGTTCCCTCCCTGGAGGATGGTCCAGCCAACTAGTTCTGCACAGGTTACCAGTCAAATGCTGCAAAGAGACACCCCACGTGGGGACTGTCTTCACCCTCACTAGCCAGATGACCTCAGGTAACTTAAGTCTGTTTGCTCTGTCAGTTACAGACTCCCAGGTCCTACCCTGGTGCTTAGAGGAGAGGTAAAGTAGTTGTGATATTACCACCAGACAGAGCTGTCCTGAAGTGCCTAGGAATGAACTTGCTCTGAGTCCTCCACTCAGGTCTCCCAAACTGCTCCTTGAAGATTGTGGGCACAGGTTGCAAATTGGTGTCCAGGGGCTGCACCTGGCCCATACATGTGTGTTGTTCGGCTCACACAGTATTTTGCCAACATTTAAAACCAATGAATTTTTCACACAAAAAACCTGGACCTCTAGCTCCTCTTAAAACGCAGAGCCAGCTAGCATTTCTACAAGGCTGTCCTTGGCTGACAACAGCAGCTGTCCCTGGTTAGGCAGGTTACTATCCTACCAATCCTTATGGTCATAGATCCATTAATGGAACCTGCTTGCTCCTGGACACTGGTGAGTTTGAAACCCCTGGGATCACCTAGAGCTGTGGTCGGCAAACTGTGGCTCGCGAGCCACAAGCGGCTCTTTGGCCCCTTGAGTGTGGCTCTTCCACAAAATACCACGGCCTGGGCGAGTCTATTTTGAAGAAGTGGCATTATAAGTTTAAGTTTAAAAAATTTGGCTCTCAAAAGAAATTTCAATCGTCGTACTGTTGATATTTGGCTCTGTTGACTAATGAGTTTGCCGACCACTGACCTAGAGCCATGGAAATAGCACCCAAGTTTTGGTATCAATTCCTGCTGTCACTTTGTGTAACTGTGTGACTTAGGGCAAGAACAGCCTTAAGAGACTGTCTCCTCAAATACAAAATAGAGTTAATAATAGCCATCCCACCTTTTAGACTTGCAAAGTAGACAACCTGGTAAGTTTCATAATAAATCTGACATGTAACTCCTGGCTGAGCCAGTAGGCAGTTTCTAAGAAGAAGCCCACTGATCCGAGCCTAGCCACTCACCCGCTGATAGTTCTGTTCTTTCTGGATCTGCTCTACTTGCTCCACCAGCTGTCGTACTCGTAGTTGCAACTCACTCAACTTGTCTTTGGCAGCAATTTCTGCATAGTCATTGGCGTGTTCACCCACCTGAATGTCCAGATGAACTCTCTGTGCACAGACAAGGAAGATAAAGACAATCAGGAAGCTCTGCTCCCTCTTCATGCCAAGGACTGACAGTTAGTCCACCCATCTTCCTTAAATTGCTCATTAAGCCAACACTGATGAAGCCTCCTCAGTGTCCAGCTCTATGGAGCTCTAGACACACAGAAAAGAATAAGCCTTGGCTGATGCTCTGTCCAAGGTATATGCAAAGAGCTCCACATACTCATCTCATACACACAGTATCACCAGTCCTGTCCTGAACAGAGGCTAAAAGCTAAACATACAAGTCCCATGCGAGTCCACTTACCAACATGCCTCCAGCAAAAAGGGAGAACTTGGTGGAATTGGAGTGAAGACAGATCTGATGCTCGCCAGGGGTATGGGATGTGAAAGTGAACCTGCCTTCAGAGCCATACTGCCGGGCCAGAATGACCTGGAGAGAAAGGGCTTTAGTGAGTTACTGCATGGAGCTGGATGGTGCTGAAGGCTTTAAACCCTTTGCACTCGCTTGCTTTTTTCTCGATTTCTTTATTTTAATGCTAACCGTGTCAAGTCACACTTGACATCCGAGTGCAAAAGGTTAAGTGCCTCAAAAATCGGCAAGCAGAGCTGCAGACATCCCACAACACGAAAAGGTCCAAAGCTGCTCAGAAGCAGTTGCCAAAAACTTGTCTGAAAACTATTTGGAGTAGGGGTAAAAAAAAAATCAGGCATAGGTTGGCATCTGACTGCTCCTAGGAAGAGTTTTCTTTTATTCATAGCTCATGCCCTTTCAATGATTTTGGTGTAATTCATTTTTTATGTGACAGCTAAAGGGTTTTGAGGGTTTTATGGTTTTAATCTTTATTTGTCAAAATTGAAAGCTGCTCATTCTTTTTGGAAAGTACACTAGTGGTTCTATGAAATCCTAAAGTGTAGATGCCACAGCTTTAGAGTTGGCAAAATTGTTTCTCAGCACCACAATTAATCCTCTTATCACACTTATAAGACAGATGAATTTCCATAACACAGACCAGTAAATGGCTTAGGGAAAGTAACTAACTGACTTGGCGGAATCATGCAGCAGTCAGTAAGAGGTTGAGAGGAGAGCCAGTATTGCAACAGTCTAAGTTAAGTCTGGAGCGAAAATCCGGGATTTCCCCACATAACCGTTTTTTACCAATTTAGCAGATGTGGCAACTAGGAGGGGAAGTATCAGCGCCTACTTGGTCTAGCACTTAAGTGCAGAGCGGAGGACTCAGCGGGGCAAAGGGGGCCGACTCACCTTGTCTTCTGGGTCCTTCACCTCCACGAACATGCCAAGTCCGGGGGTGGCTGGCTGGTACTCCTCCCGCTGCTTGTCATACAGCTGCGTCCGGTAGTTTCCTGGAGGGAAGCCGGGCGAGCCCAAGTCAGAGGTGACTCCAGGTCCGCGGCAGGTAGAGCACGGCGAGGCCGGCTGCTCCCGGCTCTGGAGCGTTGCTGACCCTCCCACACCCCGCGCCCCAAGACCACATTCTTGTTCCCAACTGTCCCCTTCCCCCCGCACCTATAACCATGGTCTCGTCCGGAATCTCCTCAATAAAGCACTTCTTCTCTGTCTCCCCGATGTGAAAGTAGAGCGCGCCTCCACGGGCCGCAAACCACAGTAGCAACAGAAGGGCCCGAACCACCCAACCCAGCCCCGCTCCCAGCCAGGGCCTGACGACCCGCACACCCAACTCCGCAGCCATCTTGCCCCACCTGACAGCGCAGCCGCAATTGGCCGCGCCACGTACCCTTGCCGCCGCCGCGGGGCCTATCGGGACAGCGAGTTCCGCTGGGGCGGGGTGGGGGAAACAAGACTATAAATCCCGAGATGCCTCGCGACTATGGCGCGGCAGTACGTGATTGGGGCGCGGCTTCTACCTGGAACCGAATTGGAATTGAAGTCACAAAATGGGAAGTTTCTCTCCGTCGGGCCCTCGCCGCGGCCCGGCGACTGGTGATTATCTACTTTTTACAGATGATGAAACTAATGCAGTTCGAGGTTTCGGAGCGAATTATGAGTAGACACAAGATTCGAACCTAGGATCTCTGATTTTCCTGGCATAGCATCTGCCATCATGGGTTTGCTTCTGTATTTAAAAATTCAGCTTTGAAAAAAATGACACAAGCAATGCTCAGATTTATCTTCAGATGTTTTTCAAAATAGAAAAGAAAAATCACCGTCTCCCTTTACCACTTTTTTGCCAAACCTCTATCACTCTTAAATCCGGTCTGTATGGTTTCAGGAATCCTACCATCATCACCAATGTTTACTCCTCCACGAGGCCTTTGCTGCTGAATCCTGGCTCTTCCCTGGACCCAATGTATTCTGTGCCCCAATGGCTGGCAGGATAAAGGACCATAGGGCTTTTTGGGACAGAACAGACCGGTTTTGAAGAGCTCTGCACTAAATGTGAGATCAGCAGGGGTCTGGACCCTTCCCTTCGTGACCTTCCTGAATTTTACCCAAATTTCAGTGTGTTTTGGCAGCTCATCGCAAAGTTGCATAGAAGCTGGAGTTTTTTCCCCCCTCTATTTGAGATTCTTTTTGTTTCCTTGGGCCCTAGGGAGGGAGGTTTAGTGGGAATTTGTTCACATTTCCCCATCATTGAAAAGTCTATCTCATTCTTCTTAGAAATAGTATTTCATAATATGATTGTACTTTATTTTTTAAGCATTTCTCTAATGAAAGTGATTAAGGTTTCTTTCCCCTTAGTTATTTGCTCTTACAAATAATGCTGCAATAAATATCACTGTTCATTGTCTGTGGCCGGGTAGCTCAGTTGTCCATACCCCATGGTTGCAGGTTCCATCCCAGATCAGGGCACAAACATGACTAAATCAATGAATGCAGAAATAAGTGGAACACTAAAGAAATGTTTCTCTTTCTCTCCCTTCATCTCTCTCTAAAATTAATATATATATGTATATTTAAAAGCATTAAGTTTATATATACATATATATGTGTGTGTGTTTGTGTGTGTGTGTGTATATATATATATACACACACACATACACACACACACACACTTAAAAGCATTAAATTGGGTATAGTTTTGTTGATGAGATCTCAAAAACTTGGTACCAATTTACAGTCCCACCAGCAAATGTGTCAGAGTGCTTACTTTACTGCACCCTGGTCAAATGTTCTCAACCCTTTTTTTATTTTGTTTTGTTTATTGATTCTTGAGAGAGAGAGAAACATCAAATTTGTTGTTCCACTTATTTATGCATTCATTGGTTGATTCTTTTTTGTTTGTTTGTTAATCCTTACCCAAGGATATTTTTCCATTGATTTTTTTAAAAAATATATTTTATTGATTTTTTACAGAGAGGAAGGGAGAGAGATAGAGAGCTAGAAACATCGACCAGCTGCCTCCTGCACGCCCCCCACCGGGGATGTGCCCGCAACCAAGGCATGTGCCCTTGACCGGAATGGAACCTGGGACCCTTCAGTTCGCAGGCCAACGCTCTATCCACTGAGCCAAACCGGTTTCGGCTTTCCATTGATTTTTAGGGAGAGTAGAAGAGAGAGGGAAAGACAGAGAAACATCGATGTGAGAGAAAACACATCAATTGGTTGCCTTCTGCATGGCCCCGACCAGGGCCTGGGCCAGGGAGGAGCCTGCAACCAAGATACAAGGGACCTGAATTGAACCTGGGACTCTTTGCTCTGCAGGCTGACGCTCTATCCACTGAGCCAAATTGGCTAGGGCAGGGCTTTTGGTTCATTCTTGTATGTGACCTGGCCAGGATCAAACCCACAAACTTGGTATAATCCAGCTGACACTCTAACCACTGAGCAACCCAGCTCAACCTTTTTAAACTTTGCAAATTAATTGGATGAAAATTTGTATTTTTACTATCCTTTTAATTTTTATTCAGATACTGAACATTTTTTTACTGGTCACTTGTTTTCGTCTACGAACTGCTGGTTGATTTTTCTTAGTGCTGTTGTAACTACACATTATTAGTGATGATGTAACCACTAAGAATTAACAAATGATTAAAGAATTAATAAATGATAACATTTTATAATATTCATTTCAGGTATTTTTTTTTTCTTTTTTTTTTTTTTCAAATATATTTTTTATTGATTTTTTACAGAGAGGAAGAGAGAGGGATAGAGAGTTAGAAACATTTATGATAGAGAAACATCGATCAGCTGCCTCTTGCACACCCCCTACTGGGGATGTGCCCGCAACCAAGGTACATGCCCTTGACCGGAATCGAACCCAGGACCTTTCAGTCCACAGGCCGACGCTCTATCCACTGAGCCAAACCGGTTTCGGCCATTTCAGGTATTTTTAAAAATATATATTTTATTGATTTTTTACAGAGAGGAAAGGAGAGGTATAGAGAGTTAGAAACATCGATGAGAGAGAAACATCGATCAGCTGCCTCCTGCACACCCCACACTGGGGATGTGCCCGCAACCAAGGTACATGCCCTTGACCGGAATCGAACCTGGGACCTTTGTGTCCGCAGGCCGACACTATCCACTGAGCCAAACAGGTTTCGGCTCGTTTCAGGTATTTTTTAATTAAACTTTTTGCATTGAGATAGTTATAGAATCACATACAGTTGTAAAAAACAAAATAATGCATAGAGATCCAATGTATCATCATCCAGTTTCCCCCAATGGTATACATCTTGCCCAAATGTAAATGTAATACCATATCACAACCAGGATACTGACATTGATACAGTCAAGTAATATAATATTACCACAAGATCCCTCATGTTGTCCTATTATAGCCACATCACTTCTCTACCTCCTCATCCCCTCCTTAATCCCAACTACTGCTAATCTGCATTTTCTAGTCTATACTTTTACCATTTCAAGAATGTTATATAAATGGAATCATATAGAATGTTACCTTTTGAGACAAGTCTTTTAAAACTCAGCATGTTCTAGCTGGTTTGGCTCAGTGGATAGAGTGTCGGCCTGAGGACTGAAGGGTTTGATTCCAACCAAGGGCACATGCCTGGGTTGCGGGCCAATCCCCAGTAGGGGGTGTGCAGGAGGCAGCTGATCAATGATTCTCTCTAATCATTGATGTTTCTATCTCTCTCTCCCTCTCCCTTCCTCTCTGAAATCAATAAAAATATATCTTTTTTAAAAAAAAACCCTCAGCATAATTCTCTGGAGATTTCTGTTTTCTGCATGTATCAACAGTTAGTTTTCTTTTGTAAAAAGTAGCTATTTCACACAAAATAAAGATATAATTTTGTAATATCAACAACTGAAAGGGGTGAGAACAGAGCTGTTAAAGAAGGAGAATTTTTTTGCACAGCCAGTGTGACTCAGTTGGTTGAGTATTTCCCATGCACAGAAAGGTTGCCAGTTCAGTTCCCAGTCAGGGCACATGCCCGGGTTTTGGGCTTAATCCTTGATAGGGGGTGTGCAGGAGCAGGCGATCAATGTTTCTCTCCATTCCTCTCTCTCTAGAAATTAATAAATATTTTAAAAAGAAGAAAGTCTTTGGCCCTGCCGGCGTAGTTCAGTATCAACCTATGAACCAAGAGGTCATGGTTCTATTCCCGGTCAGGACACATGCCTGGGTTGCCAGCTCGATCCCCACCCAGTGTGGGGCGTGCAGGAGTCAGCCGATGGATGATGTTCCTGTTTCATCGATGTTTCTATCTCTCTATCCCTCTCCCTTCCCTTCTCTCTCTCAAAATCAATTTGAAATATTTAAAATAAATAAATAAAATACCAGAAGCTTATTCTCACAGTCCTGGAGGCCAGATGTACAAAATCAAGGCGTCAGAAGGGCTACACTCCTTCTAAAGGCTCTAGGAGAGAACTCTTCCTTCCTCTTCCAGCTTCTAGTGACTCTAGGCATTCCTTGGTTTGTCTACATCACTCTAATTTCTGCCTCCATTTTCTCCTTTTGTGTCTCTGTCTTCCCTTCTGTGTCTTATAACAGCATTTGTAATTTGGATTTAGGACCCACACAGGTATTCCAGGAAGACCCCATATCCAAGTCCTTAAGTTAGCTATATCGACAAAGACCCTTTTTCCAAATAAAGTCACATTCACAGGGTCTGGGGGTTAGGACATAAACATATTTTGTGGGGGCCGTCATTCAATCTACAACAGAGATGAAAAATGTACATATGATAGGGTACCAAGTGACTTAACAAATGGGTTAATCAGAGCTCTCAATATTCGGGATGGATGGATGGATGGGAGGGAGGGAAAAGGGATATCAAATAAGTCTTTATAAAGGAAATAGTATTTGAGTGCAACATTGTAGAAATGCAAAAATGTACAAAGGATTTCAATATAATTCAAAACCCCTTAATTATATAACAGGGTAAGGTAAAGGCTTTGAAAAAGAAAGGAATCAGGGAAAATAAGTTGTGCATGAATGGAATGAAGCCAAGAGGGAGGTCAGATCAAACAATGGATGGAAGTGAATATACTTCTACTACAAGTTTTATAACTATAGAAGCAGACTATAATCAGAGTCTGCAGACTGGTGGCCTGCAGTATATTTTCTTTGTCCTGCACAGTGTTTAAAATTTTTTAAATAAATTGCCAACAGTAACAGTACCAAAGTTTCTGTAGTATAAATTTTGGGAAGAGTTGGGTAGGAAAATTGGTTGAAGAAGCTTGAAGCTGTTTTGCAACACTTGACATAAAGGGGAGGATAGGACAGTTATGTATATCTAGGGGTATGATGAAGATTACGAGGAAGGAGTCAGCCTCTCTCTGGAGAATACTGTCTTAGGCAATCACTCATGGATGAAAAAACCTTTGTGGAAGTCTAGGTTTCCAGAGGAGAAGTTCCAGCAAATGGAGCAAAACAAAACAAAATAAAACAAAATGCATTTTGAACAGTTTGACTTTACCTGCCTCATCTATAACCCAAGGCAGCTGGTGATTTATCCAGTGGGATAAAGTAAGAGCATGTGAGTGAGCACCTGGCTTCCCCAGCAGTGCAGGACTCTGCCAAAGAAGCCCATTTCTTCCTTGTTCCATCCAGAGTGCTGAGTTGTGAGCTGCATGACTGGTGGGTGGGAAGGGGCCGGGAGATAAGACACTCAGAGGGAATTAGAGGAATAGGGATCCCACTAACTATATCACGAACTTCATTAAGAAGCCTGCACACAAGCTGCTGGGGATGCTTTGCCTGTGGGTGCCCCCCAAATGGCCCACAGACCCTGCCAATGCTCTGGGTGCTTCCCTTCCTCACACCCCATCCTGTGGCTAGATCTGTGTGTGTGCTCCTCATGGTGGTGAGAGAAAGCTTTGGGAGACAGCTAGTACAGAAAACTGGCCAAATCAGCCAGCCAGGGCCTAAATTAGCCAAGACCACAAACTTGAGCTTTAGCTTTACCCTTGGAAAAGCAAAAGGGAGGTTATCAGCACTGGGTCTGGGACATGGCAGGTTGAGAGAAGGCACACAAGCTTATGAATTCTTCCACAAGATGGAGCAAGAAGGTCTGAGAGAGCCTCAGAACCCCTAGCAGGGCTGATGGAAGGTAATTTTCTCCCAAAGCAAAGCCTGGAGGAGGTGACTGCTACTTCAAATGTGAAGACAGCAACATAAGACTTCAAGGAACATAAAAAAATCAAGGAACATGACACCATCAAAAGATTACAATACCTCTAGCCGGTCTGGCTCAGTGGACAGAGTGTCGACCTGCGGACTAAAGTATCTCGGGTTCGATTCCGGTCAAGGGTATGTACCTTGGTTGCAAGCTCCTTCTCTGCCTGGGCCTTGGTCAGGGCTTGTGCAGGAGGCAACCAATCAATGTGTTTCTCTCACATTAATGCTTCTCCCTGTCTTTCCCTCTCTTTTCCTTTCTCTCTAAAAAGATCAATGGAAAAATATCCTCTGGTGAGGATTAACAAACCTTTCCCCCCCACACACACACACAACACACACAAAACACACACAAAAAAGATTATAAGAATCTGGTAACCACTGCCAAGATATGAACATCTGTGATTTACTTAATAAAGAAGTCAAATATCTTTTGGCCCAGCCAGTGTGGCTCAGTGGTTGAGTGTTGACCTATGAACCAGGAGAACGAGGCTCAATTCCTGGTCAGAGCATATGCCTGAGTTTTGGGGTAATTCTCCAGTGTGGGGAGTGAAAGAGGCAGTTGATCAGTGATTCTCTCTCATCATTGATGTTTCTATCTCTCTCTCCCTCTCCCTCCTCTCTGAAATCAATAAAAAAACATATTTTAAAAAAACCTCTTATCTTTAATCTTCACATATATTAGTTAATTTTCCACAATAGCCTTTCTTCATTCAAGCCACTTCTCCAGGTCTTCATTTTCCTATGGGGGCCCCCACGTATGGGTAAAAATCTATACAGTTGACCGTGAACAATGGGGCACTGACCCCACCACATAGTCAAAGATCTGTGTATAGCCCAGTGGGTGTAGCTCAGTGGTTGAGCATCGACCTATGAACCAGGAGGTCACAGTTCCATTCCTGTTGGGGCACATGCCCAGGTTACTGTCTTGATCCCCAGTAGGGAGTGTGCAGGAGGCAGCTTATTGAAGATTCTCATCAGTGATGTTTCTCTCTCCCTCCCTCCCCCCTCCTCTCTGAAATCAATAAAAACATAATTTTTTCAAAATCTGTGTATAACTTTTGACTCCCCCCAAACTTATTAATAGCATACTTGTTGACCAGAAACTTTACCAATAACATAACCAGTTGATTAATACATGTTTGTATATGATATATATTATATACTGTATTCTTACAATAAAATAAGCTAGAGAAAAGAAAATGTTATTAAGAAAATCATAAGGAAAATACATTTACAGTATTTATGGGAAAAAAATCCACATATAAGTAGACCCATGTTGCACAAGGGTCATCTGTAAGCCTCTCTCCTATGAATCTATCCTCTGCCAATTTAGTTCTCAGGCCCAGCCAGAGGCCCTAAGAGGACAGAGGTAAGGTTTTGCCTCCCTATGGTGCTAAGGTCTCCATTTACTTCTCACAGTCCTAAGAGACACGGCTTTTATCCTCATTCTCTAGGTGATGAGACTGAAACCCAGAGAAATCAATGACTTTCCTAAGGTCACATGGTCAGTGAGTGGCAGAGTTTAGATTGCAATGTACATCTGATTATCAAGCTTTTCAACTACCATGTACAGAGGAGTGAGTTAGAGATGGCTTCAAATAAAAGACCTTTAGAATGGCCCACAAATGATCAGTACAAGTGTATCAGGTCTAGGAGGGTGAGGAAGAGAATACGAAAAGTGTTTGAGCATATCGAAGTTGTAAGATGGGGCTGGAACCCAGGGTTCAAGGAAGAGAGAGGCAGGGAAAGAGGCTGCTGCAGGTCCTAAAATACCAGGCCTGATAACTTAAAACTTATCCTGTAGGTGGGAGCCTCCTGGGTTATCCTCAGTGTGTGCGTGTATGTGCGTGTGCATGTGCGTGTCCGTGTGCATGTGTGTGTGTGTGTGTGTGAGAGAGAGAGAGAGAGAGAGAGAGAGAGAGAGAGAATGGGGGGACAGCATGGAGGCTCAACTGGAACAGCAGTTCTCAATATCACTGTGTTTCAGAATCATATGGGCTGCTTGTAAAAAAAAATCAACTGGAACCCACACTAGAGGGTCTGATTCAACGGGGCTGGAGAGAGGCCCAGTGATCTGCATTTAAACAAGTTTTCCAAGTGATTCTGGTGCAGGTGGTTACTTAAAGAAACTCCAGTAATCCAGAGGGAGTGAAGAAGCAAGGAGAATAATTATGAGGGAGCTGTCAGAGATAAATGATGAGTCTTAAACTCCAATGGTAGCAAAGAAAATAGAATCAGCCTAACTACTATGGCAGGATAATGTTTTCATAATGTTCCCCTTCTTTTTTCTAGTAATTCACCCCCACCCTCTTTCAAATAGTTGGTCCATGGTGTGCTCATTGCCCCTCAGGGGTGGGATGTGACAGGGCAGAAAACAAAATAAGGAATCATTCTGGAATGTGTTGGACTTGTTTCAAATAATACAGGAGTTGTGGGGAGTGGTTATAGATGAATTAGGACTGGTCATGAGTTGATAACTGTGGAAGCTGAGTGATGGCTGCAAGGGAATTCATTATAGAATTCTATCTACATTTGTCTATTTTCAAAAACTTTATTAAGAAAAGATTTAAGTACTTCTGTATTTGGTTTCAAAAGGACTTAGGGAAAAGGAGTGGTCTCAGACAGCCAAAAAGTTGCAGGAAACTTCATGAGCCAGAGAATAGGGAGAACCAGTCCAGGTGAAGAGGTGCCACTGGCAAGATACTTCTGCACTTGGGAGAGAGTAACTCATCTGCTCAGTGTATTTGGGGAGAATATGGTACAGGCTCTGCTCTTCTTCCTCTTAGGATATGCCTGCCTGCAGGGGGTACAAATTCACTGCCCCTCCAGGGGCTCTGGGAGGGAGGCCTACCTAGTCAAGCACTCCCATCACAGGGAGAGTGGGGGAGTCTGCTTAACTCAGGGGCTCAGTAATATACTAGTATAAGCCCACAAGAAGCAAATGCTTGGTCTTTGTCAGTAATAAGGTAATAATCCAGACTCTGCCTGCCTATACTTTGCTTCATTTTCCAGTATGCTTAGGACCTTAGTCAGAAAGACAGTGCCATCTATTTGGGTCCTCCAGAAACCCCAAAATGAGGGCTTCAGGTGTCTGGTGAAAAGGAAGGAAGGGAAGGTAGATGGAGGGAAGTGATGAGAGCACAGAGGGAGGGGCCCGAGGAAGGAGCAAAGAATCCAAGAGATTGGAATGCTGCCCTGGGGAGCAGCAAAACCCAGCGTGGAGATGACTCTGAGATACATCTAGGCACAAAGGACCTTAGGTAATCTCAGCATGATTCCCACAGGCCAGAGTGGCATGAGGCAGGGAGAGAGCTATGGTCTCTAGCAGAGCCTGAGAACAGCCAGGTATCTCTAGTAACCCAAGGTACTAGTATATCCATGAATGCCTGTGTGCATGGAAGACCTTGAGGACTCGATCCTCCAACACACACCCCAAACTGCTAGAGCTCAGGGCCTTAAATATAACCCCAGAGAAGGGGTAAAACCCTTAATTAGTTGAGATCAAGTTTCTGCCATTTCAGCAGAATGGGAGTTCAAAATAGAAATTAAGCTGAGTTATAGAAAACTTTAATTATATATTCAGGTGAATTTATGAACAGAGATTTCTTCTTGCTGGAGTAAATATATATATTTGTTGTTGTTGTTGTGTTAATCCTCACCCAAGGATATTTTTCCATTGATTTTTAGGGAGAGTGGAAGAGAGAGGGAAAGACAGAGAGAAATATCGATGTGAGAGAAACACATCGATTGGTTGCCTCCTGCACGAGCCCTGACCACTGAGCTTTCAAACCGGCTAGGGTTGCCCTAACTGGTTTGGCTCAGTGGATAGAGCATCAGCCTGCAGACTGAAGGGTCCCAGGTTTGATTCTGGTCAAGGGCATGTACCTTGGTTGTGGGCACATCCCCAGTAGGGGGTGCGCAGGAGGCAGCTGATTGATGTTTCTCTCTGATCCGATGTATCTAACTCTCTATCCCTCTCTCTTCATCTCTGTAAAAAATCAATAAAATATATATTTTTTAAAAAACGGCTAGGGTTGGAGTAAATATTTTGAAAGCAGAATCAACAAAACTTGGAGGCCAGATGCGTGATGGGGTAGGGAGGTACAGGACGTCTCTCCTCCCTTTGGGAGATTTGCTTCCCAAACACCCGAGGCAAGATCAAGTTCTTCAACACTGTCTGCCGTTTTCATTCCTTGCCTTTATGGTCTTCCCTTGTGGCCCTGTAACATGGGTTCAATGGCTTTTGCCCATTTAATTAGTGATTTGGAGCAATTACCAGTCACTCCAATAAAACTATCTACTAGCAATTTTCTATTTACATGCTAGAAAACATAGCTGTTAAATTTGCATAGTTCATACTATTGTACAATGGTCTCTATAACAAGTGTGTTGGACTTTGCCCTGACCTCTCCCAGGCCCTATGGACCTAGTTGTTACAGAGACCATTGTACAGTAGTATGAACTGTGCCCAGGCACTATCACCCTCATGGCAGGCCCAATTCTCACTCTGGGCATCAGATCTTTCACACTGGACCTCATCTCTACTCCTCTCCAGGAGGATGTGGATAAAGGGGAACCCTTCTTGTGCACTGTAGGTGGGAATGCAGACTGGTGCAGCCACTGAGGAAAGCAGTATGGAGATACCTCAAAAAATTAAAAATGAAACTGCCTTATGACCCAGTGATTCCATTTCTGGGAATATATCCAAAGAAACCCAAAACACTAATTTGAAAGAATATGTGCAGTCAGGCTGGTGTGGCTCAGTGGTTGAGCATTGACCCATGAACCAAGAGGTCACCAGATCAATTCCAGTCAGGGTACATGCCTCGGATGCTCCAGTAGGGGCCGTGCAGGAGGCAGCGGAGAGATGTTTCTCTCTGTCCCTCTATTTCTCTCCCTTCCTCTCTACCTGTTCCTCCCTACCCCATCACGCATCTCTCTAAAATCAATGAAAACATTTTTTTTTAAAAAGAAAGAATATGTGCACCCACCCCTATGTTCATTGCAGTATTAATTACAATAGCCAATATTTGGAAGCACCTCAAGTGTCCATCAGTAAATGAGTGGATAAAACAGGTATGGAACATTTATACAATGGAATACTACTCAGTGGGGAAAAAAGAAGAAAAATTTACCCTCTGCCACAACATGGATGGACCTGGAGAACATTATGTTAAGTGAGATAAGTGAAGAAAGACAAATACCATGATGATTTCACGCATATGTGGAATCTAATGAACAAACTGAACTGACAAGCAAAATATTGACAGACTCATAGATGGCAGGCTGACAGCTGGGGGAAAGAAAAAAAAGAGAAAGAATTCGTGGACATGGACAACAGTATGGTGATTGCAGGGGAGAGGGGGGTGGGTGAAGGTGAAGAGTATGGGGGGGATAAATGGTGGTGGAAAATTTAAAATAAAAAAAAACTTTAACAAATCTGTACCGTGTGTATGGTATATATTCAAAAAAGAAGGAAAAGGGGGGAAGTCCCATTTTTAACAATACACAATTATTATATTTAAAAAAAACTGTTCCTTTGTGTACTACTCAAAATCCTCTCCTTTTTGGGAAACTTTTTTTTTTTTTTTGAAACACTGACCTAGTACGTGCCAGTTATCCAATCTTTATCACACTGGTTGTAATTGTGTTCAGTGTCCACTTTCCCCACCAGACCGGAGAGAAGGACCCGGGTCGGAGTCCCGTGTCCCAAGCACCCAACGCTGGCCTCCCAGGGGGTCAGACACTGCAAATAAAGGCCGGGGCGATCCTTCCGTCCCTCTCAGTTCAGGCCGTCCACGAGCCCCGGACGATGTTGAGCCTTTTGCTTTCTGAGGCCTGGATTTCCGCCGCTCCAAAGTGGGAACGGTCGTACCTGCCTCCCCGTGTGCGTGTGAGAAGTCAGGTGACGGGTGTGAGAGCACCGTCGCAATGCAGACACTCATTCATTCGTCCATTTACGGTATTAAGCGACAAGGGCCGGGCGGCGCGCTCACCACAGCGGACACCCTCTCCTCGCGCACGTCGCGAGACCCGGAGGGCGTCTCCCCACCACGTTCTTTCTCCCACGGAACTCCGGGTGGCGACCTTATTCAAAATGGCGCAGGCAGCCTCGGGGGCTAGTGCGGCGGCGCGGACTCCTCGTGCCCTCTGACCTGCTGGCAGCGGCCAAGGGGAGCCGGGCGCCGCCATATTGGCTGTTGTCCTGAGAGGGGAGCGGCGGCGGCGGCGGCGGCGGCGCAAGTGGAGCGAGGGAGAGGCGCGGGCAGCAGCATGACTCGGAGGCGGAGCAGGCTGAGCGGAGGCGCGGGCCGGCGCGAGCGGGCTCGGGCCGCAGGGCCGCAGAAGCCTCAGGTGCCCGAGCCCCCGCCGCCGCCGAGCTTGGAAGCCGGAGCGGGTGCAGGGCCCCCCGAAGTGCCGGCGGAGCCCGTCCGCGATGGAGCCAGGGAGGAGGACGAGCCCAAGTTGGGGCAGGTAGGAGCGAGCGAGGCGAGTGCGGCTGCTCCGGCTCTTTCCGTCGGAACGGGTTTGGGGACAGACCATCTTACCCCCAGGGCCGAGGCTGAGGCTTTCTCTGCCAAGGCAAGAGTCGAGGCTGGACCCCTCTCCCCAAAGCGGAGGCACGGCCCGACTGGTTCTGAGACCACGCTGCCTGCCCCTCCCGCCGCCTCCCGGCTGAAACAGAAGCCAGACGTCCTGGTGGTACCCCCACCCTGGCACCAGCTCTGGTCCGGAGGCCACAGCTCAGCCCTCCGCTCTCTGTCCCCAGGCCCACCTGAGTCCCCACCCACCCACCCACGGGCCGTCTCAGGCGCTGGGGCCTGGAAGGCTGCATGCAGCCTCTTCCCTTTCCCCCCTGAGAGCGGCCCCACCCCTTCCCCTCACTGCCTGCAGTCACTGCCCCCTCAGCAGCTGCCCCCGGCGTGTGTCTCCGGGGCCTCCCTCCCCGCCCTGCCCGGCGGGGCAGCTGGAGCCGAGCGCCAGGCTGTCCAGAAGAGTGTCTGGTGAGGCTCCTGCACTGAGGTGGAAACCCTGCAGAGCCTACCTGTTCTCTCCTCTGTACCCCTGACCCACAAGACGCCTGCCCTGCCCCTCAGGTCCCTGGGTTTGGCGAATTCTGCTGAGAGTGAGCAGTCAGAGGACTCGCCAAAGCTTCCAGCTTGCCTCCTGGAAGAAGGTCACTTTCTTCTGGGCAAAGGGTTTAAGGGGAGGTACCCTGCCAGTGTTCACCAAGCGGCCCGGGTGGCAGGAGCCACGGGTGCTCTGGGAGGGTCGTGGCACCTGGGGCTGGGTGGCTCGCCCTAAGCTTGCTTTGACAAAAGAGTTATGAGTTGGTCTTTTGGCTGAGCTTGCCAGGGAAGGCAGGCTCCCGCAGGAGTCTTGGAGGGTCCGATGCGGCGCCGGATGAGGCTGAGGCGTGGCTGAAGATGCGTTTGGCTCTGCAGACACTGCATCGAGCAGCAGGGGACTCTGGGAGGCTGGTGCAGCCAGAAGGCATGGCTCTTGACAGCCTTCTAGTAGAATCTCTGGAATTGTGCATGTGAGTGGGGATGCCATTTGGGGTACCATTCCCAGAAAGTCCTCACCTCCTTGGCTGTGTGAGGTACCCCTCTGTGCCCACAGCCCCAGTGCTCTCCTCTGGTATCACCCCCCATTCTGTGATGAAACATTTTGTTTATGTGTCTATTTCTACACCGGACTGTGAACTCCACAGGGGCACAGTCTGTCTTCTACCTGGTCCTCCACACCTAGCCCGGGCCTTTCTGACATGGAGTAGAAAGAACTAGGTGAATGAGAGAACGAATCTGTTGAGAACCTGTGCCTATTATCACCCAGTTTTGATGCTGGTCTCCTTTGTATCTCAGATCACAATAAAATTTTTAATTAATGAAAATATCACTACGTACTGAGTGTCAGAAGCCCCACCTTCACCCCCATCCCCTACCCTGGGCTGTGACTGGTTCTAGAGGAATGGGACTCCCCAGGTTGGAACCCACCCTCAACTGGTCTGACTTCTGACCCTGAAGCTGCTTCCCCTTCTAGCTTTTTCTTTCCCCTCTCTGGGAATGCTGTTATCCAAAAGGGGAGAGTGGGGGAAGGGAGAGCCAGGGTGCTATTGTCTTCTCTCCTCATTCAAACCATACAATAATACTTTAGGGTCCCCTGCCACTTAGCCAGTCCAAAGTATTCATGGCCAGAAAGTTTGGATGGTGGCTTAATCATTTAGTTTTTATTTAGGATGCATCTTTCCTAAGAGCTATAACCTTCACTAACATGGTACATTCCCAACATGTTCTTACCTACTCCACTGCTTAACCTTCCATTTCATTCATGCCAGGC
The DNA here is from genome assembly GCF_027574615.1 of Eptesicus fuscus. NCBI lineage: Eukaryota > Metazoa > Chordata > Mammalia > Chiroptera > Vespertilionidae > Eptesicus > Eptesicus fuscus. Next base: position 70,014,499 of record NC_072478.1, read on the forward strand.
ATTTACATACCTTACTTCTAATCTTCCCACCACCCCTGTATCTCCTTAGCATTAAGCACAAATCTGATGAGCTAACTTGGTATAATTATTGGTCTGCTTTTGCTACATAAACTCTGAGTGTGCAGGAACCATCTCTGTCATCATTATACTCCATGCTTGGTGATTAACAAATGTTAATGAATGAACTGAAGGATATAAATACTATTACCCCATTTTTTCAGATGAAGAAACAGAAACGCAGAACAACTAAACATTTGCCCAAATCTCCCACTATAGGTCTCAGTGCACCCTCCCCCCCCCCCCCCCCCCCCGCCAAAGGGTGTCCTGTGGGGGATTTAACACAGCTTTTTTTTCCTTTCTTTTTTTTTCACTATAGCCACAGAGACTAAACAGATTGACAAACTCTCTTCTGATTGTGCCCAACTTTTTTGCTGGGGAGGGGGGGTTCTGTATGCCAGAAGCAGGTTTTTGTACCCGGGGAAAAGCACCTGCTGAAAGGATCAGAGGCGAGGATCTCTGTTCCCATTGCCATTTATAACCCTGTGTTATGTACACAGAGTGGGTAAGTAAAGTGGAATTCAGTGTTCTGTGCTGAGCTGAAGCCCAAGATGGCAAATCGGGCCATTTCCAGTCCACAGTCAGGTTCTAATGCCCCAAGTCACACATCGTTTTGTTTCTGGTTTTGTTTTGATTTGAACTCAAACTGGATTTATGCCATCTCTTAAAACTCTAAAAGTCTGTTGCTTGCAGCAACTGCTGCTGCTGAACCCACATTTCCACAAAGGCAGTAATCTGCAGTCTCTGAATGGTGTCTGCTCCCTTTAGCATGTAAAGGGCACCTGATTTGTGCCAGGCCCTGGGCTGTCAGGGATGCAGAATTAAATCAGACACAGTGCCTGCCCACAAGGGGCTCAGGGTCTAGAGAACATGTGTATAGTAATTGCAATAAGCTTCACTTCCTCTGAGTTAAGGTTCATAGGTCACTCTGGTTTCATCAAATCCCCTCCACTCATTTACATAACATGTACACATTTAAATGCAGTATCTTGAGCTTAATTGGTATCCCTAAAGTCTACTTCCAATTGTTTCAGGCCACTAAAGTATATTGATCTGTTCACTAAGAACCCAAATCCATCTGGTAATAAATTTATTTTGTATATTGTAAAAAAAAAAAAAAATTTAAAGAACTGAAATCCTCCCTTCACAAGAAGATAGTTACTGCCTTATTAGCAAAGGGGAAAAAACTTGCAAAGCAGTTGAAGTAGGCATAAGAAATAGTGTTCAGTGTTACAGACAGGGTGAACTCCAAGCTCAAGCTCTTGCTCTTGGTTTTGTGACTCGAGGCATGTTCCTCCCCTCTCTAAGCCTCATCAGTAACTTCAAAAAAGAATGTGAAACAACCCACATAGCACCTAGTATATCAAGGCTCACACAAGCGCAGGAGTCAGAGGTTGTGTGCGGCAGGAGCTGTGCCACATGCCCATCCAAAGTCAGTGTTCTCACCTGCCAGCTCTGCTGGCCATCTTTAGGTTTCCTTGGACCATTCAGTTTGTAATCCAGATGTGCACGCTCAGTAAACCCCCAGGAGACTTGTTAGACTGTAAATCAGCAGTTATTGGGGGTTGAACTCATGCTACCCTTCCCATCTCTGCTCTCCCTATAGCATCCCCTGGGACTGTGCCCAGCCTAGTTTAAAGGGACTCTGGAGATAGGGTTCCCCCACTGCTCAGAGTTAAAACTTGCTCCCTCAAGGGACTGGAGCAGATAATCAGTCAGTGTCTTTATTAAAACCATCTCATTATGTTTAATCTACTCAGCAAGCATTATGACCTTTGTGCTGGGGTCTTTATTCAGGACACACATACCCAGGGACCTCCTTCTTAAAATCACCGCCACCCAGCCTGGACATTTTCATTGCATGTAGGGGGAAATGATGCTGAGGGGGGATTCCTGCTGCCTCTGGTTCTTCTTTTAAGCCCATAGAAATTCACTATGTAAAAATGCCAAAAGGCCTTTGAAGATAAAGGCTTACTTGCCAAGATTTTTAACATTTTAATTTCTTTAAAACATCCCAGAGCTATAAGCTCAATATCTGATTATTAGATGGACTATTAAGATCCTAACCTTTATTTACTGAACCTAGAATTTGTGAGGACAGGGGTGATGTTTTAATTCATTTCTGGGGTATTTATTGTGCATCATTCTTATTTGCTCAAAAAATGGCTGTTAAACTAAATTATAATAAAACAAGTAAGTTCCTACCACTTTGTTCTTACCTGCCCCTACTGCTGGGCCAGGCTGGCAGTCATTTATTTAGTCCATTGCACACACCATGCTCAGTCCTCCTCTTCTTTGACTTGGGTGCTCATTTACTCTGCAAACACAGAGACACCTGATCTGTGCAAAGCACTGGGCAAGCTGGGGGTGCAAAAATGAATCAGACTTGGTCCCTGTCCATAGGGGCTCATGGTCTAGAGAACACATGTATAGTAATTGCAGTAAGGCTAGAAGAGTATTGCTTCCTCTGCATTAAGGTTCAAATGCTAGTTCAGCCTCTTGGTTTATTTTTTCATGTATAAAATTACAGTGATGCCAGGCTCACAGGGTTTAGCCCAGGGGTCCTCAAACTTTTTAAACAGGGGGCCAGTTCACTGTCCCTCAGACCGTTGGAGGGCCGGACTATAGTTTTAAAAAAACTATGAACAAATTCCTATGAACACTGCACATATCTTATTTTGAAGTAAAAAAACAAAACTGCAAAAACACCCGCATGTGACCCACGGGCCGTAGTTTGAGGACACCTGGTTTAGCCAGTACTGCATGTCAAGCACTGAACACAGGTGGTAGCTATGATTATTATAGACTAGTAGCCCTGTGCATGAATCCATGCACCAGTAGCTCTCTGCGGGGCCTGGCCGTTCCGCACCCGCTGCCAAGAGGCTCTCTGCGGCCCAGAGGCCCATCTGAGGCTGGACACGGAACGCTTGCCTCATCGCAGCGGTGACGAAGCAAGCATTCCGCCAGGCCGCTCACGCTGCCCACTCTCAGGGGCCTTCCCCCTCCCCGCCCCCTCCGCCCCCCCCCCCCCCCCCCAGGATTGGGGGACTCCAGCGGGGCTGAGAGGACTGGGCGTTGCCATTTTGTGGCTATGGGCGCTGCCATCTTTGTGATGGAGTGCCAGTTAATTTGCATATTACCCTTTTATCAGATAGGATTTTATTAGATAAGATGCTGGATGCTGAGGATGCACAGACTTTCAGAGTGCCTTCAATGTTGAGGAGAAGTTTCTCCTGAGGACAAAATGGGAGAAACTGTCTAAACAAAGGAAGCATAATAGAGACCCAGAGGCAAAAGCACCCAACTCATGGGAGAGTGAAAAGAGGCCTAGAATATCTAAAGAATGGGGCCTCCCAGGGAGGAGCAGGAATAGAAACAGCCTTAGTTTTAAAGAAACAAAAAACAAACTTTCCCTGCTTCTTCAGTTGTTTCCTTATTACTGATATTCTGCAACTGCTAATCTTCTTTATATATCAGAACATTGACCCATGCCTATCTTTTTGTTTTTGTTAATCCTCACCCGAGGATATTTTTCTATTGATTTTTAGGGAGAGTGGAAGAGAGAGGGAAAGACAGAAACATTGATGTGAGAGAAACACATCAATTGGTTGCCTCCTCCACAAGCCCTGACCAGGGCCCAGGTCGAGGAGGAACCTGCAACCAAGGTAGGTGCCCTTGACCGGAATCAAACCTGGGACCCTTTGGTCTGCAGGTTGACATTCCATCCACTGAGCCAAACCAGCTAGAGTGACCCGTGTCTACTTTGTATTGCCACCTCTACTGAATGATTGGGATGCATTGAACTATGGGACCCAGGGCTTGCCTATGGAAAGCCCATAGTGTTGTGGAGAAGGTATATTTCAACAACTGGGATACCTGTGATAAGCTCTATTCAAGATATATGTAAAACAAGTGTTAGGGCATTCCAGAGCAAAGCACAGTTCATTCTGCCTATGGACTTAGGCGGTTGTAACACCCAAACTGATCCCAAAAAGGAAGAGGCAGAGGGAAGTGTGAGGGAGTGATTTAAGGATAATGGTTCTTTGTGGCAAGGTGTGCAGAGCAGACAAGGAAAGGCCCTGTGTTTGTACCCTTTGGTTCTTTGCCCTGCTGCAGTCCTATAGGCCATCTCCTTTTTAGTCCCTACTCAAGAATCTTAGATCTCCAGCTCTCCTTGTGGTTTGCCTCTCTTCTGAAATGAATATAGGGAAACTAAGGTAGAAAGAAGGGGCCGGTCCTTATTAGAAAGTTGTAGCTAAAGAACATATTCTGAGGGGTTCAAAAAGGCCTTGAAGGTCACCTGTCTAGTCCTTTGTCCTGTGCTTCAAGTAATAACTTTGGATTGGACAAGTCTCACTTAGTAAGTTTCCCTGTCATTTCTTCCAGGACAGAAGAGGAAAGAAACTAACGGGTATTGAGCACCTACTGTGTGCCAGGCCCAGGCCAGGTACTTTACATAATTTATTTCCTTCTGTCCTCACAAATCTGTGAAGTATGGTTTATTCTAATATCATAAATGAGGAAATTGAGGCTCATCTAAGATCATACTGAAAATGGCAGAATGGGGATTTGAACTCACAGCAGTCTTGTCTCCAAAATTCATACTCTTCCACCCATGATATATCTGTGCTAGGGTTACAGAGTAGTAGGTAATACATTTCCTGGTCAGTAAACAACAGCTTTTCTGTGGCTGATTGCACCCAGGAGGTAGGTTTGATGGATGAGCTAGCCTGGGGCGGGGCAGGGGCAGGGGCGGGGGTGGGTGTGGAAGGCCATGGAGGTCAGAGATACTCACTACCCTCTCCTTGACTCAGCTTGTATAACAAGAGTAGGTTCTTCACAAACTAACTTTATGGTATGAAACAACCATTCTGCCTCCTTGGAGGACCTGAGCCTGGATGGGAGTTTGGGTGAAAGCCCCAGGGCACTGAGGTACTGTTATATCAGCTCCCTGAGAATTAACTGCAGCTCTGATTGTCAGCATTAGAATGGTCTGGGGAAAAGAAAAAAAAAGAATGGCTTGAGAGTCTTTGCAGTGAAGCCCTCATCAGTGGCCTGGAGTGATGCAGCCATGCCTTTAACATAGCATGTCCGGTTCAGCTGTGTTTTAGATTCTATTTGTGTAGACAGCTGAGACATGAGCCAGATGGGCTTTAAGCATTTGTTCATTTATTTCACCTTTTTAAAAAAAATTAATTTTAGAGAGGAAGTGGAGGAGGGGGAGAGAGGGAAAGAGAAAGAGAAACATCAGTTTGTTGTTCCACTTATTTATGCATTCATTGGTTGATTCTTGTATGTGCCTTGACCAGGGAGCAAACCTGCAACCTTGGCTTATCAGGATAATGCTCTAACCATTTGAGCTACCTGGTCAGGGCTGTTCATTTGTTCAGTGAAGGCCTGCTTTGTGCCAGGTCCAAGCCAAGCCTAGGTTCCTGGGCACACTTAAGTGACCAGCGTGCACCCCCTACCCCCAAAGAGCTCCCATTCTACCAGGAGTTTGGGGACAGAGAATATGTCTGTAGTACAAAATAATAGGTACAATACTAACATAATTAGCTCTACTTAGTCTGGTCCTTCAAAATCTTTACTGACCTTTAACCAGGATCTTAGAGAATGAGTAGGAATTTGCCAAGGAGTAGTGCTGATGTGCTGAGTATGAATAGAGCCTAAGGTTCTCAGGTAGAAATGGAGCATGGAGAGGTTAGCTGGGGCCAAGTCATGAATGCCAGAGGCCATAGAGTGCCCTGGTAGTAAGCTCAATCAGAAAGGAGCCTGGAGATTAAAGAGAGACCAAGATAGGAAAGGGGAGCTAAAGGAAGATCATCTAACTGGATAGATATTCAAGAAGGAAATAATAAGCTTATATTAAGTAAAGAAGCCCAGTATCCTGGTTGTTTGTTTATTTTGTTTATTTGTTTTTTTAAAATATATTTTATTGATTTTTTTACAGAGAGGAATGGAGAGGGATAGAGAGCTAGAAACATCGACCAGCTGCCTCCTGCACACCCCGTACTGGGGATGTGCCTACAACCAAAATACATGCCCTTGACCGTAATCGAACCTGGGACCTTTCAGTCCGAAGACCGATGCTCTATCCACTGAGCCAAACCGGTTTCGGCTTGTTTGTTTATTTTTAATTTGTGTATTTTAATTTATGTTCTTGCCTGATTCTTTGAACGAATGAGGCATCCAGGTAGGTTGGGAACATCGACAACACAGTGCATGAGCCTGCCTGGGTTAGGCATGTGTTCTTAAGGCAGGAGCTCTATATAGTTTTGTTTTCCAGCACCTAGTACAATGGTTGGCATCAGGTCAGGGGCTCTTAAAATGTTTGTCGAATGAGGGAATAAATGAGTGAACAGAAGAGTAAATGGTGATGACTGAGCTGATAAGTCTTTCTAGACTGGGAATTCATTATTTTCTCTGCTTCTGGAAGGGAATTTTAGCTGCTACTGTTGTCCTCTGCCTGTCTTGGTTACAGGAAAGCTATTGGAGTCTGGTGCCTTCAGAGTAGAGTGCTCTAATGGGCCGTTTCAGAATAGAATTTGGAAGCTGCTGCAGAGCCTCTGTATAGATACAGCATGTGTCTTGGGGAACCCTCTACAAACGCACATGTACTCTCGGACGTACTGTATAAAGAACCCGTGAGAGGAATAGAAGCAGGTTTAGTGCTGGAAATTCGATCCAGCTTCAGAACAGTCCTTGACAGCTGTCTGGTGACCCAGGTTATTCCCCTTAATCCCTAAATTATGGACAAAAAGGCTGGGGTGGAAATTTATTCATGCCCCAAAGAGCTATCCAGGTAATGCTGTGAACTATATCATTGTTTATCACTATTGCTTTTTGTGCATTTTGGCAGTTCTCAAAGTGTTTGGTGTTGGGGCCGTTTTACATTCCTAAAGATTATTGAGGACCCGAAGAGCTTTTGTTGGTTAAATCTGTTGATATCTACCAATTTAAGTATTAAAGCTGAGGAAGTAAAAATACTTAGTTACCAATTCATTTGAGAATAGCAGTATTATACCTGTTACAGTAATAATTTTTAATGAAAAAATAATTATTTTTAAAAAAATGGGTGAGAAGAATGGTCTTGTTATCATTTTTGCAAAACTTTAAATGTCTGGCTTAATATAAAAAAGCTGGATTCTTATATATGCTTTTGTATTTAAACTGTTATAATATATTGTTTTGGTTGAAATATATTAAAAAATCCAGTCTCATATAGATACCTAGTTGGAAATGGGAGGAGTATTTTAATAGCCTTTCCCGATGATTGTTGATGTTCTTTGCAGTGTGGAATCTGTGACCATATCAGTGAAGTGTAAATATTCATTTACATTAAAATTATTGGATTTTTGACCAATGTTTGACTTTTTTGTTTTTGTTTTGTTTGTTTTTTAAGAGAGAGAGAGAGAGAGAGAGAGAGAAATATAGATTGGTTGCCTCTCATACACACCCTGACCAGGGATCAAACTCGAAATCTTTTGGTGTTCAGGATGACGCTCCAATTAACTGAGGCACATCGGCCAGGACAATGTGTGATTCTTTAACATCATGCTTTGATCCTTTGGAAAATAGGTTTATTGAGCTATACAGATTTTCCAAATGTTTCCCCATTTCATTTTATATAAGATTTGTTAACATCAATTCCCATTAAATCAGTAAAGCCTTTAAGTATTGGGGAATTGTCAAGCTCATTATGGTGAATACAAGTTTTCCAAAATTTTAAGTTTTGCTTGAAAGGTTGAATTTTATCATTGGCCATAAATAAATTGTTTTTCTTGAAGTAACAGGCTCATTTTGTTCTTTTTTTTTTTTTTTTTTTTTTTTAGAAAATGTCTGATAGAACCTAAGTTCAAATAATCAGCTTGTTAGTCATTCTTTTAAGTGGAAATGGTGTTCTATGAAAAGAGTGGCTTCTCCTTTCTTTGATTTTTATCTCTTTTATTCAGGAAAAACTAGACTGCCTAGCATAATGCTTCTTAGATGAAAAGTCTTGGGGCCTGGTCAGATGAGGGAGCAGAGATACTGGTTTTAATGGCTGCACATAACAACCCCCAGGGCTGGGAGTGGTTATAGTCTAGGGCTTACCTGGTTCCTTGACTGCTCTGGGAATATGCGTGCTATAACATGGATCCCGTTTGAGTAACCCCACACTCTCCAGAGATTCTGGTTTTGCTCAGAGAGTGAAGTAGAATTATCTTGGAGCTTGTTTGAGCAAATCTTAACTCAAGAGAACCCCTAGAACCGTTTCCTCCCTTCCCCCCCACCTTTTGCCTAAGTCTAGACCTGTGTCTGCAAAGGCTCTGAAATTTTAACTGAGGTGGGAAGGAATAATTAGTTGTTGCCCAGGGCTGCTGGGTTTAAGAATCAATTCCACCAGCCTTTGTGGTGAAGAAAAATAGTTGAATGCTTCATTCATTTCATAAATATTTATTGGTCATATTCTTTGTGGGGGAATACTGTGCCAGGTGATAACAACACATCTTGAGAACAGTTAGTTGGAAGCCTGGGTTGACTTCAGGGTATAAGGGGTCACAAGTTCCAGGAATTTGGAAAATGGCAGGAGATTGCAATCAGAGGGAATTCCGAACCGAGCTTTTCTCTGCCAAAGCAACAATGTGAAGGAACAGTGGTAGTACTGACTGAATATAACATCTCCACAGCTTGGGGTTCTCACCAGCCTCTGTCAATTAGAGATGAAAATGTCAGATAGAAAAGTCCCCAGGCCCCACCAGGCATTGTACCCACGTGCAGGCACCAAGGCTGAGGGTTAAGACAGTTTTAGGGGTTGCCTAGAAAGAAGGACTCACGTATACCAAACTCAGGTCAGTGGATAAGCTAGTTCCTGGTGTAGACTTATTAAGAACAGAATAGCCCAGGGGCCTAGATAATAGATTGTCTATTGTGTGGATCCTTTGAGGTAAGCTTTGCATCTCTAATGTCACTTAATCCTCTGGGCAACTTTATGCAATGTAGGTGGTATCCCTTCTTCAGTTAATGTTAATTAGCTTCCCAGGCTCTGTGGTTTTCTCTTCAACTGTCCTATAAATTCACTTCCATTGATGGCTAATCTCATTTATTGTGTGTACCAATTTGGCTATAGGGGAAATTACTTTATTTCCACGAACAGAGGCATCTCATTATAATCTCCAAAGAATGCAATTTTACACTCTTTCACACTTGAGATTAGAACAATTTGGGTGAAGGTCCAGGGTAGGGAGATGGCCTTTCTTTGTGGGAAGCAATAATTTCAAGTGGTGTCTCACCAAGCTGCCTGCCAGCAGTATTGCACTGGGAACATTTAACAGGTTTGATTTTGCCACTATGTGTCCAGCTGAGCCTAGGCCCTGGGTTGCATTGTGAGGGAACCAGACAAGAATCAGACCTGGTGCTTGCCTTCTAGGGACAGAAGATATAGGTAAATAAATTAAGTGGAAGGCACAGATGCTATAACCAAGGCACAGTGTGCTGTGGGATATGTGAAGGGAGGTGAATTATAAGAGGAGCTCTCTAGGAAAGCTTGGATAAGGTTGGATTTAAGCTGGGCATTTAAGCCCTGCCCAACTCCTTATTGATAAACATGGGAAGGAAGGGTGTTTGGGCAAAGGCATGAGGTAGGAGAATACAGAGTATTTGGGGAACTGAAGGAATGACTTCATGGAGTTGAGGGCAGAGATGAAGATGTCTAACAAGTCACCTTAGAGTCATGGCATGTTAAGAAATTCTTGCATTCTTATAAAATACAGTGATCTGTATTTCTATATTTTCCACCCTAATCCTGGTTTTAAGTACTGTTTTCTATCACTCCCATCTGGTTCATAATTAGTACCATATGTTGAGCAACATATTATGGGGCTGGCACCAGACTAGGTGCTTTGTCATGTTTAATGCTCACAGCTGACCGTACAAGTTCAGACTTAATCCCATTTTACAGATGAAGAGACAGAGAGTAAGTATAACTTGCCCAGCATCATACAACTGGTAAGTGATAGAGGCCCAGGATGCCAAAGCCAGTATTGTTTCCACTACACCCTAGACCAGTGATGGCGAACCTATGACACGCGTGCCAGCACTGACACGCGTAGCCATTTCTGATGACACGCGGCTGCTGATGAAACATTTGCTGCTCCTGAGGATGAAACATTTGCGAAATAGTGTTTTTTCCTCAAAGTGACACACTACCCGAGTTATGCTCAGTTTTTTGGCGAAGTTTGACACACCAAGCTCAAAAGGTTGCCCATCACTGCCTTAGACTTATTAAGGTGCCACACCTACTCTGGCACTAAATGCAGTCTATTGGTAACACATTTAACTTATAAGAATTCTGTATTTGCTTTTAAAAGAAAAAAGAAAAGAGCAGCCATTGTGGTTCAGTGGTTGAGCATCGATCCCTGAGCCAAGGGGTCAATGGTTCAATTCCCGGTCAGGACACTTGCCCGGATTGTGGGCTTGATCCCTGGTAGGGGGACTGCAGGAGGCAGCCAATCTATGATGTTTCTCTTCAATGTTTCTGTCTCTCTCCCTTCTTCTGTCTCTATATTAAAAAAAGAAAACAGAAAAAAAAACAATTAATCTTATATTGTTTTAATGTATATTGTTAATGTATATTGTACATTTGAATTCTCGGTCATACCTAAAACACATATGCTGTACTTCACAGGCCATATAAAGAATTTCAAGAATAAATTTACTCAGAAGATTTTCATCTAATATAGTAACTTTAGAATCTAACACCTAACTGAAAAGAAGCTCTGTTGTAGTAAAATTACATGTCCAGGTGTTTGCCTTAAGACTATGGTCACCATCATTACAGGGAAGGAACATGGGTATTGGCCTCACTTTGTTCCTCTGCAGTTATTAGGGCTTATTGTAGCTATGGAAAGTTTCCTGGGCACACTTCGCAAAAAGGTCTTCTTTGCCTTAATTTCTCTGATCAGCATTCTCCTCTATACACCTTCCACCCTTTCCATGAGATACCACCAGTGGGTTCCAGGAGGCTGTACCTTGTTGTAATTGCTACTGAGCAGCTGCCTTGCTCACTAAAATGTTTCCTTGGCAGAGACCGTGTAGGCTCTTAATATCTCATATGAGTTTCACATGTAAGGTTTCTGTGCCTCTGGTACTCTTTTCAAAGGTCCTTGTACTTCCCAAAATGTTTCCTTATGTCCCTGGTACTACTGTTTGGTCCCTATTCTTCCCTAGGGACCAAAGTCAGTGTAATTGTAATATGACAGATTTAAGGATACTCTGATTCCATCTTACTCTAAGAAGGTGATTTTAGCCCTAACCGGTTTGGCTCAGTGGATAGAGCATCAGCCTGGGGACTGAAGGGTCCCAGGTTCGATCCTGGTCAAGGGTATGTACCTTGGTTGCGGGCACATCCCCAGTAGGGGGTGTGCAGGAGGCAGCTGATCGATGTTTCTCTCTATCCCTCTCCCTTCCTCTCTGTAAAAAATCAATAAAATATATTTTTTTTAAAAAGTGATTTTATTTGAAAAAGATGATGGCATTGCCCAGCCGACATGGCTCAGTGTCAACCTATGCACCAGAAGGTCACGGTTCAATTCCTGGTCAGGGCACATGCCCGGATTGCCGGCTAGATTTTCAGTGTGGGGCATGCAGGAGGCAGCCAATCAATGATTCTCTCTCATCATTGATATTTCTATCCCTCTCTTCCTCTCTGTTCTGCTCTGAAATCAATACAAATATATTTTAAAAAGAAAAAGATGATGGCATTAATTTTACTGGTAGGTTGAGAATGATAATGTTTATTATTCCTCTGCTTGGCCTCTGCAAACACCTGTTACCTAGTGGTGGGTAAGTTTGGAAGGTTATCCATTAACAGTTGCATGTAACAAACCATCCCAGAACATTGTGGCTTAAAGCAATGTCATCTATTACTTCTCATGAATATATGGGTTAACTGGGTATTTCTGCAGATTGGAGCCAGCTTGGCTGATCTCAGCTGTGCTCACTCATGTATCTGATCTGCTAACCAATTGTCTAGAAAGACTCAGTTTTCTTCACATGTCCCTCACGTCCCTCCAACAGCTAGCCTGATCATGCTTATGACATGGCAGAGGTGCAGGAGCGAGCAAGCCCAGCCATGCAAGGAAACAAGTAGAAATGCATTCATTTTTCAAGCTTATGCCAGCAGCACATTTGCTAATATCCTATGGGCCAAAGAAAGTGACATGACCACGCCCAATGTCAGAGTGAGAGGGGACTACAAAGTTGTAGGACATAGGAAAGCCATTAATTAGGGTCATTAAATCCAATTAGCCTCCTAGTCAGTACCCCTCAATGTGAAAGAAAACCTGTATACATATGTCAAGTTCTCCTAGAAGGGAAAAAGAAAAGTCCAGATAAGAATTACTATGTATTGGGACTATCCTATGGGTATGCACAGGGCTAGGCACTTGCCCTGTTTATGCATTGAGCCTCACAACTCTGCAAGGTAGGTAGGAAATGGAGCTTGAGAGGTTAAATAACTTGCCCAAGGTCACCCAGCTAATGTGGTCAGGCAGGTGTTAGAGTACATGTCGGTCTGACCTCCACAGCTCAGGTTCTTTTCACCACACCTTTGCCTCTCAGAAGCACCAGGGGTCTGCCTTACCTTCCCTTCCAGCTCCGTTTTCAATTCAGTTGATGCCTTTTGACTAGCTATACAAACCCTTCCTCCAAAATGCTGCTGTGGTCCTAATGGAATTACATAGCTCTTCAGGAAACCCACATGTTGTATTACCTGAAATATTCTTTCCTTCCAGATGGCATTGGTCTGTAGACTGCACAGACAATACAAGGATTGTGGCCTCTCTCAGACATCTCAGAGAAGGAAGGGCCATCTTCTCTTTAAACTTCAAGACTTGGGGACATCGGGACATTAAGGCATTTGAGCATGAGCTTTGGAGTCACCCTCACTGAGATTTAAATCCTAGTTCAACCACTCACTAGCTCTGCAACATTTGGCAACTTATTTAACTTCTTAAAATCTGTTTCTTCATCTTTAAAAATGGGAATAGTAACACCTACTTTGCAGAGCTGTTACAGTGCCTAAAATTATGTAAAGTGCCGAACCCAGTGCATGGCACATAATAAGTGACATTATTAGTATTGCTAATATTATTTCTAAGCAGCCTTTCCCCTCCTGGGAAACCCTGTTTCTGTCTGTTGGACAGGTTCCCCCCACCTCCAGCCAGTCTGTGCAGACTTGTTGCTTGCTGTGTCATCGGGAACGCAAAGGCTGGGAAGAAGGCCCTTCCCAAAACGGACTGGTGTTGCAGGGTGAGAAGCTGCCCCCTGACTTCATGCCAAAGCTCGTCAAGAATCTCCTAGGCGAGATGCCTCTATGGGTCTGCCAGAGTTGCCGAAGGAGCATGGAGGAAGATGAAAGGCAGACAGGTCGAGAGCATGCAGTGGCGGTAGGTAACCACTGTGAAGGGGTTCCTGAGTACAGGAGGGCTGCCTGCCCAAAGAAGTCAGGCTGTTGAACTGTTCCTTCCCTGTCCTCTCAGGTGGCTTTCCTCGGATGTCCCTTATGCCCAGGTGCTGAGAGACTGCTGGGCTGTACCCACATAGCATTAGTGGCTTAGGTTCACATGGCAGGGAAGAAGAGAGAGGCTTAAGGCAGCCCACTGGCCCCTGAGGAGAGTCTGTGTACAATGTGAGGGCCAGCTCATAGGAATTGATAGATAGGGACCCTGCTCTTTCCATGTGGCCATGCTGCCTTCAGCTCTGTGGCAGCTTGAAAGCCAACCAGTATGGCATAGATGGCAGAGGTCAGTTTGAGGGTCTATAGTGTGCCTCAGAAGGCCTCCGAGATGCTGGGAGCCATCTAAGGCTCCAATCTCCTGAATCATAGCAGTCAGACCATCCTTGTTTCTTATTCCCCTCCAGCCCCTCTATTTTACCCAGGACTCCTGACTTAATGACCCTTCTCTCCTTGGTAGCTCTCTGGACTCCCCAAAGGCCCACAGTTGACAGACATTCTCTGATCCCTCCCCTCCCCCCAAGTCTCTCACCAGCATCCACACACTTTATTTCACTGGGAGCAGCACAGCCCACGGGGAGCAACTTGGCCCTCGTTTGCCCTTGCACCTGGAGCTGTGGGGATTGTGCTTTGGCCTAGAGGAGGAAGCTCTCCTGGGTAAGCTTAGGCAGCCGAGGATTGGCTCTGATGTTTGCTGTTTCATCATGAGCCTCTTTCTTACCTCTTCTCCAGATATCCTTGTCACACACATCCTGCAAATCACAGTCTTGTGGGGGTGAATCTCATTCCTCTTCGTCATCCTCTTCATCATCCTCATCCTCGTCCTCATCCTGCCATGGAAACTCAGGGGACTGGGATCCCAGCTCGTTCCTGTCAGCACATAAGCTCTCGGGCCTCTGGAACTCCCCACACTCCAGCGGGACCGTTCCAGGCAGCTCACTTGGGAGTCCTCCTTCCATCCCCGGTGAGTGTCCCAGCTCGGGAAAGAGACAGGCCTCAGAAATGTAGACAGCTGTGTTTTTCTAACCACTTTGTTCAAACAAACCAGAAGATCAGTTATTAAATTAAGTAAAGGTAGAGCTATTCTAATGGAAGCAGAGGGGCACTCCTTTCCTCAGGACTCTGAAGCTAAAAAACACTGCTGTCATTGGCTCTGGTAGCTGTTCCCATTAGAGCCAGAAGGGGACCTGGTGGGCACTGATGGAGTCTAGGAGGGCCCTTAGGGCATTAGGACCTAAATCACAGAACACCTGACCCTACTGCAGCACAGAGGACTTGGGTGCCTTGGTCTCCTTTGGCCCCCTTTTCTCCACGTATGGGGTGGGTATAAAAGGCCGCACTTCTATCCGCAAGAGGATGACACTGCAAGCTGCCATGATTATTAGCCTATTTTGTAGCCCTATATGCCTTCTTTAGACCCTGAGGCAATCCTCAGAGACCAAAAGAAAAAAATCATGGCTTATTGATGTACTGTGTTAATATGGAATTACTGTCTACTTGTAAGTGGAGTGGCTGAGTTCTTCAGAGGGGTGCTGTCCCTCAACTGTGAGAGTTGAGCAGTACATATTTCCAGTTATTTTGGTGCATAAACCAAAGTCATGTCAGCCTATTTTTTACTTCTCTGATATCTGGGGCCACTGGAGAGTCTTACTCCTCATGGCCCAGAGACAGAATCTCAGCCTGCTGCTCTGCTGGCTCCTGCAGATCCTGCCCTGGGTCTGAGAAGTACCTGAGCAGGCAGGTCTTAGAGATACCTTGACAGACAGAATACGTTTCCCTGCTTATGCCACAGTAGAGGTGTATGGCCTTCCCTGGGGCTGGCATTCCTGATGCCTTCTCCCTCAGGCCTGGGCTTCTCAAGCTTGTCCAGCCGAGCTGCTGCCTTCAGAGAAACCTCTCCAGCCCAAGGTGGCACTGCTAGACATTCCCAAAAGCTCATGGGTTTACTGTGCTGAGGTACTGTGCTCAAATATGTCCCTCTGTTCGCAGTAAGCAGGGTGCTGGGGCAGCGGGTCCTTGGGTTTTCCTCCCAGAGGTCTTGACACCTTTCTCCCCCATTTGTCCACAGGTGAGGTTTTCCCCATCTCGGAGCACCGCCGGCACTCAGACCTCACTGCTCCACCCAACAGCCCCACTGGCCACCATCCACAGCCAGTGTCACTGATCCCATCTCACTCTGGATCCTTTGGCTCACCATCCCACCCACACCTGCTGCCCACCTCCCCCACAGCACCATTCCCTACGCAGGTTTCAGAATGCCCTGTTGCTGCTGCTGCCGCCCCACACACCCCAGGGGCATGTCAGAGCCCCCACCTGCCTTCCACCAGCATGCCACTCCTGAAGATGCCTCCTTCTTTCTCGGGGTGCAGCCACCCCTGTAGCGGGCACTGCAGTGGGCCTCTGCTCCCACCACCAGGCTCACAGCAGCTTCTTAACACTCACAGGTGAGTGAGTGGCCTGAAGGACAAACTCCTTGCTGACTTGGGCTTAGAGTTTTGGAAAACTTTGCAAAGGCTACCGTTGGGGTGGAACTTAAAGGGTAGACTCTGTTTATGGTTGTTGTTTTTTCATAGTTTTTACAATTATAAAAGAAATACGTATTTGTTATTTTATAAAAACTTGGGAAAATTGCCCTGGCTGGTGGTGTTCTGTGACTAGAGCATTGGCCCTCACACCAAAGGGTTGAGGGTTTGATTCACAATCAAGGGCACGTACCTGGGTTGCAGGTTCACTCCCTGCCCCAGGGCACAATTGGGGTGTGTGTGGGAGGCAACCAGTCAGTCTGTCTCTCACATCGATGTTTCTCCCTTTCCCCCTTCCTGCCTTCCCTTCCCCCTCTCCCTCTTTCCCCTTTCTCCCTCCCTTCCACTCTCTCTGAAAAGCAATGGGAAAAATATCCTCATGTGAGGATTAACTAGAAAAAAAATTGGAAAAATTTAGAAATATCTATAAAGAAAAAATATCCTCAATCAAAAGATAAATTTCTAATGCTGCAGTATAGTCTTCCTGATGTTTCTCTATGTAGCATAATTAGGTCTCTCTTCGATATACTTTTTTAAAAATTGATTTTAGAGAGAGAGAGAGAGAGAGTCAACGAGTTGTTGTTACACTTATTTATTCATTCGTTTGTTGATTCTAGTATGTGCCCTGACTTGAGGATTGAACCTGCAACCTTGGTGTATCGGGATGATGCTCTAACCAACTGAGCTACCTGGCCAGGACACTATACATTTTTGTGTAATTTTTTTTTTTTTTAACATTATACCATTGATGATTTCTCCAGTTAAAAATTCTTCTAAACACTTTTCAGTGGCCACTTAATATCTCATTGTATAGCTCTAGCATAATTTGTTTTTATCATTCTCTTACCCCTGGACATTTAGGCATTTCCAGTTCTTAAACCATTATAAACAAGGCTGTTATAAGCATCCTTGCACCCAAATCTGTGTTTGAGTTGGGAATCGTGTTCTTAAGGTAGAGTCCTAAAGTAACTCTAGTTATTGAGAAAGGTTATATTAATACTAGTAGCCCATTTGCAGGAAAAATCCTGCAAGCGGCCTCTGTGGCCGCATGCGCTGCCGCTGCTGGCACCGTTGCAGCCGCAGTGCCTACACTCAGGCGCCACTGCCGCCTTCCGCGCTCTGCCCCGCCCCGCCCTGCCTGGGCTTTCCCTCTGGCAGCCACCTTGCTTTCTGCTTTTCCTTAAGTTGTCTTCAGTCTTCACTCCTCCCTCCCTCAGCGTATGCAAATTAACTGCCATATTGGTCATGTAATTTGCATACTTGCCCTGATTGGCTGGTGGGCATGGCTTTGGCTGGTGGGCGTGGCTTGGGCATAGCGAAGGTGCGGTCAATTTGCATTTGTCTATTATTAGGTAGGATACCAGAGGCCTGGTGCACAAAATTCGTGCACTGGGGCGGGGGGGGGGCGGGTCCTTCAGCCCAGCCTGCACCCTCTCCAATCTGGGACCCCTTGGGGGATGTCCGACTGACTTCCCTGTCACAATCCGGGACTGCTGGCTCCCAACTGCTCACCTGCCTGCCTGATTGCCCCTAACTGCTTCTGCCTGCCAGCCTGATTGCCCCCTAACCACTCCCCTGCCAGCCTGATCGATGCCTAACTGCTCCCCTGCTGGCCCAATTGCCCCCAACTGCCCTCCCCTGCAGGCCTAGTCGCCCCCAGCTGCCCTCCCCTGCAGGCCTGGTAGCCCCCAACAGCCCTCCTCTGCAGGCCTGGTCCCCCCCCGCCAACTGCCCTCCCCTGCTGGCCTGATTGCCCACAACTGCCCTCCCCTGCTGGCCATCTTGTGGAGGCCATTTTGTGACCACATGGGGGCGGCCATCTAGAAACCACATTGGGGCAGCCATCTTGTGCGAGGGCGTGACGGTCAATTTTCATATTACCTCTTTATTATATAGGATATTTGAAAGATACAGTTCTTTGGAGAAGATAGAGGTCTATTTTTTATTATAAGTCAGATCTGTGTTTATTATATATACATTTGTAGTTGCCCACTCTAAAATCCCACCACTCTTAGCAATTTTCCCTCCTTGTCTCTCCCACATGCGTTTATGATATCTGTATGGTCAGCAGTTTCACTTAGCATTTTTTAGCCTCCTGTGTGGTCTTCTGAGACTCAGCTTCATGGATGGGAGGATATTCTCCACAGAGCACTTTACCATTCTCTAGTCACTGAATATTTAGGTCATTCCAACATTTTTTCCCAAACATTTTTATTTTCATTTTTTAATATATATTTTTTTATTGATTTCAGAGAGATGGAGAGAGATAGAAACATCAGTGATGAGCCCTAACCAGTTTGGCTCAGTGGATAGAGCGTTGGCCTGTGGACTCAAGGGTCCCAGGTTAGATTCTGGTCTAGGGCATATACCTTGGTTGCGGGCACATCCCCAGTGGGGGGTGTGCGGGAGGCAGCTGATTGATGTTTCTCTCTCATCGATGTTTCTAACTCTCTCTCCCTCTCCCTTCTTCTCTGTAAAAAAATCAATAAAATACATATATGTATTTTTAATTTTTTCTTTATATTGAATTTTTAAAAATATATTTTATTGATTTTTTACAGAGAGGAAGGGAGAGGGATAGAGAGCTAGAAACATCGATGAGAGAGAAACATCGACCAGCTGCCTCCTGCACACCCCCTACTGGGGATGTGCTCGCAACCAATGTACATGCCCTTGACCGGAATCGAACCTGGGACCCTTCAGTCTGCAGACCAACGCTCTATCCACTGAGCCAAACCGGTTTCGGCAATAAAATATTTAAAAAAAAAAAAAAAAAGAAACATCAGTGATGAGAGAGAGTCATCGATCAGCTGCCTCCTGCACACCCCACACTGGGGATTGAGCCACAACCCGGGCATGTGCCCTTTGACGAGAATCGAACCTAGGACCCCTCAGTACGCAGACCAACGTTCTATCCATTGAGCCAAACTGGCTAGGGCTTCCCCAACATTTTAATATTATAAGTAATATCTCTAAAGATGCCTTTGCCTAAAGCTTTTTCTGACTTGGATTTTTCTCCTTGGAATAGAACTCTCAGAATGAAAAAAAATTCTCAGTTTAAAGGATGTCAGGATGTCTTTTTTTTTTTCTTTTTTCTTTTTTATTTCAGAGAGGAAGGGAGAGGGAGAGAGATAGAAACATCAATGATGAGAAAATCATTGATCGGCTGCCTCCTGCACACCCCTACTGGGGATCGAGCCCTCAACCTGAGCATGTGCCCTTGACCGGAATCGAACCCAAGACCCTTCAGTCCACAGGCTGACACTCTATCCACTGAACCAAACTGGGTAGGGCTGGTTTTGTTTTTTTAAGAAGGGTTTTCAATACACTGAAAAACTGCTTTCCAAAAAGCTCTCCATAATTCCATGGCACCAATATTAGAGTGCTGATCTCTCCATATTCTCAGGGGTACTGAGCATTATAATTTTGCTAATGTAGTAGCTGAAGAGTGGTCAATTTGGATTAAGTTTCTCTAAGCACCGCTGATAATAGCTCATGCTTCTCTTTTTCCACCCATGGGACTAACCTGCCCTGGAGCCAAGCCTCTTCCCGACCCCTTGCCTTGCCCTTCCACCTGGCTCCCACTGCTGATGCCAGTCTGTATTATAAGATGCCCTGAAATCCAGAGTCAGCAGTGCAGTGGGAGAGCATGAACTTTGCGCACAGTCACAGGCTGAGTCCTGGCCACTCCATGAGCAAAGCAGGGAAGCACTCTGAGCCTGTCTCCTCCACTGCAACACCTATTTTGCACACCTTGTGGGGGTGGTAGTTAGAAATAATATGTTGAATACAGTACCTGGCACAAACAAGTTCTTGGAGTCTATTGCCCACAAGGCCCATTTGCTTTCCTAACCTCGAGGCCCAATGGCTAAGGCAGGTTTGCCTACTGGTGCAGACTCGGGCATAAGATCTTAGAGAGTGAAAGGAGACTTACCCTGTTAACCTCCTTTGGATACTCCCGGGGAGCCATCAGCCCACTAATTTGTTCAGATTCCTACTTGCTGAGAACTTACTGTGTGCAAAGCTTTTACGCTATACGCTGGGACCCAAAAATAGAAGTGGCATAGTCCCTGCCTTTGGAGAGTGCACAGTTAATCTGAGACAAATAGATCGCTATAGCAAAGTGTGATAGATGGTAGGATGGAGACAGAGTCCGGGAGGGTCACATGGTGGGTGTGGCCAGGAGAGGCATTGGGGACCTTTCCAGAATAGTGCCATTGAGCTAGGCCCTAAGGGACAACGAGGGTGTTAGCCCTGTAATTATGAGGGGCATCGATGCAGCATGACTGCCTTGACCTTCGTGGGATGAGGCAGCTTAAGGGCAGTCAGGACATTGATGGTGGGGCTGCTTCTCCAGGTCCCTGTTGTAGCCTGCTCCTGCCATGCCCTCTCTCACCTTTGGGCCTGTCTTTCTCCCCCATCAGCAGAGACCCCGGGTGCAAGGGGCACAAGTTTACACATAGTGGCCTGGCCTGTCAACTGCCCCAGCCCTGCGAGGCAGATGAGGGGCTAGGCGAGGAAGAGGACAGCAGCTCAGAGCGTAGCTCCTGCACCTCGTCCTCCACACACCAGAGAGATGGGAAGTTCTGTGACTGCTGCTACTGTGAGTTCTTCGGCCACAATGCGGTGAGTGAACCTGCCCATACCTGAGGGCTAGGGGCCAGCCAAGGTGAGCCAGGGGAGTGCCTGCTCTCCCCAGAAACCCCTTGCTCAAGGGGATAGTAACCTCACTGGGACCCTGTGAGTCCTTGCACCTGTGTCTGCTCACTTGATCCTTACAGCAAATTGGTGAGGTAGGGATTTTTAAACATTTTGCTAACTTTGCTATTTTCGTGGTTTCTCTTAAGATGACTTTATTTTTTCCTTACGCAAAAGGAAAGGAAATGGCAGAGAGGAAAGCTATAATTCTGATGACTTTGTGTATGGCATAATCACAGAGAAGTGAACACTTGTGCAATGAAGGCAGAATGGAAGCAAAGGCTCTCAGTCCCCCAAGTGTGAGAGCCAGCTGAGGGACAGGCCATGTGCGCAGATGGTGCCAGGAAGAAGGCACAGAGCAGAATACATGCTGTCTCTGGACAAGGGGAGGAAGCAGTTCAGAAGTCTTCTAAGGTGAAGAGGAAGGGGCCGCTGACTAGGGGAGAGCAGTTGAGAACAGAAGAAATGAAAGTAATTACATTGCTAGTCACCTTTCAGCTAGGTGTTATCCTCATTTTAGAGATGACAAAATTGAGGCTCACAAGACTCAGTGACCTGCCCAAGGTCATACATCTTCCAAGTGACAAAGCCTGGGCTCAAACCTGCTTTCCTGGCTCCCATGCCAGTGTGCTCCCAATGCTGTCACATATCTCCTACTCCCTCCTCCCGCCGTCTGGCTGAGGTGAAGCCATTTGGCCTCTGTGGCTCTGGTAGGAAGAACAGTTGTCTCGCTTCTTACCACATGTTTGGTGCCAGCGGGTGGGAGTCCTACGGGCTTCCCAGGCCCAGGGTGTAATGTCAGCACCTCCCCCTCCCCCAGCCACCCGCTGCCCCGACGAGTCGGAATTATACCGAGATCCGAGAGAAGCTCCGTTCAAGGCTGACCAGGCGGAAAGAGGAGCTGCCCATGAAGGGGGGCGCCCTGGGCGGGATCCCTGGGGAGCCCGCCGTGGACCACCGAGATGTGGATGAGCTGCTGGAATTCATCAACAGCACGGAGCCCAAAGTCCCCAACAGCGCCAGGGCCGCCAAGCGGGCCCGGCACAAGCTGAAAAAGAAGGTGGGTGTGGGGGGGGAGCCCAGCTCTATCACCTCTTCTTCCCGAGGAATCCCTTGCCCCAACCCCCAGGACTCTGGGGCATGAATACTGCTGGCTGCCAAGGACCTTGGCGTGGCTCACTGCTCTGGGAAGGTCTGAATGAGTTTGGGAGGCATCAGGGTCAGGGAGACTGGGGGCCAGTGACTGGAGGATAAAAAAGTCCTGGCCTCAGAAGCAGCTTGCTGGATTCTTTCAGGCCCAGGACTTGATTTAGTCAGTCAATCACTTAATCATTCAGCAAAAACAAAGCATTTGTTAAGTTCTTTCCCTGGAGAAGCTTGGTCCAGTGGAGAGACAGACACAAAACTTGGCGAGCACATTAGTGTGTGACACATACTGGGATGACGGAAGCCCCCCATCCTGCTTGGGCTTGCTGGAAATGGCCATACCAAGAGGCTGACTCTGGAACTGAGTCACAGGGAGTGAATACAAACTCATCAGGAGGGCCCTCCTGGCAGCGGGCATAACACTTTCACAGCAGTAGTACAGCCAGGACTCAAACAGGAGAGGAAGGACAGACAGTGGAGGTGAGGAAGGGCCTACAAGGCTTGATCCTGCAGTTGAGGGGAGTCACTGGAGGGCTTTAATCAAAGAACACTTGGTCGATTCTGTGTTCCAAGATTATTGTGTGGCAATATGGAAGATAGCCTGGTGAAGTGATACTCAAGATCAGAAAGCCGAGAGCCAGAGTACAGATGGTTGATGGTGGGACTGGACGAGAGGTGTATTTTCAGAGGAAGCAGCAGTGACAGGGTTTGGTGATTTGATTGCAAGACAGAGAGATAAAGGAGTTAGGGATGTTTCCCAAGTGTTTGCTTAGGTGACTGGTAGAATGGTGTGCCTTTCACTGAGCAGGGATGGGATTGGCAGAAGACAGGAATTCATCTGGGGCATGTTACCTCAGAGGTTCTCACGAGACATCCAAGTGGAGATGGAGGTGTGGGGCTGGGAGTTGCCAACGTGGACATGTGATTGAAGCCATGGGAATGACCTAAGCTGAGGCCAGTGAGTTTTTCCCGGGCAGCCCTGATGCCAGGCGAGCCCTAGGGCTTGATGGCTGGTCCCCTGCCGCCTCATTACCTTTTTGCCTGCCTACTCCCGGCTGCATCTGCACGGTGCCATACTTGAGAGCCCAGCAGCTGAGGAGATTGGGTTTGACAACCAGCTGGCTCCAGGTCATGGGTGGTCAAACAGCCCTGGTATTCTGGAAAGCAACAGTGGTTCTCCATCTTTTTCCAACCCAAAGGACAAACCAGGACCTTTGTCCTGCACCCTGGAGCGGGGTCCCACCACTGCCTTCAGAACGTGTCAGCACTTTCTCCCTCCTATCCAGCATTGCCTGGCCAGAAGTGTCCTGTGGGCAGCCCGGCCTCTTTGTCCTTTCTAGGCCTCTTTAAGGCAGTTAGGTATCAGTGGGCACATTTTGCAGTTCCTAGGCCTTGTGTGCTTTTCATAAATCTGTGTGCCACACATTCTTTTTCCTTCGCTAATAATGCTCTCTTCTCTCCCCTGACCACTTCCTTCCAAGCTCAATTCAGATGTCTCCTCTCTTGCAGCCTTGCTCAGGTAACTTCTTCTACTGTACTCCTGCTACACCTTGCATATCTCTCTAGTCTGCCATTTATCACACACTAGTCACTTACTCAAAAACTCACTGCACAGTAGAGACCAGGATACAGTGGAAGCAGCCAATTGCAATGCCATGTGATAGGCCATCATGGTCATTATCTTTTTATATGTGAGCCTCCTCCCCATGTCCTTCCACCTATCTCCTAGCCTTACAACCTGTCTATTCACCGAAAACACAGCTTTCCCTAGTAGTCATCCAATAGAGTGCTCATTCTGTCCCGCCACGGGAGACAAATAAAGCCAAGTGAGTTTCTGTCTCCTTAGATCATTTCCAGACCATGACTCTCTCCCCTGCTCCTTTGGAACTGACCCCTGCCTTTGTCATCTGCAGTCTCCCAGCCACTCCTCTTTATCCACCGAAGACTGTCACTTAACCCCATTCTCCCCTTTCCAGACCAGGTGAGATCATTTACTCACTCTCTTAACAATACTCTCAATTCCTTGTCCCATTGTCCTTCCATTAACATTCACTCAGAAAAACCGCAGCCCTGGGTTTGAACCCAGTCCATCTCAAGGAGAGCACTGACTCGAATCTGTCTGTGGCACCAGGGCTGCATGGTCTTCCACTCTGAGCCCCCTACATTGCCTAGCAGGCCTCTGCTTTTCTTACTTCTGATCACTTCATTCATCACAGCCCCTTTATCAGACCTCCATTCTTCTCTAACTTCCAGGTTTTCCCCACCCACACCTTATTTTTTTGGCAAATAACCTTATTTCCTGTTTCACCAAGGCCAGTGGACAGGCATGCTCTCAACATCTTACTGCCCCAGGGTAACTTATAATGAGGATGAGTTACCCTTTTTTCTAGCTAAGGCCCATGCAGTCCTTTCTTGCCTCTTCAGGCTACCATCGACTTCCTGTCCTGCGCCTGCAGCCTCTCCTCTGGGCTCTTGCCCATCAGCATTCTGCTGTGCACAGTATTCTTTTTTTTCTTTTCTTTTTTCTTTTTTTTTTGGTATAGCAAAGGTGGAAATTTTTTGAAGAACAAGTACAGATTCCCATGTGGGGAATGGGAAAGAATCTCACAGCACAGACTCCCACATGGAGAAGGGGAAAGGGTCCCACAGAACAGACTCCCACGGGAGGGGGAAGAGTACCCCCAGTACTCCTTTTTGAAAGCAAACTGTTCCTTGAGCATACAGCCTGTCTCACCCCATTCATCTCTTTCCTCTCATCATAGCCAAATCTCTTAAAAAATATTCTCTGTATTCACTGTCTTTACTTCTCCCATCTCACTACAACCTCTTTTCCACCCCCACCCCACCAGAGAGCTACCAGTGACTTCTTTGTTGCCAAATAGTCACACTTTACTGTTCCATCTTCTTTGTCCACTAGGCAACATCTCACATTTTGTGTTTGTTCTCCTCTTCAAACATTCTTTTCTTTGGCACCTCCATTCTCAGTTGTGGGGGAGGGTACAGGAAAGGACAATGGGAATGCCAAATTCACCACATTTGCCACCTTCCTCTCTGCCCTCTTTTCTGTCTTCTTTGTGAGCTCCTCTTCTTCTATCTGACCTTCCTGCTTGAGGACACATCCCTGGGAAAGAGAAGCCATCTAGATAGTGTTGCCTCCCTGTATGGTCTGGACACTTGTTTCCCCCTGCACTTCACACTGATGTCCACTACTGCTACCAGGCACCTCCTCACGACATTCCACAGGTACTAAAACTCAGTACATCCAAAACAGCCTATCTTTCTCCAAGAGGCCTGCTCCTCCTCCTCCATTGTCTGTTTAGTTGGATGCACCACTCTCCACCCAGCTGCCTGAATCAGAACCTGGGTGCCATCTTGGGAGGAATGCATTGTGGTGATTGAGGGCAGTGGGCCTTGGAATTGGACCTCAGTTTGAAACCTGGCTCTGCCACCCTTGCTGTATGACCTTGGGCAAATCACTTAACCTTCCAGCCTCAGTTTCTTCATCAAAAAAATGAGAAGAACAGTAGAACCTAACTCAGATTATTGCAAGGATGAAATGGAGTGATGCACAGAAAAGGTTCAGCACAGTGAACAATTGGTCATTGTAGCCGCTGTGTCAGAAAGGTGGTTGTCAGGGTTGTTTTCGTGACTCATCTCATTCTCCCCACCCATCACTGAGAGTCCTGGCCATGCTACCTCCCAAGTAGCTCAAACCATCCACTTCTCTCCACCTGTTGTCACTACTTAAAAATGGCTGAATGTGGCCGCAGGATCGAACCCAAACTCAAGCATGGCCTCCAGGACTCTTCAGGATCTAGCCCCTGCTTAGCTTGCCAGCTTCACCTCTTTCCCTCTGGCCTTCCTGCCCAGCTCCACCCTACCTACCCCCAAAAGAAATCTGGGCTCCAGCTGTACCTCTGAGTGGTTTGCACTCCCTAAAGATTTTGGGTTTTTCAATTTCCCAGCCTTTCTGCTTGTCTTCTGTCAGGACAGTGCTTGTCTCACTCCAGGATAATCCTCCTCACCTTCATGCTCAGGGAGATACCACTGCCCCTGGAAAGCATTCCCTGATGGCCCAGTCTGGGTTCCTAGAGCACCCTGTGCTTTTTTCCCCATAGCTCTTGTCACTGTTACTCAGAAAGTCACTGTCACTCAGAATTAAACAGCCTGTTTGCTGTGTGTCCATCTCTCTAAGCACATCAAGTCAACAAGCAGAGACTCTCTTCTGCACAACTGTATTCTCAGAGCCCAGTCTAGTGCCTCAGAGTCGATGGTCATGAAATGATTGTCAAACAGGACTGAAAAAACACAAGAACTGCAGATCTCAGCTGGATGTGCTGTCTCAACTCTGCCACTTACTAGCCATGTAACCTTGAGCCAGTTCCTTATTCTTTCCAAAGTCAAGTGCCCTCATCTGTAAATTGAGGACAATGATGCAACAAGGGCAGTTGTGAGGATTAAATGAGACAGCCTGTGAGCTCATGGTGTCCAGCAGAAAATGTGTTTTCCGCTTCTCAGTACCAAATTGTATGCGGTTCCGTATCACTCCCTCTACACCAATTTTCAGACATTTTTGTTTAGCAGCAGAACTAACTATTCTGAAAATGAAAAGGAACTCAGTTTCTTTCTCTTTTTTTCTTTTTATTGAATTTATTGGGGTGACGCTGATTAACTAAATTATATAGGTTTCAGGTGCTCAATTCCACAACACATAATCCTGTACACTGTATTGTGTGTTCACCACCCCAAGTCAAGTCTCTTTCCATCACCATTTATCCCCTCTATATCCTCCTCTTTCTTCCTCACCCCCCTTCCCCAGAACTCAGTTTTTAACAAAAGCAAAGGTGTTCTGGTGTAGGGCAGGAGTGAAGAGAAGGGCTTTCCAATCCTTTGTGCATCCCCCATGGCTTTGAACTCCATGATACATACTGGAAACAATCCTCCAGGTTGAGCTACTCCCTCATCTGAGCACCACCGTTGTCAAGGTGTGCAGCTTTACTTGTGCCCAGGGAGAGGGACACACACCCTCTCAGGTGTCCTCATAGCAACCCTATTAAGTTTAAGTAGGTAATTTTTCTCCCAAGTTTACAAATGGGGATAATAAGGTTCAAAGAAAATAAGTGATTTGTCCAAGGTCCCACGGTTGTGGTCCTAGTTAGTTGTGGGGTCACTGTTCAAATAAGATGAGAGAATAAATAAATAAATGTGTGCCCGTTGGGGCACAGGGTCACCCTCTTTAAGTTGACTCTGAGGTGGTGGCATGTCCCCACTTTCCTTTTTCTGTTTCTTCCCCTTTAGTCCCAAATCACCTGGAAATATGTGAAATTGTGGAAGTCATTCAGCCCCTGGCACAATACCTGTCCACCACCTTTCCATAAGCCTTTGACATCTGTCTCCTATCTTCCTGTAAAAGCCTCATTGGTTCTGCTGGTGCTTTGAGTTTGGGCAGAGAGGTGGGGTGAAAGCTCACATACTTTCCTTTTCACTCTCCAGATCTGGCTCTGTCAGCACCTATTGGCAGGGTCTAGCCTCCCTGAGCCCCCTGGGCCTCACCTGGGCAAAGGGGCTACTTTTACATCTTGCCCTAGGGGCCCCATGGGGCTGTCCATTGTATGCTGTGGGGCACATTTTAGGTGTGGTCTTGATTATTTGAGGCCAACTGAGCAGTGAGTGGCCTTCCTATGGAAGCTTGGCCCTCTTCAGTGGCACCTGTATACAGCATCGGGAGGGCACACATTCTTGACCACCCAAAGCAGTCTGATCTACCATGTCAGTCTCACAGCCCCACATGTTCCTTCCTGAAAGATCCGTATGATGGCATAGCTTTTTTCCCCTACAACCTGCAGAATTGGAAGGAATGCCTCTATAACAGCTATCTTCCTCACATCTGTCCCCACTTTGGTCTTGATTCCAAAATTATTGTCCTCATTTTGCACATGAGTCCATTGAGACTCAGCAAATAAGTGGATTGCTCAAGCTCAGGCCTGGAAGGCAAGATTCAGTGAACTATGTTCCTACCCCTTTGAGTCCAGCCTTCTTAGGCCCTAGGACTGACACTGGGGTTCTGGGTGAACAAGCTGTAAAAACCTTGCCCTCTGGGTCTAACTGCCTCCACCCCCAGGATGTATACCTGTCTGATTGCACTTCATCTTTACTCCTGCAGGGTGGGAAAGCAGGCCAGGATTTCGAGGTCCTGCTTCTAGCCAATCAGTGGCAGAGCTGGGCCCAGGCTGGTGTGTCAAGTGTCATGTTGTGCCTGGTAGCTGCCAGGCCCCTGCTGAAACTGCCTCTTGTATTGGCAGGAAAAGGAGAAAGCCCAGTTGGCAGCAGAATCTCTAAAGCAGGTGAATCGTGGTGTTTCTGGAAGCCAGGAGCTGAGGCCTGCCAGGGAGAGGTTTTTGGAGTGGCCTGACCAGGAGCTGGATCGGGTCAACAGCTTCCTGAGCAGCCGTCTGCAGGAGATCAAGAACACTGTCAAGGACTCCATCCGTGCCAGCTTCAGTGTGTGTGAGCTCAGCATGGACAGCAATGGCTTCTCTAAGGAGAGGGCTGCTGAGCCAGAGACCCAGAGTCTACCCCCCTTGAACCTCAGTGGCTCCTCAGGGCACCGGCCTGACATCAACCTTGACCTGTCCCCTTTGACTTTGGGCTCCCCTCAGAACCACATGTTACAAGCTCCAAGCGAGTCAGCCCCACAGTGGGCAGAAATGAGAAGCCCCCAACCACTATGGACAGAGGTGAGGGGCCCTCCTCCTGGTATCATCCCAGAGAATGGGCTAGTGAGGAGACTCAACACCGTGCCCAACCTGTCCCGGGTGATCTGGGTCAAAACACCCAAGCCAGGCAACACCAGCTCTGAGGAGCCAAACCCAAAGGAAGTCCCTAGTAGCAAGCAGGAGCTGCCTGACCCTGTGGCCTCAGGTGGGAAGCCGCGGAAAGGCAAGAGACAGGGTGGTCAGGCTAAGAAGAGTGAGGCGACTCTAGCCCCCAGGTCCTCAGCCAGCCTGGAGGCTCCCGGTGCTAAGGGCCAGACCTCCAGCCCCAAGCAGCCAGGCAAGACCCTGGAACCTCCCAAAGTGGGCTGCTGTGCTGAGGCCGGAGAGGGGAGCCCAGGAAACCGGCCAGAACCAGGCTGGGCTAGCAGCCCAAAAGCTGACAAGGAGAAGGGCAGCTCTTGGCGAAACTGGCCAGGTGAGGCCAAGGCACGACCTCTGCAACAGGAGTTTGTGCAGCCCTCAGGCCCAGCAAGGCCACAGAGCTTGCCGCAGGGCAAGGGCCGCAGCCGCCGAAGCCGCAACAAGCAGGAAAAGTCGGCCTCCTCCTTGGGTGAGTGCACCAGGAACAGTGGCTGGCCCCCACCCTGCCAGCCCACGGGGTGGAGGGCAGTCCTCGTGTGTGGGCAGCACTGACCCAGAGGCCTGGCTGTGGGCACTGAGCCCTCCTGGCTGTGTCTTCCTAGACGATGTGTTCCTGCCCAAGGACATGGATGGGGTGGAGATGGATGAGACTGACCGGGAGGTGGAATACTTCAAGAGGTAGGTGTGGGGCCTCCTGCTGTCCCGCCCGCACCCAGGCCTTTAAGAAAGGGCCTCCCTCAGCCCTGAGCCCTGGGATGAAAAGCCTCTCCAGCCCTCCTGGCTTTCCCCACAGTCTCCACACTAAAGAAGCCACCTGGCAGGATGGGGCATCTAGCAAGCTGCAAGGGACTGAATGAAGAAGGTGTTCGTGTCAGATCCCAAGAACCAGGCCTTTTTCCGGCTTCATTCACTTTGTTTATTCACTTGTACTTCCTCTACTCTGCCTGGACTGAGCTCTGGGGCAGAGGTGAATTAAACAGTCAAGGTGGGGAGAGAGCATAAACCCACCGTCTGGCAATAAGTGCTGCTACAGGAGTGAGTGGTGGGGGCAGCCAGAGCAGCCCTCCCAGAAGAGGTGATAACCAAGCTGAAACTTGAGGAATAGGAATGAGTGGGCCAAGGAAAACAAGGATATTTGTGACAGTGGAGTCAGCACATACAGAGATTTGAGGGTGAAAGAAACATGTCCTTAGGGGAATGGAAGGCAGCCCAGCATAGCTAGAGTAAAATACAGGGTGAGGAGGGCGTCATATACTAAGGCAGTGTCAACTCTCTTCATATCTTGTCCCCTGGGCTTGTGGGTGTTCCATCCTGATAGCCCCCAGCCAGCACAACTACCATACCTGCAAGACCCTAACGCCCAGGAGCTGGAG
Source organism: Eptesicus fuscus (assembly GCF_027574615.1). Classification (NCBI taxonomy): domain Eukaryota; kingdom Metazoa; phylum Chordata; class Mammalia; order Chiroptera; family Vespertilionidae; genus Eptesicus; species Eptesicus fuscus. Next base: position 70,044,644 of record NC_072478.1, read on the forward strand.
AGGTTGTGTAGAGCTGACCTCGCTGCTTTAGTGACCAGAACACACGGGTCTAGGAGGGGTTCAGTAGGCAGGGGAATCTTTGATTGTGCTTCTTCTGTGTCATCCCCCAAACCTGACAGATTCTGTTTGGATTCTGCAAAGCAAACACGTCAGAAAGTTGCTGTGAACTGGACCAACTTCAGCCTCAAGAAAACCACTCCCAGCACAGCTCAGTGAGGTATACAAACCCCCAAGTGTCGCGTGCACCCTCTCCTGATGCTCTGCCAGCTTCTGTCACCACCAGAACATTTCATGCTCTGAGGCACAGGGAATTGGACTGGGGGCTTGGTATCCTGGCCCCTGCACCTCCACAGTGACAGCCCAACGGGCTATGCTCTCCAGAGGCACAAGCCCTGTCTATTCTGCAACCGTTTTCCCTAGGACTGTCCTTATATTGCTCCTCCCTGGGCCAGGCCCTCCTGTGAGATCTCTTTTCCAAGACAAAAGATGCTCCCTCCCCCCATCTCCTTTGACCTTTATCCTCCAGAGCAGGCGTCTGAGCGCAGAGGCAGTGTCTCCCCTGCCTGTACCCACGAGAGCACATGCCAGAGCACTTGCTCCACATTGGCCTGGGGGAAGGGTGTGCTGCCTGCCATAGAGGGCCATGAGCTCCTTAGGGATGGTCCCACATTCCTTGAGATCTAGGATGACATTTCACATGCTGATGAACAGAACTGGGGCTCTGTTTCCTGGCAGGGTTTTAATTTTCATCCTCTGCTAGAGGTGATTGAGGAAGTCTGTGGGAGCAAAAGTAGGAGGCAACTGTTCCTCCCTCCACCTTGGACCCATGGCATGGTGGCATGGGAAGGCTACTGCTCACCATGTTGTCATGCTCTTCTGTTTTCTCAGCCCCTGCTGGGTCCAGTTTCTTCAGGTGTCCTGAGACCCCCAACTGCCAGCTGAAGGTCTACAGTTTCTTCTTCCTCCATATCCCCACCCACCTGCCCAAGACCCTCCTTGCTCCCCACCATCCTGGACCAACCAAAAGCTGAGCGGATGCCCTGCCTGGCTGGGACCCCTCAGGACCTCCACAGAGCCGCCTCCTGGTGCTATGCAGCCTCCATATTCAGAGCCCGGAGGCTGGGCTGGCCTGTGGGCCAGGGGCTGATGGTACTGCTGGCCCAACACTGCTCATTTTGTGTTTGGTTTTTTTGTTTTTGTTTGTTTGTTGTTTTTTAATTCCTTACTTTTGATACTGTGAAGATCTTTCCTGCCGAAAGATAAAACAACATTTGGACACAGAATCGGTGTGTTGGTCTTTTGCTAGCCTGGGTCAGGGGTGAGGTGAGGCATATAATCACAAGCATGGGGTCTGCCTTAGTCACTAACCATGTTAGGTATGTACTGTGTTATCAATGGCTTGGCAATGTTTCCACTTAATTCTTGCATCTGTTCTAAGTGGGACTATTAAGTGGGAAGTTTATAGATGAAACTAAAGCTAAGACAAGAAAGTGACTAGTGAACTCAGTCTGGCTGACTAGGGTTAAAGCACAGATCTCTGTGCCCTTTCCTCCTGTTGTGAGGCCTTGTATAGGAGTAGCCCCTTCCCCACACTGTCTGTTTCTCCCCTGTAAGATGGGTGAATGGGAGGAATGGGACTTGGTCTGTGGATAGCTGATGTGAGAAGGGGCTTGGGGAAAGCTTGAGGCCTTTATGGAGGGTGCACCTGTAGCCTGGGTGTTTGAGGTTGTCAGGGACAGTTTGCAGGAGGGAGGGGGGGCGGGGGAGTAGATGGAGTTTTTATAAATTGGATCTGACTTTCCAATGGGAATAAGACATGTAGCTTAAGTACTTGACAGTTAAGAGGATAAACCCTTCTGTAAAGTAAAGCAAACTATCTCCCTTCCCCATTAGATCTGCTTTGTAAATTCAAATTTTAATATAATAGGTTTGCTAAAAATGCCTCACACACCTGTTGTTACCCCCAATGTTGTTTTCTTGACCAAAATCAACTCTTTAGCTCATGTGGGGAGTGATGGAGGCAGTGGCCACACAATCACTAAGTACCTTAAAGAAGTTTTTTTTTTTTTTTTAATTGATTTCCGAGAGGAAAGGAGAGGGAAAGAGATGGAAACATCAATGATGAGAGAGCATCATCCATCTGCTGCCTCCTGCATGCCCCCTACTGGAGATCGAGCCGACAACCCAGGCATGTGCCCTTGACCAGAATCGAACCCGGCACCATTCAGTCCGCAGGCTGATGATGCTCTTATCCATTGAGCCAAACCAGCTAGGGTGACTAAGTACCTTTATGTAGTGTTGGGAGCAGGATCAGAAACTGCTCCCTCTTCCCACCCCACCCCTTCACCTGGTTGAGCCCCACCATTGGCTAGCAGTCAGTGCCAGCTTCCTCTTCTAAAGAAGTGAAACAGCATTGCCCACAGGCTCACAATTCCAGTTCCCAGGAAGTATGGACACTCCTATGAAACCTTTCTCTGTGTATTTATTACCTGTGTTCCTCTCATTCTCTAACTGTTGCACCAGCCTCCTGCCCTCAAGTTGAATTGGCACAGCTATCTAAAATTCTGCCTCACCTGGCAGATGTGGCTCCGTGAATTGAGCATTGTCCCATGCACCAAGAGTTCAATTCCCGGTCAGGGCACATGCAGGCTTGATCCCCCAGTATGGGGTGTGCAGGAGGCAGCCAATCAATGATTTTCTCATCATTGATTTTTCTAACTCCCTCTCTGAAATCAATAAAAATATATTTTAAAATAAAGACATTTTTTAAAAATAATAAAATTCTGCCTTATTTGAAAGTTGCAGGTCTGATTGAAGCAGCACTTTTCCTACAGATAAAAGACTTATGTGAGTGGCATTTTGGACCCCCTGTGCCTGGCTTCTGCCTCCAGCACTCACCCAGCCATACCTACAACCTCAGTCTCCAGCTAGGCCTGACATCCTTAGATCTCCTGACATTTGCTCACATACTTGCCTCTTCGCAGATTACCCTTCTGTCATAAATTCCTGCTTATTTTTCACATCCCAGTTGAGAAGACACTTTTACTATGAGAATCAGTTTGCTCTGCTTTTGTGATGATTCCACCGTCTTAATACTTATTAACCTCAAGACTGGTTATATTTTCTGTTTCCTCAACTAATCCATAATCTCACAAGCCAGGTTTGCATCTTGCTCATCTTTTATCTGCTTCAGCACTGCACAATCCCCAGGACACAAGGACAGCACTTACTCATCACTCCTCTCAGTCCCCAATGCCAAAATTACTGACAGTCACTGCCCTGCATGCTCTGAGCTCAGATTACCTCCTCAACCCTTGCTCTGACTGCCCCTACTCCATGTGGGCCAATTGATCTCTTTATTCCCTGGGAATCTGCACTTGCACATGGCAGATCACTCCTGCTGGACCTTCTTTCTTCCTCTCCTCCGCTCCCTGCTCTGAGATTCCACACTTCCCTGGAAGCTCTGATCCAGTCTGTCTCCTCGAAGTCGTCTCAGGTTCCCTCTGAGCTCTATTACAGCATTTACAATAATAATAGCTTACACACATATGTACAGACCCTCAGTAGAAAATCACCGTCATTAGTATTTTATTTACCACTCACTACTCTGAACATAGGTGCTCAGAAGAGGACTCCAGTCAGAGCGGCAGTGCTTGAGTCACTCCGCAAGCTCCACCCTGCCCGCTCGACCCTGCCTGCGGGGGATGGAGGTCCGGCCCCGGGGCTCCCCAACCACTAGAGGGCGCAGTGACCGCCGGCGTGCGTGCGCCATGACGTCATGCTCTGAGCGACGGTTTTCCCTAGGGGCAGCACCCCTGCCACCGGACTCGGTGTGAGCCTTTAGCTCATGCTTCAAATCCTCCCGCATCCCACAATGCTTTGCCTGATGCTTTCGCCCTCAGACCTGCCAGCTGCATTGCCACAGGGAAAACGTAGACGCCGCCCCAAAAGACAGCGGCTCAGGAGAAAGTTTGTCCCTCGGCGCGATCCGTCTCTCAGAGGTCGTTGCTAGGCGCCGACGTCTGCTTCTTTACATCTGGTTGGATCTCAGACGTAAGGCGGGTTTTACTGCTGTGGGGCGCATGCGTGCAGAAAAGGATGGAGGATTCGGAACCGGAACGGAAGGTGGGAGAAAGGCTGGGGTCCCCTGGGTGGCGAGTCGCCGTGAAGACGGGGAGGAAGGGGTTCCGGGCTTGATTCCTGGGTCTCTGCAGCGGGCTCGTACCGACGAGGCGACCGCCTCCGGAAGCCGTTCCGAGGCGGAGGAAGAGGACGACGAGGACTATGTGCCCTACGTGCCATTGCGACAGCGCCGACAGCTGCTGGTGAGGGCCGGGGTCTAAGGAGGAATGAGGGTAGGGGGTGGGTGTTTCGCAGTGGTCTGTGGAGTGAGGGGGTCTACGCGGGAGCGTGGCCTCAGGCACAACCCGAGGGACTGGCGACCTAATCTGAGGGGTAGAGCAGCTCTGCACCTCGGGGCACGATTTTCTCTCAGAAGCCAGGATCCTGCCGCAGCTCCTGGGCGCGATGCCCAGCTCTGTGTCGGGCTTGGCTCTGAGGGGCGCTGCTGGACCCTCAGCTCCAGAAGCTGCTGCAGCGAAGACGCAAGGGAGCTGCGGAGGAGGAGCAGCAGGACAGTGGCAGTGATCACCGGGGAGATGAGGACGACATCCCTCTGGGCCCTCAGTCCAATGTCAGCCTCCTGGATCAACACCAGCACCTCAAAGAGAAGGCTGAAGGTGGGCTCAGCAGGGGCGGGAGGCTCAGCTTGGTGCACTGCTTTGGTGTCTCTCTGACATTTGTCTGCTTTTCTTCTCAGCCCGCAAGGAGTCTGCCAAGGAAAAGCAGCTGAAGGAAGAAGAGAAGATCTTGGAGAGTGTGGCTGAGGGCCGAGGTATGGTTGTAGCCTGGGCAGGGAGGAAGTGGACTGAACCTCCTCCCACACAGGCATGTTATATCTCAAAGGGCCTGGCCTCTGGGAAGAAGCCAGCCCTGAGCCACATCTCTCTTCTCAGCCTTGATGTCAGTGAAGGAGATGGCCAAGGGAATCACATATGATGATCCAATCAAAACCAGGTATATCTTTATAGTCTCTGGAAAAGCAGTTACCCTTACCTGGAATAGTTTGTGGCTGAGACTGGCAGGAACATGCCAAAGGCAGCTATGCCCAGGGCCTCTCTTAACCCCTACCACCACTCACAGTTGGACACCTCCCCGTTACGTCCTGAGTATGTCTGAAGAGCGGCATGAGCGTGTACGGAAAAAATACCACATCCTGGTGGAAGGAGATGGTATCCCACCCCCCATCAAGAGCTTCAAGGAAATGAAATTTCCTGCAGGTACCTGGGGAGTGGGAGTGGCACCACACTTTGGTAGTCAAATATCTGTGAGGTTGTGTCCTAGTTCCCATTGACCTCAGCAGCTGCAGCATAGCCAGCGGGGACGGAGGGATTTGAGGAGGGGTTTCTTTAAGCTCCTTTTTCAGTTGTGCCAGCTGAAGATATTCACTATTCTGTGCCACTATGAAGCTTAATTGGACAAGTGAGGCTGGCCTTAGACAGATCTGGGTGTGAATTCTGTCTCCATTTAGCCTAGGAGCTTTGAACAGGTCTGTCTGTCAGACTTTTCTCTCCCTCTCTCTGTTTCTATGTTTCATCATTTGTAACTTGAGGGGAATGGTGGCAGTTTTACAGGCTTTGGGGCCTGATAAAGTACCTGTGAGACATGAGAGTGATGTCAGGGTTGTTTCCACAGCCATCCTGAGAGGCCTGAAGAAGAAAGGCATCCACCACCCAACGCCTATTCAGATCCAGGGTATCCCCACCATGTGAGTGTGGACCTGGGGCCCGGAGAAGGGCAGTGATGGGCAGTTCCTGTGTTCTGCTGAACTTGACCCGCAGGCCTGTCCTCTGCCAACAGTCTGTCCGGCCGTGACATGATAGGCATCGCCTTCACGGGTTCAGGCAAGACGCTGGTGTTCACTTTGCCTGTCATCATGTTCTGCCTGGAACAAGAAAAGAGATTACCTTTCTCCAAGCGTGAAGGGCCCTATGGACTCATTATCTGTCCCTCGGTAAAATAGGCTGGCCTGGAGGGCAGGGCACCAATGAGACTGTCTCCTGGTACCAGCCCCTGCCCCTGTATCTGCAGCGAGAGCTGGCCCGGCAGACCCACGGCATCCTGGAGTATTATTGCCGCTTGCTGCAGGAGGACAGCTCGCCACTCCTGCGCTGTGCGCTTTGCATCGGGGGCATGTCTGTCAAAGAGCAGATGGAGACCATCCGACAGTGAGCATAAGCACCCCTCACCCCAGGGCCTCCCCAAAGCGTCTAGATAAACTGAATGATCCTTTGCTTTAGCTATTGTGCAGATCCTTGCAGAGGCCTAATTAAAAGAGCTCCCAGTCTCATGCAGAGGTCAGCTGGGGTGGGGTGGGGATGTGATGAGGGACTGTGGGAACATAGCAAATGGAAGAAAGGCATCTGGAAAGTTAGAGGATTGGGGCATTCCAGGCAGAAGACAAAGATGGGGGGCCTGGGGTGTTCAGAAAGGTTAGGGTCATTCAGTATGTAGTCCAGCAAGGAGGCTAAGGCACTGGGCCAGGGCTGGACCCTTGCTCTTCCACACAGTGCAGTCAGACCCCAGTAGATATCACCAGTTGTCTGGGGTCACAGACAGGTCACACCCAGTCCCTGCTTGATAGGCATCCCAGCCTCAGGGAAGATACAGAACAGTTGAATTCTGGGTGCCAGTAAAGTGAGCCCTTTCCTGCCTATGGAGGGAGCTGGGGGAGTGCGGGTTGAGGCTATTTGGAGATTAAGAACAGCCCCCTCCTGGGGGCAAGAGGAATGACCCGGGAGAAGGGAAATGGCAGAGGTCAAAACATGGGTGGGAAGAGCTCCAGAATACAGATAGCATTGGCCGAGAAGGCTGCAGCCTGCTCCAGTAGTGACATATACTGAACCCTGAGCAAAGTGGTGGGAGTGATGAGGAGGGGACAGGTGAGGAGAGATGGGAAGGAGGCCAGAGTGGGGGGGGGAGTCACAGAGCCGGCCTTTAAGTAGGGCTGAGCAGGTAGCCTGACCTCACAATCTCTCTTGGTCCCAGTGGTGTGCACATGATGGTGGCCACCCCTGGGCGCCTCATGGATCTGCTGCAAAAGAAGATGGTCAGCCTAGACATCTGTCGCTACCTGGCCCTAGACGAGGCTGACCGCATGATTGACATGGGTTTCGAGGGTGACATCCGCACCATCTTCTCCTACTTCAAGGTACCTGTCCCTGCCTGGCCAGGGTACTCCTGCACCCTCGGGGCTGCCCTTCCACTGTCCCAGCTGCTTAACTTCCCCAGCCCCCATGTGTCCTCAGCCCCAGCTCTCTCTCAGGGCCAGCGACAGACCCTACTCTTCAGTGCCACCATGCCTAAGAAGATACAGAACTTTGCCAAGAGTGCCCTCGTGAAGCCTGTCACCATCAATGTGGGGCGCGCTGGGGCCGCCAGCCTAGATGTCATACAGGTGGGCAGTCTCACCACTGAGGGCTGGGTCTAACGACTCCCTTGAAGCTGATTGGAGCAGAGTGGGTGGTCCACCTTGGGGGCACTAGGAGTTCCATTCAAGCTTCAACCCTTAGTGGGAAACATTCTTAGGGTGTCCAGCCCTTGGTGCAAGAGGCTTCTAATCACCTCCTAGATGGGATTGGGGGACCCAGCCTCTGCAGCAGCACTGTGGCTGGTGAGCCTGTTCTCAGGATCACCTGACCTAGCTCCTGTGGTGGCAGGAGGTGGAATACGTGAAAGAGGAGGCCAAGATGGTGTATCTGCTCGAGTGCCTGCAAAAGACACCCCCGCCCGTGAGTGCAGCCCAGGACCTCCAAGAGGGGAGAGGGCAATGGGGCAAGATGCTGGGGAAAATTAGGGTCATTGGGTGGAGACACTCCCTGTGACTAGAGGTGGCCTTTCCGGACAGGTGCTCATCTTTGCAGAGAAGAAAGCAGATGTGGATGCCATCCATGAGTACCTGCTGCTCAAGGGGGTCGAGGCCGTGGCCATCCATGGGGGCAAAGGTCAGGATGGCATATGTGTAGGCGTGAACCTGGTGCTATAGCAGCCCTTCACCTAACCCTTTCCCTGCCTGGCTAGCTTGCCACTACTCCCCAGGCTCCTGCTGTCACCCTGACAGCTCCCGCCTGACCCTCCCCAGACCAGGAGGAACGGACCAAGGCCATCGAGGCATTCCGGGAGGGCAAGAAGGATGTTCTAGTGGCCACAGACGTAGCCTCCAAGGGCCTGGACTTCCCTGCCATCCAGCACGTCATCAATTACGACATGCCTGAGGAGATTGAGAACTACGGTGGGAGCTTGTGGGATTGGGGTGCGGGCTAGGCCCCAGACATGGGCAGTGGGCCAAAGACTGTTTCCTCTCTGCAGTGCACAGAATAGGCCGCACTGGGCGCTCAGGAAACACAGGCATCGCCACCACCTTCATCAACAAGGCCTGCGGTGAGTCTACTTCCAGGGCCACCACCGCTGTCTCCCGAGTCCTACAGGTCCTGGCTACGGGGCCCAGGGTTGGACCTAATGATTCCCCACTGCCCCCACAGATGAGTCAGTGCTGATGGACCTCAAAGCCCTGCTGCTGGAGGCCAAGCAGAAGGTGCCACCTGTGCTGCAAGTGCTGCACTGTGGGGACGAGTCCATGCTGGAGATCGGAGGTGACTGTGAAGCGGGAGGTAGTCCAGAGGGGGGCATGATAGGAACACCAGGAAACAAGTCTACACTGCACGTGAGGGGCGGGGGGGGGGGGGGGTTTGAGGGGGGGACAAGGTCTGAGGCACAGAACCTAGCCTGTCACCATGCTGATCTCCATTTCCCTATGCCCCTAGGAGAACGAGGCTGTGCCTTCTGCGGGGGCCTGGGCCATCGGATCACCGACTGCCCCAAACTTGAGGCCATGCAGACCAAACAGGTCAGCAACATCGGCCGCAAGGACTACCTGGCCCACAGCTCCATGGACTTCTAGCCGTCTGTCATCCCTCTCCAAGAGGCCTCAGTCTCTGGGTCCCAGTTGCCTCCCACACACCAGACCCTGGACACGAAGCCAGCATCCTCGGCCCAGCTGGCTTGGGCTAGGCTGGGCCTGGCTGCCTGCCCTCTGTGCCTCTGGAATTGCTTTTATTGTTCCCCTTTATCCCAGTTGCCATTAAAGCACAACCCTCTCTAGTCTCAGCCCCAGCCCTGCCTCTGTGCTTCACCTTGTCTGCCCATTACTTCCTGGCCACCTCACCCTCTGACCTCTAGAGCCCTTCTGAGGCAGACCCTGGGTCTCTCCCCAACATCTAGATGGCTAGATTGTGGCAGGAGGCATCTAGCTTTATTTATGACTTGGATGCACCACACTGGCAGACACGGCAAAATCCTTGACGGGGTTTTTGTGTCTCTCTGGTTGGCTGTCATTATAACCTCCAGCCCTGCCCCAGCCTCCTCCTTGTCGATTGTGTAAAGCTAGGGCCCCTTGAGAGGCAACTTCCTGCCTCAGGCCCCCTGTTCCTGGTATGAAACCCTCCGCTCTGTTTGCTGAGGAGCAGCCGGTGCCACAGGACTGCCACTGAGGCTACAAGCAGTTTCTGATATGCTCTGTGCCAAGCTCTCTGCTGGGCAGCTCACAGGTGACTAGGAGAGAGATCAGACGTAACGAGCATGGGCAGTGGTCACGAGTATGTTGACAAATGGACCAGGATTTCAACATCTGGCAAGGGGTAGGCAGAGGACCAGCGCTGGTGGTGGCTCCTCTGTGCCAGACACTTATGTGCAAGGCCACATGCTTATCCCAGCAGGACAGCAGTTGCTCAAGCCATGTTTGTCACTTGGTGTGTGGCCTTCGCAAGTTACTTAATGTTTGAGCCTTGATTTCCTCATTGTTGAAATGGCAATGAGAATGCAAAGGGCTGGGTTTGTAAGGCCGGGGCTCTGGGCTGTGTGGTCCATGTTTGGCACAAAGCCGGGTGCAGGACTTGGAAAAAATTTCCTGCCTGAGAAGCAACACACTCCATTTATGACCCCCAAATTATATTCCTTAGCCTGTTTATATGTTCCTTTCCAGAGGTGGCTTTGAATGAATGACATGAGGCTGTTTTCAGAATTCAGATCCACATTTAGAGCCAAGTTATTGGCCTCCAGCAAGGCAAGGCAAAGAAAAAAAATAGGCCCCTAGCAGGAAGCAAAACTTAAAAAGAACATATGAGCTCCCTAGGGGCCCAGTGGGGACCTGCCACCTACATTCACGTGGCCAGAGCCACACATGAGGACGGGCACACTGCTGGGGCCTTTGTGTTCTCAGACAACATGGAGGGGTGAGGGAAGTCCACCCAGAGTAAGCAGCTGGCACCCAGAGGAACATAGTGAGGGGTGCCCTGGAGGGGTTGGGCTGGGGTCAGCACTTAACACCTTGCGTGCTGGGCTGAGGAGCCCAGGCTAGACCTGAGGGCAGTGAGAAGCCAGAAAAGGTTTAGAAAGGGGAGAGATGAGTGCGCCCAGGTGGGATGGTGATTAAAAGGGAGATGCTCAGGCTGGCAATAGGGGCTGTGAAGATAGAGCAAATGAATATTAGAAATATTTTGATAGCCAAAACCGGTTTGGCTCAGTGGATGGAGTGTCGGCCTGCGAACTGAGGGGTCCCGGGTTCGATTCCGGTCAAGGGCATGTACCTTGGTTGCGGGCACATCCCCAGTAGGGGGTGTGCAAGAGGCAGCTGATCGATGTTTCTCATTGATGTTTCTAACTATCCCTCTCCCTTCCTCTCTGTAAAAGTCAATAAAATAAAATATTTTAAAAAAATATTTTGATATAAGGATAAGCCAACCAACCAGGGTTGCAAGTAGGAAAGAAAGTTTGCCAGTCTGGCTGTGGGAATGCAGGTCCCAGGTTGTACAACTGCCCCCTGAGGATCAGGGAAGGCTTCAGAGCCCCTGACTGGGGAGCCAGCCTGTAGGCCTGATGCTCGCTCACAGCCAGCTGACCCAGGTGCAGGCATGGGTCATTTGCCCTCAGGCGGTCGGTCGGAGGCCTCTGCCAGGCATGCGTGAGCACCTTGGCCAGCTGGGACCCTAAGGTAGAAATGTGTGATGCCCCGCCTCCTATTCTAGCTCCTTTACTGAAGGAGGGATTCCCCTCCCCCAGTCATGCAGCTGCCTCTCTGGACAGAGGGAGGGGAAGTGGCCAGAAGGGGAAGTGTGAGGAGTTCCCCTCGGCCTGTCACCAGTCTCCTCAGGCCTTCGGAGTGGTGGCCCTCCGGCCCTCTGCGGCCATGGAGCCTCTGGAGACCCCCATCAAGGATGGCATCCTGTACCAGCAGCACGTCAAGTTTGGCAAGGTGGGGACCCTGGCTGCCGAGGATAATTTGGCCTCCACACCTGGACCTGGGAGAATGGTGATGGGAATCAGGGTTGGGGGATCTAACCCAGATGTGGGGATGGGAGAGAGGCCCATCCTCTGCCTGAGCAGAAGAGCTGAGCCTGAGTGGGCCTTGGGGAGACCCTGCCTCATTTATAGATGGGGAAGCCAAGAGTCAGAAGGGTCTAAGAACCCAAGCGTTGGGGCAGGGCACAGCCGGGAGGCTTGCTAATCCAACAGCCTTCCACCCTTCGGAGGGCCAGGGGCTGAGCTGGAGGAGCCCCCAGAGGTGGAGCCCCACCCTGCAGAAGAGGGCTCGGCTCCTCCCAGCCTGTCATGGGACATAGTAAGGGGTTCACTTCTCCTCAGGCAGCTGGCTCTGCACCCCCACAGCTCAGCTGCAGCTGCTGCCCAGGCAGATAAACGGTCTGTTTCCTTTGCTTGACGCTATTTGCATGTTTCCTTCCTTGCCATCATGAGAAAGAGGCCTCCCTCCTGCCATAGTCCATGTCCCGTGGCCCAAGTGACCTTTGGGGGGTGTGAGGCTGGGCACCAACAGAACAGCAGGGTCAAGTGGTCTGTTTTAGCCATTGGATAATTTACAGACATAATCCAGTAGAAGCCCTAGCCTCACATTGTCATGACCTTTTGAGAGACTAGGACACTAGTCTTAAGGAGGTACCAGTTAGGAAAGCGTGGGGTGGATTTAACCCAGGGCTGACTGACCCCAAGCACAGACTCTTCCCCCTGCTGGGCTGGCTGTGGCAAGGCCACCTTCTCTGAGGCCCTGACGAGTTGTGGGAGGTGAAGGCCAGCCCGGGTGACCAGGAGTGTTTGCTGAGTGAGCTTCAGCGGTCTTCACCCCCATCCTCATCTCCCGCAGAAGTCCTGGCGGAAGGTGTGGGGTCTGCTCTATGCAGGTGGCCCATCAGGCGTGGCACGGCTGGAGAGCTGGGAAGTCCGGGATGGTGGCATGGGGCCAGCATGTGACAGGTCTGCAGGTCCTAGCCGACGGGGAGAGCGGCGGGTCATCCGCCTGGCCGACTGCGTGTCGGTGCTGCCAGCTGATGGTGAGAGCTGCCCCCGGGACACCGGTGCCTTCCTGCTCACCACCACCGAGAGAAGCCACCTGCTGGCCGCACAGCACCGCCAGGAATGGATGGGCCCCCTCTGCCAGCTGGCCTTCCCGGTGAGCACAGGGCAAGTGGGCAGGGCATCCAAGGTCTGGCCCCAGGGGGACCAGCTCACCTCCCTCTTACTCATTCCATATTCACTCACATCCTGTCACTCAGCAAGCACCTGCCAAGGACCTAGAGCCTGGGAAACAGCCCAGAAACCACAGAAAAATCTCGGCTGGTCATACATGCTATGGAGAAAATGAAAGGCGGGTGGGGCCAGGAGTAAACCAGGGGGCCTTAGGCAGGATGGTCTAAGAAGGCCTCCCAGGAGGGGACAGTAGGTCTGAGTCCTCAAGGACAACCCACCAGGCAAACACCTGAGGAGAGCGTCCCAGACGCAGATCCTGCAGATCCGAGGAGTGTCCTGGCAGAGGGAGCGCAGTGTGGTAAAGGCCTCGAGGCAGAGAAAAGTTTGGTTTGGCTGGAGGGCAAGGAGTGGGAGGGCCCAGGAGGAGGGAGGTGAGAGGGTCTGGTGGAAGCCAGCTGAAACCACCTTGGGCCACATGTGGAGTTTGGGGTTTTACTAAGAGTGAGAGGAGAAGCCTCTGGTGGGGTTGAGCTAGGGACTGAGTTTTAAAGCTTCACAGGGTCTGTAATGGGCCAAAAGGAAATGAGTCTGGTGGGTTCCTTAACACGTGAAACAAGAGTTACCATATGACCCAGCAATTCTCTTGAGAATTGAAACATGTTCAAACAAAACATACGCAAGAACATTCAGAGCAGCACTATTCCCAAAAGCCCAAACAATCCAAATGTCTGTCAGCTGATGATGGATAAACCAAATGTGTCTGTCCATACAATGAAACATTACTCAGCCATAAGAAGGAATGCAGGAGTGAGACATGCTTCACAGTGGATGAACCTCGATAACATTAAACTAAGTGAAAGAAGCCAGGCACAAAAGGCCACCTATTGTATGATTAGGCAAATCCATAGCAATCAAAAGCAGGTTAGTATTTGCCAGGGGCTGGAGCAGAGTTTTAATGTGGAGTGATGAAAAGTTCTGGAACTAGATAAAGATGATGATGATTGGACAATCTTGTGACTTTTCTAAAAAACACTGAATTATACACTTTAAAACGATTAAAATGGTAAATTTTATATTGTGTATTTAAGTTTTTTATTTAAAAACAATAAGAAAAAGAAATGAATAGGAGCAAGGTGACCAGCGAGGAACCCACAGCATTTTATGGAAATTAAGGAACCCACCAGACTCATTTCCCTGGCCATGCTACCAACGGGCCATGTGGTCATGGCTGAGGTGCTGAGATCAGTCTGAATTACATGCGGGAACTAGGGGTAGGGAGGGGTGAGATGGAGCCAGAGGCCTGGGGGAGGAGTGAAGGGCCAGTTCACTTGTTCACATCCCCGAAGCCCCTTTACCACTCTAAGCTGTGGAGGACACATATGGACTGGCCTGGTCCCTAGCCTAATGCAAGGGTGAGGGACCATCCTGTAGTGAGTCCCTACTATACAGCTCTCAGTACCCCCAGAGGGAAGGGTAAGATTACAGGAGCGAAATCGGCTCAGAGGGGTGCCCAGGGTTGTGCAATGTGTCAGGTGGCATCTCTCCACAAGAAAAGGATGCAGGAAGAGGTTTGGGGCCGGAGGGTAGGGGGGTGGAACTCTAATCTTTGACCTTCACCCATTCCCCAGGCCATAGGGGAATGTTCCTCCGGATCAGGGGAGGCGGAGGCTCCCAAGAGGGGCCTGGTCCCCATGGAAGAGAACTCCATCTACTCTTCCTGGCAGGAAGGTGAGTCAGGGAGGGGCAGGGGCAGCCTCAGCGCCACCGCACCCAGGGCTGGGGCCTCTGGGGGACCGTAGCGGCTGCACCCTCTGCTTGCAGTGGGCACATTTCCGGTGGTGGTGCAGAGAACAGAGGCAGCTACCCGCTGCCAGCTGAAGGGGCCGTACATCCTGCTGCTGGGCCAAGATGCCATCCAGCTGAGCGAGCCAGCCAGCCCGCAGGTCCTCTACACCTGGCCCTACCACTTCCTGCGCAAGTTTGGTTCCGACAAGGTGAGGCACTGGGCCTGCAGTGGAGGGGACTGGGGACAGTGGGAGATGGGGGAATCCCTTGGCCTCTGACCCACTCCTGTCACCCATGACCAGGACGTGTTCTCCTTCGAAGCTGGCCGCCGTTGTGACTCAGGTGAGGGCCTCTTCGCCTTCAGCAGCCCCCGAGCCCGAGACCTGTGCGGTGTCGTGGCTGCAGCCATCACCCGCCAGAAGGAGCGGCTGCCTGAGCTGGTGGGGCCTCGGCCCTGCCCCCTGCCTCGGGCCACCTCCCTGCCCTCACTTGAGCCTCCTGGAGAGCTGCGGGAGTTGCCCCCAGGGTCTGAGCCTTCAGACTCTCATAGGGTGCGCCTGGCCGAGCCTGGGCCACAGAGCCTGCCCCCTCTGCCCCTGGAGTCTGGGCTGTATGCTGCCGTGTGCAAGCGGGCCAGCGGGCCCCTGGCCGGCGCTGAGCACCTCTATGAGAATCTGTGCGCCCTAGAAGCTGGCCCTGCACCACCCGACCTGGGGGGCTCTGCGCAGGAGGGCCCTGGTGGCTTCAGCCCCCCAGCCAGCCCCATCTACCACAACAGCAAGGACCTGGGCTGGCCTGGCCCAGCCCATGACAGCAGCCTGGAGGCCCAGTACCGACGGCTGCTGGAGCTGGACCTTGATGACAATGGCGACGAGGCTGGGGTCTCTGGCCGCTCTGGTGCCCATTCAGGCTTCAAGGCCAAGTTGGTGACGCTGCTGAGCCGAGAGCGGAAGAAGGGCCCAGCTCCCTGCGATAGGCCCTGAACACCTGGTGTGACCTGGCTTGGGACGAGAGGGTGGGCAAACAATGGATATTTGGGGACACAACTCTGCCTCTGCTCTGGCGTTTGGTGCCAAGGCAGGTGGCCTGAGGAGGCCCTTCTAGAGCCCTGCCAGCCCTTTGGCGTACAGTGTACAGGTCCGCTGAGAATAAAGCCTCTGGCTCCCCTCTTGGTCCTGCCTTGTGGTCCACAGCCCGCACCTCCTCACTGCAGCTCCTGGCAGTGGCACTTAGGGTCCACACAGGCACACAGACCCTCCCTCACATGCTTTGCAGCAAACACCAGTGCCCTCTGCTGGCTTCTAGGGACATGGATGACCTGGGCCTGACCTCTGCTACCAGTGGTCTCAAGTCCAATCCAGCAGATGGGCAGGGTGCAGGCAATTATGGCTCCATGTGCCGTCGGGCAGAGAAGTAAGGCGTCCTCTGGATGGAGTGTGAAGGGCAGGCAGGGCTGCACCAGGCGGGCAGGGAGCCCCAGGGCTTCCAGGCCAAGGGCGGGCACAGTGGGCACAGAGAGGAAGGGAAAAGTGTGTATACAGAGGCTTAAGGGGCAAAGAGGGAGTAAGTGGCTGAGCATGAGAAGCCTGACCACCCTGCAATGATCTTGGTCTCGTTCTCAGTGGAGGAACAATCGGACTATGGAAGGAGCAGTGTGGAGGCCAAATTTGAGGGAGTCCAACTGGAGACTGGGAATTCTGAGCTGGGGAGAAGGTGATGGGGGTGGCAGGAGGGGTGGGTGGAAGGGACTTCATCGTGTATGCACACCCCAAAACCCTGCTCCTGCTGAGAAGCAAAAGTGCTCAGACACTCTAGCGAACCCTGGCCTCAGTTTCCTCAACTGTCAAGGCTAAAGATCAAATTACACATTAGGCATACATTCATTAATTCTCTGCTGCGTGTTTTACCACGTGCCTACTCTGTGCCAGGCACTGGGAACATTGCTGTGTTCAAGGAGCCTCGAACCAGAGGGATTTAAACAAGTCTCCTAAAGACTTTAGTGCCTTCCTTATTGTCCTCCCCTCATGCTACCTCCTGTCACTGTCCCTGGGGCCTCATGTACAAGAGCATCAGGCCCCTGAGGACCTGGCCTCCTGGCCCCTTGACCACAACTCTGCCTCAGCTGCCAACGCCCTTGGCACACCGAAAGCTTTGCCTTCATGCCAGTAACTCTCCATTGTCACTCCACAGTGACACAATCTTGTTTCCAAGCATCTGCCTCTGGCCACCTCCTTCTCTCCTTCCGGCCCACTTCCTCTAGCGTGGCACACACGGCTCCTCCCCACTGCCCGGAGCTACAGTGACCTTCGCTGACTACCTGCATGGCTGCTGTCCACTGCTCCATCCTTGTCCCACGTAGATTCTGTGCTCCACCAATTGAGTCACCCCCACCCACTCCTCTCTCCTTCCATCTTTGTCCAGCAAAGCCCAGCCTTGGGTGGCCCAACATTCTTCTGTGCCTGGCAGCTGCCCACAGCCAGAGAAATTCATGCAACTAGGCTGATTGCATTGTTTTTACCAGACTGATCTCAAACCTCACACAGGCAGGCTCTCCATGCTGCTCAGAGATCCTGCATCCCCGAGTAGCTGCTTTTCTCCTTCTCAAGACCTTCACATCTCCCCTTCATCCCTGTCCATTCACACACCTGAAACTAATATAATACTGAATGTCAACTGCAATTGAAAAATAAAAAATAATTAACAAAATAAAATGTCTATTTAGAATATTTTAAAAAATAGGTCCACAGCCCGCACCTCCTCACTGCAGCTCCGGGCAGTGGCACTCGGGGTCCACACAGGCACACAGACCCTCCCTCACATGCTTTGCAGCAAACACCAGTGCCCTCTGCTGGCTTCTAGGGACAGACACCAGTGCCCCCTCCCACCACCAGTGCCCCCTCCCACCACCTCACCTACAAGTGCACCAGCATCTGCACCGTCTCCTTCATGACCTATGACAGAAGTACCCTGTTCCCAAGACATCTTTGCTCCGACCCAGCTCCTTTCACCTCACAGCTCAGCAAATGGAGCTGTCCCCTCTCTTCCACCCATTAAGTCCATCGTCGTCATCATTATCATTTCCAGCCACACCAACATGTTCTATAATTTCACATCTATAAAAGAAAGTTTCCCTTGAACTCGAATTCTCCTTCAGCGTCTCCCCACTTCTCTGTTCCTCTTCAAAGAGAAAGTCCTCAAAAGAGTTGTTGAGTCCTCTCATCTCCATTTTCTCACCTCCCATTCTCCCTTCCACCAACTCATCTCCCATTACATCGCTTTTATCCAGGTCACCAACCTCCTTGTTCCCCCAAACAAAAGCAACCTGGACTCCCTTTGTGACCTGGACTCTCCCAACTTCTCAGCAGTAGTTGACAGCCCTCCTTCACTTGGTTTCCTCCCTCCTCCTCTGCCTGAGTTCTGCTTGGACTCTGACATCAGACACAGTGTAGCTCAACCCTGGGTGCATACAGAATCACCTGGGAGCCTTTAAAAAATGCCCATGCCTGGCCCACACCCACGGGCTGGGGCTTCAGTCCAGCAGGGTGATTTCGTCAATTCCCCAGGTGACTGCAGTGTGCGTCCAAGATTAGGAACTACAGCCCTAAGTGAGCCAATTCTGTCTCTACATCTCACAGACTAACTACACATCCTCACCACAGACCTCTCCCACAAGCTCAGGATTTAAGAGTGCAACTGGCCCTGACTGAGGGCTTGCGGGTTCAATATCTAGTCAAGGGCATATATCTGTGTGCAGGTTTGATCCCGGCCCTGGTCAGGGTGAATGCGGGTGGCAACCAATTGATGTGTCTCTCTTACATCGATGTTTTTCTCTCTTGCTCTCTCCCACCCTTCTACTTTCTCTGAAAGGCAATGGGAAAACATACTCAGGTGAGGATTAACAAAAACAAACAAACAAACAAAGAGTACAACCGGATGCTAGACTCTGGGCATCTAAAATGCATCTCGAGCCCGGCCCACATAGCTCAGTGGTTGAACGTCGACCTATGAACCAGGTCCTGGTTCGATTCCCGGTCAAGGCACATGCCTTTGTTGCAGGCTCGATCCCCAGTGGAGGCGTGCAGGAGGGAGCCAATCAATGATTCTCTCTCATCATTGATGTTTCTCTCTCTCTCTCTCTCTCTCTCTCTCTCTCTCTCTCTCTCTCTCTCCATCTCTGAAATCAATAAAAATATAATTTTTTTTATTTTTTTGAATCTAAGCCTCTTTGTTTCATGGCAATTACTCTGAGGTTTCAACCAGATTGGAAACCTTCAGGACTTCAGGGGCCTTGCCTTGGAGTTGCAAGTGTCCTGGTCACCAGGGGGCACTGTGTCCTAGCCCAGGGCCTGTTCCTACCCAGGGGCTGCCTATGCCAGGAGCTCTGATGGCTTTACCTAGGCCTGAGCTTGCACAAGAGGTCCAAGGAACTGGTGCCAGTGTCCTCTCTGCTGGAGGACTGCTAGGACCCCGGGCTGCCCTCTCTTCCTTTGCTTATTTGCTGTTTCACTCTCTCAATCCTTCCTTCGTTCACAGGCACTGGGGACATGGAGGACAAGACAGGCGAGCCCCTGCTCTCACTGGAATGACATTCGAATGGGAACAAAGGGCAATGAAAAAACACTTAACATGATGTCGGCTGGTAGTAAGTGCTATGGGGGAAATAAAGCAGGATAAGGGACTAGTGTGTGATGCAGGTGAGGTGTCAGGGGGTGCTGTTTTAGACAGTGTGATCAGGGAAGGCTCCGCAAGGCGACATTTGAGCAGAGACCTGAACAAAGTAAGAGAGCCTGTTGTTTAGATATCTGGGGAAAAGTGTTCCAATCAGAAGGCCCTCAGGCAGGAATATGCTTGACATGTTGAAGGAACAATGAGGAGGCCACCATGGCTGGAGTGGAGTGAGCAAGGAAAAAAGTAGTGGGAGGTGGAACCAGTTTATTAGTGTCACGTACAATGTAAGGATTTTAGTTTTATTTATTTATTTTAATATATTTTATTGATTTTTTTTACAGAGAGGAAGGGAGAGGGACAGAGAGCCAGAAACATCGACGAGAGAGAAACATCGATCAGCTGCCTCCTGCACACTCCCCACTGGGTATATGCCAGCGAGCAAGGTACATGCCCTTGACCAGAATCGAACCCGGGACCCTTGAGTCTGCAGGCCGACGCTCCATCCACTGAGCCAAACCGGTTAGGGCGGATTTTAGTTTTATTTTAGGTGCAATGTTTTAGGAATGCTAAAAGCAGAGTGTGATGTGGTATGATTTCTGCTTTAAAAATATCACTTTGGCTGCTGTAGGGAGAAAATTCTGGAGCGAGCAAGGGTAGAAGCAGGGAGATCTGTTAGGAGACTATTAAGGTTTCCAGACACGAGACATGTGGCAACGACACTAGTGGCAGTAGCGACTAGATGTGGAACACATTCTGCAGGTGGAATGTGCAGAGTCGGGAGTATACCAGAGAAGGGAAAGGAAGAATAACTTTGTAGTTCTTATCGGATCAGGCAGATGAATGCGGTGCCATTTACTGAGATGGGGAAGGAGCTAGGGAGGTGAGAAAATCACTAGTTTAAATTGGGACATGATTTGAGATATCTAGGAGACATCCAACTAGAGATTAGACAGGTAGTTGATAGTAGCGTCTGTAGTTCGTGGGGGGAAGTCAGGGCTGGACATATAACTTGGGAGTCCTTGGCATGTAGGTGTTATTGAAAGCCACAGGACAGGATGGGGTCTTAGGGAGTTAGTATAGAGGGGAAAGATCTGATGGCCAGGTTGGGAGGCAGATGAGGAGCCTGGAGTGCTCCTAGGCCAGTGATGGGCAACCTTCTGAGCTTGGTGTGTCAAACTTCGCCAAAAATCTGAGCATAACTCGGGTAGTGTGTCACTTTAAGGAAAAAACATTATTTTGCAAATGTTTCATCCTCAGGAGCAGCAAATGTTTCATCCTTGGCATGCGGCCGCCTCAGTGGCCGCGTGTCATCAGAAATGGCTACGCGTGTCAGTGTTGACACGCGTGTCATAGGTTCGCCATCACTGTCCTAGGCAGAGGTAGAGGAACGCTGAGAAAGCCATTGATTTGATAACCCTAGGTCATTGGAGACCTTGAGAAGAGGGAATTCATTCAGAGGACTGGAGGGACAAGAGCCTGACTGGAGTGGGTTCAAGAGAGAACGGAAGGAAAACAAGTAGAGACAGGGCCACAGATAACTCCTTCAAGGAATTTCACTCTCAAGGAGAGAATAAAAGAGCCATAGCTGGAGAGGGAGGTGGGGTCAAGAGAGGATTTTAAACACGAGACTCTTACAGCAGTGTGTGCAGTGAGGGGAATGATGCAGAAGAGGGGAATGTGATGATGGTGGAGGAGGGAGAACAGCAGCGGCCATGTCCTAGAAGTAGCTAAGGGTGGACTCCTGTTCATTCACCCGCACACTCCTGTCCCTGCTTCATTCCCCTTACACCTGCGCTGGGAGGTGTGTGGGGGGAGGGCGGCAAAGTAGGGACTCGGACACACTCCCAGCGGAGGTGCCTCCTGTTCTAGGTGCCAGGATACAGCCCATCCCACATTGTCCACGCTGTACGGTGTCCACGCTGAGCCGTGGTCGCAGGGCAGCGGGCTGCTCACTGCCCCGGGGTCAGCGGGTGGGAGTGAGGGCAGGGGCACAGGTCAGGCTCAGCGTCCAGCCAAGGATCCCCTCCGTTTCCATCCGCTCCTGCCATTATTGTCTGCCTTCGCGGAGCCAGTGTTCTCCAAACCTAGCTTCCAGTTCCCTGGTTCCCCCCTCATAACTCCGCTACGATATGTGCCCCCCACCAAGTCCCTCCGATTTAGAAATTCTGGAGCCGCCGATGTCTGAGCCTTACCCCAAACAATACCTGTCCTCACCGCGGCCCTGCGAAGCGGGTATTACTGTCCCATTTTTCCGAGGAGGAAATTAATGTTCAGAGACAATTGTCTCCGAAGGTTGCTTTTTTTGCACTCGGCCAGCGGGAGGCGCAAGCTGCTGGGCGAGCGGCTTCGCGAAGCCAAGGCCCCGCCCCACGGAGGGGACGTGGGCGGGCCGTGCTTTCCAGCGCAAAGCGTGATCGGACTTCGTGATTGGGCGAGGCGAAAGGATTGGGTGGGGCTTCCCGTGGCGGGAGAGGCCGCCGGTGGGAGGGGCTTCCCTTGGGCGTGGCCTCAGACACCGCCCCTTTCCGTGGCCTCAAA
This sequence comes from Eptesicus fuscus, assembly GCF_027574615.1. Lineage (NCBI taxonomy): Eukaryota > Metazoa > Chordata > Mammalia > Chiroptera > Vespertilionidae > Eptesicus > Eptesicus fuscus. The sequence goes on from NC_072478.1 coordinate 70,066,229, forward strand.
GCGGACGGCGGCTGCGGGGGCGGGGCCAGAACACGGCGGCCGATCCCAAGGCGGCTCTTTGGAGCCCGCCGTCGAGCAGTGCCCCGGTGGGGCAGAACAGGTACAGGCGGCCGCAGGGGCAGCTGGGGCTGGGTCAGGCAGGGGCCAGGGGGCTTCTAGGGACCACAGAGGGCTGTAGTGGTCGTGGCCAGCGCTGAGCTTCCTCCCGCGGGCCCGGGCTCCTGCCCCTGCCCCCGCCTCCGCCCCCGCCTTCCTGCGGCGAAGCCGGCTGCGGCTAGGCAGATCGGCGCCTGCGCTGATTCCTGCGCCTGGGACTCGGTCGCGGCACAGGACTTGGGCGGGGGGCCAGGGGGAAACTGAGTCACATCTGGATGGTAGCAGGCCGTTATGGAAGGTACCACCTCCACTGCGCTCCGGGATGAATTCCCTTACCGGCCACGCTTTGGGGTCCCAACCCCCACCGATCTCCGCCGGGATCGCGCCCCCGCCGCCGCCCCCTCCCCCCTTAGCGCCTAGAGATGTCCCATCATGGCTCCCAGGAGCCTCGACTAGTCCCGGAATGACTAGGACCCGCTCCAGCCGCCTCCCTTCCCACCCCTCCCCCCTGAGTCCCGAGCCCCCGGGTGCTCCCTCCGCTGGCTCTGCACAGTGTCAGCTTACACGCCTTATATAGCCCGACCAGGCTTCAGCCGCGGCCTGCCTGCCGGGACCTGGGGGCGGGGGAGAGGAACGCCGGCCCCTGACTCACCCCGCTGTCCGAGACTCCAAGTTGGCTTGGGGGGAGGTCGTGCCACTAGCTCTGGATGCAAAGAACTTCAAGCCTGGATGCTGGCTCTCCTCACCCTCCCAGTCCCTGGAGGAGGGGGGTTTGCCCCTGTCTTTCCCGCAGCACAGCCAAACCTGACTAGGTGCTTGCCTACGGGGGACCTGGGTGTGCTCCGTGTCTGTCCCTGCCTGCCTGGCACCAGTCCAAGGCTGGTGTCCGGAGCTGTGCCTACCTGCCCTACCATGCGGGCTACTCACCTTTCTCTTCTCTCAGGGGCAGGCACCATGGACTCCTTCAAGGTGGTGCTGGAGGGACCAGCCCCTTGGGGCTTTCGGCTGCAAGGGGGCAAGGACTTCAATGTGCCCCTCTCCATCTCCCGGGTGAGCCTATACCAGGAGTCTTTGGGTGCTCAGGTCTCCTGTGGATGATGGAAGGAATTGGAGCCAGGGCCAAAAACCAGGAGGTGTCCAGGTCCAGAGGGGGGGGCACTTGTTACAAGGACTTCTAACTAGGTGGATGCTAGGAGGGGCTTCCCCAGCACTGCACTACCTGGTGCCATTCCACAAAGCTCCTGGGGCCACCTCTGAGGCCCCTTCTGCAGGAGGGGACCTGAGGTCTCTAGGAAGCGGGTAAGCTGCTTGAGGGAGCAATACAATACTTGTTGCCAGGCCCCGGGCAGGGTATTGACTGCAAGATCTCACTACAGCCTCATGGCCACCCAGGAAATAGCCATTATCACCTGTTTTTCAAGTGAGGGACCTCAGGGCTGAATTGGAAGGGCTCCTTTGGAGATTCCTTGGCCAAGCAGGGATTAGAATTCAGGCCCTGGGATGGCTGCAGTTTGGGTGGGTGGGGTTGTTTCTCCAGCCTATCTGAGGACTTCCATTCCCATCCACTGCAGTGGCCTTTGACCCCAAGTAGGTGTGGAATGGGCTCTAGGGTTCTGACTTCAGCCCCTGAGAGCCTGCCCTGGGCGGGGTGGGGTTGCGGGCTGGCTCCTCCCTGCGGCAGGGGGATTGCCTTATAAGCCCAAGAATGCAGCCCCACACTGGGATGAACAACTGGTGGCAGGCCTCTGCAGAGCCAAAAATGGCCGGCCTAGGTCTGGACCCCTGAACCACATTGGTGGCTGCCTCAGCTAGTGACCGCCAGGCCATGGCTCCAGTTGTAGGGTCAATTGTGGTGTACAGAGAACAAACTGCCTGCCCAGGGACAGTGAGGCCAGCCCTTGGGCTGGTGTCTCTGACTGTGGTCTAGGGGTTAGGAGGGGGTGGGGAATTTCTGTGCCCAATCCGCCTGCCCAGAGAGGCCCACCCAGGCACCCGGTGGACAGGCAGCTGTTGGCAGGAAGCCCAGGACAAGCACTGCCCAGAGGGGGTCAGAAGGTTGTCCAGGCACTGCCCAGCCTGAGAGGGGCCGTAAGGTGGAGTCTGTCTGTGGGTGTTGGGCTTGATGGCCAGGGCAGGGAGGTGGTCACTGTTTTCCCCACAAATCTTTCCTCCGTTTCCCCTGAAAACTGCCCTGCCAGCAGGGTAGCTAAGGGCAGTGGTCCTCCTACCATACACCGCCCCCCCATACAATCCTCAAGCCTTGCAGCCATGAAAACCTACCCTACATCCCCTCCCTGGAAAAGTGCTGGCCACTGTGGCTGAGGAGCCTTGGGTCTTAGTTTTTCATTGGTGAGGATGGGCAGCATAGTAGCCTGGGGGTTGGACTTCCAGATGTGGCCTGTTGGGGGTACTCTTGGCTCCTTTGTCAGCAGCCCTAGCATGTGGATGAGGCCACCAGTTAATCCCAGCCCCATAGTTGGACCTGGGCCCTAGTGAGTGGGTGGGTAGGTGGGTGGGGTGGTCTTTTCTGAGCGGGCCGCCCTCTCCCTCTCCCCTGACCCCAGCATGGAGGGAGGAGGGAGGGGCTAGGGCTGGCTGTGGGCCCAGGCCTGGGAGATGAGGTAATGTCTGGGACTGGGGGGTTGGGCTGCTCAGTGGAGCCCTCAGGCTGACTCACCCCTTACCCCATGCAGTGTCCAGCCCCTCTGGCTCTTTTCCCCTCCTTGGTCCCTCTGGCCTCCTTGCTTCTCTTTCCAGCCATCCCCCGCCCCCTTCCTGCCCTCCCAGCTCTCATGCTTTTCTCTCCACCTCACTGACACCGCCCCTATCCCTCATGTGCTTCCTGTCCTCGCTCCCACTGTTAGGAAGGAAGTTGTCCCAACTCTGGGAGCCAGCTGCTCCTGCCCACCCCAAAACCCCCACCTCAGGCTCATTCCAAACCTCCCAGGAGCCAGCCCTGTGGGTAGGGAGTGGCTGCACCAGGTTTCCCTTCTACTGACTCACCATGACCTTGAGTAAGTCACTTCCCTTCAAGGGCGTTACTTCCCTGTGCCCATTGTAAGGGGCTGGATTGAACTAAAGGTGACAGGGAATCCAGGCTCAGCCAAGGAATCAGGGAGTTTTTCCAGGTAGGCTGACTCTGAGTTGGGCCCCAGCACTCACCAGAGTTGGCCTGGTGTAGTGGAGCCTTAGAGTCGGGTCTGGGCCCTACCTCCTGCTAGCTGGGCAACTTGAGGCAAATTACTTAACCTCTCTGTTTTCCCATGTATGAAATGGGTATAATCTCAGACTCTTTTCCACAGGGTTGTTGGAGGATTCAGTGTCAGTATGTGGCAATACTAGGTGCTCAATAAATGGAAGCTGTATTCTTACCACTTAGCAGGTGAAGAAGGAGTCACCCATGTCTTACCCTTCAAACCTCCCAAGCATGAAACAGAACCATCAAACCCATCTCTCCCTTATTCCAATGTTGTCAGTCTCTGCATCTGGTCTCTTTGCCTCCCCTTGCTCGGCTTCAACTCAGTCTGTGTGCCTGAGCACCTGAGGAGCCTCCTGTACCTTCTGTACCTTCCAAGCCCTCCAACCCCCAGCTGTGAAGTATGAATCTCCCTTCTAGGTATTCCCCTCAGAAGCCTGATCTATGTCAGGCCCTTTGGCAGCTGGCCAGGCATCCTGGGAGCTTACACCCATGAACAGCAGCACTGCACCTGTCAGGGTTGCTGCTGCTGGACTAGAAGGCTGGGAGGGCCCAGTGGGGTTTGTCAGGGCCACTTCTGTCAGTGACCTGAGAAATAACCATACCCTAGGCCTTCAAGCTGCTAACGGAACCTCCTAACCTCAAGGCCCAGTCCTGGTTCCTTCCCCCCACCTTTGAGGCCTTCATAAGTGGACTCTCACCCCCTGGGTAGCACACACTACTCCTGTCACCAAGACCCACCATTTCTCACAAGTCATCCCTGATGGTCTCAGCCCTTGCTGGGTGACCCTTCCATCCTGTTATTGCTCCTCATTTGCCACAGTAACCAGGGATCCCCAACCAGAGCCCAAAGGATTGGGGAGAGGGTAAGTGGCAATTGAAGGGCATGAAGTGGCACATTTATAGCCAAGAAGCCCCAGCTGACACCATGGGCCTCAGGCATGCATTGTTCACTGGGAACCTGAAGACTATGGAGCCTATTCCAGGCTCTCAGGGGAGCCTGGCAGATCCCTGGTGGTGGTCCCAGCACCCTGTGCACACAAGAGGTCAGTGAGAGCACCCAGGGATGTCAGGAAGGAACTAGCCACGTGCATAAGCCAGAGGACATGTCTGGTAGGTGGAACAGTCTGGGCAAGAAGCCAACTGGAGCTGAGAAGTTTGGGGTTTAACCTGAGGGTGGCAGCTTGTTGACATCATGGCAGTCTCTAGACTGTGGGTAGGGTCATGGAGATGAATAACTAAATAGACTGGGTGATTGTGAAGCTTAGGTGAGCCCCACCCCTCCCAGATCTCTAGTATCCAGCAGCTGAATGAAGAGGCCTCTGGGTTCTGGAAGCGGGCAGCTTAGGCAGGCTGACTGCTGTTGGCCTCAGCTTGGTTGGCAGTCTTATGCTCTGGTGACCCTCCTCTCTCTCTCCACAGCTCACGCCTGGAGGCAAAGCTGCACAGGCTGGGGTAGCTGTTGGTGATTGGGTGCTGAGTATCGATGGGGAGAATGCTGGAGGCCTTACGCACATTGAAGCCCAAAACAAGATCCGAGCCTGTGGGGAGCACCTCAGCCTGGGTCTCAGCAGGTATAAGGGCTCTGACCCACCTGGCAGGTGAGTTGCCTTTGGTCGTGGCTCTCTGTCACCCTTTCCTGTTCTCCTCCAGGGCCCAGACGGCTCAGAGCAAACCTCGGAAGGTAGGCGACAGGGCCTGGGCCATCTGGGGTGGGGTGGGATTGGACTCCCGGCTGGCCTGCTTTCCTTGCACAGCCGCCTCGGTACCCCCTTCCAAGGGTAAGGGGCAGAAGCTGGAGCCTGGGAGAGTGTGGGGAACTGGGAGTTGGGTCAGGGCTACCCCATGCATCTCTGCCTGTCTGTCCACAATACCTCTACCAGCTTGTGCTGCTAGCCGAAATCATTGCTCCCAAATGGGCCCCTTGAAACCTGAGTCACCCCCTCCACTAAAGCTTCATCCAGACGTGTAGGGGCAGGGCTGGAGCACCACTGTCCTCTCTGCACCGGGTGGGGGGGTGGGCACCCCTTCCGCAGCTCTGGCCCAGGCCCCCTCCCATTCCCCCCTCCACCCAGGCCCTGGCCCCTGCCTCGGACCCCCCGCGGTACACCTTTGCACCCAGCACTTCCCTCAACAAGACAGCGCGGCCCTTCGGGGCGCCCCTGCTGGCTGACAGCACCCCACAGCAGAATGGGTATGTTAGTCTTGCCGGCCCACCACCCACGCTAAGTCCACCTGCTAAGCCCACCCATTGCTGCTCTCTCTGCTCTGCACCCCAGCCCCACTGGCACTGTGCGGCAGTGACCCCTGGCGGCCGGGGCGGGGACTGCAGGTTTAGGGTTCCTCCTAGGGTGATATGGCTGCTGCCCAGGCACTGCCCATATGGGAGCTCTGAGCTAGGCAGCGCCCCCTGCTGGCACCCCGGGGTTGGGGTGTGGTGTTGGGCCCACTGAGACTCAGACACTCAGTGCAGCCTTGCCCCGGCCACTCTGACCCCATGCTATCTTTCTTCTTCCCATGTATCTGTCCCTTTTTTCCTTTACCTGTCCCATCTGTCTATTTCCTTCACAGGTGCAGACCCCTGACAAGTCAGTGAGCCCCCTCTGCTTGTCCCTCTCTTCCTTCCTGTTGGCATTCTGGGTGGTGGCCCCTTCCTACCCTGGCTCCCTCTCACTTATCTACCCTACCCCTCATTCACCCAGCAGGGTCCTGGCCTTGCCCTTACCCCCTCTCCCATCACTATAGCCCACATGCATAAATTCCGGGAGGGGCTACCCCACTGGTCACCCCTGGAATGAGGTTCTGAGCCACACCCTCCCCACAGACAGCCGCTCCGACCGCTGGTCCCAGATGCCAGCAAGCAGCGGCTGATGGAGGACACGGAAGACTGGCGGCCACGGCCCGGAACGGGCCAATCCCGTTCCTTCCGCATCCTTGCCCACCTCACGGGCACCGAGTTCAGTAAGTGGCAGCCCAGGGCAGGGCAAACTCTCCTCCTGGCCCCCAGCCTGGACCTAGGCTCAGCCAGAGCTGGCTAGGCACCCTGTGACCCTTTGCCAGGGCTCAGGGCTGGGATGGCCCTCTGTCTTCTCTTGGTCAATGCCTGCCTCTGCTTTCTCAGTGCAAGACCCGGATGAGGAGCACCTGAAGAAGTCAAGGTAAAAGGACAGGCACCCGTCCCTCTTTCTCATCTGCTGCCTCTCCCATTCCAGCCACCACCCTGTGTCTGCTCCTGGGGGTCCCCAGCCAGGGCTCTCCAGACTCCTTTCCTTCCTTCCTTCCTCCTTCCTTTTCTCCCTTCCATCTCTCCTTCCTTCGACTTCCTCCTCCTTCTCTCTCTGCCCCTCAGGGAAAAGTATGTCCTGGAGCTGCAGAGCCCACGCTACACCCGCCTCCGGGACTGGCACCACCAGCGCTCTGCCCACGTGCTCAACGTGCAGTCGTAGCCCGGCGCTGGCTGGCCAGCTGTCCTCTCTGCCTCTCTCTCTCTTCCTCCTGCCCAGGGCACCCCTGGTGCCTCCAGCTTTGGCCTCCCTGGCCCACCTCTTTTCTGCTCCTGTACTGAGCCTCCTGCTGGCCTGGCCCTGGCTGCCCGCCTGGCATAGGGCCCGGCTTCATCTGCCACTGCCTTCCCTCTTTGCCCTCTGGTACTGCTGTCTACCAGGTCTGTGCTGGCTTGGGCATGGAAATAAACACTCAGTCCTCCTTTCTCTGCCTCTGTCTTTGTGGGCTTGGTTTGTATTTTGGGTGTGGGTTACTAGATTGTTTAGATCCATTGTGGGCCCTGCCAGTCTGGGTCTTGGTGGGAGGTGGTACCTGACAAAGAGGGTGCTGCCTTCAGAACTGGATCTTGGGGATGAGGAAGTCCCAAGAGCTTCCCTGGAAGCAAGATCCTTGCTCACCTCCCAGCCCTGTACAACAGATAGGCCGGCTGAAACCTGGCTGGGAGAAGCTGCCTGACCCATCCCTACCTGGTGGGATCTGGAGTCCAGCCCAGCAGCTCACATGCACCCAGGCATCTCCCATGGGCCCAACAGGACTGAGGTTGGGGGGTGGGGTCTTGTTAAGAGACCCAGCCGTGCAGTGCCTTGAATGGCAGATCTTGCAGCCAGGTGCCCAGGACAGAAGCCCCAGTCCCAGCCTCAGCTACATCCCAGGAACCTTGGCCTGGTGAGAGAGAGTGGGCTTGGGCCTGGGGAAGGGTGGGTGGCCTCCAGGTTATGGGGGTGGTGGGTCCCTCCAAGCTGCCTTGGGTTCTATCCCTGTCATTTGGGGTCACTGGGCACCCCCCGGAGCCACTTTCCTTGGCCCTGGCAGGCCCTACCACCCCCAGCCCTACCAGCCGCCCACCCTGGGCTGTGGACCCTGCCTTTGCTGAGCGCTACGCCCCGGACAAGACGAGCACAGTGCTGACCCGGCACAGCCAGCCCGCCACACCCACGCCTCTGCAGAACCGCACCTCCATCGTGCAGGCGGCTGCTGGAGGGGGCACAGGAGGGGGCGGTGGCAGCAATGGCAAGACTCCTGTGTGCCACCAGTGCCACAAGGTCATCCGGTGGGTGCCCTGTTCCTTTCCTGTCCTGATGCCTTGTCCTAGTGTCTTTCTGACCGCTGTTCTCCCATCTGTCTCTCCACTCATCTCAACTGCCATTGCACAGGATACAGATTCAGTTCCCATTTGGAGTGGGGGTAGGAACCTGACCTGGGTCCTCAGATTCTGAATCTTGCATCACTTTCCCCCTCCCCACATCAGTCTTTATCAGCGTCTGCCCCAGTGAAATGGAAGCAAGTGCCAGCGATGCATCAGAGCTCATCCAGAGACTGGCTGCTCTCAGGCAGAGAAGGGCCTGCCCCTCCCAGCCCCTCTGCCTCTCTCCCTCCTATTTGCTTGGTCTCTACTTAGCCTCTGCTCTGCAGACAGGCCCGGGGCCCCTCCTTCTCTGCACTGCTCTCTGGGGTCCAACCGGATCCCAAACCTCCCTCCAGAATCAAAGCACCAGATTCTAGAGGCTTTCTAGTTCTCGGCTCCACCCCTGCTCTTGACTCCTGTCAGCTCTGATGCTCTGCAGAACGTGGGACCTGTGGACCTCGCCCCAGGCCAGATAGAACAGGCAAGCAGGATAGCATCTGCTCAGGTACCCACTGGTCTTCAGGACTCATGGACACTGGGCCTTCTGCCCTGCAGGGCCCCAGTTCCTCAGGCTCATCTCATTGGGCCCAAGCCAGCAGCCCCACCCAGTGTAACCCTCCTCCCTATTCCCACACTGCCCCACTCATGTCATAAAGTGATCCAGCTTCGTTATTCGCCCTGTGTGACCATGAGCAAGTCCTCTCCCAAGCCTGTTTTCTCCCTCCCTTGGGAAATGCAGAGAATGAACTTACCCTTCTAGGCTTCAGAACAGGTGTTCAGTAAACCGCTTGGGCTCGGGCCAGGAGCTCCCACCTCATTTGTATGTCTCCCTCTCACTGCCCTCACCTCCCCCTCAGGGGCCGTTACCTGGTGGCACTGGGTCACGCGTACCACCCCGAGGAGTTTGTGTGCAGCCAGTGTGGGATGGTCCTTGAAGAGGGCGGCTTCTTCGAGGAGAAGGGTGCCATCTTCTGCCCACCCTGCTACGACATGCGCTACGCACCCAGCTGTGCCAAGTGCAAGAAAAAGATCACAGGCGTGAGTGGGGTTGGCAGGTGGGTGGGAAGGTGCGTCTGACCCTGTTGGCATTGAGGGGCTCTACCTGCATGAGCCCTTTCGATCCTTAGTGGCTTGATAAATGGGTTGCTCTGTTGGACTCACTTTGCATTAGCCAGGATCCTTTAAACAATGACCGGAATCCTACTCAAAAGGGCTTGAGCAAGAGTGTATTGGCTCAGCCCTGGCAGGTGTGCTCAGTGGTTAGAGCACTGGCCCATGCACCAAAGGGTTGTGGGTTCGATTCCTGGTCAAGGGCAAGGGCACCTACCTGGGTTGCAGGTTTGATCCCTGGTCCCCAGTTGGACGTGTGCAGGAGGCAAACAATGGATGTTTCTCTCTCTCTCCCTTCCCCTCTTTCTAAAAATCAATGGAAAAAAATATCCTCTGGTGAGGATTAACAACAACAAAAAAACAGTGCATTGGCTCAAATAACTGGCAAGCCCAAGGGGTGCTAAATTTCAGGCCCAGCTGATGGCAGGTCCCGAGGTCATCAGGACTCTTCCTACTACTTGCCTCTATTTTCATTGTTGGCTTCATTCCCAGCTTGCTGTTCCCTAGAAGGCAGCGAAAATGGAGCCACCGCAGCTCCAGGTTACATCTCCAGCTTAGCACTGCAGAGTGAACGTCAGCTTCACTTCTGGGCCAGTTGATGCATCAGGAGTGCCAGTGCCGCTGCTCATCGGCCTGGCTTGCGTCACATGCCCATCTCTGACCCAAGCCCCGTGTCTCGGATTGGCCTGGCCTGGTGACACGGGCCCTGGAGCAGGAGTTGGCCGAGAATGGGGGAAGACTGGTTCCCTGAATTGAAACTAGCAAAACGTTCCCCGAAGAAGGGAAGTGCATGTGGATCAGGTTGAAACAAGCTGTGGCTGTGGCATTGCACTTGACTGCAATGACAGAAAAGCCCACTGGAGAGATTTAGGCTGGAGGGGTTATATTTAATCATAAAAATTGCAGGTCTGGAATAGCGGCTTAAGGATGCCTTTAGGCTTTCCCTGCCTTTTTGCTCCAAAATCCTTAGCCTATAGACATTTGTTCCCAAACTTATCCTATCATGGTTGCCAGGTGACTGTGCAAGGCCCTGGCCTTATATTCTTGCTGCAGACAGAAAGGAGGCAGAGGGGCAAATGGTATTTTTTTTAATGAAGTTTTGCCTTTTAACCTGGAAGGAAAACCAGGAATGTGCATCTTTATCTCCGTAGTTAAAGATGCCACAGAGCAAACTCATAAGAGAGGAAGACAAAAGAGAAGGGGGTTATTTGTGACAGTCTTGAGAGGCTGTTCTACAGTGTCTGCACCCCTAATGTATGAGAAAATGAGGCCTCTGAGAGATGACTTGGTGTGCTTGAAGGACACAGGACTATTGAGTGGCAAAGCCAGAAACTCACACTCAAAAACTTGTGATTTAAAATCTTAGTCTTACCACTGAGACTACACACACGGCATAGCCTGGCCAGGTTTCCTGCAGGGCAACCGAGCTGCCACTGGAGCTGGCTAGGGACTTAGGTCAGCACATGTCATGGCGAAGGGTGATGGGCTGCCTGCCTTCCCCCATCAGTTCTCTTTGTTAAGTGTGGCAGTGAGCCCCATGCTGGGGACACCTTGTGAAGAGACAGGAGTTCACACTGGGGAAGGGAATGCGGAGGGTATCGGGCTGAAGGCAGAGCCAGGGAGAAGGGTACAGAACAAACAGAGATGACAAGCTGAGGGGGTTACTGTTGTATATTTATGGAAACCGAAGTCCAGAAAGGAGCAAGAGGCTTCACAAAGTGGGGGAACGAGTTGGGAACAGCCTCAGGCCCAGCTGACTCCAGCTTGGGCTCTTCCTGTCACTCATGCTTCTTATTTCTGGGTCCAGAGACAGAGCTGCCACAGGTAGCCAGAGAGCTCTGTGGTGATACTCATATTAGGTTACCGTGATTGCAAGTGGTAGAAAATTCAAAATGATGGCAGCTTATTTCTCACCTAAGAAAGCCCAGCCTGGCTGGTGTGGCTCTGTGGTTGAGTGTCAACCTATGAACCAGGAGGTCACGGTTTGATTCCCAGTCAGAGCACATGCCCAGGTTGCGGGCTTGATCCCCAATGGGGGGCGTGTAAGAGGTAGTGGATCAGTGATTTTCTTATCATTGATGTTTCTGTCTCTCCCTCTTCTTTCCTCTCGCTGAATAATTAAAAGCATATTTTTTTAAAGTCCAGAGGTGGGCAGCCCAGGACTGGTAGATCCAGGCTCCTAGATCTTGTTACTCGGCCATTGTCTGCACAGGTTTACTTACCACTGACAGCCCATGGCTTTGGGCCTCAGCCAAAATCTTCATGTTCCAGCCAGCATGACATTCGAAGGGAGGGGGGGATGGGAGGCCCATGGCAGCTGTCTTTAGAAGATGCTGCCACCCAGCCCTCTGCTTCCATCCCATTGGCCAGAACTCAGTCATATGACCCCACTGGGCTTCAAGGGAGGCTACTGTCCATGTGGGGCAGCCATGTGACCAGCAAAAAGAGGTTCCATCATTAGATGGGAGAATGGACATTATCACAGTCTTCGTCATTATAGTGACAGTTCATGTGGCACTTACTGTGTGTAGGCATCCAGCTTCACAATCATATGAAGTCAGTTGGGTTATTTCTTTCTGATAGACGAGGGAGTTTTGTCCAAGGTCACAGCCATTTCCCTGCCAGAATAGGCCACCTCCATTTGACTCTTCTGGAAAATGGGCTGGATCCCAGGATCTCTTGAGCTGGGCATCTGGATTTTCTGCTGGTATTACACTGCACCCTCCTCCTGCCCCCTCCCTCCGAGTCCTAGGTGGGCAGGTTTATCACCCAGGCCACAGATGAGGAGCTGAGGCTCACAGAACAGGCTGAATCCTGGGTTCTGGAGTGAGCTTTGATGGCAAACTCTGCTCCTGCCCTGGCCCAGGCTGGTGGTTCCACAGAGTGGCCCTGCAGCCTCAGCTTCCCCTCTTGTAGGGATTCCAGGGCCTGATAGACCCTAAGGAGCATCCTCACCCTCGATGGGATAGGAGGCTGACCTCCCCAACCTGCCATGGGCTGTGTAGCCTGCCTGCGCCCAGCGCTGAAGACTTGCGTCCTCAAAGCTCAGTGTGGAGAATGAGGAGAGGCACAGGGCAATTAAATAGTTCCAGAGGAGCTGGAGGGAGCTCTGGAGGATGGGGGGACACATAAGGAAGAACCCATTCTGATCTGGGACCCCATGCTCTCAAGGCTCACCACTCACCACCAGCCTCCCTCACCCTGGTAATCCAGCCACAGGTGCTTTTCTCCCCCACCCCTCCCCTTCAGGGCCTTTGCACAGGTGTCCTCTGGCAGGAACACTAGCATTCTCTACCTCATTCTCATCTGGGACTCAGGATTTTCTCAGGAACGCCTTTCTTGATGCCCACCCTTCCCACCAGGCTAGACACTGCACAATTTACCCACTACCCCCAGTCCTTTTGTACCACGTCTTCCCCAGGTACGAATATGGGCTGGGACTGGGCTGCTTTATTCATGCTGTATTTTTAAATTTTTTTAACATATTTTTATTTCAGAGAGGAATGGAGAGGGAGAGACAGAAACATCAATGATGATTGAATCATTGATCTGCTGCCTCCTACACGCCCCACACTTGGGATCCAGCTTGCAACCCGGGCATGTGTCCTGACCGGGAATCGAACCACGACTTCCTACTTCATAAGTTGATGCTCAACACCGGCTGGGCTGTTCACGCTTTATACTGTGCCCTTATGTAGGAGGTGGTCAGTAAACACTTGAAGGAGTGGCCTCTAACTTGAACTTAAAATGTGTAGGTATTAGTTCAGCCAGTGTTGCTTAGTGGTTGAGTGTCAACCCATGAACCAGGAGGTTCTCGGTCAGGGTACTTGCCTGGGTTGCTGGCTTGATCCCCAGCCAGGGTGTGCAGGAGGCAGCTGATCAGCGATTCTCATTAATGTTTCTCTCCCTCTCCCTTCCTCTCTCTGAAATCAATAAATAAATATAAAAACATATTTTTTAAAAATGGGTAGGAATTAGCTTGGAGAAGGATCAGGGACAGTGCTGCAGGCAGAAGGAATAGCTTGTGTTACAAGGCGACATCCGGGAAAGTGTGAGATGAGGTGGAAGAGGTGGCAGGCGCTGTGTTAGGAGTTTGGAGTTGGGGGAGGCTGGTGAGGTCAGGTGTGCCTCAGCAAGCCTCCCAGGCAGGCAGAGACACCTAGGTTGGGGGTGGGGGTGGGGGGACTGCTGGGGTCAGGGGCTTGGGGGTGGGAGAAGCAGACAGATTTAGGAAACTAGGGGTAAGATATTCAGTACTGCTCACAGGTCCTTGTGAATACCAGCAGAAGCCTGCCTTCCTGCCATGTACCCACTGGGCCCAGCTGTGGGCCCCCACATCCTGCTGGAGCCCCTGTCCTGTCCTAGGCAGTGGGAAGAGCCAGCTTTGGAGTCAACCAGATGGGCACAAAACCCATTTCTGCCGTCTTTGGGGGGCATGTTGCTTTCTCTGGGCAGTGAGTCCTGCCCGGGTGCTTGTGATGTGATATAAGATGTGACATAGACATTGTGGAGGGCAGAGATGGTATATCTGAGACCTAGACACGAGCCACACTCAGATAGAGCTTGGTCCACACTCTTCCATTTTTGTTTTATTATTATTTTTTTAAATCCTCATCTGGGGATATTTTTCCATTGATTTTTAGAGAGTGTGGAAGAGAGGGAGAAAGACAGAAATATCGATATGAGAGAAACACATTGATTGGTTGCCTCCTTGCACCAGCCCTGACCAGGGCCCAGGCCAGGGCGGGGTGGGGGGCGGCGGGGAGGGAGGGGGAAACCTGAAACCAAGATATATGCCCTTGCCCTAGACAGTTTGGCTCAGTAGATAGAGTGTTGGCCTGCAGACTGAAGGGTCCCAGGTTCAATTCCGGCCAAGGGCACATGCCCGGGTTGCCGGCTCGATCCCCCCGAGTAGGGGATGTACAGGAGGCAGCCAATCAATTATTTTCTCTCATCATTGATTTTTCTAACTCTCTCCCTTCCTCTCTGAAATCAATAAAAAATATGTATTAAAAATAAAAAAGATACATGTCCTTGACTGGAATCGAACCTAGGACCCTTTGGTCTGCAGGCTGACGCTCTATCCACTGAACCAAACCAGCTAGGGCCACTCTTCCATTTTTAAATAAATGTATGAACCCATGTTATCAGAGTGGGCCTCATGGAGGAGGTGCCATTTGTGCAGAAACTTGAAAGAGGTGAGGGCTGAACCTTGCAGATACCAGGGCGGCAGAGCAATCCAGGCAGAGGGGACAGCTGGTGTGAAGCCCCAAGATGGTGTGTGGTGCATTGACCACCGGCGAGAGTCTATGTAGAGGCAGCAGAGGGACAGGGGCTAGACCTGCTGGCCTCTGGGCCCATCACAGGGCTCTGGCTTTTGCTCAGAGAAATGTGGAGCAGGCAGGGATTCCAGCAGAGGGATGTGGCCTGGCTCAGGTTAACATCAGTCTGTAGGAGCAGAGGGAGAAGTGCAGAGGCTGGTTTTATGGGGTCACCTCGCCAGAGATGTAAGGCTCACACCCTGCACCAGGGAGGCTGTGAGCAGTGGTCAGGATCTGGATGCATCGTGAAGGTGGGCCCAACAGGATTCCCTAGTGGACCTGATACAGGGTGTGAGAGGGGAATTTGGCCTGTGTAGGTGGAAGGATAAGTTGCCAAAAATGGAGGTGAGGACAGCTGTGGGAGGAGCAGATTAGGGGTACGGAGATTGGGAGCCGAGCTTTGAACATGCCAAGTCAGAGGCATAGTGGACATCACTAGGAGACCTCAGGGTAGGAGATAGGGAGTGGGAGGGAAATGTCACATTTACCGTGGGAAGGAGTGGGCTGAGCTGCCAGTTGACTGTCACCTCCTCCCAGGAAATCATGCATGCCCTGAAGATGACTTGGCACGTGCATTGCTTCACCTGCGCAGCCTGCAAGACACCCATTCGGAACAGGGCCTTCTACATGGAAGAAGGGGTGCCCTACTGTGAGCGAGGTAAGAAATAGCGGGGAGGGCTGCCCAGCTGGTGTTGCTCAGTGGTTGAGCATCGACCCCTGAACCAAGAAATCCTAGGTTCGATTCCCAGTTAGGGCACATGCCTGGGGTTGCAAGTTTGATCCCCAGTAGGGGGCGAGCAGGAGGTAGCCAATAGATGTGATGTTTTTCATCGGTGTTTCTATCTCTCTCCCTTCTTCTCTCTCTAAAATCAATAAAAACAGCCCTTGCTGGTTTGGCTCAGTGGATAGAGCGTTGACCTGCAGACTGAAGGGTCCCAGGTTCGATTCTGGTCAAGGGCACATGCCTGGGTTGCAGGCTCAATCCCCAGTAGGGGGTGTGCAGGAGGCAGCCGATCGATGATTCTCTCTTGTCATTGATGCTTCTATCTCTCTCTCTCCCTCTCCCTTCCTCTCTGAAATCAATAAAAATATCCTATATAATAAATTAACCCTCACGTCCTCACAAAGATGGCTGCCAATGACCAGGTCTGCAGGGGCTGCAGGGGGGTTAGCGAGGGACGACCAAACAGCTGAACAGCAGGCTGTGTGCGGCGACCAGGCCGGCAGGGGGCGGGGGCAGTTGGGGGTGACCAGGCCAGCATGGGGAGCAGTTGGGGGCTACCGGGCCGGCAGGGGAGGGCAGTTAGGGGCGACCAGGCTGGCAGAGGGGGGCAGTAAGAGGTGACCAGGCCAGTGGGAGGGGGCAGTGAGGGGTGACCAGGCCGCGGGGGGGGCAGTTGGGGGCAACCAGGCTGGCAGGGAAGGGGCAGTTGGGGGCGACCAGGCCAGCAGGGGGCCGATTAGGTTGGCAGGGGGGGACAGTTAGGGGTGACCAGCAGGCAGGCAGGTGAGCCATTAGGAGCCAGCAGTTCAGGATTGTGAGAGGGATGTCTGACTGCCGGGGACCGGGCCTAAACCAAGGGGTCCCGGATTGGAGAGGGTGCAGGCTAGGCTGAAGGGACACCCTCCCTCCCCGCCCCCGTGCACAAATTTCGTGCACCGGGCCTCTAGTATTTAAATAAATAAGTCAATAAAATCAAAAACATCTTTAAAAAAAGAAATAAGGGGCAGGGCCAGGCGAAAGGGGCGTGGCCAATGCAGGTGAGAACCCAGCTCCTTCTTCCTCTTTGCCTCCATCCCTCTCAGACTATGAGAAGATGTTTGGCACAAAATGCCGAGGCTGTGACTTCAAGATCGACGCTGGGGACCGCTTCCTGGAGGCCCTGGGCTTCAGCTGGCATGACACGTGCTTTGTGTGTGCGGTGAGTGCCCCCGCAGTCTTGGGTTCCACCCCAGCACCCTGTGGTCTTCACCAGCTTTCCTGCTTCACCACTGCCTGCCTCTGGGATCCATGAGAGGTTGGGAAGGGGCTTTTCCGGCTACCCCCAACCCCAATGACTAGACCCTGGCTGTCCCCAGATATGTCAGATCAACCTGGAAGGAAAGACTTTCTACTCCAAGAAGGACAAACCCCTTTGCAAGAGCCATGCCTTCTCCCACGTGTGAGCCTTCCAACCCACTGCTGCCTCTCCCTGCCCAGCGGAAGGGGTCACTGTTTCTGGAGTCATCCCACCAGATTTCTGGGTAGGGTTGGCAAAGGTCACCCCAACCCCGACCCCTGGCCCGAGCCTGGGGTTCCCTGGGCCCTGCCTCACCCCCTTTATCTCCCTCACTCCCTCCACCACCATTGCACACGGTGCTGGCCGCACGGCCCCTGTTCACATCCAGTGCCACAATAAACCTGTATCCAGTTGTGTGCTGTGTGCGCTTCCTCCCTCTGCATGAGGAATGGTGGGATTGGAGGCACGTATCAGGGTAGAGATTAAACTGGTTTCTTAGGGCTAACCATCCTAGTGGTCCTTGTGATGGGGACAAGGAGGGCTCTTGGTCAGCCGGAGGAGAGGAAGGGGGATTCCATGTGCTAGGCCAAGGTACCCACAGAGGGGAGGGCCGGATCATGGTCCAGCCTGGCGTGGAGGTCAGAGAAGAGTTGAAATGGGAGGCTCACTTCTGCCTGGTACCTTGACACCTGGAGACTCTGGTGTTGGCCCTACCTATGTGGGGGCTCTTGCTTCTTACTGGTGCCCTCCTCCACCCTAAGGGGATTGTCATCGCTCCGGTCCTAAGCCTGGACTGGAAAGGAACTGGAGAGAGGGCCCAAACTAGGCCAGGACAATGCAGCATATCCATGACCACCTGTCCTTCAGGCTCCTGGGCATGAACATCTGAAGTTGGTGTTCTCAAAAACTTGGGCCCCTCCCCTTTAAGAGTAGAGAAGGGTCTGTTCTCTTGAGGACCCTGGGCAATGATTACAGGGCTTCCTGTGTTATTTTCTTTCTTTTAAAAAAAAAATAAATAAATATATTTTTTATTGATTTTTTTACAGAGAGGAAGGGAGAGGGATAGAGAGAAACATCGATGAGAGAGAAACATCATTCAGCTGCCTCCTGCACACCTCCTACTGGGGATGTGCCCGCAACCAAGGTACATGCCCTTGACTGGAATCGAACCTGGGACCCTTCAGTCCGCAGGCCGACGCTCTATCCACTGAGCCAAACCAGTTAGGGCTCCTGTGTTATTTTCATGTCTTGTCAGTGCCCTGCGCATAGTGGAAGGCCAAAAAATGTTTGTTGAGAGACTGAATGAGGTGCCTGTGAAACATTTAGGAGACATTCAGGGAGCAGCTGAAGATTCAAGTCTGGATTCACCTTGGATTCAATTCTGGAATGAGTTTGGGACAGTCTGGGGCAGTCATCACAGATGCTTCTAATTGATGCCTATGGATGGCTGGGAGCTGGACCCAGGCAGGTCTACCAAGAGAAAAGCAGGAGGGATATGGTTTTCTTTCAACATAGACACCCGTAGCATATTAAACAGTGTCTCCCACTTCCACAGCGACATGTATTCTCTACCGTTTCTCTTGAACCATGAAGCCCTCAGTCCACACTTGGTTTCCATGGATACAAGCGAGTAAGATCACAGGGGTGGATGGTGAGTGCTGCTGGGAGTCCTCTGGGGAGAGGCTTCTCCCAGGCAGCCACCCTCAGCCTCAACCCGGGGCTGCCACGTGGTAATGCCGAGCTGTGGCCAGATCTGCCAGTTTATTAACAGCATCCAGAGATTCAGACCTTTATGTGAAATCCTGGTTCTTTAATGTTGGCAACTAAGATTTCTTCTTAAAATCCTGTTTAGAAAAATAATAAATGTGGGCCAAATGCAGTGTGAGGTCAGCCAGGGCCCCCACATAGATAAGAGATAGGGCCTGGGAAGCACCAGCATCACAGCTCTGGGCAGAGGAAGCAGGAGCCGCCGAAAACAAGAGCTGTGGGCCTGTAGGCCTGATGGCTCTGGTGGGGGGGCTGGGGCTGGGCAAGAGTGTTTCCAGAAACTGCCAACAGTGTCAAGCAGGCAGATAAGGCCAGGCGTCCAGAGGCATTTCGCAACAAGGTAACATTTAGCCAGATCAGTTTAGCTGAGAGCTGGGCCACTGCCTGGTCAGAGGAACAAGGGGGCGGGGGGAGGATGTAGGAGAGTGCAGACAAGAGAGTGCAGACAGCTCTCTTAGAAGGCTGGGCTGTGGTGGCCAGGAGGACCACTCACTCAGCTAAGTGCCAAGAGGGGTGGAGGGAGGACGCTGGGAAGGTGTCTGCCGAGGGAAGGTGGGAGAATGTAAGGGGAAAAGAGCAGAGAGCTGGGGACTGAACCTCAGAAAGGGCTCGCCTAGATGGAAGTAAATAACGAGCATGGGGTACCTGTTCTGAATGGTCACCTCTGCCAGCACCCACAGAGCAATCACTTAATTTCATCTAGTCCTCACAATGCACTGAGGAGAAATCTCATTAATGGCGTGTTTCAGATAAGGGGCCGGAGGCTCAGAGAGGGAAAGTGGTCTGTCCAGAGCCACCAGCCAGAATGGCCCAGGTCTGCGGCGCACCTCAGGCTGTCCCCACACAGAACTGCGGGATCGGGATCGTGTGTTCCAAAGCTGGATGCAGGCTGTGAGGCTGGGGGGATGGTGACTGGGAAATGTCCTGGTGTCAGGCAGGGGGGCCATTAGCACCCTTGGAGAGTTCAGTCTCCCCAGCTGAGGGGGCAGAGCCCACGGCAGGGGTCTGCGTGGGCAACTGGAAAGACAGCCAGCAAGAGAGAGGCTTTTTCCAGCTCAGAGAGGCTGGAGCTCATTTGAAGTCAGCAGGAAGAGGCAGTGGAGGGCAAGCAACTGTTTCACCAGCGCACAGAGAACAGAGGAGGAACTGATGATTCTGGTGCTGCCTCTTCAGTGCTGCGTGGCCTGGGAACACACACAAGGTGCACACAACCCTGCGGACCCCTCCATGCGGCCATGCTACGGGAGGGGGCTGAGGCCGGGGGCTTAGGGGCGAGCCCCCGGCACAAAGGGAGCAGCAGCCACACGGAGTCCGAAGCCAACCCTGAGAGTGGAGGTGGGGCTCCCCCCCAGTTGGTGGGGGGCTAGAGTTCCAGGGGCGCTGAGGGGACAAGCAGAAGCTTGCTGGGAGCCTGAGGAGAACTTGGGAGGTGGGGGCATTGTGCAGTGGGGGAGCCTGCAGTGGGTCACTACAGTGCTCAGGGAGGGCACCGGGACTGGCCTGGGTGCCAATCGAAGCCTGGGGGACTAGAAGGTCAACTCTCCTTCTTGCCACTGACAAAAGTGACCATTACTTGGGGACTAAGTAGATCAGGAAGGACTCTTTCCACTGCAATTCGAACTAGTTTCATTAGAAACGGAGAGTTTCTCTCATTAACTGGAAAGGTTAATGGCTTCAGAGTGGTGGGATCTGTGCCGTGGGTGTTATCAGGAGTTTCTGTCCCTCTGCGCAGCTTTCCTCAGTGCTGGCTTTTTTCTCAGGAGGCCCTCCCCGTCATTGGCAAAGACACCCCTCCGCCAGCTCCAGGCCCTTTCTTTCTTTTTTTTTTTTAAATATATTTTATTGATTTTTTACAGAGAGGAAGGGAGAGGGCTAGAGAGCTAGAAACATCGATGAGAGAGGAACATCGATCAGCTGCCTCCTGCACACTCCCCACTGGGGATGTGCCCGCAACCAACGTAAGTGCCCTTGACCGGAATCGAACCTGGGACCCTTCAGTCCGCAGGCCGACGCTCTATCCACTGAGCCAAACCGGCTTTGGCTCCAGGCCCTTTCTTAATGATTCCAGTGAAAGTCCTGGGGGGCTGGTGCCCGTTGGACTGATTGGGATCACGTGTCCACCCCTGAAGCCGTCACTGGGTCTGGCCCACCGTCCCGGGTTATAGGCTCCCCCTCTGGAGCCTACAGTGGGAAATCAGCAGAAGAACAGGCAGGGATTGGGGTAGAGACTGCCTGTCAATGAGGTGACTGCTGCTGGGCCTCAGGCTGGAACCAGCTAGATCAGGGCCAGAACAGAGGTCACTTCCCATAAGTCCCCTCAGAGACTGATCAACACCTCCCCTATGCTTCACTTTGTCCTGGTTCCTGGACTAGGCCAATGCCCACAAGCAAGCATTTTCCTTTTTATCTGGGGAGGGTCACACCCTAACATCCCCATCCATCCTGCCCTTTCCTATATGAGTAACCCCTTAGTGTCTGCCACTCGGCACACAGGGTAGCCACCTCATCTTGCCGCTGCCCAAGATGCATCTCATCTGTAAGTTCCCTTAATAAACTCTTGATATAATGTAGAGTTGTCAGCCTTTTTCTTTAGTCTCTCAGCCTTAAGGGATTTTATGTTACAAGGACGCCTGACCATGGATGCTACTGCACTGGATACACTTCCTCCTTGTCCAGGACACCTACTCCCTGACTCCTGTCCTACACCCTCTAGCTGGCTATAGCCTGGGGAACTACATCTGACTACATTCCAGGCCAGGCTAGCCGCTACATGTGGAAAGGGAAGTGAGGAGGGTATGTGGTGTGCTGTAGTGACGTGGGTTCCCATGCAGACTTTATCACTCAACAGCTGTGTGCCTCAGGCTGAGGCCCAACATCCCTCTACCTACTTGTCCCAGGTCCCTTTAGCCCTGCTGTGGGGCCTCCTCCCTCTCCCAAATCCTCTCACCTTGTTCCAAGTGTGGGCTGTGGAGAAACTGCCAGGGCCAGGGGTCCATGGGCATAGTGGGCACAGAGTTTCCCAGGCAGGGGTCTGGGAAAATGTTTTGAATTTTAAGAGGGCTGTCCTCTAAACCTCTGGGAACTGCTGCTGGAGATCAATACACACACTACTTACTCTCCTATTTGTCTTGGCCAACTCAGAACTCGGATGCTACTTCCAGAAGGAAGTCTACTCTGGGAGGCTTGAGGCTTAGGGACAAGGCAAAGGATTTCCTTGGCTGGTTCTGAGAGGGCCCAGGAGGCAGCTGGTAGGGAGGGGGGCTCAGCCTAGGGGTGGGGCAGAGGTGGTGGAAGAGGATGGCAATGCTGGGGTAATGATGTGAGTTGGGGCTGGGGATGGTCAAGGAGGCAGGGATGGAGGGGTGTGTTTGGGAACTGGGATCAGAATGGGAACAGGATAGACTGGACTGAGGAGGGTGCAGCTAGGGATGGGGTTTCATGAATTGGGGGGGGGGGGTGTACATGTTAAGCACGGAGTTGGGAATGAGGCTGGAGCTGCTGGGACGGGAAAGAAATGCGGCTGAATTTGGGGTGGGGATGCAGATGGCAATGGACAGTGACCCTGATGGACTAGGAATGGGCCTTTCAGAGGTGGGGTGGGCGGCAGATGGGGGTGTGTGCTTTTGTGGCTTGGGGCCTGGGGGTAGGGAAGGACCAGGGATGGGGATGAAGCCCGGATAGAGATAAGTTAAGCAAGGAATGGGGCTGGGCTGGATTGAAGTGAAGTGGCTTTGGGGTTGGACTGGGAGCGGATAAGAAGAATGAAACTGAGTTGGTGAGGTTGGGGATGGGGCCGGATTTGGAGTTGAGCAAGAGGGTGAGCACCTGGGCTGGGGCCACGGTAGGTGAGGGTTTGGGACGCGGGTGGGACAGGCCTTGAGAGCCGAGGGACAGATCTGCGCGGGGGAAAGGGCGCTGGCTGAGGGGCGCGGGGGCGCCCGAGGCAGGCCGGGAAGGGGGGGCGGACCTCCCCCTGGGCCGGGCTGGGGCGGCGCTAGGACCGAGGCGGAGGGACGAGCCGGGCGGAGCCAGCGCCCCCCGCCCCCCGCCGGCCGGCTCCCTTCCCCCGGCCGCTGGCTCTCTCCGCTCGCAGCGCTGCAGAGGCTCCGAGGCGGCGACGGCGGTGACTCCCTCCTCCCCTCCCTCCTCCTGTCTGTCCGTCTGTGCATCTGTCGTTCGGCCTCCGTCCGCCCCGCAGCATGGCCGGCGTCAGCTTCAGCGGCCACCGCCTGGAGCTGCTGGCGGCGTACGAGGAGGTGATCCGGGAGGAGAGCGCGGCCGACTGGTGAGCCCCCCGCCCCCGCCCCGGCCCCTTTGTCCCCGCGCCGCCGCGCCTTTGTTTCCATCTGCCCGCCACTCGGCTGCGGGAAAGGTGGGGGCGACCCCGAAATGGTGCAGCGGCCCGGGAGGACCGAAAGGGGCTGCCTTTGTGCGCGCCGGGGGAGGGGCCGGGGGGTCCCGACCGGGCGCTGCCGCCCCGAGCGCCCGAGGCCGCCCCCGGAGCGAGGTGGGAGAGGCGGCCGGACGCGGGCCGGAGACACGCAGGGTCCGGCCGGGTGGCCCTGCAGGAGCCCATCCCCCGGCCCGGGCCCGGGGGACAGGTGTGCACAGGCCGGCCAAGGGCACCTTCGCTACCTTCGGGCGGGCACGGACCGGGCGGGGACGGGGCGGGGACCCAGCTAGCGGAGCCAGCTCAGCCTGCCCGGCCCAGCCCGGACTGATGGCCGCAGCACAAAGGAACGCTGGGGCGGGGGAGGAGCAGAGAGGGCTAGGGGCCGGGTGCCCCGCCCACCGGGGGGGCCTCTCGGAGTTGGGGTGTGATGGCAAGATGTTCATTGCCACATGGCAACAGCCTGGTGACTCCTGGTCTTTTCCGGGGCCGCGGAGGAGGCAGGGGTGGAGGGGATTTCTGGGACCGGGCAGCTGGACTGGGAGATGCCACGGGGGCCGAGCTGCCTGCCTAGAGGGCCATCTGGGGACCCTGGGAGGAAGCCCTCAGGCGCACAAGCCTGGAGGGAGCCCCCAGGAAGGGATGAGGAGCTGAGCAGATCTTCTGGACCCTGGGCCCCATCGCCAGTGCAAGGGGCTCTCAGCTCCCTGGTGGGGGAGGAGCTGGAGTGCCCTCTTTCCCTTCCACAGCTATTGTCTCCCCTTGAGCTGGGAGGGGTGGACCACCTGCTCTGGGGCTGGGCTCCTCAGGGTGGTGAGAAAGCCAAGGGGTTCCACACTGCCCCATTCAGGAATCATTCACCCCCAAAATACTCATCGCTTGGGTGAGGTGCTTATTCTATTCCCAGACCTCGACTCCCGCTGGCAGGCAGGATACCAAGGCACGGAGTGAGGGCAGGCCGAGGGACCTCACTTGGCTGGCCTTACCCAAGTGGGGAGGGCATTCCGGTAGGAATACTGACCTGAGGGCTGGAGGAGGGGACGGGTGGCCGGGCGTCCATGCCACAATACTGCAGCACTGGCGGGCAGCCAGGCCTGCCTGGAGAGATGGACTCGGGAGACAAGCTCCCATGTTCCGCAGGTCAGTCATAGGAGAGCCCAGCACAGGCTAAGCGGGTAGACGGCCAGCCCGTTGTCCCAGCCCTGCTCCTGGGGGCTGAGATCATGGGAGGAGTTCAGGGCAAGTGGCCAGCTTGGCCTGGTGGAGGAGGTGGCCTTGGGATATGATGGGTCCTGCCTGGGGAGGCGCGTGGTCCATCTCAAAATACCCCCCTCGCCCTCCGTCTAGGGGTACTGTCTACCACCATATCATTGCCCCTAACTTCCCAAAAGCAGAACTCTGGAGGCCAGTGCAGGACCACACAGCCACTGCTGGCCCACCTCCTGCTCAGTAGAGCCCTGGGCTCCCATCACCGAGCAGTATCCATGTGGCCAAGACTAGTTATTCATCACTGGCATGCGTCACTTCCCATCTGGGTTTTGTGTGGGACACACAGATGCACGCATGTACCCTTGCATGTGCACACATTTGTTCACTCCCAAGGGCCTAGATGGCATTTTGTAAAAAGGGGTGAAGATGACATCCTACAGTGGGGGGCATGAATGCCCCCCGCTGCTGGCATTGAGCTGGGGTCACAGTGGGGTCTCAGAACTCAGGAGCAGACCCTGTACTCAGAGGCCAGAGGAAGGTGTCTTGGATAAGATTGCTGCCTGGGTAAAGAGGGCTTGTCATTATCTCCCTTATCTTGCCTCTGAGTGGTGAGGGTGGTGGGGCGAGCTCACTTCTTTTGAAATGGACCACTGCCCAGTCACGGGGACAGGGGACCAGGAAGAGCCAGTGTTGCCCTGGATGTAACACACAAGAATTCATTCCTCTCTGGTCCTCTGGAAAATAAGAAGAGGGGTCCCTGGCTAGTGTGGCTGAGTTGGTTGAGTGTCTTCCCATGCACCGATTCCCCATTGGGGTACATGCCCCGTTGCAGGCGCCATCCCCAGTAGGGGGGAGGCTGCTGATCAATGTTCCACTCTCTCATCAATGTTTCTCTCCCGCTCCCTTCCTCTCTCTCTCAAATCAATAAACACTTTAAAAATAATAATTAGAAGAAACAAAAGAAAAGAAGAAGAGGGCATTGGGCTCAACCATACCTGGGACACCCAGGGCTCTTCCGTCTCTAACATCTGAGAGTGCGATGGTCAGGAGGGCTCTTCCTGCCCTCAGCCTCGCGCCTCAGCTGACCCCGGCATCTCCTTGGAGCTGCCATATTCCAGCTCCTACCTCATTCCAGTTTCTCTGGCCTAGATGGTTTCTCAGAGTTTGTGTCAATATTACAAATACCTACTTGGTGCTGTTGTGTGCTGGATCCTGAACCCAGAGAGTGAAGTGTGTTGGCTGACTGAGTCAGATATCCGCCTTCACGAAGCTTAGGTTCCAGGCAATGTCTGTCACTAGGGGTTGGAGCTGGTGACACATGTAGACTCCCGGTTCCCCCAGTCCTGATTTCTTGTGCTGTCCGGGCCCAGGCTGCCTCTGATGTATGTGAGAAGCACTGGTTTAGTGAGACCCGGGGTGGGCTCCGATGCCTCTTCCCTTCCCTGCTGGGATGTGGTAAGTGGTGTGGGCAGGCGCACAGCTTCCTGGAGATCTGGCATCAGGACCCTGAGGGATTTCTGCCGAGGGTGGGCGTGGGGTGGAGAAACAGGCCTAGCTTTTCTGCGAAGGGAACCGCATACACAAAGTCTCAAGAGTGGGAAGTATTCAAAACTGTGTTCGGCATCAGGGAGCCATCCAGGTTAACCCAAGTGTGTGGTGTGGATACAGAGGTCCCGCCGGAAAGGCAGGTGGGTAGAGCTCAGGACCGAAGGCCTGTTGAATCCTTGGAAGTTAGCTATGGATTCTGCCTGGTCAGGGCTGTGGCCGGAGTCAGAAAGATGCCGGGGAGGAGGTGGGCAAGGATTGAGGATGGAAAGGGCAGGGCAGGCGTTCCTGGGAGCAGCGAGGGCCCGCAGAGCCTTGGAGAGGCTGAGATTCACCCCTGGGAAGTATGCTGCCTGAGGCAGTGTCTGGGAAGCAGGGTCTCAGAGTTCGGCCTCAGTTTCTCATCTGTGGAATTGGGAAGGACAGACCCTGCTTCTCTGAGGGCCCTTTGTTCCCAGTGGTGGGTTAGGGCAGCCGGACAGGTGGTGGGACAGCTGTTCTGGGAAGCAGCTGCCAGCAATGGGGCCCGGGCAACAGTTGGACCAAGAGCTCCCCGCCTCACAGCCCACCTGTGTCCCTTTCATGGGGGAGGGATCCTGGGAATTGGTGTGTGTGTGTGTGTGTGTGTGTGTGTCCTTAGCAGTGACTTGTGCCGACCTCATGGGGCTAGGCCAGGACCTCCTTTTTGCTCTCTTGCTTCCTCCCTCTCTCCCTTCTTTTTCTTTCCCTTCCCTTCCTCTCGCCTTCATTTCCTCTTTCTCCCTTTCTTTTTGTCTTCTCTTTCTTCCTCTCTCCCTGTTTTTCCCACTGACCCTCCCTTTCTCTTGTCCGGATCCCTTGTGCTCCCACCACCCCTCCTAGTCTTGGCAATAGGGAAATGGGGAAGGGACTGAGCCCTCTGAGCCTCTGGAACAAGGCCCTCCTTCCTTGCCCCAGGCCTGTTCTCCCAAAGGGGGTCCTCAGGAGCAGACCTCTCTGCCTTCCCTTCTGTGAAATGGATGCTGTGCCACTGCCACTTGGGGCGAAAAAGCTAGGAAGGCTGCTCAGTCAGCTTTCTGGTGAGGCTAAGGCTAAAGAAAGGCTGGCGGTCCCAGGAGGCCAGGGCCTCAGCTGCGGCAGAGGGGGCCTGGGGGCTGGAGGACCAGGAGAGTGAAATCAGCCAGGGGCCACGGTCTGGGCAAGAGTGACCTGGGTTACCTCATCCACATTTCAGTGAGACATAGATTAGGCTGAGGGTGTGTCCCTGGGGTCCTTTGTGTTCAGGAGACTGCAGTTGGAGTGGGCCAGTCATGTGCCAGTCGCTGGGTTGCCATGGTTACCAGGGGATGCCCTGATCAGAGTGAGCACCAGGTTCTTTCTCCTCCCCTTCCCCTGCTGTGAGGGGAGGGGCGATGGGTACCAAGACACACGCCTGGCAACAGCCAATGGGGGACGAGGAGCATGGTAGCCAGGGAACAGTAACCAAGGAACCATCGCCTTGGAATCTCCAAGGCACACCCGCTTGCTGAGTTGTAGGCTGCCAGGACCAGAGCTCCCAGGACGTGACACATGGACAGTGATTTCTACCCGACCCCCATTGTTTATTCCCCACCTCACCCAGGCGCCCCTCTACCAGGTCTCAGGGCTTCCCCGCTCCAGAAACGGTTCCTAGCCCTATTGTCAGGCAGGAGTGCTGGGGCAGAACCCCCTTCCTGTCCTGCCCCCTCTGTGTCCCTCCGCCTCCTCCCTAGAGCTGTCCCCACCCAGAATTGGCAGCCTGGGCCTTGACAGTTCTAAGAACCACCACTCCCTCTCCCCAGGGCTCTGTACACATATGAGGATGGCTCAGATGACCTCAAGCTTGCAGCATCAGGAGGTAAGAATTCCAGCCATTCCTTTGCCTTCTCCTCTCAGCCCTTCCTCCCCGCTCCTCTGGTTGTTTTCTTCCCCACCCGCTCGGCTGTAGGTCACCTGGCTCCTGGTCACCTCCTTGCCTGCATCCAGCAGACCCACACTTGTCTGGCAGGTGTCCTTCCTGCTCATCCCTAAGCTCCCCAGGGTGGGAGGGAGGGAGCCTTGTTTCCTATTTGATAATGAGAAGACAGCCTCAGAGAGGAAGAGTCACACAGCCCGGAGTCACACCGCTACGGGGAGGGGACCTGTAGGGATGGCCCAGATCTCCCTCACTTTCTCTAGAGCCCAAAGGCTTTCTTGTACCTCACCGGGCACTAGTGTGTCATGAGGATGTGTGAAGAACAAGCATTTCCTCAGTCCTACCCCAGATCTGGCCCTGAGGATTCAAAGGCAAAGCTAGTGCCTGCCTGCCACTTTTTCTCACACCCACACAGAACTTGGGGCCTCCAGGTCTGGGGCGAGGGGGGGAGTGTGGGGGAGGGGCAGTGCCTGCAGAGCCCACAAATGGAGTCTTTCCTTTGGGTTCCAGGCCCTCTGTGGGGTGAGGGTTAGGAGATGGGAGTCCTGATGCCTCCCAATTCCTCCAGACGGGGGCTTGCAGGAACTCTCAGGCCACTTTGAAAACCAGAAGGTGATGTACGGCTTCTGCAGCGTCAAGGACTCCCAGGCTGCGCTGCCAAAATACGTGCTCATCAACTGGGTATGCAGCTGTGGGCTGGGAAGGGAGCTGAGACCCGGAACAGTTACCCTCCACCCTCTGACACCTCTGGAGAGAACCCCCTCTATACCCCTGGGAAGAGAGCCCAGGCCTTTCTTGTCTTTCTTGCCCTTCCTCAACCCCCTCTTCGTTGGGTACTTTGCAGGTTGGTGAAGATGTGCCTGATGCCCGAAAATGCGCTTGTGCCAGCCATGTGGCTAAGGTGGCTGAATTCTTCCAGGTGCGCGTGGGGGTGGGGCCAGCCACCCAGGGTCTGTATGCTGATGGTGGTGATGGGAGGGAGCCATACTGCCTGAACACACCTTCTTGCTGCAGGGTGTCGATGTGATTGTGAATGCCAGCAGCGTGGAAGACATAGATGCGGGTGCCATCGGGCAGCGGCTTTCCAACGGTCTGGCACGGCTCTCCAGCCCTGTGCTGCACCGGCTGCGGCTGCGTGAGGATGAGAATGCTGAGCCGGTGGTCAGTGTGCCTGAGGCCAGCTGGCCCTGCGCAGGGCTCTCCTCCTCCCGCCCTCTCGGTCCTCAGCCTTTTCTGGTGGGAACTCCAGGAGCACCCAGCCTGCTCTCGGAGCTCACACCAGGCCGTTTGACTCCGCAGGGCACCACCTACCAGAAGACTGACGCCGCTGTGGAGATGAAGCGGATTAACCGTGAGCAGTTCTGGGAGCAGGCTAAGGTGTGGACCCCGACCCCAGCCTGCAGGCTGAGCTGACCTGACCCCATGGAGTAGCCCTGGGATTCTCTCCTCAAGTCCCCCATCAGTAGTGTGTCCCATCCGGTGTGCTCCCCCAGCTGAAAGAGTGAGACTTATGCCCAGAGGACTCACGTTTTCTCAGAACCCATACCTCACCAGCCCTGGGTTAGGATGGCCTGGTGGGACAGGGGGGCCCCCAGGCTCAGGGTCTACACTGCCTCGCACGGGTGGTTGCAGAAGGAGGAAGAGCTGAGGAAGGAGGAGGAGCGGAAGAAGGCCCTGGATGAGAGACTCAGGTTTGAGCAAGAGCGGATGGAGCAGGAGCGGCAAGAGCAGGAGGAGCGGGAGCGGCGCTACAGAGAGAGGGAACAGCAGATTGAAGAGCACAGGTGTGCCCAGCCCCGCCCTGCTGCAGGCCCTGCCCTGCCACAGGCAGGTCCCTGTGGGCCCTCCGTAAGGGTGCATGCCCACTTATGCTCACTTATCATTTCAGGAGGAAACAGCAGACTTTAGAAGCTGAGGAGGCCAAGAGGCGGTTAAATGAGCAGTCTATCTTTGTAAGTTCTTAACGGGGGCTTCCAGTCTCCTGGTCAGGAAATGAGGGCGGTCCCTGCTCCTGGGCCTCTTGGGGAGATCAGTGGCTTGGAGACAGTGCTGGGTATTCTGGGTACTTCTCCACGGGGTGCCATGAAGTGTCAGGTCTGCCACTCAATCACGTGGGGTCCGGCGCCTGGCTATGTAAAGCTTGGAGAAGCTTCTACTTTAGACTGAAAGAGGAAAATCTATCTTGACCCAGGCCCTCACTGACCAGGCTCCCTTGTCCCCTCCCAGCAAGGCTTGAGGGGCTCAGTTGGATTAGACGTGCTTTCTGCACTTAGGGCTGCAGACCTGGTCCCCACAACACTAGTGCTGAAGAGCCACACAAATGAATCTGGCTGGTGCTCTGAGCATCTAATACACTGTGTGTGTAGTGTCTCCTTCAGAGTAGCCCCTTGTCCCAGGGATGCTGTCTGAACCTTCAAACAGTGGGGTGTCCCATAGGGCCTGTGGATTGGCCCTTTGAAAAGCCTCATGCTCTGAAGTAAGGTCATTCAGTGGTGAGATATAGTTCAGGACGGGAGGTGGGTGGTACTTGTCTGGATTGGGACTATGATGGGCAGATGTTGGGCCTTGGGGACCCAAAGGAGCTTCAGGGCCACATCCACAGGAGACGAGGAGGGAGGGGCAGGACAACCTGCAGGCATTGGCATTAAGTGGCTATCCTTTGTTACCAATCCCACCAGCCTCTGGATGGGTGGAGATAATGTGTAGTTGGTAAGCTCCAGCCTCATTCATTCAACAAACCCTTGCCACCACCTGCCTGTGCCAGGTGTTAAAAAATATGGTGGTGAAGAAGATGAACAAGATGAAATGAACCGAAGGTTTTATTTTCAATTGTGTCAAAATACACATAACATGACATGTAACATCTTAGCCGTTTTCAAATGTACAGTTTAGTGGCATCAAATACATTCACGTTGTACAAGCATCACTACAGTTTATCTCCAGAATTTTTTTCATCTTCCCATACTTAAACTCTGTACTCATTAAACACTAACTCCCCATTCTCCCCTCCCCCTAGCCTCCTAGCAATCTACTTTATCTCTATGAATTTGACTTTTCTAGGTATCTCACATTAGTGGAATCATACAGAATTTTTCCTTTGGTGACTGGCTGACTTCACTCAATATAATTTCTTCAAGGTTCATCCATGTGTCATAATGTCTCCTTCCTTTTTAAGGCTAATGCCATTCCACTGTATCTATATACCACATTAGTTTGTCCATTCAGAGCAAGAGCTTTTTTGAAAAAGCTTCTTTTTATAGGAAATTTCACACACACAAAGTAGGAAAAATAGTATAGTGTACCCTCTGAGCTGAAAACTTATCATGCACTAATTATCAACACTTCAGGCAAAATCTTAAGGAACTTGCACCATTACTTTATAGTCCCATCTGACCCTTCATGTGTGGCTCATGCGATAGTGATAGTGGATGTTTTAACAGGTCCGTGTAGTGGCCTTACAAGTTCAGGTCCTCTAAGGAAGATCCCATGTGAGGAACTTTGGAACTTAGAACTATAAAATGCCTCCTCTCTTCTGATAAGACTTGCATTTCTTGTCTGAGTTCCCTTTATGCCTGGGCTGCAGGGAGCCTGTATATCTGCAGATGCTCAGGCACAGCAGCATCTTCTTCCTACCCACAGCCCTAACTTGTTTTCAGTGTTTTTCACATTGTTGGTAGGTGGCAAACCAACTCTGGTCTTTTTTTTTTCTTTTTTTCCCCTAAATGAAACAGAGGAACCTAGGGAGGTTATACTAGGCAGGGACAGAGTCTCTGAAAAAGCTGGTTGGATATCCATTATGGGAAGGCCGGGAGACTGACTGGAGCCCAGTGGGCTGAGGAGCAGGGGAATTTGGGAAGATAGAGCAAGGTCAGAGGAGTCTAGACTTCATTCTGGAAGACACGAAGTTGTTGCAGTGACAGCTCTCTTGAAGGGGGACACTTTGAAGGGCATTCTCCTAATGCACCCTATGGGTTATGCGTGTGCTCAAAAACAGGAGCCCGGTTACTTTACCGCTGTACCTGCAGCTTTTTGTCCCCCCTCAGTCCCTCCTGCCCCCTTTGCCATGGAAGCAGCAGGGGACACTGTTAAGAGGCTTTGGTGTAGTGAATTCAACTGAGCAAACATGTACCAACTCAACCTCATGCTGGCCACACACAGAGACCTGAGTTTCTCATCCTGTGTCACCCGCAAAGGGTAGGGGACTTGACCCCAGAAACAGGAGATTTCTGACACAGTGTGACCTGTGGCGTGTGCTTAGAACACCTTGTGGGGACCCAGAGAAGGGAAGGACCTGAATGGGCCCGGGACCTCTTCCCCAGGAGGCAGTGCCCAAGCCGAGGCCAGGAGCAGGGAGAGTTGGAGCTGGGGTGGGGGTTGGGCGTTTGAGGAGAGAGAGGTTCATCTCCCATACCAAGTGGTAAATGGCATGCATGTTCCAGGGATGAAAACTATTATGTCATGCTGATAACTTTAGATCTACATCTCAGGGTGTGTGGGCAGGTCAGGGTAGAAGGGGGCTGTGGGGGAGGTGACAGGGGTGAGGTCAGGCAGCAGGAGGGGAATGTGGGCCAAGTCGGGGGTGGAGGGAGGTTAATGAGGAAAGCTCAGTCATGATGCTGAAATGCAGACAGCGCTATTGGCTAGATACTGGGGTTAGGAGGTATAAAAAAAGTTGACTGCAAAGCAGGGAGTGCTCCTGAAAGACTGGGGGTCTGGGGTGAAGGAGCAGGAGGAGCTGAGCTGGGTGCCCAGGCACCTGTCCAGGCTGGAGATGAGGTGGCCGAGGGCCTTGTGGATGGAGAGAAGGAGCTGTGTGATGGTGGTGAAGGGAGGAGAGGTGCCACCTGCAAGCCTCTTCCTGCCAGATTATGGAGGAAACATGGGGCTATAAGGAGCAAGAGCTCCTGGTGGGGGTGCCCAGGACACTGTCCCTTTTTTCCCCAGGGTGACCGGAGGGATGAAGAGGAAGAGACCCAGATGAAGAAGTCAGAATCGGAGGTAGAGGTGAGAGTTGGGGGACAGGGCAGCTGAGTCCAACAGGGACTGCCTCGGCCTGGCCAGCCTGACTCTGATCCTTTTCTTGTGCCCCCAGGAGGCAGCGGCCATTATTGCCCAGCGGCCTGACAACCCACGGGAGTTCTTCAAGCAGCAGGAACGAGTCGCATCGGCCTCTGTGGGCAGCTGCGATGTGCCCTCGCCCTTCAATCATAGACCAGGTAGTCCAGGTCCCGCCCCCACCTGACCCCCGCTCGGGTTTTGGCCCTGAGCCTCTTTGACACTATGCTTTGGAAGAGAAGCCTTGCCCAAGGACCCTTGGAGAAGGCAAGGTGGTTCATCAAGCGTGCTCCCGCCCACTGCCTCCCAGGTGGCAGGACTGAGAAGGCTGGGGAGGTGATGGTCAATGTTGGGCTTTGGCTGAGCAGTGGGCAGTGCTAGAGGCCATCTAGGCAGCTCTGGCATGGGCTAAGGCACGCCCTGGCCGTAGGGAGCGGCCCTGCTGGGGTTAAACCAGGTGCTGCTAGGGCTGAACCAGGTCCTGCCTGAGGGCGGTGGTGCATGTGAGGCAGCCCTGGAGCCTGCACCCAGGTTCCCTGTCAGGGTTCTCATTGTGGCTTCTGCCTCCCCAGAAGCACCCTGCTGCTCCCTGTCCGCTGGTCTGAGTGTTTGCCCCTGTGTGTGCTTGGCCTGTGCAGGGGTTTCAGGGGTGGGGCAGGCTGTCCATGGCTGTGTGTTTTGCAGAGGCTGGCTGTGTTGGGCAGGCTCCTTGCTTTTTGTGGCTGGTACTTGAGGCTGTAGCCCAGCTTGGCTGAATGTGAGCCCTGGCCAAAGGCAGCTTGGATGTCCAGGGCCAGCTCTGGGGGTGGGTGAGGCCTTGGGGCGGGGGTGGGGGAGACTGACCCTCTCTTGTCCTCTGTCTCTCTCTCTGTCTGTCTCTCTCGGCAGGTCGTCCGTACTGCCCTTTCATAAAGGCATCGGACAGTGGGCCTTCCTCCTCCTCCTCTTCCTCCTCCTCCCCTCCACGGACTCCCTTTCCCTATATCACCTGTCACCGCACCCCAAACCTCTCTTCCTCCCTCCCATGTAGGTAGCAGCCCCAGGCCTCGGCAGGGGGGTAAGAAGGGCCCCACTTCCCAGCAGCACCCCTGCCCTTACTCCCCAGCTTGACCACTGATCTCTGGTGTTTGTCCCCAGAGCAGGTACTGCCTGCCTCTTTTCCCTGACCCTGAAGGGGCTCTGACCCCCCAGGGGCCTGGCTTACAGGGTCTGGAGTTGTGGTGTGGACCCTGGGGAGCCTGGGGAGCTCCCAGCCCCGACCCAGACTCCAGAGAAGAGATGCTGGCCAGGCCCTGAGGTGTACAATCCTGGTCCCACCTGGCTTCTTGGCCCTCATTAACCGTGGGGGTTTGTTCCACAGGCAGCCACCTGGACAGTCACCGGAGGATGGCGCCCACTCCCATCCCCACCCGGAGCCCATCTGACTCCAGCACAGCCTCCACCCCTGTCTCTGAGCAAATCGAGCGGGCCCTGGATGAGGTCACGTCCTCTCAGCCTCCACCACCACCACCACCACCTCCACAAACCCAAGGTAAGTGAGGGGCCCTAGCTGTACCGGGCCTCTCACCAGTCCCTGTACTGAAAAACCCAGGCTGGCCATGGTAACAACTCCCCAGGCACATGGGCCACCCATCACCCAAACTGTACTGCCCTGGAGGTGGCTGTGGCAGGGAGGAGCCCTGGTGTGGCGGTCAGATCTACCCTCTGAGCCTCAGTGTCTCTCCATGGAGTAGGACTCAGGCCTTCCTCCCAAGGCTGCTGAGTGGCTTGCAGACACTAGGTAAAGGGACAGCAGGGCCCAGTGGGTGCTGGAGGGTACTCTGCATGGAGCTATTAACAGAGGCCTTATTTCTAGGAGGTCATCAGATTTTCAGCGCATGACAGCGTAGGCATTGTGCCTGTCCATGGCCTTCGCTGGTGGAGCTGGTCACATCTGTCTCCTCCATTTGTTCTGTAACAGAGACCCAGGAGCCTGGCCCTGGCCTGGAGGGCGAAGGGACCAGCAAGGAGGCCAGAGCTGCAGCCCCTGAGGCCTGGGCTGGCCCCGTGGAGGAGTCCCCGCAGGCACGGGAGCCTCCCCAGGGGCAAGGCAGCTCCATAGAGGACTTTATGTTCATGGTGGCTCCTGAGCAGGGTGTCCTGGCTGCCCCTCTAGAGCCTGCCATAGCCAACACCACCGCAGCCGACACCCTGGCAGCTGCTGCCATTGAAACCGATGACGTTGCTGCTGCTGACACCGCTGTTGCCAACACTGTCGCCCCTGCCACTGCCAGCCTCATTGACCTATGGCCTGACAACGGGGATGGCGCCTCCGCACCCCAGGCTGAGCCTAGGGCTCTGACAGCACCCTCAGGTGCTGAGGTCACTCTGGCGGAGGTGTCCCTGCTGGATGAGGGGGCTCAGGAGCCACTGCCACCAGCAGGTGAAGTCTGTGCCAGTCTCCTCAGTTTTGATGAGCTGCCTGAGCCACCAGCCACCTTCTGTGACCCAGAGGAGGAAGTAGAAGGGGAGCCCCTGGCGGCCCCCCAAGCCCCTACTCCACCCTCTGCTCTAGAGGAGCTGGATCAGGAGCCGGAGCTGGAGCCCGAGCCCGAGCCTGAGCCGGAGCCCCACCTGCTGACCAATGGCGAGACCACCCAGAAGGAGGGGACTCAGGTAGGGCAGGGCAGCCTGGTGGTAGTGTTGGAAGTCAGGGCTTGAGAAGGGGGCTGACCCTGAGTGTTTTAGGCTTGCAGCAGTACCCCCTTTCTCTGTGACCCACATTATTAGGGGGAAGCTGTATTCCATTCCCCTTCCCTGGGCCAGCTCTGCTTTTGTTCCTAAGTCAGCTGTCTGTTTTCTTGGCTACCGCGGGTGGAATCACTGGTAGCTGGAGAAACTGCCTCTGGCCTGGTAGGTCAGCCCTAGTCTTGCAGGGTGGGGCCCCAGTAACCTGGTGCTTTCCTCTTTGCAGGCCAGTGAGGGGTACTTCAGCCAATCACAGGAGGAGGAGTTCGCCCAATCAGAAGATCTGTGTGCAAAGGCTCCGCCTCCTGTGTTCTACAATAAGCCTCCAGGTAGCGTGGTGTGGGTATGGATGATGGGGCAGAATTAGGGTGGGGATGCTGGGTTTAAGTGTGGGCAGGCACAGTTCCCTGGGGGATACAGCCGCGGATCTGCTGGCCATTTCCTTAACTGCCCTCTTTTCCCAACACCATAGAAATTGACATCACCTGCTGGGATGCAGACCCAGTCCCGGAAGAGGAGGAGGGCTTCGAGGGCGGCGATTAGCAGTGGTGCCCACCCTCGGGCTGTCCTTGCCAAGACCACCCACCTGCGCTGGCCTCTGCCCAGATGGCCCGCCGCGCCTGTACTCGAAGACGCTCCGCCTGGCACCCACTCCAGATTCTGGCCCTGTCCGGGGACTTGGCCGCTTCCCTGCCCACAGGGCCTGACTTTTACAGCTTTTCTTTCCTTTTTTTAAAAAAAAAGTTGATAGGAGACTTGTACAGTTGACTGGTTTTCCTCCCATTGGTAGTTGAGATGTTGTTGCAAATTCCATCCCCTCCCCACCCGGTCCAGATTGTAGCGCTTAGCCCTCCCTGCTCACTCAGCTGGCCAGGGTGGAGGCCTCACCCCGTTTGGGGCCTGGTGAGGGGGGAGCTCTGGTGGGAAAAGGACCCCCACTTCTTTTCCTAGTTTTATGTTTCTTGGAAAAATATCACTTTGTATTCTTTGTCCAGGGCTTCAGATATTTTGCACGAATTTGAAAACATGGCAATAAATGGCTCGCGGGCTCTGGCTCCCTGGGACCCCCTCCCTGCCCGTCTCTTGACCTCTACCCACCTGGCCCTAAGGCAGTAGCAGGCCCAGCTGGGGCAGCTCAGCTTCCCAGCCCCTTCCTGCCCCCTCCTGCTGGGCGGGTCCCAGGCTGGAGGCCTTAGGCCCATTCAGGTCAGGGCTATGGGTGGGGCCCAGGGCTTGGGTGGCCCGTCCCCAACTCCCTTCTTTGCTTGGGTCCCTTTTTCACATTCAGTAACTGTTTTTTGGAAAAGCACAAACTTCTGTAACGGGTCGTGCTCATGTCTGTTAATAAAGAAATCCAGATCCCTTTGGGCCTGCTGCTGGGCCGCCTGCCCCTGACCCCTTTTCCCAACTTTCCCCACCTCTAAGGCCACAGGGGCACCGAACCGTGACTTCATGGGCAGGGAAGATGGGGTCTGAGGCTCTTGGGGGAAGCAGGCTGACCTCAGGTTGAGTTCTGCATCCTCCAGCCACTTCGCTGAAAAGCGCACTCAGCTTTCCTGCTGCCAAGGCCCAGGCACACCTGGCCACCAGAACTTTGGACGCAAGCAGTGGGTGTCCCCTCCGCTTGTACCAAACCAGATCACACACCTTTATTATCCTCAAAATGTAACAAATGGGGTAAGAAATCCCTCCCACCCCCCGCAGTCCAAGGGAAGTATTTAAAAAGCCTCGCAGTCAGGCCAGGAGTCTACTGTTGGGGGTCGGGTCGCCGGGCACCCCTCTATACGGCTGTAGTCCTCCCGAACAAGGGGATGGAGACCGGCAGGCGCCAAGCTCCGGGCTCCAGCGGCTCACGGCTGCTGAGCTCCGAGTCGGTCCAGCTGGGGAAGACCCGGCGGCCTCGGTCCGCCTGCAGGCAGAGTGCAGGGCAGGGCGCCGCGGGCCGCGGGGCGCTAGGCAGGTGCAGCGCCGACGTGTAGCCTCGGTCCAGGAACAGCGGCTTATAACTGGGCGGCGGCTGCTCCTGTTTCTCTGCGCTGTCGCGGCGGCTCAGAAAGGGCGTGACGATCTTGCGGTAGAGGCCGCGGGTGTCGGTGAGCACCT
This sequence comes from Eptesicus fuscus, assembly GCF_027574615.1. NCBI lineage: Eukaryota > Metazoa > Chordata > Mammalia > Chiroptera > Vespertilionidae > Eptesicus > Eptesicus fuscus. The sequence goes on from NC_072478.1 coordinate 70,103,290, forward strand.
CACTGTAGGGCGGCGGCGGCTCGGCCATCAGCACCGCCTCTTCGTAGCACGGAGGCTTGGACATGTCCGATTCCGCTGTGGAGTGGGAAGCGGTCCGAAGGTGTGAGACCACCCGTCTCCAGCCTCCCGCAGAAACCTCAGCCAACGCCAGGCCCAGCCCGCGCCCTCCTAGGTTGGGGCAACCCGTCCAGTGAAGACCAGGAGGCAGCCCGCGTCCGAGGCCCCGCCCATCCCGACCGCCTCCGGCGGAGGTCGGCACTTACCTTGGCGCGGGTAGCTCCAGGGCCGGGGCGGCACGGAGAGGTGCGGCGGCTGCAGGTGCGGCAGTGCGTGGTGGTGTGCGTGCGGATGCGCGTGTGGCTGTGCTGGCCCGTGATGCAGCAGCGGGTGCACGTGCACGTGTTGGTGCGCGTGCGCCGCCGGCGCTTCAAGGCGGCCGCGGTGCGGTGGTGGCGGGGGCGCGAGGCCCGGGGGGCTCCCGGCCAGGCTGCCCTCGAGCTCGAGGGGCTCCAACTCGAGGACGCGCAGGTTCTGCTCACGCAGTCGCTCCTCCTGGCGCCGTTTGAGGCGGCGGCGCAGGAAGCTGCAGAAGCAGCACAGTAGGACGATGAGCCCCCAGATAAGCCAGAAACCAGCGAAGCACGTTAGGAACGTGTAGGTGCCCTGGGACATAACCATGGCGGCGGCGCGGGCGGCGGGTCCTCGGCAGCTTCACTGGACACTGGGCTCCTCTACGTGGCCCCGGGCCCGCGCCACGCTCCCAGGAGCCGCCAGCGTCACTTGGGGACCTGCGGCCGGGGGCTGCCTGCGGCGAGGCTCAAGTCCTGCGCGCGCCGGCGGGGGGCAGCAGTATCGGTGCCCGCTCCTTCCCATGGTGCCGGCGGGCGAGCGGGCAGGCCTCACCCGGGGCCGCGCGGGACCTATGGGACAGACATAAGGCGCGGTGAAGGCGCGCTGCAGCCCCCGACGACTTCCCTGCCGGTGCCCTGTGCAGTCCCGGGGATGCCTCCTTTGCCGGAACCCCCACACTCCCCGGGGGCGGTGACGTCACCGAGGAGGGTGACGTCACACCTCGAGGTTTCCCCGGTAGGGTTTTCCCGGGTCTGAGACTCTGCCGCTGCGGCTGAGCCGAGGGAACTCCAGGGAGGCCAGCAGGGGGCGCGCGAAGGCCAGACTCGGCCTTTGCGCAAGGGAGATTCGCCACTCGTATCCCCTGGGCACCGCTTGGTTGCTTGGCGGCGGCGGGGCCCACCTTCTAGAGCCACACAACCAACCACAGGCGCCTATCTTCAGCCCTATGCATATGCCTAGCAGCCCCAGGGGCTCTAGGTCTTGTACCCGCTCCCACCCCTGGCTGCCCAAAGCATGGAACATCCCAGCCCGCACCGCGACCTCCCCGATTGTCGCCATTCTTGTAGCGGGAGCTCGGAGGCGGGTAGTTCCCGCTGCATCTGCCTTTGTCCGCGCCGAATACCCTCCCACCGTGAGCTGTTCCCTCTTCCTTTCCTCTATGTGCCTCCACCCGCCAGATCCCAGTTTCTTCACCTCCTACTCCTGCTTCGTCCCACTTGGCCCTGCCCTTCTAGCTCCAGGACTTTGGATCGCTTCCCCTCAATTCCTTTCCCTTTCCGCAGAGGGGAGGGAAAGTCTTTAGTACCACCTGGTCCCGCATCACTCCAGATGGGCCCCTCTCCTCCCAGCCCCTCTCCTCAGCCAGGGTTGAGAGGGGAATCTTGCCTCCTAAGAGGTATGTAGGAGGGGACCCTGACGGTAGAGTGACAGATGGCAGGCGACTGTTCATCACCCCCGCAGAACAGAAATGAGCCCTTCTTGAATGCCTTTTACCCAGGGGCTTTCATGTACCACCCTTTGGGGTAACTGTAATTACTCCTATTTTAAAGATAAGGAAGGGGGAAGCAATTAGCTGTGCAGATAGCAGGTGGCCGCGCTGTAATTTAAACCCAAGCCTGACGACAACACCCTAGCCTGGGGTGGAAGCGTGCTGCCTGGGCTATGTTGTGAGGCCTCTTCCAGAAGCCCCATGGACACCCCTATCCTCAGCATGTCCAATGAACACATTCAGCTTTGGGGGCCAGGGTGGGCCTGAGCCCCAACCTGAGGGCTCCACCTCAAGCCATCTCAGACTGGTCTGGCAGTAAGCTGGGGGGAAGCCAGGGCACAGGCCACCCCAAGAGGGCTCTTGTCAGACTAAACAGCTGCCTGTGCCATGTGCCACTTGGTGCCTCTGCCAGTCCCGTTATCCTGGGCCTGCATTCCAGAACAGACAATGGCAGGAACAATAGTTCCACCCACCCCCTCCACAACCCTGCCATGAGGCTGCCATGGCGACGCAGCCCTGATAAAAACACGATGCTGCCAGTCACTGGGAGTTAAATAAATCCGTTGTTCTCCTTTTCCTGAGCCCACAGGAATTTTCAGGAATGCTCTGAGGAAGTTGGTACTAACTAGGGGGCCCCTTGGCCTGCAGAGCAAGAACAGCTCTGGGTCAGAAAAGGCACTTCTGGGGCTGGAGGTGATGTTTAGCTGAATTTGGAAATAGAAAGAGTTACCAAGGCCTGTATACTGGGTGTCAGGCCTTGTTCTAGGCTTTTTTCATGCAGAATCTTGTGTGATCTTCACCAGCACCTTCTCATGGGGGTGGGGGTCCATTTGATAGATGAGACCAGCTCAGACAAGGAAATGAACTTGTCTCAAGTCACAAAGCTAATAAGGGGGGAGCTAAGATTTAGCCCGAGTCTGAATCCAAAGTCTGTGTCAACACACCTTCGCCTACATGACAACTGAACCGCACATGAAAAGCCTGGTGCGTGTGCACCTGGACATGAGGACTTGGCAGCCACAGGGACACTGGCCAGCTTGTAGCCAAAATGTGCCTTCTTGTTCCTTCCCATCAAGGCCCTGGCCCTTTTGGCCCTCAGCCCTCAGCTCAAGAGTGGGAAAAGGCTACAGGGTGGAGGAGAAATTGATGGCAGCTCCAGGGTTAACCAGGAAAAAAGGACAGAGACCCTGCCCTCAGGAGCCCAGTGCAGCTGGATGGGCACTAGAACAGACTGGGGCAGGCCACACCCAAGACCAGCTGAGTGCCCTTGTGGCCCCTCAGCCAGGAGGCAGGAACCACGGCTGCATTTTAGGCCACTGTGTGTCCATGAGAGGAAGTCTCACAGCTGAGCTGACCCTCTGGCACCAACGCTCAGTTTTAGTGCGTGAGACCCTGCCTGAGGCCTGCCTCCTGCCCAGGATCTTCTCAGTCCATCTCATCTCACCCAGAGTAGGTGCTCAGTCCATCATCATCAGGACATTCTTGCAGGCCTTTCCAAGTTCACGTCCTGACCAGGCCACGCTGCTCCAAGGCTCCCCAAGCTGTCCCTTTGCTCCCTGGGCCTCTGTCATGCTTCCAGCAGACCCCGCTGTAGCCTCTTGTACACAGCCATTACCCTTCCCCAGCCTCTCCGGACTGTTCATACCAAATCCCTGCTCTGTGTCTGACTCGGGCTGTGCTAGGAGTAGTGCGTTCAGATGGACTCATCCTTACATTTGTCATTTTATGATTTGTTTTGTTTCCTCTTTCTCTTTTCTTACCTTCTTTGCGGGTTATTTGAACATTTTTTAGGATTCCATCTTGATTTATTTGTAGAGTTTGTGAGCACATTGGACTGTACAGTTTTCTGAGGCCACATGCTCACTGGCAGCACAGAAGGAGGTAAAAGAGAGACCCAGGGCAGTGAGTTTCTTAAACTCCATGTTACCTCAGTGTCCTCCTCAATGACCCTGGTGAAGATAGAGCTAATCTGTGCAAAGGGCTTGGAGACACTCAACAAATGTTAGTGCTTTTCAAGGCTCTGAGCTGGGGATGCAGAGATGTGAGTGTCCCCAAGGTGTTCCTGCCAAGGGCTGGATACCACAGGTCGTTCTCGCAGTCATCCTGAGAACCGTTAGCACGTTCCCCATTTGACATACGAGAACACGTGGCTCCAAGAGATTAAATGACACCCAAGGTCCCCTAGATGTCTCATTCTGGACCTACTGAAGCCCTGTAGGTTAAAGAAGCCCAGCTCCCAACTTCAGACCCCAAAGATCCGCTACTGGGTCCTTTATCTCAGCAAAGGGCCCACCGGTTATGCTATCCACTAAATCCTGTTTCTCTTACCCTCAGTGTAGTGAGTCTTCACCTGTCCACTTCCTTTGGTTCCCCTGCCACTGCCTTGGCCGGGCTACCAGCATCTCTCACGTAGGCCCCTATTACCATGGTTGCCACCACTGTCTCTACTCCTGTGCTGTGTTCCTGCCCAGCCTACCCACTCTCCACATTGTCCATTTTCCCAGGGCCCTCTCTGGCCTGAACCCTCCAACAACTCCCCACTGTCTCAGGAGACAGTCCTGCTCTTCAACACACTTAGCTGGGAACCTCTCAAACTGGAGTAAGCATCAGAGCCGCGTGGAGGGCTTGTTAAAACAGAGGACCGGGCTTCGCCCCCAGGTCTGGGATGGGGCCTAAGAATTTGCATTTCTAACCAATTCCCAGCAAGTGCTGGTTGTTGCTGGTCCAGGGAGCACACTTTGAGAACCACTAACCTAGATCATGGCCTCTGGGATGAGCTCCTGCCAAAATCTCTTCAGCCTGACCTCTCAGGGCTCCATTCTGTGCTGCCTACAGCTCTGCTTTCTCTCTCCAAGGGGCCTGTCATACATCCTCGCTGTTCCTGCCCCAGCACTCACTACTCAGCTTCCCGGCCTCACTTGTCACTTCCCTGGACAAGTCAGCCCTGAGCCACTCACCCCCAGGCTAGATAAGAAGCCCTGTGATATTACAGTGTTCTAGAGTGGCCTGTGTCCAACCCCAGGGGCTGTATCTGTCTTAATCACCTGGCACATAGTAGCTAAAAAACCACTTGCTGAAGGAGTGACTGGAGGTGTCCGGTTACCTCTTTGGTCTTTTAGCTGTAGGGACAAGGAAGACCTCAAGAGCTGGGTCTGCATCCAATTCATTCCTGGGGAATGTCAGTCATTCGTCAAAATGTCACAGAGAGAGGCCATCACCCAGCTCTTGGTCCTTGCAGGTTGTTTTATAAGCAAGCTGAGGACCACATATCTATGTCCTAAGCATTTGCCAGGGTCTCTGGTGTGGGTAGAGGAAACTCCAGGCAGTTGGGGTTCTGGGTCATGAGGTTCCTTGCATGTGAGGCCAAAGGTACCAATCAAGTGAAGGGACAGGGACTCAGACCAGGGGACAGAGGGGAGAGGGAGCAGAGTGTGTGTGAGGAGTGAGGATGGGGTGGAAATAGGTGGCTGCAGGGGGTAGTGGCCGGTAGAAGAGGATAAACGGGGGATAAAAGGTGATGGAAGGAGACCAGATTTTGGATGGTGAACACATAATATACAGATGATGTATTATAGAATTGTACACTGGAAACCTATATAATTTTATTAACTAATGTAACTCCAATAATTCAATAAAAAAGAAAGTTAAAAATGCTTTATAGCAAAAAGAAAAAGAAAAAAGAAAAAAGAAGGAAGTGGCTGCTAACCTGTCCTGCGTGCCCTTGCACATGCCAGGCTCACTGCTAGCCTCTGTATATTCAGTATCTCAGTGACACCCAGAAGGTGGCTGCTGCCATCCCCATTCTACAGACAAGAAGCTGGGGCCGCCTTAGGCCCACACTGTGAAGCCCAGGTGACTGCAAAGTCCACTGTCCTGGCAAGAAGGGCATTTCAGGAAGGCACTGGTGACATTTTTACACTCCTCCCACACCAAGACAGATGAACTCAGGCCAGAGAGAAATGATGGGAATTGTCCCAGCTGCCAAAATCAGCCAGGCATGGAGCTGGCCACAACCTCCTTTCCAGCTGGGCCAAGGTACTAGCGTGGCACCAGTACCTGTAGGTAGCATCTCTGTGACCCAACCATGGTCCTGGGCCATGAACCCCAGGCTTGGGGAACTGCAAATAGGACAACAGAGACAGGAGCCCCAGGGGCTTGTGGCCACCGAGGCCTTACTTAGGTCAGTATCTACTATACTCAGATCTGTCCCTCCAAGGGAGTTGACTACAAATTGGGGGTGAAGGTGGGGAATGAGGATCCGCTCTTCTGAGGGGCGGCCTGGTGTAACACACAGAGCACTGATAGGGGAGCCCTGAGTTCAAATCCTGCTTCTTCCCTGCCCTGCCCTGCCCTGCACTGCTGGGTCTGTGTGGCCTGATCCCAGCTATTCTCATGCCTGAGCTGAAGACTCTTCACCTGTAAGACAGGGATGATGAAGCCTGCCTGGCAGCACAATGGAGGAACACAACTGATGAGGGAGGCGAAAATGCTTCAAGACCAGAGTAGCCCTGACCGGTATGGCTCAGTGGATAGAGTGTCGGCCTGCAGACTGAGGGGTCCCAGGTTCGATTCCGGTCAAGGGCATGTACCTTGGTTGTGGGCACATCCCCAGTGGGGGGTGTGCAAGAGGCAGCTGATCGATGTTTCTCTCTCATCGATGTTTCTAACTCTCTATCCCTCTCCCTTCCTCTCTGTAAAAAATCAATAAAATATATATTTTTTAAAAAAGACCAGAGTACATAGCTGCATGTGACAAACCAAATACCAGCATCTTGCAGCCTCAAAAGGCTCATATGTGCAAACCACACCCTGGTGCTACATCTACACAAGCCTGGCATGGTCTGGTCTGGCAAAAAGTGCCATCGCTTTACTGTGGGCCAGAGGTCTCAGCTCGTGACTCACAGGCTGAACAAGGTTCATGGATGTGTTTTGTTGGTCCACAATCAATTTAAAAAAAATATTTAGTTGCCAACATTTAAAAACCAGGAGTTTTTACATGTAAGTCCGGATTTTTGCCTCATCTTGAAAATTGGACAATCTGGTCACACCTAGTCCACATTCTCACATGGTGACGTTGACTGCAGCTGAGTAGCTCCCTGGCACTCCTCACCCTGGGCCCTCGAGGCATTCGGGTCTCCAACCACTGAGCTAGACCGAGCACCCACAAGGGCCAGCACTCCATAGGCCATTCTTTGCTAAATTCCTTCCCCCACAGCTGCTATGTGATCAGGCCAAAAACAAAGAACTAGAACCTCGGGAGTTTCCCAGGATCCTGAGGCAGACCTCACTGCTTGGTCGTCCCCAGAGAGAGAAAATGGAGGGAGGGTGAGTGGGAGCCAGCCTGGCAGCAGAACAGTCCTATGGAGCATCTAAGGGAGCAAAATCTGGCTCTTTCTGGAAGAAGGAAAGGTGTACCAAGGCAGGAAAGACCGCATTTGCTCACTGGAGGAATGTGAAAGAAGGTTAAGAATGTTCCTCCAGAAAGCACCACAGTTCTTTCCTGCCTGGCTCACAAGAGATGTGTAGCACGCAGAGGGGCGATGCCAACAGAACCAGCCCTGGAAACCTAACTTCACTCTGACTGGTTGTGTGACCTTGGGCAAGTCACTACCTCCCTGAGCCTCAGGCAACTTCAGTGCTACAATGGGGGTAATAAACTTACCTTGCACAACTGTTGTAAGGGTTAGGAATAATGGATGCAGAGCCTCACCCCCGAGCAGAAAGTGAATGCAAAGGGCCTGTGAATAATTCCCAAGGCCTACTGTCTGTGGGAAGGAGACTTGGGCCTGACTCAGAGCACCACTCGTCCACGGACATCTATGCCAACATCTCAAATGCCCAGGGTAATGGTCCCTTCTGGTGCCCAGGACACCACCCTGGATGGGAAGGGAAAGCCAGGGGTGGCGGTTGTGGTCGAGGCCTGTGGTCAGTAGGGGATGGCATCTGCTGAGTCAGACCCAGGAGAGCTGGCTGGAGGGCATTTCTCTCCCCAGTACACTGACACCCAGGGGAGGTTGGGAAGGGAGCCAGAGGTCATTTCCTCTGACTCTGCTGCCATTCTCCTTCCAGAGGAGCTCCCTGGGTCAGGGCATCTCCATGTGGCACTGGCCAGCCTGCGGCCAACCTGCATGCCACCCAGCACAGTTTGGGCTTTGTGCTCAGACAAAAAGGGACACTTGTGATCCAGACAATGGGCTGGGGTGCTCCCTTCTGGCCGGGGTCAGCAAAGTCCTTTCCTCTGCCCCTGCACACGCTGCTCCCACCCCTCCCTGCAGAATGGTGGCTTGGAATGAGTAGTACAGACCCACCACCGGCCCAGCACATGCCCTGGCCACGAGGTCGAGAGATCCGAGCTTCTTTCCTCTCCCCTGGTAAGGAACATCATCTATGGGGTACCCAGCTCGGGTTGGGCCATTTCAAAGGCAGGTGGTGGTAGTGGCGGTGGGGGTGGCGGGATCCGGATCCAGCTTCCATGCCTCTTCCTGCCAGGGTTCCCCTACCTTTGCCACCCCAGGAGCCCCGCTGCGACGACTGCAGCCACGTGGGAGCCAAATCTTGCTCCAAGGTGCGCTCACCTCCCCACCCCCACCCTCGACGGGTTGTGGAGGCAGGCACACCCAAACGGGCCAGAGGGGCGAAGTCCCCCGCCCCAACCGTGAGAGGGGTAGTCCCCGCATCCCCTCTCCCACTGTGCCTGGGGGCAGAGGCCCCGCATGGGGTGGGGGAGGGCTGGGAGAGGGTGTCGCCGCCCCACAGTCGCGTTACCGAGGAGCGAAACCCCGTTGCTGTGACAACCGTTTCCAAGCGAACCAGTGGCTGCTCGCGCCCCGCTCCGTCTCCCTCGCTCACTGGCGCCCTCCCTCTCCTTCCCTCCCTCCCTGCAGTGGGGGCTGGGAGAGGGGCTGGCCGGGGCCGGGGTCCAAGGCGGAGACCCGGGCCCGGGCGCGGATCCGTCCGCGGGAAGGGGGCTGGCCCCGGGACTGTCTTCCGTCCGCACTCCATGCCCACCGGCTCGCTGCCGCCGCCGCGGTACTCACGGGCCCAGGCATCCTCCTCGAGCTTGTCCTCCTGGCTCTGGGAGAGCGGCGCGGGCCCCGCGGACAGAGCCTCCGGCCGGGGGGAGGCGACAGCAGCCCCAGGAAGCTGACTGTGGCAGCGAAGGCGGCTCCGAGCGAGGGGCTGGAGCCGCGGGGCGCGCGCACGGACGCGTACACGGCGCGTCCTGAGCCCGGCGTGCGCGCACGCGGCCGCCAGCCGAGAGCCCCTGCCCCCCACACGTCTCAGCGGAGGAGACAGTCCCGGGAGCCAAAGGCGGAGGACCCTCACCCACCTGTCGAGCCGGGCTCCCAAGTCACAGGGAATGCTCTCGCCACGCCGCACACCTAGCAGCAGTCTGTCTGGGCTTGGCATATGCAGGCAAACCCAGTGCACACAATCAGCCGAGCACACGGGATGCTCAATCAAGCAGCTGAGGTCTAGACACCACACACACACACACACACACACACACACACACACACACACACCTACCTCAGCTCGAAAAGCAGACGCACGTCCAGGCCCTGGCCATATACTGACAGGCACTGCACGCTTGCAGTGGGCAGGGGTTGGTGCAGGCAGGTACCCCAGTGTGGCGCCAACCATGAATTCACGGCCTCAAGGCCACTCCCACTGTGTCTCCAGCAAGCCTGCATCAGCACATGCCTACTTAGGAATAGCAGGAGAACCTAGTGCTTGATCCATAGCGCTGGGTTCCATGGACCCTGCTCATTCCCAGCAACAGAACTGAGCCCTAGTGAGGGCCTCACTGTTTAGGCTGAGCCAGAACCTGGCTGTCTATGACTCTTAGGTTCTCTGTTTGGGAGTGGGTATCCCAGGGATGTCATCATGGTGGACCTATTAACACAAGTGCCCTACTCTCTGGATGCACAGCGGGCAGGTTTCCAGTCTGGTTATTCAGATTCCTTGGGTTTATGTCAGCAATGCAGACATGAACATGATTGTAGCATCTTCCTTCTGGGAGTTGTGCCCTGATGAGAATCGGGTCTGCGACTAAGACCCTGGAGCCGCCCCAGTCTGGTTCTTCCTGTCAATCAGCCCCTCCCCGCCCCGCCGCCATCCTTTCTTTAAAAAACAAAAACACTTTCTAACTTGCAACCAAAGACCCCCAACAGCCCCACCTGAGTCACACAGCTCTAGGTGTGTGTGCAGTGGGTGCAAACCCGGCCCCATCTAAATAAACCACATGGACTGAGTGGAGAGTTTCCCAAAGGAAACTAGGGGTGCTTTTGTACATGCTGGGCAGGCACTCTTCCACTGTCTTCCAGATGAGACCCCACGTTAACGCTGCTTTCAAAGCCATACATGGCTGTATCTCACTGACCTCAGCTCCAGTCACTCCCTTCTTCCACACTTCACCCACCCCCCCCCCCGCCTCATGTTTAGCCATCTTAAACCACTAGAGGCCCTAGACCAGTGGTCGGCAAACTCATTAGTCAACAGAGCCAAATATCAACAGTACAACGATTGAAATTTCTTTTGAGAGCCAAATTTTTTAAACTTAAACTTCTCACACCACTTCTTCAAAATAGACTCACCCAGGCCGTGGTATTTTGTGGAAGAGCCACACTCAAGGGGCCAAAGAGCCGCATGTGGCTCGCGAGCCGCAGTTTGCCGACCACAGCCCTAGACTATCCAGATACATCTGGTCCTGTGTGCTGGAGGGCACCAACTCTGACACCTTTGTGGCCAAAGGGCCTTCCCTCCCTAGTCCCAGCCCTGCCAGCTCTTGAATGATCTCTGCCACCTGCTCACACTGGGCCCCACTGTTCCCATGTCTGCCTCCTTACCAGACTGAGCTCCAAGCTGGCAGGGCCTTATCTTCGAGTCCCCAGCCCCCACTCAGAGCAGGCGCACTTGGGAAGACTTGTTGGGAAGTGATTCCGAGTTTCCTCTGCCAATGGTGCACTGTGAGCAGTAAGGTAAGCTGAACCCTAGCCAAGAAGTTTCCTGGATGCTTCCCTATCCCAAGGGGAAGGTTGGTGGGAGATCTGGACCCATTGCAGGTAGTGTGCCACAGGGTCCTTCCTGTCCGTCTGGCACCCACTCACACCTGCCGAGGGCGGGGCTTCAGCCTCTGCATGCTGACACCTCCTAACTGCCCTTCCTCCCAGAGCCTGGAGCAGACAAGTGTACCTTGGCCCCTAACCTCATGGGCAGGATCCAGCTTCACCTTCAGCTGCCTTCCTTTGCCCTGCAACAGCCACTCACCAGCTGGAAGGGCTTGGCAAGGCCCTTTCCTTACCCTGTTCCCCTCAAGTTAGTAGAAGAGGTAGTGCACACTCCACTCACCATCAAGACCTGAGACAGCCCAAGAGGCCCATCTTCCAAGCTGTTGCTTGGAGTTTTCTGACTGCCCGAGATAACTGTCAGCTTGGTACCCAGCATCCACTCCCATGGCAGGCAAGACCTGTTAGTGACCTAGGGGCTCAAGGGGAGGGGTGACTGGCTACTTCTCATAGCTGCCTTGTGAGTCAATGGTATCACCCTCATCTTTCCATTTGGCAAAGTGCCCAGGCTGGGACTTGAATCCAGAGCCAATAGCAAAGCTCATGTGGTCTCTGTGGCAATGGATACCCAGCCCAGAGGCAATGAACAAAATCTTATGGCACAGGGCACGGGTATGTGTGTGGCTGAGGTCACTGGGATTTTATCAAACAACAGGTTTGTTAAAGACTGGGACAGACTTGTGGTTAACAGGCTGTTGCGCCTCCCCTCCTCCCCCAAGTCTTTACACTTTGAATGCTACAGAATGGAATGCTCTCCTAATCCATCTGTCCCCAGCTGAATGTCTCAACTTCTATCTTCAGAAGACCCTTCCTGATGCCCACATGCCTCTGCTACAGCCTAAAGCCCAGGATTGCCATGGTCTCATCTTTGCCTGGCCACATTCCCTACTTCAAGGGCAAAGCAGAGGAATGGCTCTTCTGCACGGTCACTGGCCCTGGGCCAGGCACACAGCAAGTGTCCAGGTAAGACAGACTGGGCAGGTGTTTCTAAGAGCAACTCCACCTCACTCCCCAGGCTGTTCCAAGTCCACAATTGAGGGCCAGGCCACCTTGGCCTTGGAGGGGATATTGCCAGCTGAGCCTGCCTCTCAAGATCAGGCAAAGCCAGACCCACACCTTGGTGAGGACCCAATTCCCTCAGGCCTCATCCCATTTAGGAAGCTAAGAAACCCAAAGGCCACCAAGGCCTGAGTGTTTGGAGAGGCTGCCCCAAGGTCACCCTGGGAACTCCTGGCCCTTGCTAGAAGGGTAGCCCCCACCAGGCCCACCTCCAATCCTTCCCACTTCCAGCAGATCCAGGGAAGAAGGACCGGCTGAGCACCAGGAACAAGAAAGAGGCAGGCAGGGGCAACTGGCCAGCTTTGTGCTGAGACTGTATTCACATAGAGACACGTGGCGGCTTACATTGGACAAAATGAGTAATAAAAATTGGCTTTAAATATGGAAAAACCAGGGTCCTGTAATCCCATGCTACCTCAACAGTGGGACCAGGATGGCTATCCAGTCTGGGAAGGGCTGGGTGGGGCCTGGCGCATAGGCACACAGCCTCAGCCTGCCCCCTTCTCTCTCACACACACACACACACACACACACACACACACACACACACACAGAGGGAGGGGTGGATTATTGCTGGGCACATGTGTCTATTGTTATGGGAGAAGTCTGGAATGTTTGAGGGTTGGCCAGGGACACCCCCTTTCCCTGCCTGGGATGGGGCATTTCTGCAAGAGGTGTCTTCAGGACAGGGCCCAGCATGAGGGACAAGGTGCCCTGGGAGCTGGAAGGCAGAGACACACCCATCTGGGACAGCCTGGGCAGTGGACTGATGGGTTCCAGAATCAGCCCAATCTCTGTTCATACTTTGGCACATGCCCCAGATCCAGCTCTGACAAGTGCTGAGAAGGGACGGCATTGGGCCCGAGGTGGTGGCCTGAGCCCAGGGCAGCAGAGGCAGGCACGAGTCTCACGCGGAGGTCGGCGGTGGTGAGCACAGTGCTGGGGGCTCAGGGGCCTGAGGAGCCTTGAGTTTGGCAGTGGCCCCTCTGCCAGCTCCAGCGTGGGTCTTCAGAATGCTCTAGTCACTATATACATTCGTACAAATACATAAATACAGAAAGCCCCGAGCTCCACGGACAAGAGCTGAAGGGACGCACCTTTGTCCCAAGGACAGCCTAGGCCTTGCCAAACTCAGCCAGACTGCGGGCTGAGGGGCAGAGAACACCGGGGACAGCTCCGGCTGTGTTCCCCAGGCCACAGCTTGAGTGGACAATGGGGAGGACCACTGTGCAAAACTGTAAACAGCACTCGAAGTAACTGCTACCGCCAACCGCCGGTCGGGGCCTCGGACTGGGGGCTAGAGGCGGGTGGGGAGCTCTTCTTCACTGTCGCTGCAGTTCCCACAGCAATCCTGGAGGGCGGAGGAGACGGAGGGAAAGAGGCAGAGCAAGCGCTGTTAGCCACCAGTGCCGTCATTGAGTGGGCCATGCTCTGGGGAGGGGACATCCCACGAGGGGCCTGGAGCAGCAGCTCAGGCCACACACTGGTGCCGGGGCTGCCAACTACAGGCTGAAGTAAGGGGGACCAGGTGGAACCCAGGCTTTGCCAGGGCAGGGCCCCATCCAGCCACTCTTCCCTGGGGCAGCTGAAGGCAGAGCATGGGGAAACAGATGGCTAAGCAAGGCTAGCAGCTTGAAGGTGCTGGGGTGCAGGGAACAAAAGCAGTGGGGAGGGAAAGGTGGGGAGCGGGCACCGGACTTCTTTCTCCCACATCTCGCCTCTGCCATGGAAGGACTGCCCGTGGCTCCCCGAGGCCAGGCAGCAAAGCCAACCCACGGGGAGCCTACACTGCTCACCTCTGGAAAGAGAAAAGAGGCCGTGAGCCCAGCCAGAGGTGGGGGACGGGAGGGAATGAGGCCACAGACCCTGGGTACCACTGGCATGGCTGGAGGAGGCCCACTCACAGCACATGCGGGCACTGGCCCGGCCTCCCACCCACCATCCCCTGGAGCAAGGCTGGGGCCCAGGGAGGACACTACTGGGGTTACCTGGCGACTGAAGAGTCTCTGCAGCAGTCCCTTCTTGGGGGGTGCAGGGGGTTGGCCCTTCCAGTCCAGGTCTGGGGGAACTGAGCCATCCAGCCCGAAGACATTCAGCTCCTGGAAGCACTCGGTCTCCACCATCTGCCACAGGACAGGCAGCTGTGAGAACTGCCCCCAAGGCCAACTTCTGGAGCCCCCCCCCCCCCCCCAAGCTGGGCAGGTCCCACCTCATTCTGCCAGGGGATAGACACGCTGCCCGTAGCAAACTTCTGGTAGAAGTCCTGGTCCGCGGGTTCCAGCTCCACACCCTTAACCGTGGAGAACTGTTCGATGTCCAGGACATCCTTGCAATAAATGGCCTGGGGCTGCGGGGACAAAGGCAGTGATCAGATAGGAGCACCACCCATGCATGGGTGGGCAGCTCAGCCCTGAGAACCACTCCAGTCTTAGCCTGGTTGTGCTCTCTGGTTTGGAGTCAGAAACCAGCAACCCATGTACTTCTTAAGCATGGCAGTCCCTTCCCGCTGAGCTCAGCTCTCCTCTGTAAATGGGATCATTCCCCATCCCTGACCAGTTGCTGGTAGCTGACCCACCACAGCCAGTAGCCTCCACATTGCCGGGTGGAACCACTAACAAGTGCCTCCTCCATCTGCACACAGCTTTCTGCACGTGCAGCTGGTGAGGTGAGCAGAAGCTGAATCTCAGCAGGCACCTTCAGCAGGGCACCTGCATGCAGGGCCCAGTGCTGAGGGGTCTGTGTCTTGGGATGTTCAACAGCTTGCTCCATCCCCTACTATTAAGAATATCAATGAAAACATCATCATATAAAACAGTGCAGCTGCTTTGGAAAGAGTCTGGCAGTTCCTCAAAGGTTAAACAGCATTACCAGATGAGCCAGCAACTCCATTCCTAGGTACACAGCCAAGAGAAAAGGAACCTGTGTCCCCACAAAAACGTGTATGTGAGTGTTCGTGGCAGCATTATTCATGACAGCCAAAAAGTGGAAACAATCCTGATGTCTAGAAACTGATGAAGACAAACAAAATGTGGACTATTCATACACTGGAATATTGTTCAGTCATAGAAAAGAACTGAAATGTGCTATAATACTGATGAAGTTTAAAAACATGCAAAGGGAAAAAGAAAAGAAAAAAAACATGCAAAGGGAAAGATGCCATTAACAAAGGACCACATAGTGTATAATTTCATTTATATAAAATGTCCAGATTAGGCAAATATAGGGTGTCCCCAAAAACTGTATACACACTTTGAATAATTATTAATTCCAATGGGTTAAATCTGAAAAGGAAAAAAAAAATCAATGGAGCTATCAGCTATTAAGTATGTACACATTTTTTTAGCACACCCTGTCTATAGTGAAGAAAGATTAGTGGTTGCCAGGGGAAGGGGAGAATAGGGAATGACTGCTAATGGGTACGAGGTTTTTTTTTTGTTTTTTTTTGGGGGGGGATGAAAATGTTCTAAAATTGTGATGATGTTTGTACAATTCTGAATATGCTAAAAACCATTTAATTATATACTTTAAAATGAGTGGATTACATAGTATATGAATTAACTCGCAATAAAGCTGTTAAAAACAACATTGCTTTTCACCTGCTGCTTCTAAAAAACTAAAGTCCAAGGCACTGATTTTCTAACTTAAAAAAAAAAAGTATATATTTTTATTGATTTCAGAGAGGAAGGGAGAGGAAGAGCGAGATAGAAACATCCATGATGAGAGAGAATCATTGATCGGCTGCTTCCTGCACGCCCTACACTGCGGATCGAGCCCACAACCTGGGCATGTGCTCTGATCAGGAATCCAACCATGACCTCCTGCTTCATAGGTTGATGCTCAACCGCGGAGCCACACCGGCTGGGCTGCTTTTCTAACTTAGAATAAAGGACTGGGAGCAGTGGGTGGTTTCAAGGTTAAATTAGACGATGTGCCTGGGAAGCAGGAGTGGCAGTGCAGCCTGGAGGCAGCTGCTGACGTCAGGCTCAGCCACCCCCAGCAATGCCCACATCACGGGGTGCCAGTGAGGCCTACATGACACAGTCCTTCAGAGGCAGCAGCCCACTTCCACTCACCTCCTCTATGGCCCACCCCAACACCTCACATTCCTGTCTCAATGTTCCCCAAGGCTCCCATCACACTCAGCGGTAGACGCATCTGTCAGACTAGCCCCTCATTGCTGTATTAGTTCTTGAAGCTGATCCCTGCCCCAGGACCTCATTGCCTGGCTCAGTCCTTTTCCCTGGAATGCTCACACTATAAATCTTGGCAGGGTTCTCTCCTTCACATATTTTAGGCTTCTGCTTAACTGTCAACTCCTCAGAGACCATCCTGTCTAAAAATACGCCCCCATCTACCTTATCTTCGTTTTAGCCTGCTTTATTCTTTGCCGCTGCACTTCACATTACCTAAAATGTCTTCACTTACTGGTTTATACTGTGGTGTTCTCCCACTAGAACATGAAGGCAGGACTGGGTCCTGTTGACCTCATTATCTCCAAGGTCTGGCACATCTGGGCACTCAAATATTTGTTGAATGAATAAACAATCATGCATCAACCTGGTCTGCCCATCACCTTCCTGCCTCCCCAGTGTTCCTGGTGAACACAGGACACAGGCCTCTCACACATGGGAGGGGAGTAAGCACATGACCTAATTTTGGCCAATCAGAACCTTCCCTGTGACTTCATACCGAGAAGCCTGAATTTAGTGGGAGGGTAGTCAACAGAATGAAGCAAAGCCAAGAGATGGAGTCCTGGCAACACAGCATAAAACCCTGATGTGGGCCCTACTCTGGGACTTTCTGGCCAAATGAACCAACAAACTCCATGTTGGGCATAAGTAAGTCTGAGTTGGGGTTTTGCCATTTAGAGTCTGATAACTCAAGAGTATTCCTGCCTGCAGGATGCCTGACCCACTGAGATGTCAGCAAATGGGTGAGATTTTATAAGAGGGAGGGTTCTGCCCACAGATGGAAGGTGAGCACTGTCAGGTGTGGTGGGCACCAGGTGGTACGCCAACCCTAACAGCCCTTCCCCCTGCTGTTAACAGCATCTTGGTTTTCCTTTGGGGAACTGGTCTCCTCCATTAGCAGCGCTTCAGGTAGGCATACGATCCGGTGTGGCCACTGAGGGGCCTCTGAGGAATCAAAGGCTATTAGCGTCAGCCTTAGGCCTTTTATCCTCCCTTTTAGGACTTTTTAAATGATTGGGCAAGAGGTGCTCTTTATCTACTGGAGTGGCTGAGCTGGTAGGATGTGGGTTCGAGCTGCTGAGTCCACCATTGCCATGCCCTGGGAGAGCTACCGGCGAGTAAAGACTGCACCTTGACCAGTTCGTGGGGAGGGAGAGGAAGAGAGACAATTCCTACAACACAGTTGGAACCCAAGGTGGGGCTTTTCATTTTTGTGAGCCCAGGGAATTATCTGTTTTGTTGGCTAAGCCATTTGAGTGAGGTTTTCTTACATTCAAATGGAGGGTATCCTGACTCCAGAGCCGCCAGCCCCCACCCTGTCTTGGTCCTGCCTTCATACAGGTGGCACTCACATCAGGCTTGAAGGGTGGCTCCAGTATGCCCGCTCCCAGACGCTTGAAGTTCAGTTTCTTGAAGATGGGGTGCTCCTTCACCTCACAGGCACCACCTCCACGACACCCCAGACGCTCGGCAGGGTCCTTGCAAAGGAGCTGTAGCAGGGGAGGGGTGGTCAGGGTGGCCTTGGGAGAGGTGCCCAGCCCCAGCCCAGGCCTCCCGCGGGCTGCCACACCTGGGAGCAGAGTGAGCGGGCCTGCAGGGAAAATTGATCAGAGTACTCTTCAGCCACCTCCTTCACCAGCCGCTCCACCTCCTCCCGCTTAATCTTCTTTTTCCTCTGCTGGAAGGGCGACTGGCCGGCAATCATCTCGTACAGAAGGCAGCCTAGCGCCCACCAGTCTGGGCTGAATGTGTACCGTTCGTTCTTCACCACCTCTGGAGCTGGGTGGGTGGCATAGGAGTTAGGGGTAAGAATGAGTTAGGGGTACCCCAGGAAGCCCAGCACATGTCAAGGCAGGGGATCAGCTCGAACACCGCCAATGGCCTGGTGGGGACCATGGTGAGTAGGAGAGCACCTGCAGAGGGCAGGTTTCTAACTTCAAAGAAGTCAGAAATCCGTACTTTTAATGTGAGGCTGTCTGGCTCATTCAATGTTGGCAACCAATTCCAATTGTTTTAAACATAATTTGATCGGAACACACAAACTTAGGCCAAATGAAGCCCTTGTGGCTACCAGTTTGCAACCTATGGATTCAGTATTAGACCGAGGAAAGGAGGAAAGCCACTTGCTGGATGCCTACACTGCCTACAGGGCAGGGTGAGTTGCCTCTACTGCCTCTTCATCTTCGAGGCAACCCCGGCAGGCGGTATGAGGGTCACGGTCAGGGAAAGCGAGGCTGCGAGTGACTGGCCCAAGGACACACAATAAGCAAGGGGCGGGTAAGAGAACACCTGTAGTTCGGGCTCTGTCTACTGTGTCATGTGGTCCCAGCGGGGAACCCAGGACCTCATCTTGGCCCCTCCCCAGATGGGCACTCGGGCTCTGAGTACAGGCAGGTCAGGGGAGTGGAAGGCTGGGGCCATGGACATGGATTTAAGTCCCTTCACTGGTTGCCACCTGCAAGCCCAGCCAATAGGAGCTCAGTAAGTATTTAATAAGTGAAGTGGGTTCACACGTAAGTGGGGCCCTGGCTGAGTCTTGACTCCTGATCCATGAAAGAGGGACAATAGCTCTTTCTATTCCCTGAGACACAGGAGACTCCACAGAAGTTGGGGTGTGTGTGTGTGTGTGTGTGTGTGTGTGTGTGTGTGTGTGTGTGTGTCGGGCCCAGGACAGTGAGAGGACTTACCCATGTAGCCCACGGTGCCCACACGGCCTTTGATGGTCTGGCCCTCGGGCACATGCACAGCCAGCCCCAGGTCAGAGATTCGGATGTGACCTGAATGTGGGTGAAAAAGTGAGGAGCCCATGAAGCAGGTGGGCTGGACCCCACCCCACACCACCCTACCTCTGCGGCCCCCCCACCCACCATGGTCATCCAGTAGGATGTTCTCTGGCTTCAGGTCCCTGTGGGGAGAGAAGGGCAGGATCAGATGCTGCTCAGTGTGCCAGGCAGCCAGGCAGGGCTACCCCCTCCCTGTTGGGTCAACTCCTGGGATGTGATGTGCAGCAGGTGTAGGAGCCATTTGTTGCCAGGGTGACAAGAGAGCCTTGCCCTCCACCCGTAGCAACCCCAGCTCGAGGGAGCAGATGAAGGATTTATGGAGCCAGGACTCCTGGGACTCACTAGGCATGTGGACGGCATCTCTCACCTAGGGAAGCTCCCTAGATGTCATCAGTAGCCTTGCTCACCCAGTGTCGAGGGTCCCCCCTCTCCCCCAACCCTTTGGTGGCTGACTCTACCTTTCCTGTAAAATAGGGCTGCTCATTCTTTCCCTCCTGGGGCTATTGGGAGACTCCAAGGAAATAATCACCAATAACAGTAATAGGTAGAGCCCTCACTGCCAAGCCCTGTGTATTTTACCAAATCATTTCATTTGGCCCCATAACAACCCACCAGGCAGGAATTATAGCCTCTGCTTTCCAGGAAAGGAAACGGGTTAGGCGCAGGGAGCAGACTGGCCCAAAGTCACTGAGAAGGGTGACAATGTCGGATTCACCCCCGTGTCAACCAGATCCCAGAGCCTGGGTTCTGAGCCTTTCAAGTCCACCTAATGTGGGCAAGTGCAGAGCCTCCAGCCAGTGCTTCCCTGGACTCAGACACCCACATCTCCCCACCACCTTCACTCGTGCCCAGCCACAGCCCCTGGCAGGGAGGCAACGCTCCGCACCTGTACACAATGCGCTCCCGATGCAGGTCCTCCAGGCCACAGCAGATCTCGGCGGCGTAGAAGACGGCCCGTGCCTCTGGGAAGCCAGCCTGGCCCATGTGGTAGATGTGGAACTTGAGGTCACCTCCGTTCATCAGTGTCAGCACCAGGCACAGCGCATCCTTGGTCTCATAGGCATAGGCCAAGCTCACCTGTGGCCCAAGGGACCCAAGCCCTCAGGCAGGAGACACAGGCCACCTGGTGGCGGGGCTGGTGCCAGCCGCCCCAAATACCCTCAGTGCCACTCCTGGGGGCCCACCCTGCTTCCCAGGCCTGGTATCAACACCCCAAAACCTGCCCTTCCCAGGCATCTCCAAGAATGGGAGGCAGTGCCTGGAGGGAATGAGGGGTGGGCTGAGGGGAAAAGATCAGCCTGGTGAGTGGGGAGGGCAAGCACATGGCCAGGGGGCAGGGCTGGGTCTCCTGTCTGTACTTACTACAAACCTACTGTTCACTTTCTCCAGGATCTGCTTCTCATTGAGTGCCATGGCCTCCCCTTTCCGCTTCTTGATGCGCTTCTTCTCCAGCTTCTTGCAGGCGTACATCTTGCCTGTTGCCCGTACCTGGCAGGCGCACACCTAATAGCCAGGGTAGATGAGGCAAATGGGAACAAGCCGTGCTCTTGCTGGGGGTACAGAGGTTTGGGGGGCGGGGAGGAGGGCTTGTCCAGGACCCACCCTACCCCACAACTACATGGTTCTGGCTTAGCCACTCACCTCCCCAAAGCCACCTTTGCCCAGGACTCGGTACTGCCTGAAGGTGTTTTTGGTCACTGGCTGCCTGTGGGAAAGGATTTGGGGAGCAAATGACTGAGCAGGGGTCCAAGGCCCATGACAGCCCCAACAACCTGGCCTGCCCTGGCCCCGCCTTCGAGGCGCTCACCTTTCCAGCCACTTCCACTGCAGGAAACGGTTGAAGTAGATGCTGTCGAGGTAGTCGGCAAAAGGGGCCACACTCAGGTACTCATGGGTCAGCCTATTGAGAAGCCCAGCCCATTGGTCAGCCCGACACCCCAGGTTCTCAGTTTGATGGACCAGTCCCCTTGTTACATGCATGCTCAGCCTAAAAGGCAGCATCCTCAGCCAACCCTCCTACTAACCCACTAGGACAGAGACACACCCGTGCTGAAGTTGAGGGATGCTACAAGAGAGGGGCGGCAACCTGCCCCAGGTCACACAGCGTGACAAGGCTGGGATGAGAGGCTGAGCAGCCGAGCTGTTCACAGTCTTCCAGGCCCACAGAAGCCCCTCCTCAGGACAAAATGTTAGGCCTGTGGGAGGGAGAGGCTTACCGGGTTAGCTCCTGGAAGAGGTCTTTGCAGGGCCCCTTCTCCAGCTGCTGGGCACAGTTAGTCACCAGTTGCTGAGGGACCTCAGGAATGAGGTCAGGACCCTGAGGACAGGCCACAGACAGGTCAGTGAACGGACCCCCTTGGCCAGCTGCTCACTCCTAGGGCAGAGATGGCAGATATCTCGGGCCAGTGCTAGGAGTAGCTGCAAGCTGGTGGTGTCCTAGCCTGTCTGATTACTGAACTCAGTTCCTGCTTCTACATTAGAGGCAAGGAGAAGCAGAGCTGCTGGCAGGCTGTCTGTCCCCCCTCCTAGGCTCTGTGCCCACGGTGCTGCCTGGTGAGCCTGGAGCAGCTCCAGGGCCTCTGCCCAGGGGGTGACCACTCCTCTCCCCATCACTGAGCTCTGCCCGCTGCCGTCATCCCTCCATCACTGCTCACTCACCGTGTGGCTCAGAAAATTCTGCATTAGCCTCTGCCCACATGCCTTCCTCTTCTCATCAGGAGTCACTTCATACTCAGCCTGCAGGGTGGAAGGTGGAGAGGCTTGAGGTCTGGGGGAAGTTACAGGCGTGGGCACCAGAGCACACAGGATCTGGGACCTCTGTCTACCCTGGGTGTTGGGCTGGGCTTTGGGCTAAGCAGCACTCACCACCTCATCCAGGAAGGCAATGCAGCGCGTCAGCTCAGGCCTCGTGGTGCAGAACTCTCGGAACAGCAGGCGCCCAATGGGCTGCCGCTCGCAAAGGCTGTGGTAGTCACGCTCTGCAGGCAGAGGTGGGAGCTGCTGGGTTCTGGACCTGGAGCTGGCCAGTGGGGCATTCCTGTCCACACCACCAGGTCCTGGGTCCCATCGACAGCTTCCAGCCCTGAAGTATGGCACCCATTTTCTCCTTTAGAACCTCTACTATATCATAGCTTGGGACCCTGAGGCCCAGAAAGGCTAAGTGATTAGTTCAAGGTCACACAGCTAGGAGTGTGGCTCTAGAACCGGGGCCCTCACCTCCCCCACTGTCTCCTGGTTCACACCACCCCGCATTCGTCACAGTGCTGGGGTTGGGTGTGGTCTGAGGTTCCGGCCAGGCCCAGGCTGGGCCCACACCTGCAGCCTGCCTGGCGAAAGTACGGGAGGAAGCTGTGGCTTCCGTTGAGCTCCAGGCTAGATCTCCTTTCCAGGCAGTGGAAGCAGCTACAATACACTCCTTGCCCACATGTAGGTTGTCAGTGGGGGCCTGGGCAACCTGGAGTGCTGCTCAGACCTGGGGCCTCAGCCAAGATAAGCAGGAACTGGGGTTCTGGGCCCTTCTGGTCAAGACTTTGCTGAGCCCCCTAGGCCCAGACTGGGTAAGGCTCCCAACAAAGTCAATCTGTGGGCTGGCTCCAGCCTCTACTATAGCCTCTGGCCCCTGAGCTCTGCTCCCCCTAGGCCCAGCCCTTTCTTCCTCTGCTTTTCTCATACTGCCCCAAATCTGACCCTGCCCTACTCCCCACACTCACCCCACCCGCCCCCTGCTGCTCTGTTTGTTCTCTGCTCTCACCCATCACAAGCCGAGGAACTGAAACTGAGGTGGGTGGTGTAGCCTAAATCTGCTCCCTGGACCCCCCTCCCCACGTTGCCCGTCTGCCCCAGGGTAAGGTCTCAGGGGAGACTCCCTGACACCAACAGGG
The DNA here is from genome assembly GCF_027574615.1 of Eptesicus fuscus. NCBI lineage: Eukaryota > Metazoa > Chordata > Mammalia > Chiroptera > Vespertilionidae > Eptesicus > Eptesicus fuscus. The sequence goes on from NC_072478.1 coordinate 70,126,111, forward strand.
CACCCTTGCCTCAGCACCCCGGCCTCCACCCAGGCCTCACCGAGGCTGAGCCGCAGCTCTTCGCACTGGCTGATGTGGGGGAACTGCAGCATCTGTCGCCATTTCTTGCTTTTGCCTTTGCGATTCCCGCCACCACCTGTGGGAGCGAACAGGCGCTGAGTGGTCACCACCATGCCTCCCCTCCACTCTCCGTGTGGTCCAGAGGCCTTCAGGGCCCAGCCTAGGCACAGCTCACTAAAGGAGGCTTGTAGAGGCCTTCCTTCTACAACTCCAACATATCCTCCCTGGGTTCCCGGACATACACGGTCCCATCCATCTTCCTGCTGGGGGCTCCTGGCTGGAAGAGCCAAGGGGGCCGTAAGACCAGGATGCTGGGGGAGGGCGGGGTTTCTGGGCAGCCTCGGCAAGTCTCAGCTGCTACCTACCAGGTAGTTTCTCAGGTTTCTGAAGAAACCAGAAAAGAACTTGACAATGGCGGGAACCATGTAAGTCAACACCCAAAAGGGGGAGATTCCAGGAAATATGCCTGAGAGTTGCCAGAGCCAGAGGGCAGCCTGAGTCACCGGGCCCTGTATCAGGGCTATAAGAGACTCAAATAAGGTGGCAGCAGGAGGGCTGGCACTCAGGATGCCCACCCCTGCACACAAGGGCTTCCCTGGCCCTGATTCCCTGACTCATTTCACCTACGTGACTGCCCAACTGCAGCTAGGGAGACCAAGGTAGCAGCTCAAATGCCTACAAAGCTAGACAGATATGGTTAATGTGGACCAGATGGGAGACAACAGGGAGTGGTGGAGAGTGTGGTGAACTGACCTAGTTGTGCCCCTTCTAATAGAGGCAGTTGCAGCACACCTCCAGCTGTTGCTTGGTTTCTGCTAGGCAGGAATGCTGGCTCAGTGTGGCCAGCTCTGGGAATCCAGACTGTTACATGAAATACTACAGGCCTGGTGCACAAAATTCGTGCATGGAGGCGGAGGAGGGTTCCCTCAGCCCAGCCTGCACCCTCTCTAATCTGGGAACCCTCGGGGGATGTCTCACTGCCAGTTTAGGCCCGACCCCTGGACATCCCTCTCACAATCCGGGACTGCTGGCTCCTAACTGCTCACCTGCCTGCCTGCCTGCCTGCCTGATCGCCCCTTACTGCCCCCCGCCCGCCGGCCTGGTCGCCCCCAACTTCCCCTCCTGCTGGCCTGGTCGCCCCTCACAGCCCCTCCCCCCTGTTGGCCTGGTCGCCCCCAACTGCCCCCCTGCCGGCCTGCTTGTCCCCAACTGCCCCCTCCCACCAGCCTGGTTGTCCCCAACTGTCCCACCCACCGGCCTGGTCACCCCCAATTGCCCCCCCACTGCCAGCCTGGTTGCCCCATGCAGCCTGCTGTTCAGTTGTTTGGTCATCCCTCACTAACCCCCCTGCTGGCCTGTTCGCCCCACGTAGCCTACTGTTCTGTCGTCCATCCGGTTGTTTTGGTTGTGACAGCCCCTGGCTTTTTATATATTAGGATTGGTTCCTATTTTTTTAAATACTACTTCAGCCAAATAAAACATGTTAAGAGAGCTAGCCAGATGTGGCCTGTGGGCCATGAGGTTGAAAATAGTGGAAGGGGCCTAAGTCTTGGAGACCTTGGTTGGAATCTCCAATTCACACTTTAGGCCCATCACTTGCCCACTATTAACCTCAATTTCTCCATGTGTACTTTGGGTCCTAAGCCACTTCCGGAGGTGTTGTGAGGGTGACTGGGAGAGTCTGTGTCCAACAGCAGTAGGGCTGTGACAAGAGGTGGGACCCAGCTCCAAGTCAATGGCAATCTCAAGCTACCACTTTCCCTTGCCTGGCCTCAGTTTCCCCCCTGGTTTACCCAGTCTTATCTCCATCTGGCCTTGCTGAAGGCAGGTGGTGCAAGGAGAAGGGGCTGCCTTGAGGGAGGAAGCAGGGCTGGGTCCCTCAATGTGCTCCCTGACCCAAGCTGACCGGAGGAGGAAGTGTTGCAGAGCACCCATTGGGAAACCCACTAGCAGCCCTCCTACAGCCCACACCCAGTATATCCCAGTCATTGCTCCATTGTGAGTAAGCAACAGACCCCCCACCCCAACCCAGGCAAGGCCTCCCTAGAAGGGGAACTCCTCCCCCACCCCCGCAGGTCCCTCGCCCAACCCTCCATCCGCCTGCCTCCCCATCAGTTACTTCCTCCTCCCTCCCCTCCTCCCAGCCACATTAAGGCAGCAGCACAGAGTCACAGGCAAATATCCTGTCCTGGAACTGCCACCAGTCAGTGGGGCTCCCTCCCCGCCCCAGCTTGGTGACCTCACTGTGTCTCTGGGCACCTAGAAAAGGAAGGACTAAGCAAGGCCTCACATCCCCAGAGCTGTCCCACTTCATCCTCTCAGCAGCTCTGCCAGACCTGGCCCAATTTCATAAGAAAACCAAGACCCTGGAATGAACCACTGTGTTCAAGATCACAAAACCTAGAGGTACCAGAGGCAGGATTGGAATCCATATCCTTGGGGTCACAACCCAAGCTCCTTTCCCACCCCAAATATGTCAGATATTTATTAGGTGTCAACTGAGTATATATACCAAGGGCTCCCAAACCACTTGGGAAGCTGGCAAAGACCCAGCCCCAAGCTGTCAGCCAGCTCATGAAGGGATTCTGATGCAGCCAGTCCACGGGCCAGGGTTCAGGACTCAGAGACAATTGGGATTTCCTTTAGTTTTCATGTCCTGTTCCCAACCATTCCACAAAAAAGATTACTAAAGTTCAGAGAGAAGAGACTTGTCTAGAGCCAGGTAGGTGAGGGAGACAAAGCCAGGTGGGGTGAGGGTTCCCCAGTGGAGGCATGGGTCCCGGGTCTGGCCAAATCCCTACACCTCACCCACCGCCTGAAGAAGCCTATCTGATGATGCACATACTCTCTGGCCAGGCAAGACAGTGTTCTCAGCAGCCTGAGGCCTGAACTGGCTACAGCAAGAGGAGGGAGGCCAGGCCAGGCTCTCCTCACCCCTCCTCCCTGGCTTGCTGGATGACGAGGCAGAACAGAATCGGCAGATGCCCCCAGAGGCTGGGAGGAAGGCCCAGCCCCGGACTCGATAAGGGGCAGGAGATAAGGAAGGCTCTGGGCACTAAGGACCCAGCCTGCCATGCCTATTTCCAGGCAGCACCTCCCTGGGGTCAATACCCATTGGGCAGGCAGAAGGTGCCGGATGCTGTGCCAGCTGGGGCTCCTCTGGGCTTCCTACAAACTGTATTGGGGGCATCCTGTATCCTAAGCCTGGGTCAACCACAGTCTTACTATGTAACCTGGAGGATAGTCGCTGCAAAAGGGGCACAGAGGTGAAGCAGACTCCTCTTTCAAGACACTTTCAGCCTGGAAGCTCAGCGAAGGGTGGAAAAACTGTCATGACCTCCCTGTCCTAGAGTTCCCAAAAGAAGGGTCTTGTACAGTGCTGGTTGCCAGCACCCTGGACAGGACACAGCACAAAGGGCGGTGTTTGGTGATTATGTTACCAAGGTGGACAATAGCAGAGGAGGGGCAGACTGAGCACCAGGCAGGGAGGGTCAGGTTTGGTCCTTCTGTGACTCCCAGGACCCTCTAGAGCAGGTGTCTGCTAACATCTTGGGTGGGAGCCACGAGGAGCTCGGCACACACTTGGTTCACCAGACCAGCTCCCTCTACCAGGCCTTGCTCTTACAGTCCTGCCTGCCCAGTATGCTCTCTTCTTTCAAAGCTGCCTCCCACTGATTTCTGTGCTTGTTTGCCCCAGTAGCCTGTGTGCTTCCTGAAGGCAAAAATCGTGACCCTTTCACCTCTGTCCCCAGTGTCATCAGGTGCTGAACAAGTGGCAGTCATATTGGTAGCATACGTGACTAGCAGCTTCCCCAAGTCCAATAGCGGTTCATTCATTCTCCAAACCTTGGCCCTGCATCAACTTTGTGCCGGTCCAGGCGGTGCGCAGAACCTGAGCCCTGGGCACGTGGGGGTAGGCTGCCCTTTTCTGGGGCATCTTCTCATCTCTCACCTGGGAGAGGCCCCAGAGAAGCTCTCCTGGGTCTGAGGTCCCACCCTTCCCTCTTCCTTCCGCTGGGTACACCAGACCGGCTCATTCACCCCTCATTTTCCCCCCGTCGCGAGGGCGGTGGCCTGCCCCCCGCCCCTTCCTGGGCCCGAGCTCCCCGGGGCAGGTGCGGAGGAGGAGGACGCGGGGCCGGAAAGACTCATGTCTGCGCGGGGTGAGGGGCGCGAAGCGCGCTGCCCTAGGGGATGGGGTGGCGGGGTCGCCCCACCGAGCTCAGAGGCCCCGCGCCCGCGTTCTTCGCACCCGGCCGCCCGCCCGGCCGCCTCACCTTCCCGGGCCTTGAGTAGCACCGTGTTCGCTACGATGTTTTCGAGCTCCATGGGCTGCGGCGCCGCCGGCCCGCGCCACCGGCCGGGATCGCGCGCGGGAGCCGGGGCCGGATGGCGATCGGCGCGGCTCGGCACGGCTCGGCTCGCAGTGACCGCACCGCGGCCTCCCGGGCCTCCCCGGCCGCCGCCGCCCGCCGCGCACTCTCCGCCCCCTCCGGGGGCCACCCCGGCGCCGGCCCGCCCCGCCCCGCCCCACCCTCTGTTTACTTTACTCGGCCAATAACCGGGAGGGCGCTCCCCGCGCCGTCTCTCTATTGGACAGTCTCTGCGTCTTCCCCCGCCCCCGAGCCAGGGATTCGCTCCAAGGAGCAGAAGGCGGGACTTATACGTCACCCCTTCCTCCGTGGTTTGCGGTGGGGTTCGGCCTCTAGGTTCGAATTTCTGCGCTTTCGTAGGTTGCCGAACTGCCAATTAGGGCCGAGCCTCCGCTGGGACAACGGCGGTGAGTCCTCTGGGTCACGCCCAGGAGGCCGGATGTTCAGTTGTTCTCAGCCACGCACTCCGATTGGGCCAGCAGGTGGGGGTGTGGCCCGGGTCCCGCGGCCAGCCGAGGCTTCGCTACGGTTTGTAGGGGATACACACTGGGTATTCTGGGCTCCCCGGGCCGCGAGCCGCCTTGGGCTGTAGTCCGGTCGTATTCCTTTGGGTCAGCCCATCCTGGAAGGCGCACCTAGGAAGCGAGGAGAGGCCCAGAGGCGGCTGCAGGCCTCCCCAGCGGCTCCCCGGCCTCCGGCTGGGCGCCTCGGGCACCCCCGCCCCGCCCCCGCTGCAGGATGTTGTGATTTCTCTCCACCCACACGGCCTCGCCCGCCCTCGGCCTCTGCCGCCTTATAAGGCAGCGCTACCACCCCGAGACGTTGGGATGAGCTCACACCCATTTCACAGGTGGGGAGCTGAGGCGCCACAGGCCCGGTGGCTGGCTCCCGGCCGAAGACTAGTGAGAGAGAAAGGCGGAAACTTTACAGCGATTCAACACTGTCTAGTTCAACGTCCTACTCCCTCCACCCCCACTTCACACACCAGGAAACGGAGGCTTGCCCAAACTCAGCGAGTAAGGGAGAACCAGATTCAACTGGGCTTCTGTGACCTATCCATTCATTCATCCCAAAGTGCAGAGCATCCGCTTTGTGTCCGGCACCGAGCCAGGCGCTGGGGCATACAGTGGTGTCAGCAAGAGAGCCAAGCTCCCTGCTTACATGCTGGGAGGAGGATAAAGATGAAAATCCAATAAATAAATAAGTAGAATGGTCTCAAAGAGTGGTAAGTGCTATTAAGACTGAAAATTAATAAAAACCCTCACTTGAAATGGAGTCCAGAAGGGGGAGCCTTCTTGCACTACCACTAGAGGTTAATTACAGACCCCAAAATGAAAACAATTAGGAACCTCAACAGGAAGAGACACACCTTGCCAGTTGATATTACTTAACTACTCCAGCAGGAAGATTTCCTTTCTTACCCCGAACTCTCCCTTTTCTCTCTTTAAAAGAAAGCGGACTGTCTTTATTTATTTATTTATTTCTTTCTTTCTTTATTTATTTATTTATTTATTTTTAAGTAAATGCTCTTTTTTTTTTCCTTAAATAAGTTTTTACTGATTTCAGAGAGGAAGGGAGAGGGAGAAACAGAAACATCCACGATGAGAGAGAATCATTGATCAGCTGCCTCCTCCATGCCCCACACTGAGGATGAAGCCCACAACCCCAGGCACGTACCCTGACTGGAAATCAAACCATGACCTCCTGGTTCATAGGTCAACGCTCAACCCCTGAGCCATGCTGGCTGGGCGTGGACTTTCTTTTAAAACAACTTCTCTCAATTTCCTTCTTTTTCTCTATGAAATAATGTTCCTCTCCTTTGCTTTTTGAACTTGCCTATGGTTTTGCTATAGCATGCTTGTCTTGAATTGCAAATCTCTGCTATTCCCGAATAAACTCCCTTTTTTGGTAGAACAACTGGCTGTTTTATTTTTTTAGGACAACAAGACAAGAAAGAGTGAGTGAAGGGAAGTGGTCTCAGCGTATGACATTTGAGCAGATCCAATCACACAAAGATCTGGGGCAACAGAGTTCCAAGCAGAGGTAACGAGCAAGTGCAAGGGTTCTGAGCCTGGAGCCAGTGGGATGTGCTCAGGGAAGAGGAAGGCCTGTGTCGTTTCAGGGCCCGGGGGTCTGGCATGAGATGAAGGAACATGGCCAGGCATTTGTTTTTCTTACGTGAAATGTGAAGCCTTTGAAAGGATGATTTATATTTTAAAAGATCACTCTAGCTAGTGGACATTAAGGGGGCAAGAGAGTGGAAGCAGAGAGAGCAGTTGGGAGGCTGCAGAATTCCAGCAGGGAGAGGATGGCAGCTTGGACCAAGAGGATGGCATGGATAGGTATCAGCAGTGTTCAACCTTTTTCATCTCATGGCACACATAAACTCATTACTAAAATTCTGTGGCATACCAGAAATTACATTTTTTGCCAATATGACAAAAAAAAATAGGTATAATTTTTATTCATTCACCCCGATGGCTATTGTTGCATTGGCTGTTGTCAATCTAAGGGAAAAGAGGTCAGTGCCCCGGACTAAATAGGTACTTCATGTTTCAAACATTCTTGCGGCACACTGGTTGAAAATTGCTGATATGGAGAAAAGTACATGGACCTAGGACACATTTGGAAGTACAGGTAAGTACCCTGAAGGAGGGAAACCCATCTCGTAGGACAAAGGGCAAGTACCTCATCCAGTGAAGGCTGTTGTGTCCAAGTGAGACCTGAGAGTTGAGTGAGAATGTGCAGGTTTCAGAGGTGACTGGTAACTGGAATGGGGAGGGAAAGAGCCTTCTGGACCAAGGGCCAGCACATATTCAAAGCTCTGTGGAGGTAGACCGTAAGGGCTCATGCATGTGGCCCCTGAGGGCCGAGCACTGGGCTAGAGTTTCACGTGCACATTGTATTGGGCATGGCGGCCAAGAAATGAGTCCAGGCTTTGGAGGGGCCTGGATCACGGAGGTCTTTGGAAGCCTCGTAGAGTTTGCGCTTCACTTTGAGGGTAGCAGGAGCTGTCAAGAATGTTTAAAGCCAGCGAGAAGCTCTGTGATCAGATTTGCTTACTCTGTGCCACACAGTGGAGGAACTGCTAGGAGTAGGAATCAAGGGTTGGGAGAGAGGGGCTCAGCTGCCTTGTGAGCACCTGTTGTTTTGGTGCCCGGCATCCGAACACCCCTCCTCTTTAGGAGGAAACCTATGAAATGCAAAGACAGGCCCTGCATTCCACGAATGAAATCAAAGGGGAGGCAGAATCTCCTCTTTAAGGCTTCTCATAGCTGGCACGTTTCCAATGTTTCCAAATCGGTATTTGTATCCAATCCTAGTGATTAATGTAAGACATCAGAGGGACCATTTAGGATTCATTATGGAGGCAGTGGAAAGGGAGGGGCAGGTGGTCAGGCAGGCTCTTTCTGGGGCGCGGGGACTCAATAAGGACCAGGAACATCCAATCAGTTCCTTGTCTGCCTGTTACCCAGAATAGTCTTCCTTGTTTGCAGCCAAGTATCCTGAGTAAGACAGGTGGGAGGCCTTTTTGTTGTTAATCCTCACCAGAGGATATTTTTCCCATAGATTTTTAGAGAGTGGAAAAGAGGGAAAGGGGGGCAGGGGGAGAGAGAGAGAGAGAGAGAGAGGAAAACATGGATGTGAGAGAGACACATTGATTGGTTGCCTCCCGCACACGCCCAGACCAGGGCTGGGGATTGAACCTGCAACACAGGTTCCCTTGACCGGGAATTGAACCCAAGACCCCGACCCTTCCATGCACGGGCCGACACTCTAACCACTGAGCACCACTGGCCAGGGCAGGAGGCCTTTCAGGATAAACCATTAGAAAGAGGAATGAGGGTGCTCTGGGCTGGGGCAGTGAGCAGGAGGTGCCACAAACAAGTGGCCAGATTGAGAGCAATCATGGAGCTGGTATAAGCAGGACTTGGTGGTGGATAGGGGTGAAGAGGGGACAGTGTCATGCATAACAGGTTCTTTATTTTTTTTTAATATATATTTTATTGATTTTTTACAGAGAGGAAGGGAGAGGGATAGAGAGTCAGAAATATCCATCAGCTGCCTCCTGCACACCCCCCGCTGGGGATGTGCCCGCAACCAAGGCACATGCCCCTGACCTGAATCGAACCTGGGACCCTTCAGTCCGCAGGCCGACGCTCCATCCACTGAGCCAAACCGGCCAGGGCAACTCTCAGGTTCTTGCTCTTCAACCCATTCTCTACCTACAGCCAAAGTGATTTTTTTAAAAGGGGAAGTTGCCACCCACCATCTGAGATATGCATTTCTAGGAATTTATCCTACAAGCATAATTGCACGCAAGCAAAATAAGAAATGAATTTTCAAGGTTATTCCTTGCAGCATTGTCCGAAAAGATGAACTATGCTAATTATCCTTGGGTACCAAATTACTTTATTTGAAGGAATGGTAGACGTGAAAGAACATAAGTAGATGATTTGGTACAACTTATAGAAAAGATAAAGGTGACCCCAGTGTTCACGTACTGCTTTGGTGACCAGGGAAGTCACCCATGACCATGGGAAGCAGCCTAAGGCTTAGCTCTCATCGCTGTCTCCCACGGTGTGCTTGTCAAAGAGATACTCTGTCCTGCCAGATTCAGGAGCCCCCACCTTGTACAAGCTGGTTACGTGGTCTCCCAACTCTTTGATGGATTTCGCCTGCTCATTCAGGTAATGAGTCTCAATGAACTCACACAAATGGGGGTCATTTTTGTCAGTGGCCAGTTTGTGCAATTCCAATAGAGACCAAGTCACACTTTTTTCCAAGTGTGACGCACACGCCATTGCATTCATCTGATTCTCCCAGTTATCAGTCTGGTTTCTTGATAATCCTGAAGGAAGATTCCGCCACCTCGTTGGTTCTACAGCTTCATCAGTTTCTCAGCATGTTCCTTCTTCTCATGAGATTGTTGAAGAACATATTTGGCCAAGTTCTTTAAAGCCACATCATCACGGTCAAAGTAGTAAGACATGGATAGGTAGATGTAGAAGGCATAGATTTGGTGGTTGATGGTGGCCTCCAAGTCCTGGTGGTAGTTCTGGTGCAACTGAGAGGGAGACACAATTTTCTGGGTGGGTGGCGGGGGCCTTGGGGCATCTGAGGGCCGGATCTATGCAGCCCATAGGGATGGGAGATGAGTGCTGGGGCTGCCCAAGCACTGTTGAAGCAGGAAGCTGGGGCAACTCTCAGCCAAGACTGTCCTGCACTAATTATCCTTAACAGGGACTGATTAGGTAAAATTTGGTCCTTTCTGGTACAGGAATACTATGTAGCTGTTAAAAAAAAGTGCAGGTGCTCTCCCTGCACCGATATAAACAATCTCCAAGATACATTGTTAAATAAAAAAGGAAAGCGCAGAGCAGTGTTTAAGGTTTGCTACCATTTTTTAAAAAAAGATCAGGATAGGCTAGGTCCGTGGTCGGCAAACTGTGGCTCGCGAGCCACATGCGGCTCTTTGGCCCCTTGAGTGTGGCTCTTCCACAAAATACCACGGTCTGGCAAGTCTATTTTGAAGAGGTGGCGTTAGAAGAAGTTTAAGTTTAAAAAATTTGGCTCTCAAAAGAAATTTCAATCGTTGTACTGTTGATATTTGGCTCTGTTGACTAATGAGTTTGCCAACTGCTAGGTTATGCTGCAGTAACAAACAATCTCTAAATCTTAAAACAAGTTTATTTCTCAGGTTCACCACATGTCTGATGCAGGTTGTTGGGAGGTGGGCAGGATCCACTCAGAGTCATCACTCAGGGACCGATGGTGACAGGGGCTCCATCTCAATTTGTGCTTCCACAGTAGCAGCTGGTGAAAGGAAATGTGAATTCCGTGTAGCCCTTAAAGCCTGCAGCTGGAAGTGAAGCAAGTCCCTTTTCATTGGTCCAGGCAAACCACGTGGCCACACTGACTTGAAAGGGGTGTGCCGTACTGCACTACAGGGGAAGATTGTATTTTCCAAAGATGGGCGTAGCAATAAACTCCCATCCCACAGGCACTTCTGCAATGTGACCTTGCCATCCCCACATCAAGAGGTGGGCTGTAATTTCCCTGTCCCTCGTGATTCTGTCATCAGTAGAATCTAATGGTACTGATGCCCATAAGGTCTGAGGCCAGGCCAGAAAAGGCCAGGCAGCCTGGTTCTCTGACAATGCTCGCTCTCCCAAAGCTTCTCTCGGGATGTTCCCTCAGAATCAGCGGCCATTCTGCAAGAAGCCCAGAGGGAATGGAAAGGCCCTGTGTAGGTGCTCTGCTCCCATGGACAGTCCCACCACAGCACCACAGGTATGAATGAGGGAGCCTCCAGGCAATTCCAGCTCCTGGCCATTGGAATCAGCCCCAGCCATTCCAGTTTCCCCAGCGGAGGGCCCTGGCATTTGTGGCAGAGACACAAAGCCATCCCTGCTGTGTCTTGCCTAATTTTGGACCTGAGCATAATAAAATAGTAACTTTATGCCACTAAGTTGGGAGTGGTTTTGTTTGTTTGTTTGTTTTGCTTTGTTTTTACACAGAAATAGTTTTCTGGAATAACAACTGTATGTCTGGAAGGAGAATATTATTGGTAATATTTGGTGGACAAATGTAGGGAGTGGCTATAAGGTCAAGCCTCAGACTGACCTGTGGCAGGGCCACAAACAAGTCCCAGCTTGGAGGGCAGAGCCCTCTTAGCATAATTAAGCTTGACCTTATAGTCCTCCCTTGCTCCTTCCTAGCTAGCTAATGGGCTGTGGGTGGTGCAGCAAGTGCTGCCAAAACAAGGTGAAACTCACAAGAACATTGTAAACATGTTGACCACTACCCTTGTTTTGGTTTGTGTGCTCTGACTATAAAATAAAACTTCAGCTTGCAGGCCATGGCGCTGTCTCTCCATCACAGAAGCAGCGTCCCACCGAGCCCCAACTGTATTCTCTTGTCTGTCTTCTTTAATCCTTCACCGCCGCTCCTCAGGCTCACCAAACCTGGCCGTGCTGGCGCGGCACATACAACACTAACAGCTGTTGTGGAGCGGATGCGAGTGAACGACCACTGGAGCCCAGACCAAATTAAAATTTAGGGAGCCTTTATTAGCCGGGTGGCCGGGCGACCCGGCGACTGCTCTGCCATTCTCCACGCAGGGAGACCAGAGAGCAGCCGCCACCCTTTGTGTAGGACCGCTTTTAAGCACATTAACCACATCCGGTTTTTGCAGAACAAGTAACCCAAGACAAAACAGTTTTTCCCAAGCAACGTCAGGATCATGCCAATGACGACCATGTTATTCACAGGGTCATCCTGTTCTTCAGAAAGCTGACAGTGTTCTATGAAAGAAGGCTACGTGCTGGGAAGGGGCCGTGAGACCGTATCTCAAGGCCTGGCCTAGTGTCAGCAGTGACATCTCTATCTGGGGCATAGTCCATGGCCTCTCTGGAAGCATGCTCAAAAATTCCCACTCTCCAACACAACTACCACAGACAGATTTGCTTCCGTACACATGGACTTCCTCTGGAAGGACATGTGAGGCCCAGGAACACTGGTTGCTTCTAGGAAGGGGAATTAAGTGGCCAGGAACAGGAGTAGGAGGGAGGCTTTACATCATATACCCTTTTGGACTTTTAATCTTGTATCACAAGACTGTATTGCTTATTTTAAAAATAATCAACCTGATCTTATCACTCTCCTATTCAGAGCCCTCCAGTGGGCAGCCTCTAAGGTGGTCCTATTGACCACCCCCCCTTCTTGGTATTCCCCTCTGATGTGATTCCTGTCCTTTGAGCATGGGCTGGACCCAATGACTCACTTCTAAGAAAAGAATGTAGCAAAACGTGCTGGAATGTCACCTCCAAGATTAGGTTACTAGAAGGCCATGGCTTCTGTTTTTCAGTGCCCACTCTCACCCCCTGGCTGGCTCACTCTGAAGGAAGCCAGCTTCTACGTTGTGAGCTGCCCTGTGGAGAGTTTCCATGGCAGGAAACTAAGGTCTCCAGCCAACAACCAAGAATGACCTGAGGCCCCAGCCTTGTGAATGAACTTGGAAGTGGATCCTGTCCCAGCTGAGATGACTGCAGCCTCGTGAGAGATTAATCTAGAGCAGGCATCCTCAAACTACGGCCCGCGGGCCACATGCAGGGTTTTTGCCGTTTTGTTTTTTTTACTTCAAAATAAGATATGTGCAGTGTGCATAGGAATTTGTTTATAGTTTTTTAAAAACTATAGTCCTCCAACGGTCTGAGGGACAGTGAACTGGACCCCTGTTTAAAAAGTTTGAGGACCCCTGATCTAGAGGCACCCAGTTAAACAGGGCCAAGGTTCTTTTTTTTCTTTTTTAAACCTCACCCAAGGATATTTTTTCCATTGATTGTTAGAGAGAGTGGAAGGGAGCGAAGGTGGGAGGGAGAAAGAGAACAAGAGAGAGAGAGAAACATCAATGTGAGAGAGACACGTCTACTAGTTGCCTTGTGGTGGGAGATCAAACCTGAGACCCTTCAGTGCACAGGCTACGCTCTAACCAGTGAGCACACCAGTCAGGGCATCAGTGCCCAGGTTCTTAACTCACAAAAACTGTGATACAATAAATGTTTTTTAGGCTGTTTAATTTTGGGACACTTTGTTATTTCTTATTAACAGCAATAGATAACTTATATACTTCCTGTTACACTTAAAAATAAAACGCAAACTCCTCCCCATGGCCTATCAGGGCCCAACTTGATCTGGGCCCACATAGCTCTTCCCAACTTTCTCTCACACCCCTCTCCCTCTCGTCATTCGGTGAGAAGGTCAGCCACTCACTGGCCCTGTTGCTGCACCACCTGGAGCCGCACTGTCCAATACAGTAGCCACTAGTCACATGCCGCTATTTTAGTTAAAATGAAATAGAAAGAACATTCAGTTCCTCAGTCACACTAGCCGCATTTCAGGTGCTCAGTAGCCATGCATGACTAGTGGCTACCATGTTGGACAACACAGAATATTTCCATCATCACAAAGTTCGGTCAGACAGCACTGGTCTGCAGGAAGGAGTGGCTTTCATTTGCATGAAGGTTCCATGGTGACAGCCTGAATGACTGAGAGAAAAATGGTGCCATCAGCAGAGGAAGGATGAAGAATGGAGGGACGGGACCTTCTTATCTTCTAAACGTGTCTTTCAACAGGCAGCTCTGCCACCTTTTGAAAACTGTGCCCCAGGTCTCTGCTAGTGAGGACTGGTGTGTGTGTGTGTGTGTGTGTGTGTGTGTGTGTGTGTGTGTGTCCAGGCACTGGGAGCAGGAACCTGATGGTTTCCCACTTCTCATCCCATAGGTCCACATCCCAGCTGTAGAAGACAGAAGGCTGGGCGAGGAGATGGTGCCTTTCTACTCTGGTCCAAGCCAATCGAAGAAAGAGGCCCAGACAGACAGGGAGGACTGGGGCAGATGTGTAGAAACTGCTGAGGAGGAGGAATGCATTCATATATTTCCTTGTGAACTTCTATAGACTGAGCCCCAACCATATGCCAGGTTCTGCACTTTCACATGCATTCCCATTCGAACATCTCAACAATTCAGCCAGTGTGAGTGCCCGTCCCTCCTAAAGAGGCGTGGCAAGGTTCAAGGAGGCTGAGCCCCTGGTCATGCTGGAGGTCAGTGGCCAAGACAGGATGTGAAGATTCAACTTTATTGCTGTCCCCTGCCCGCCCCCAGTTCCTGCTTCCAAGGTCATTATTTCCATATTCTTTAAGCACTTACAGAGCTCATGAGGTTTTTTGTTTGTTTGTTTGTTTTAGGAACTTCCTGGTAAAAATGTGTAAGTTCTTGCATCAGTTAGGACTTTGGGTTGCAATTAATATTGGCTTAGGTAAAAAAAGGAAATTTCTTGGTTCAAGAACTGAAAAGTACAGGAAGTAGTTCTGACTTACAGGGTTTGGGGTCTTCCCATACTCTGACTCTGCTTTAACCTGGGTTGTCTGTATCGTCAGCCCGGTTTTCCCTCGGAGGTGTTAAAAATGGCTGCCAGCAGCGCCACGCTCACTTCCTACCAATGTGGCCACTTGTACAGAAAGAGAAAGCCTCTATCTTGATGATTCCAGCAAAAACCCAGGGGTTGCCTCTCAGTGGTTTGCTTTGAGTCAGGTGTTCATTTGGAACCAATCACCGAGGACAGAGAGAGGCAGTGTTCTGATGGGCTAGGTCTGGATCACGAGCCCACTCCCTCCTCAGCTGAGGATGGGATGGTCTTTTCTTGTATCCAAATCGAGGAGGAGGGGAAGGAGATGGGTGCTTCCCCAAAGGAACACTGAGAGGCCAAAAGGGCTCCTGGACTCAATTCCAATGTGTGTGTAGGGAGGCTTCCCCACACCAAGCAGTTACCAGACACCAGATTCCACAAGCAAAGGGCTCAGCCCCAATGGACTGCCCTCCACTTCAAATGCCAGTCACAGTCCAGATGATTATCGGTGCTTCTGACCAACGGGCTATAAATAAATCAGAGGTTCCTCTCCTCAGGTTTGACTAGTTTGCTAGAATGGCTCACAGGACGCAGGAAAACTCACTCACTCGATTACCAATTCATTACAAAGGATATTAGAGGGCACAAATCAACAGCCAGGTGGAAAGAGACGGAGGGTGAAGTCCGGAACAGGGCGTGTCTGTCCACATGGAGCGTGGTTCCCCCACATGGCAGTTCTTCTGAAAAGGGCCAATGAGCTGTCCTTTGGGGTTCTTATAGAGACTTCATGATATAGTCATGTTTAACTAAGTAAGCGATTTGCAACCTGTGTGCTGCAAGAATTTTTAAAGCATGCAATACCTGTTTGTTTACAGGGCACTGACCTCTTTTCCCTTAGATTGTAAAAAAAAAAACAAAACACACAAAAAACAAAACAAAACAAAAAAACCCAGCTAGCACAACAATAGCTATTTGGTGTGAATGAATCAAAATTATACCTATTTTTTTGTCACATTGGCAACAAAAACATTTTTTGGTGTGCCACAAAATATTAGTGATTAGTTTATGTGCACCATGAGATGAAAAAGGTGGACATGGCTGGTCTAAGCCAATTATGAAGACCTCCTACCCTTACCAGAGACTGATTTAGGGGTGTCAGATGGCTCACTTCTGGCCAATGAGCCATGAGGGGAGGCCTGCTTGAGATTTTTGTGAGGAAGGTTTTTTTATTTTTTAAGGATTTACTGGAAGGGAAGTTCCTTCTTACTGGAGTTTACATGGTTTCTGTACACCAACGGCCATAGAAAAGAAAAAAAGAAGAGCCCTGGCTGTTGTTGCACAGTGGTTAGACCATCAGCCCATGCACTGAAGGGTCAAGAGTTCGATTCCGGGTCAAGGGCATGTATCTGGGCTGCAGATTTGATCCCCAGCCCAGGTCAGGGCACATGAGGGAGGCAACCAATTGATGTGTGTCTCTCACATCAATGTTTCTCTCTCTCCCCTCCCCTCCCCCCCCCATTTCCTTCCACTCTTTCTAAAAATCAGTGGGAAAAAATATCCTTGGGTGAGGATTAACCAAAAAAAAAAAAAAAAGAAAAAAATACCTTGGGTTCTTGATGACATTGTGAAACCACTGAAAGCAGTGTTCCTGAAGCCCCTCTACTCTAGATCTCCTGTGATGTGAAATGGGGAATTTGAATGTCCTCACTGCTTACTTAAGTTGGTTTTTCAAAGGCATCCTGACATGCCTTGTAGCAGGGACAATCTGGTCAGGGCACAGGCAGTGGTACAGTGCTAGACCTGCAACTCTTCTCATCATCCCGTGTGGCCTGCTCAGGATTCAGAGTCCTTGGAGACAGCAGCACCCACTGGCCAATTTTAGGTCTATTTTAAAAAAATTTAAATTGAATTAATTTGAAGATCTAATTAGCTTTATTAAGCAATTTATGAATTGAGCAGCATCCCATCTAGCAACTAGAAGTATGCTCCAAGGGGTGTACAAAATAGAAGAATTTTATAGGAAGGAGTTCGGGGCAAGGGAGCTATCAGTGAAAAAAAAAGAAATAATTTTTAAACATAGGCACTAAGCTCCTTTATATATATATGCATATATTATTAAATTTATATATATATATAAATTTAATTCAGAGAAGGAGAGGGAGATAGAAACATCAATGAGAGAGAGAATCATTGAATGGCTACCTCTTGCACGCCCCCTACTGGGGACCAAGCCCACAGCCCAAGCATGTACCTTGACTGGAATCGAACCTGGGACTCTTCAATCCACAGGCTGATACTCTACCCCCTAAGCCAAACCAGCTAGGGCAAGAAAGAATTATTTTTGAGCCTGTGCATCTTTTCTTTGGGGGAAGAAAAGCTAAGGGTTTTTGTTGTGGAGAGTGCATCTTCTTTTCATGAGGGATGGTAAGGTCCTATGCAACAGGTAACTTTTCTGATGCTTGACCAGAAAATTCCAGATGGTTGATGCTGCAATTAGATAAGATGTTAAATCTACTTGATATCATGGGCTTTTATTTTAGCATAAGAAACATCATTTTGGGCTGATGGCTGCTGTTTTGTTTGCTTTAGTAGGTCCCTCTGGCTTTGCTATGGTAAGGACAGGATGCTGTGGTCCATTAGGCTTGCACAGTGGGAGATGGTCACTAGAAATGTTTTTACCACACAGTGGGGGAGAGGTGACCCCCTCATTGGAAAGTAGGAGACAAGAGGAAGAGGAAGGGGGAACAGATGTTGAGCATCCAAATCCCTATAAATGTCCATCTTCAGTCTCAAAGGACTTCATACCCCATCTCACATTCCCTACAAAGCACCCTGTGCTCAGCACATTCCCCATCTGACATGCTGCATCCAGGCTGCTGTGAAGTATTACTCACTCTGCCTGGCAGCCTCCTCCTGGCCTCCAAACCCTTACTCATTGTGAAGTCCTGTTCCAAAGGTCCGTCCATCCCGAGGGAGAAGGAGCCAATATGGAATTGGCCCTGGGTTGTGGTCTGTCCTCAGGTGCAATCAGGAACTGACTAAGATGCTTTCACTTTAATGAGTTTGTCTAAACCTAGTTTTGCTTTCATCGTCTTAACAGTTTTAACACTTATTACTTTCTGTTACCTTTTTAAAAATATATATATTTTATTGATTTTTCACAGAGAGGAAGGGAGAGGGATAGAGAGTTTGAAACATCGATGAGAGAGAAACATCGACCAGCTGCCTCCTGCACACCCCCTACTGGAGATGTGCCTGCAACCAAGGTACATGCCCTTGACTGGAATAGAACCTCGGACCCTCCAGTCTGCAGGCCGATGCTCCATCCACTGAGCCAAACCGGTTAGGGCTTTCTGTTACCTTTTAAAATAATTGCTGACAAGGTGCCTCTGCTACTCCTGACTTCCACTTGCTGGAGTTCTGTTCCAGGAAGTGTTCCATGGCTTCTCTTCCAGCAGAACTAAAAAACTGCTACATTCTGTCTCCACTACATTTTCCACAGATTATATTGTATCAGTAAGGACTCCTTTGAAAAGTAACAGAAATCCATTCAAATTGGTTTCACTGGTTCATGTAACCAAGAATTT
Source organism: Eptesicus fuscus (assembly GCF_027574615.1). Lineage (NCBI taxonomy): Eukaryota > Metazoa > Chordata > Mammalia > Chiroptera > Vespertilionidae > Eptesicus > Eptesicus fuscus. Next base: position 70,144,040 of record NC_072478.1, read on the forward strand.
AAAAAAAAAATCCTCACCCATAGATATGTTTATTGGTTTTACAAAGAGAGAAAGGGATGGGGGAGAGAGAAAGAGAGAGAGAGAAACATCGATCAGTTGCCTCCCATATGTGTCCCAACCAGGAATCGAAACTGAAACCTAGGTATGTGCCCTGACCAGGAATCAAATCCGCAACCTTTTGGTTTTTATTATATTTGGTGTATGGCATGATACTCCAACCAACTGAGCCACCCGGCCAGGGTCCTAGAATTCTTGAGGGTTCTAGTTTTAGCATGCAGGTTCTCCAACAAAGTCATCAGGGGTAGATCTATCTGTACTAGTTGTCAAATGCTGAGTAACAAATCACCCAAAAACTTATGGAGTAAAACAACAATCAATTATCATTCCTCACAGTTGCTGAAGTTCAAGGATTCAGGAGCAAAAATGTTAATTATCTGTACTAATAAAAGGGTAATATGCAAATTGGTCATGACGCCCTCACAGTAACAACCGAACAGCAGGCTGCATGGGGCAACAAGGCTGGCAGGGGGATTATTGAGGGATGACCAAACAACTCACCAGCAGGCTGCATGGGGTGACCAGGCTGGTAGGGGGGTTAGTGAGGGATGACCAAACGACTGAGCAGCAGGCTGCGTGGGGCGACCAGGCCGGCAGGGGGGTTAGCGAGGGATGACCAAACGACTGAGCAGCAGGCTGTGTGGGGCAACCAGGCCAGCAGGGGTGGCAGTGAGGGGCGACCAGGCCAGCAGAGGGGGGCAGTGAGGGGCAACCAGGCCAGCAGGGGGGGCAGTTGGGGGCAACCAGGCCGGCAGGGGGGGCAGTTGGGGGCAACCAGGCCGGCAGAGGGGGCAGTTAGGGGAGATCAGGCTGGCAGGCAGAGGTGGTTAGCGGCGATCAGGCAGGCAGGCAGGTGAGCAGTTAGGAGTCAGCAGTCCCAGATTGTGAGAGGGATGTCCGACTGCCGGTTTTGGCCCGATCCCCTGAGGGGTCCCGGGTTGGAGAGGGTGCAGGCTGGGCTGAGGGGACCCCCTCCCCCTGTGCACGAATTTCATGCACCGGGCCTCTAGTACCTTAATAAATGCAAAATTTAGCTGCAGCTTAACTGGATGGTCCTGGCTTGAGGTCACTCATGAGGCTTCAGGCGATACATTGACTGGGGCTGCAGTATCCACTTACAACATAGCCCCTTCACAAGGCTGTCAAATTGGTACTTTCTCCCCACACATGCCTCTCCCTGGGGCTGCTTGAGTGTCCTTCCCCTAGAGCAGTGGTCGGCAAACCACAGCTCATGAGCCACATGCGGCTCTTTGGCCCCTTGAGTGTGGCTTGGCATTAGAACCATTTCTTCAAAATAGACTCGCCCAGGCCGAAAACTGACTTCTGCACATGGGCCACGAAGTTTCAATCGCACTGTACGTATGCGCCCACATGTGGTATTTTGTGGAAGAGCCACACTCAAGGGGCCAAAGAGCCGCATGTGGCTCGTGAGCCGCGGTTTGCTGACCACTGCCCTAGAGTGAATGATCCAAGAGACCAAGGCAGCAACTGCAATGCCTTTTATGACCTGGGCTTGGAATATTCTGCCATATTCTATTGGACACACAGAACAGCTCTGCCTCACTGTGGGAAAAGACTATGACAAGGGCATGGATTGCAGGAGGTGATCACTGGGGACCATCTTGGAGACTGCCTCCCACATTGCACCCGTTCATTCCTTCTCGGTTTGCTCTGCTTTTCAACTATGTGTAGGCTTCATTCTCAGGCAGGCCTTCCCCAAACAGAGACAAAGATGGCCATCAACATCTTCAGGCTCCCATTCTTAGTGACTCTAGTGGCAAAAAAGTGCCCCTTCCCCAAAAGTTTTGGTGAGAAAGTCCCAAGGTTGACTCTGACAGGACAAACTTGTGTCTATGCTTCTCCCTGAACTAATCACTGAGGTCCAGAAACCACGTTCTTATTGGTCAGACCGAGGCCACACCCCCAGCCCTAGAATGGAGGGTAGAGTTGGCAGCACTAGGGACTCACGAGAGAATCAAGGAGGAGTGGTTTCCCCCAAAATAAAAATAAAATAAATCAGGGTGCCATAGTGAACCAAGGCAGGAAAAACAACATTATGTCCACCCATCTCCCTCCTTTGTGCTCCAATTGTTCCATTTTCTGTGGTTGGTAGAATTCTAAGATGGCCCCCAAGGTGTATGCTCACCTTCTCCCAGTTTTCCAATCAAACCCTAATCTAGAGGCTTCTGTGGAAGAATGCTGCGAATGTAACTAAGGTCCCAAATCAGTTGACTTTAAGCTAGGAATATTATACTAATCAGGTGAGCCCTCAGGAGGAACTTTGAGGCCTTTCCAAGGTGGAGCCTACAGGAGGAGAGAAGAGGGCAGGGAATCTCTTTCTTCCTGGCAAAGGAGATCCAACTGACGAGAGTCAGCACAGGGAGACTTTGCTGCTGGCTTGGGAAGTGGAGGGGCCTTATGGTCAGAATTTCAGGCTGCTTCTCGGAGCGAAGGGTGGGCGCTGGCTTACAGCCTGCAAAGAAACAGTGACCTCAGTCTGGCAAATGCAAGGAACTGAATTCTGCCAGCCATCTGAATAGCTTGGAAGTGGGTTTTCCCCCAGAACCTCCAGAGAACTCAGCCTTGGTCTCACTTTTGTGAGACCCTGAGCAGAAAAACTAGTTGCATAGTGCTGGACTTTCAACCTACAGATTTGTGAACGAATAAACGGATATTGTTTTAAGTTGTGAAGTTTGTGGTTCCATTTAGGCAGCAATAGAAAAGGGATACACTTCCCAATGGGCTGTACAATCCCTATAGTGGGGAGCTTGTCTTGGGTCTCCTTAACCTCTTCATCCCCAGAACACAAGAAGTCTCTCTTCCTGCTTCCAGGCCCACTATCTGGGAAAGAGAGAAGGAAACCAGGTCTTCTTCGTTCTACCCCAATCCCCCACCCCCCCCTCTGCCAGCTCCCTGCCTGTGGCTTTGCACAAACAGCCTGTGCCCCACCAGGCAGCTCAATGAATCTCCACTTCCCAGGCCTCAGAGACCTTTGGCCAACTCTGTTATTGATCTGGACTCCTGCCTGCGTAGGCGGGTGGACCAACGGACAGACGCCATGAGGGCTCTGCTGCTCCTGGGGTCCCTGTTGGTGAGCCTGGAATCAGCACTTTTGGTGAGGGCTGTGGGAACCAGGAGGATTGTGCTGGGGTGGCCCTGGGGGTCCCTGTCACAAGCTTGGCCTCTGCCTGTGACCTCCTGGTCCAGGTGACCAAAGGCCTGTGTGGAAAGGTGAGGTCAGCCAGAAGGCCCAGGAGGAGGAGAGAGACACCAGAGCCTGTGGATACGAGGGCATGACCTGCGTTTCTGGAGGAGACGGTCCTTGAGGAGGGAGGAGGAGAAGGGGTCTGGGTCTCGCGAGGAAAGCTCTGTTCCTCTGGGCGGTGAGAAGAAGCTGGGGACTAGCATGGGATCAGGGCAGGCTATGACTTTCTGGGCAAATTCCCTGTCCTCTTCTCTCCTCCTGTAGGCTCCACCTTGGAAAGGCCTAAAGGCGCCTCAGCCCGTAGCAGATGAACACACAGTGGGTAAGTAGCCTGGATCTGCCTCCTAAGTGACCTTTGGGTGGGAATGAGGGTGATTGGGTCTGTCTCAGGCCCTTGGAACCAGGGGCAGGATCCTGGGCACAACTGTTACTCTTGTCCCCAGAGTCACCTGGCTGGCATTCAGACCGGAGTACCTGCTGTGTGCCAAGTCTATGCTGACGGGCACTGGGGGCCCAGAATGCTAGTAGCTGTATGCTCCTTGAATGTAGGGCTGTTTCTGAGTGCCCAGGCCAGCACCTGCCAGTTTCTGTGTCCTCATGCTCCCCCATTCTTTTCCTTTCCTCGATACATCTCCCAGGCATCAGTCATGCCACACAGAGGCCAGAGGCCTTGATAGGCGAGGAAGGTTCAAAAGCAGGTGTCTGGAGCCCAAATGCCTCTGAGCAAGTGACTCGGCTTCTCCAAACTTCAGTTTCCCCATCTGTAAAACCAGGCTGGTTATAGTACACACCTTAGGGTTCTTGGGGAGGAGAAATGAGTCATAAATCCATGGTAAAGTACTCAGCTCACTGTCAGGTGCATGGTCGGTGCTTAGAATATATTAGCTTTTCTAATTAAGCTCTCTTTTAGGTGGGGATGTCTGCCATCTCCCCCCTCCTCAAACCCAACCAGAGCTCCCCATTGCCTCCATTCTTCCAGGCACTAAATATTCACCTGGGGTTGCGAACTGATGGGGCCTTGCCCTGGTGAGCCTGGCCTGTGGGGTCAGGCCTAGCACCTTAGCATGGCACTGATGACTAGCACATACAACCCTGTCTGCCTCAGCCTCCTTTCCTCATCACTCCACAGCCATCCAAACTGCTCTCCACCCTCTTGCCTAGTCCAACTAGGTGATCTGCCCTTGCCTAATCACCTGCTTAGGATGCTCCTCTCTCTGTTCATCCCATTTGCCTCTTAAAAGTCCATCTCAGACCCTTCTCTCTTGTTTTACTGTCCTGTCGCTGGTTTGGTTTTCAGCAAGTGCCCCTGTGCCTTTAACAACAAAATAACAGCTAATGCTTATTGAGCAGGTACTATATGGCAGACTGTGCTAGGTGTTTTACAGGCACTGTCTCATTTAAACTTCACAGTGCTCCTCTAAAACAGATACAGTCAATTCCTGTTTTGTTTTGTTAGTCACCGTGAACACTGAATTCACCAATACCGAACCATTGGTCCTGGAGGAAATATAGGGTTGGGTTCCTGTGTGCCTCTGGTCACAAAGTTTTCATCAACTGTCAACATATAACCTTGTTTTATGTGGGATTCTGTTTAAAGACACCTGGCTTAATATGTATTGTTGATTCATTAACATTGAACTAACTCATGCCTGGATGCAACTTATCTAAGATCCATGTATTCTCCATGAGGCACAGCACAGCCCACTCGCACACTGGAACACAGCACTTCAGCTCTGTGGGGGCCATGTTCATCAACAAAAGCACAAAATGTGAAACATGTAGCACTAAGTCAACTATGAGAAGGACACTTGCTTACAACAGGAGAGCTGAAGCAAGAAGCAGTGTCACACCTGATTTGACCTCAGGTGGGAATGTGCACTTCTGGATTCCAATAATTCAGATTTTGACCATCTGTGCATGTCTGTGAATGACTGTGAAAGCCCCTTGAGAACTGATTTGGGGTTTACAAATAAATTTTAGCAAGAAGGCAGATTTGCAAATACAGAATCTGTGAATGATAAGGCTTGGCTATCCTATTTTTAAAAAGTATAATAGCAATATTTTTTATTGTCAAAACTTCAGAAAGTACAAAAATACAAAAGAAGAAAAAAGTCCATCATAAGCCACAAGCTACAAAAACCACTCTTGCAAATTTTGAGAATGTCCTTCTAGATTTTTTTTTACGCATAAATGTATTTGTACAAAAATAAACTCATACCAAACATGCTGTTTGGAAGTTGGTATTCTTCATTTAAATAAGAACACCCTAAAAAAAAAAAAATAAGAATACCCTCCCAGATGGAGTGGCTCAGTTGGTTGAGTGTCATCCCATGCACCAAAAAGTTGCCCTTTTGATTCCTGGACAGGGCACATACCTGGGTTGCAGGTTTAATCCCCAGTTGGGAAGCATATGGAAAGCAACTGATTGATGTTTCTCACATCAATGTTTCTCTCTCTTTCTCTCTCTCTCTTCCTCTTTCTAAGCATGTTTACAAATTTATTTGTAAGCCCCAAATCAGTTCTTGGATAAGGACTTAAAAATATAATAAAAATGCCTGACCAGCGTGGCTCAGTGGTTGAGCATTGACCTATGAACCAGGAGGTCATGGTTCGATTCTCGGTCAGGGCACATGCCCGGGGTTGTGGGCTCAATCCCCAGTGGAGGGCATGACAATCAATGATTCTCTCTCATCATTGATGTTTATATCTCTCCCTTTCTCTTCCTCTCTGAAATCAATAAAGATATATTAAAAAATAATAAAAATAAATAAAATTATGAACACCTTTCTGTACTAATATATCTTACATCATCATTTACATTTTTTTATTGTTGTAAAATACACATAACATAAAACTTACTGTCTTAACCCTTTTTAAGTGTGTACAATTCAGTGGTATTAAGTACATTCATATTGTGAAACCATCACCACCACCTGTCTCCAGAAACTCTTCATCTTGCAAAACTAAAACGCTTTGACTGTACCATTATTATTGCCATCTTACAAATGAGGAAACAGGTTCAGAGCGGTCAAGTGACTTCAACATTCAACAAGCATTGATAAAGCACTTCCTTTGTGGCAAGCACTCTTCTAAAGTGTGTGAGTGTGTGTGTGGGGGGGGGGGCAGCTGCAGACTTGCACAAGGTCATACACCGAGTAGGTCCTGGAGTCTGAGACCAATCCAACTGTCTAACTCTTGGACCCAACTTCTTAAGCAGGATGTTTGAAGGCACAGCGATTTAAAAAAAAAAAAAAAGATTTCAGAGAGCGGAAGGGAGAGGGAGAGAGAGATAGAAACATCAATAATGAGAGAGAATCATTGGTTGGCTGCCTCCTGCAGGCCCTCTGCTGGGGATTGAGCCTGTAATCCGGGCATGTGCCCTGACCAGGAATCTAACCGTGACCTCCTGGTTCCTGGGTCTATGCTCAACTGAGCCACACCGGAGGGAGGCAGCACAGTGATCTTTGTGAGGGTCTATTCTTTCCAACTAGACCCTGAGCGTGGTGCTGGGAGACTGGCACAGGGAACGTCATTAGAGTGTGTTCTCTTCGCAGTTCTCACTGTCACTGGGGAGCCCTGCTACTTCCCTTTCCAGTTCCGCCGGCAGCTGTATCACCAGTGCACCCGCAGGGGCCGACTTGGCATCCGGCCCTGGTGAGATGACCCAGAAGGGGGTGGGGCAGGGGCCTGGGGAGATGGACTCTGCCCTGCTTCTACCCAAGGAACCCTGCTTGGAGAGAGGGGCTGTGATAGGGAGGGTGGGCCAGCCCCTGGGCTGAGCAGGGAGCCTTATCTCTTTCTCCAGGTGTGCTACTACCCCCAACTTTGACCAGGACAAACGATGGGCATACTGCCTGAAGCCCCAGAAAGTGCAAGGTGCCACACACAGCCTCTGGGGTGGCCCCAGGCCCTCTCCTCCCCACTCGTTACTTTTCTGAGTCGCATCAGATCCTACACACCTGGGTTTCTGGGCCCTCCCTCCAGAGGGAGAAGTTCTGGGAGGGGTAGCCCCATTTTGCAAGGGGGTAAACGAAGACCTGGAAACAAGGCCAAAAGACAAGACAAGAAGGTTCAGGTAAGGACTTGGCTCCTATCGCCTGACTCAGGTTCCCTCTTCCTCCCACTGTGTCCATCTCGCAGACCACTGCAGCACACACAACCCCTGCCAGCGGGGCGGCACCTGTGTGAACATGCCAGGTGGGCCCCGCTGCATCTGTCCAGAACACTTCACGGGGAAGCACTGCCAGAGAGGTAGGGAGATGCTGGGGTGGGGGTGGGCAGGGGCAGCCCCTGCCTGAAGAGGTCCCAGGACCCTCAGAGACCTGGCATGGCCCCAGCCTGTCCGGAGACCAGCACCCCGCTTTGTCCCCAGAGAAGTGCTTCGAGCCCCAGCTTCTCCAGTTCTTCCATGAGAATGAAACATGGCATAGGCTTGAGCCGGCAGGTGTGGCCACGTGCCAGTGCCAAGGTCCCCAAGCCCACTGCAAGCCACTGGCCAGCCAGGGTGAGTGAATGGTTGGGAACCCGTCGGGAGGAGAGCCCGAGGTCCAAGGTCGGGAGAAGGGAGGAGAAGCTGGCGAAGGTCAGGTGGTGTGCCTCTGGGAGGGGGAGAGCTCTCTGTGGGGTCTTTGGGCCCAGAGGTGGCTCAGGGCCTCCTCTTCTCAGTCTGCCGCAACAACCCGTGCCTCCACGGGGGCCGCTGCCTCGAGGCGGAGGGTCACCGTCTGTGCAGTTGTCCTGAGGGCTACGCAGGGCGCTTCTGCGACGTGGGTGAGTCTGAGCTAGCTGGAGGCAGAAGGCCCGCCCCCACTTGGGGAGGGCGCGCAGAGGGGGAGGGGGAGAGGGGAGAGGGGGAGAGACCCAGACAGAGACTGAGACGGAGACAGAGACGAGGGGAGGGGAGACGAGTGGAGGGGAGATGAGAGGAGGGGAAGGGAGGGGAGGGGAGGGGAGGGGGACCACACCAGCCCCGGCTGCAGGGAGCCCCCTCTCTCCCCAGACAAAGAGGCCAGCTGCTACGAGGGCCGTGGGTTCAGCTACCGAGGCGCTGCTGGGATCACGATCTCGGGCGCGCGGTGTCAGCCGTGGTCGGCGGAGGCCACCTTCCAGAACCTGACTGCAGAGCAAGCCCTGAAGGGGGGACTGGGGCACCATGCCTTCTGCCGGTACGCCGAGTCGGCAGGGCAGGGCGTTCCCCTCCTCTCCAGGGCCCTTTGGGGCTCCCCAAGCTCTAAAAGGCCCTCTCCTGTGGTTACAGGAACCCAGACAATGACACCCACCCGTGGTGTTTCGTGTGGAGCGGCAACCGGCTGAGCTGGGACTATTGCGACCTAGCACGATGCCCAGCAGCGCCCCAGACCCAGCCTCCACCGCGGGGACCCCTTGGGCGCCAGGAGCCCCCCTTACCCTCGATTTCAGTACTGCAGGAGCCTCCGGTCACGACCCAGACCCCGCCTCTGTCAGGGACCGCAGGTAATTGGGCAGGAAGGCCAAACAGAGAGGGCTCGGGGCGAGCTACAGTTCTCGCCACTCGGGGCTTTCCCTGTCCTCAGCCCGGGCTCCTCCACAGCCTCGGGCGCGATGTGGGAGCAGCCCCCCGTAATCTCGGGCGCGATGTGGGAGCAGCCCCCCGTAATCTCGGGCGCGAAGTGGGAGCAGCGGATTCCCTTGGTCGGGACCGGCCTGGCCGACTGCGGACAGCGGCTCCGGAAACGGCTGTCCTCCCAGAAACGCGTCGTCGGGGGACTAGTGGCGCTGCCCGGCGCGCACCCCTACATCGCCGCACTGTACTGGGGCCACAGTTTCTGCGCCGGCAGCCTCATCGCCCCTTGCTGGGTGCTGACCGCAGCTCACTGCCTGCAGAACCGGCCAGTACCGCCTGCCCGGCGTAGGCTCAGGCCCGCGCCACACCCGAACCCATGCCCTCTCTCCCCGCGTCCCCCTCCAGAGCTCCCCGGGAGGAAGCTGAAACCCAGGAAGGGGCTCAGGAGCAGGGGGCTCCTCCTGGCCGCCGGTGGCCGGCTCTGAACGAGCATCCTCTTCCCGCCCTGCCCGCAGGCCGGCGCCCGAGGAGCTGACGGTGGTTTTGGGCCAGGACCGCCACAACCAGAGCTGTGCGCAGTGCCAGACCCTGGCCGTGCGCGCCTACCACCTGCACGAGGCCTTCTCACCCATCACCTACCAGCACGACCTGGGTGCGTGGGGGCGCCCCGAGGGGGTCGGGGGAATTGGGAGGAGGGCTCGGAGGCCGGAGTACGGGCCTCACGCTCCCCCCGCCCCCCGCCCGGGTTAGCGTTGCTGCGCCTGCAGGAGCGCGAGGACGGCAGCTGCGCGCGCCCGTCGCCTTCCGTGGGGCCCGTCTGCCTGCCGAGCAGCGCCGCTCGCCCCACCGAACCCGAGGCCGCGCTCTGCGAGGTAGCCGGCTGGGGCCACCAATTCGAGGGTAGGCAGAACCGCCGGGGGCGGGAGGGAGACCTCTGGCACCGGGGTAGGCAAGAAAAGCCCGCCGCTTGGGTATCACCAGGGACAGGAGGCACTGACCTGCTGGGCTGTGAGGACGTGCCGGGCCCCTTGTCTCTGCAGCCACCCCATCCCAGGGCCTGGGATTCACTGTTGGGGGCCCCCCAAACTCCTGAGGAGTACAGGGAGAATCACACTTCCTCTTGGTGCCCCCTGGGCACTGGGCTGCAAGGCTAACTGGGACACGCGCCCTGCGCTCGAACAGGGTGGGCAGTTAAGGTTCTGAGATGCGGGCTGGGAAGAGGAAGTCCTGCCCCGCCCCGCCCATTCACCTCCCGCTCCTCTCGGGCCTGTTTCCTGGTCTATGAAGTGTGTTCCCGGCAGCTGCCTCCCTCCCGGCCTTGTTGCGCGGGAGGCAGGCGATCAGTGGATCTGGAAGAGCCTGGCGCAGCCAGTTCCACGGTCCAGGCGGGGAGCCGAGTCGGGAGCGGTGGGATGAACACTTCCTTCGCTCACAGGGGCGGAGGAATATGCCAGCTTTCTGCAGGAGGCGCAGGTGCCGCTGATCCCTCACGAGCGCTGCTCCGCTCCGGATGTGCACGGCGCCGCCTTCTTCCCCGGCATGCTCTGCGCTGGTTTTCCCGAGGGTGGCACCGACGCGTGCCAGGTGAGCCTCTGGGCCCGCTTCGCGCCCTCCCCCCACCCCGTCCAGTGCAGACCCCAGGCCAAGGGCGCCGAGCTGTGCGTCTCCTCCCAGGGTGACTCCGGGGGTCCGCTGGTGTGTGAGGATGAAGACAAAGAGCGTCAGCTCATCCTGCGAGGCGTCGTCAGCTGGGGCTCGGGCTGTGGCGACCGCAACAAGCCGGGTGTGTACACCGATGTGGCCAACTACCTGGCTTGGATCCGGGAGCACATGGCTTCCTGACCGCCCACGAGCTCCTCCTTTCCTCCTCGGTGGTTCTGGAATGGGAGGATGGCTGGACCCGATCCTGGACCACAGGATGTGTTCCAGCGCCGTCAGTCCGGCTCCAGGCTCGGAGTAAACACTCAATAAAGTGCTTTTGGAAATGCCTGAGAGGCACAGCTCTTCGGGGTCCCGCTGGGAAATGCCGGGACGCAGCTTCTCCACAGCCCCTAGAGAACAGCATCTATTGAGATCTTAGGCAAGATTTAGATTCTTGTCCAGCTGACGCTTACTGAGCCGGTGTACTGAGCCCTGTGCAGAGTGGCTCCCCATATTCCTGGTATGAGACGTTCATATTTTAAATTTCCAGAGAAGTTCTCAATCTCGAATGTACGTCAGAATCTATGCCCGAGATCCACCGCAGAGCAATTAAAACCCATAGGGATGGGGAATGGGCAGTGGTATGTTTTTAAAGTTCTCCAGTGATGACATGTTCAGGCGAAGTTGGGAACCGGGGTTAGAAATGCTTAACCTTAAAACTGGTGTGGAGCCTTAGGGCTGGCCACCAGAGTGCAGTCCCTCACTTCCACCCAACCCTGCAGTGGGCCTCAGAGTGCGAACCTGGGACCAGCAGCAGCGGTGGTGCCAGGGAATTTGTAGAAATGCACAGTTTCCGGGTACACGCCACACTACTGAAGCAGAAACTCTATCACAGCTTTCCAGGCGATTCTGGAGCTCCTAACATTAGAGAACCATGTTCTGGGGACCAGGCGGAGAGGTCCCACTGTCCAGATGTGGCATCTTTTTATTAAAAAAAAAGAAGATATATTTTATTGATTTTTATTTTTTATTTTTTTTACAGAGAGGAAGGGAGAGGGATAGAGAGTCCGAAACACTGATGAGAAAGAAACACCGATCAGCTGCCTCCTGCACATACCCCCACTCTGGGGATGTGCCCCTGACCAGAACCGAACCCGAGACACTTCAGGCCACTGCTCTATCCACCAAGCCAAACCAGTTAGGGCTGATGTGGCATCTTTAAAAAAAAAGTTTTTATTGATTTCAGAGAGGGAGAGAGATAGATAGAAACATCAATGATGAGAGGGAATCACTGATCCGCTGCCTCCTGAATGCCCCCTACTGGGGACTGAGCCCACAACCGGAGCATGTGCCCTGACCAGGAATCAAACCCTGAACACCTGGTTCATAGGTCAACGCTGGACCACTGAGGCACGCCTGCCAGGCGCACCTTTTTGTTTTTAAACCCATGTGTACTGTGCTTGATGGGCCATCTAAATTGGTTTTCAAGGATTATTTTGACTCTCAATCAACCAACCTCCTCCTTCAGGCTAAATTTGAACTTCACCAGGTGACAGATACAACCCCGCCCCCATTCTCCTGCGGGAGGTAGCGGGTCAGCGATCCCGCCAGCCTTAGCGTCATAGCCCCGCCCTCACACCCGTCACAGTGCCCCAAGCATTTTAGCCGGAGCATCCTGGCAACCCTCCGAAGTGCAAGGCGAGGGACCAACTCTGAGTCAGAATGGGCGAGTGGAAAGCCTACATCAGCGCGGTGCTGCAGGACCAGCGCATCGACGACGTGGCCATCGTGGGCCACTCGGACAATCGCTGTGTGTGGGCATCGCGGCCCGGGGGGCTGCTGGCCGCCATCTCTCCGCAGGAGGTGGGTGTGCTCACGGGGCAGGACCGGTGCACTTTCCTGCGGGCCGGCCTGAGCGTGGCGGGCCGCCGCTGCTGCGTCATCAGAGACCACCTGCTGGCGGAGGGCGACGGCGTGCTGGACGCGCGCACCAAGGGGCTGGATGGGCGCGCCATCTGCGTGGGCCACACGCCGCGCGCGCTGATCGTGCTCATGGGCCGGCGGGGCGTGCACGGGGGCATCCTCAACAAGAAGGTGCACGAGCTGATCCACTGGCTGCGCACCCAGGGCACCTAGCAGAACAGCCGGGTGGCAGCGGAGACAAAATAAACTCAGACCTGGGAATGGCCGACTCATCCTCGGGTTGCAGGGGATGGGGGTGGGGTGGAGGCCCGGGGCCGGGGGGGGGGGGGAGTGGGGGGGGCCGGGAGGAGTTGCTGAAGAGGGCACCGGTTTCCTGGAAGGTCCTCGCAGAAAGGTTCCCTGGTGGAGTGGGGATTATGACCCATTGGGTGCCCTGCAGAGGCTTCTGACCTGACTCCCCAGGCCAGAGTCAGGGGCGCGGGCCTTGGAGACTCCCAGGGTCCTAGGGACACCGAAGCTGAGCAAGAGTCCCAGGCAGCAGCCTTCTCAAACTCTCTAGCTCAGACCTGAGCATCCTTTCCCACAAAACTTTCCCCACAGCCTGCAGCATGAACCCTGAGGGAGTCTCCCCCCACCGCCCCACACCCCTCCCCAGGCTGGTCAGTGTGCTCCTCACCTCTTCCACTTGGCAAGAGGAAGCATTGGCAGGGGTTGTGAATAGGTGACAGGGTGTGGCTGGCAGCTTGGGGAGCGTCTCTGGGGCTCCCAGTCTCTTGCATCTTCCCCACACACCTCCCAGAGGGTGGGGTGGAGGAATGTGTCCAAGATCACCACAGCCAGGTCTGGGCCCTACAGCCTCCAGTCCCCTGGGGGTCCAAAGGCTCCACAGATATCCCTGGTCTAGAGGGAGGAACTTTGGCCCTCCCTCCCCTGGACCCTCCCTGTAGGCCTCAGCTGGTGTTGGGGAAAAGCTACAGAGGAAGAGGAATTGAAAACTTGAGTGGGTTTAAATGAGACATGGCTTATTGTCAAAGATGGACAAAGGTAGGAGGAGGGAAGGTGGCTGGTTCCAGCCCCCCTGTATCCTGGCTTGTCCTGTGCCCTTCGACCCTCCTGATCCCCTCCCACAGTGGTCCCGATAAGCCCCACATGTCACTTGCTTTGGGGAGAATTGATCTCATGCCAGAAAGAGGGAGGGAGGGAGTCGTGAGGTAGGTGAGTCCAGAGACCAGGAGAAACCAGAGGTCAGCCTGGTGGGTTGGGGGATGGAGGTGCAGAGAGTCCTGCTAACATTGGCCTTGGGGGTGGCCCCTAGACATTGGGGGGCTTTCAAGGAGTCTGAGCTGTGGATTGGACTCATTAAGGCAGGGCCCGGAAATTGTTGACTGGCTGTCCCAGGGCACAGCAGGCTGTCTTTGGGAGGGGAGATAGTGCTGCTGAACCCCTAGCTATGGTCTCTCCTCCCCCAACATGAGAACAGATTTTCAAGTGCATAGTGAAAGTTTAATTCCTTTTTTCTTTTTAAAAATCAGGCCGTGTTGGGAAAGGGGGTTGTAGCAGTGATGCAGAAAGCTGGGGGTGGGGGGATGAGGAGGATGGCATGGAGGAAGGGAGGTGGAAGGGAGAGGGTGAGAATTCAGCCAGTGACACCTGTGCATGAGCAAACAGCTGGGAGTCAGGTGCTCAGACCACCCTCATCCCCACCCAGCCCCGTTGGAGTTGCGTGGACACAAGTACACAAGCACCAGCCTCCAAACAATGTGCAAAGGACGAAGTCATCACAGGGGCCCTGCAGCCTGCATAGAGCCCCCACAGGTGCTCCATGGGGGACACGTGCAGGCTGACACAGGCTCACACAGCAACTCGGTCACGCAGCCCAGACCTCTGAGGGCCCGCACAAGGACAGGAGCATGTACACAGACACACCCCTCTGCCCTCCCACCTCGGCACCAGGCACAGGCCCTTCCCTGCCCCAGGTGGCAGTCTGGGCCGAAGCCTAGAGGCGGGTGGCATTGTGGTGAGCAGGCAGGGCAAGGCGGGGAGAGGGTGTGGCAGGGGGCAGCTCCTCCAGGAAGACCCTGGGGGGCAGTGGGGGCGAGCGGGACGGCTCGGGCCTGGCACAGCACAGAGTGGCGCGGGTGATGAGGCGGTCCAGGGGCTGTAGGGAGTGCATCCATCGGGGCAGGAAGTCCCATGTCTGCAGCCACTTGGGCAGGTGCCTGGGGCTGCGACTCTGCAGGACATTGACGAGCACCACGAAGGCCAGCAGGGCCGCGAAGGGCGCACCCACACCCACCATGGCCCACCAGCCTGCCATGGAGATGCCAAACACCAGCGAGGGCATCAGGAGGAAGCACAGCAGGAGGTAGAGGACGGCGAACCAGCGGTACTTGGCGGTGCATCTGCCCAGGGCCTTGGCCATGCGGATGGGCAGGCGGGTGCAGGGCACTGGGTACCACAGCAGGATGCCTGAGATGTTGAAGAAGAAGTGGCAGAGGGCGATCTGCAGAGAAGAGGGCAAAGGAGCTGAGGTGGGCACGGGCCCACTCCCAAGCCAGGACAGTGGGAACAGATATAGGGGCCCGGCCTGGTCTGGGCAGCAGGAAGGTCACACGAGGGTTGACGTGCCCCCAGTAAAATCCTCAAACACTTCTGGGTCAGTCAGCAAATAATCACTGCCCTGAACTCCCCACATCTCCCCCTCGAACCCTTCTCCTAGGAATCCCCCAGCAGATCCTGCCCAAATCCAGGAGCTAAAGGATTTCTCCTAGTTTCTGCCTCAGCAGTTCTGGCCTCCTGATGGGTCCCCACCCTGACCTGAGCCCCTGCTTGTGGTTACTACTTCTTCTAGAACAGCCACTCCCCTGCCGCGTCCCTCCTACTCATCCTTGATCCCCCAGACTGGCCAGGCCCCCTCTTACAGCACCCCTCCCTCAGAGTGCACATCCCGCCCGCTGTTTATTGGTGTGACTCTGAGTCACATCTTCCTGGTAGACAGCAAGGTCCTGAGGGTGGCACTAGCCCTATTCTGCCCATACGGTTGCCGCAGACGCTGGCATAGCCGGTGGCCTAGTTAGCAGTCAACAATTGGTTACTCTGTCCCGCCATGGGTCAGCGCCACACCCAGGCCCAGCACGGTCCTCTCTCCGGCAGGGCTACGCTCCCAGGCACACCTGGAAGGCACTGGACAGCTTCTCCCGGGGGCTGGCCAGGGCAGCCAGGATGGCTGTGGTGGTGGTGCCGATGTTGGAGCCCAGCGTGAGGGGGTAGGCGCGCTCAATGCTGATCACACCCAGGCCTGGGGGGGGAGGAGGGGAAGTTGTGGTCTTCCAGCTCCCCCCTCAGCCCCTTCCCTGCCACCCAGCCCCCCTCCCCCGGCGTAAGCACTCACCGATGAGTGGGGTCATGGCCGAGGTGAATACAGAACTGCTCTGGACAACGAATGTCATGGCGGCACCCACCACCATGGCAAAGTAGCCGGTGACCCAGGTGAAGGGGGTGGGGAAGTCTGTGGGGGAAACCATCCCAGCAGGGTCAGGGTGAGGGCTGGGACCGGAGGAGGAACCTTCCTTGGGGAGGAGGTCTTGGAGGCCAGTTTCCAAGTGGGACCTTTGTCAGGCCCCTGCTCAGCTGGGAGGGCCTCTACTGGCCCCTCTCAGCCTGGCTCTGTCACACTTTTTGTTCCCTCGGCCTGGCTATCCTTCCCACTCCTACATGTCCCCCTTCAGGCTCAGGGTGGACACCGCTGCCACGGAGAGCCCTCCTGACCCGGCGCTCAGGCAGACTTTGTTCCCCCCTCCGCCCTCCTCCAAGCTCCTTTCCCGCATGTGCCATGCAGCCTCTGCCTGTGCCAGAATGAAGCTCCCAATAAAAATCAGACGGTGTCACTTCCCTGTCCTCAACCCCCCAGCTGCCCCCATTATCCTCAATAAAGTCCAGGCTCTGAGCGCAGCCTGTGGCCCTGGGATCCGCTCCTCCCTACCTCTCTGACCTCTCCCTGCCTCTCCGCCTCCCTCACTGAGCTCCCGCCAGGACCAGGATGCCGGCTGGCTACCTTTCTGGGCCGCAAACCTGCCCAGCTGGTCCCTGCCTCCAAGCCTTTGCTCTGTTGTTCCCTCCAACCACATCTTGACTCCTTCCCATTTAGGTCTTTGCTCAAATGTCACATCAGCCCAGAGGCCGCTGACCAAAGCAGCCTCTTCTGTTCCCTGTTGCGCTGTCAGTTTTGCTTTCCCCTTGGCGCTTTCTCCCCTCCCCCATATTTGGTTTTCATGGCCATCCCCCGCCCTAGGCTGTGAGCCTCACCTCCGTACTCCCAACACCATACCATGCTTGGCCCATGGTAAAGGCTTGATGATTATTGGTTGATTCAGTCAAGCAGAGGCCACTGTTAATCTTTTTAGAGCTCCTGCTGGAATGGAACCATAGCCAGAGGCAGCCACAGATCCCAGCTGCCAGCATCTCAGGGGCCTCAGAAACCACCCAGGTAAACCTCTTCTTTGTTCACATGGGGAGACTGAGGCTCCGATATGGTAGGGCTTTACCCAGATCACACAGCAAGGCAGGAGTTGGTGGGATGTGGACGGGCCCATTCTGGGGCCTGCTCCCCCACCGCCTGGTGCTCACCAGTGTTGATAATGCTCTGAATGACCTTGGCCACCTGGCCCTTGAGCAGAGAGTTGAGCGTCTTGACGAGGAGGATGAGGCAAGTGCACAGCAGCACCAAGGAGCCAGCCAGCAGGATGAGCCCCACGGCCAGGTCGGGCAGCACTGTGTCCACGAAGAGGTGGCTGCCTGTTGGGAGGGGTGTCAAGCTGCTGAGAACTGACCCCCCTCCCATCCAGCTCCCAGCCCCCCACCTTTGCCACCCCCTTGGGCTTGGAGCCCAAGGCCCCACCTCAGTCTCCTTCAACCTCAGGAGCTGAGCTGGTTGGCAGCCATCCTTCCTGGGGGACAGCCCTACCTCTGCCAGGCTCTGCCCCTGCCAGCCGGACCTCTCCCCTGCTGCAGGCACTCACATTTCTCCGTGGTGGCGTTTCCGAGGGTCTGGCTGACGTTGGCCTCTGCCCTGGGCATGGGGGTGGGAGCCTAGATTAAGAGGAGAGTGACGTAGGGAATTTAGGAAAACGCAGCCTGCAGTTGGGGCTAAGATGGAGATTAGGGAGCGATGGGGCATGGGGGGACGGCAATGCGTCTCCTGGCTACGTGCTCTTGGGTGGTTTACTTGCCCTTTCTGAGCCTGTCTCCTCTGCTGAAGAGATGGGGGTGAAAATACCTGCCACGCAAGAATCTGGCCACGGTCAGCCCTCTGCAATTCTGCCCCGTTATCCACTGAACTGGCTCTCTCTGGGCGCACAGGGCCTCCTGATCCGGTGGCTTCCTGTCCTTGCTTCTCCCACCTCTTCTTGCCATGATGCTGCTGTCCATGGTTCTCTTCTGAAAACTCTCTTTTCCCCGTGTTTCATTCCCTCCTGGGGCCCCCTCTCCCCCGGCATCCTTGCTCCAGCCTCTCATCTGAGACACCTAACCCGAGCACTATTTTCCTCTTGCTCAATTCCTTATCTGGAGAAGGTTGCGGGGCAGGGGACCACTGGTGGACAGAGTCCAGGCCCCACATTGCTTTCCTCCCCCCATTACTATCAGTGAAGTGATGGGGGTTCCGGGGGTGGCACCTCAATTCAGAGGACCCCGCCAGGCAAGTAGCCTAAGTGAGGGGCTCAGGCTGGCGGTGGTGGGGTGATGTGCTGGGCCCATAGGGGTAGTAGCCACTCAGCTCCAGGCCACTGTCCCCACCTGGGGGCACAGCCTAGCATGGCGAAGGGTCTGATTCTACAAGAGAGGCCACAGCTCTATAATTTTAAATTAAATCTCTCACTTTTGTAAATGCTGACAACCACTGTAAGACATGCTGTACAATTCTGTGAAGGCTGGTCTGGTCTAGGGAGCACGAATTTGTAGCCTCGTTAGGTTAAGGAGTTTTTTGTTTGTTTGTTTTTGTTTTTTTAATGCAACTTGGTACACCTTCCCTTTCCCCCAGACCTGAGCATGAAAGGAGGAGGTGGGCTGGGCTGGCTGGAACCTGCCATCTCACAGAGGGGAATGGAGCCGGGAAGGGGCAATTACTCCCAGGGCCCTGGGCGAAATGCAAGAGCCACAACTTCTCTCTTCTCCCCACAAACACATTCTGGTCTTCGGAACTGATATGGGTGCTAATTCCATCCCCCCTGAAACGCTGTATCCCACAGCCTCTGGCCGCCCCTAGTGCTGAGGTAGGGGCCCAGCCGGGGTCCTGGCACTTTGATGTTACAGCTCCGTTAGGCTTGAGTCTAAACTGTGTCATTTAAAAAAAATGTATCATAAAGATAAGACCTATTCGTGACACCTGGCTTTAAGTAGGGGTTTATGTTAGTGGTATGTGCTCCCTTGTGTGGGGCAATAATGCTTAGCTGTGTTGCCAGCTAGCCACACCAGAGCTGTGGGGTACCCTCAAGCCCAGCCCCAAATGCAGGCCAAGGAACCAGGTGTGAGAGAGAGAGCCAGGTGTGTGAGGGAGAGAGTCAGGTGTGAGGGAGAGAGCCAGGTGTGAGGGAGAGAGCCAGGTGTGAGGGAGAGGGCCAGGTGTGAGGGAGAGCCAGGTGTGAGGGAGAGAGCCAGGTGTGAGGGAGAGAGCCAGGTGTGTGAGAGAGAGAGCCAAGTGTGAGAGAGAGAGAAAGCCAGTTGTGTGAGAGAGAGCCAGGTGTGAGGGAGAGGGCCAGGTGTGAGGGAGAGCCAGGTGTGAGGGAGAGGGCCAGGTGTGAGGGAGAGCCAGGTGTGAGGGAGAGAGCCAGGTGTGAGGGAGAGCCAGGTGTGAGGGAGAGAGCCAGGTGTGAGGGAGAGAGCCAGGTGTGAGGGAGAGAGCCAGGTGTTTGCTGTTAGGCAGATCCGAGTTCAAATCCTGCTTCTTATATTAACTACCTTAGACATGTCATACCACCCCCCTGAGTTTTTTTTTTCTCTAAAGCAGGACAATAAAAGAGCTGTTTAAAAGGTTACAAGAGAAAATGTGTGTGAAACGCTTACCTAAGGACTTAGCTCATGACAGTGTCTTCAAATAAGGGCAAATCCCTTGCCTCCCAGACCCACTGGATGGGAAGAGTAAGTGTGAGTGTGTGTGTGTGTGTGTGTGTGTGTGTGTGTGTGCGCGCGCGCGCGCTTCCTAGGTCAGGATCAATGGTTCCTGCCTATCTGCCTGAGGATCGTGGCCTTGTGGGGAGGACTTTGTGGATCTTCCTTCCCGGGAATCCCAGCCTGGAGCCTGGAGCCTGGAGCCTGGAGTCCTGGGAAACAGATGACTGCTGAGGTGAGTGGGGGAGGGCCTGTGGGGTCCTGGGAGGCTGGAGGAAGAGAAGAGCTTCTCTGGGGTCTGGTTGGGGTTTGCAGTGTTGGGTTAGGACAAGGTGAGGGCTAAGATCTCAGGGGTTCCTGCAAGGATTGTGTGGCTCTGGCTGTGCTCACAGGGGGGAAGGAGGGAGGAGGGAGGAGCCTAGATAAAGAGCTAGCAAGCCCAGGGTCTGGGGCATACCCCCAGGATGTGCCATCCCTCCTGGCCTCGAGGCGTGGTGGAGTGGGAAGGGGACATGGTGGGGGTGGTGAACTCTGTGGGAAGAACAGACCCGATGAGCTCAGACAGCCCTGGGCTCAAACCCCAGCTGAGCCACACCAAGCTGTGTGACATTGGGCCAAATACATTACCTCTCGGGGCCTCCATTTTCCCCTCTGCATCATGAGGTCCACTATGCTGCCCACCTCTCCCCAGGAGCGAGTTGTGAGGAATCTTGGGAGAGAGAGTTGGGATTTAAATGCCTAAAGAGCCATCCTAAATTAAGGAGGCACCTTTGGGAAATGAAGGAGATGATTAAGCTCACAAAGGAATGTTGGGATCCAAGAATTCTTTTCCTGGGGAGAAAGGCCAGGATGTGTGCCTGCAAGGGGAACTGAGGGTCTTTGTTTCTGAAAGCGGAGGGAGATCACCATGCCAGCATCGCCATCTGGTGGCGAAGAGGAGAATTCCTTAGAGCAGCACATCACCCCTGGAGGGTTATCTGGGTGGCAGTGATCGCCTGGTGCCTTTAGGTATGATGGGCAGAGTGGGGAATGGGCACGAATGGTGGGACACCAGGTTGGCATCTGGAAGAGGCTATAAGATGAAAATTCAGGGACGCAGGCTCCAAATCCCACCAGGATTTTAGTCCTACCTCAGTCACATGGACTTGGACAAACCCCTCTGAGCCTCAGTTTCCTCATCTGTAAATAGGGATGTAATAATCCCTGCTTCTCAGGTTGCAAGTCCTCAAAAAAACACTTGTTGGAACCAGGCAGGTCTGGTTGACAATCCACAGTGTGACCACACAAGAAGGTAATTCCCAGGACGGTGTCAGGCCCCCAGAGTGCCGAGAGGTGTTGAAACACTAAAACTGCCTGTTTCTGGGTTTCCCCACCACCACCACCACCATCTGGACAAGCTCAGACTTTCAATTCTCTCCTTGGTGCCACGGTTCCTGGAGACTGGTTTGGGCGAGTCGGGTCCAGCTTGGTGAAAGCTGGAGGCAACTGGGACAGGTTGGAAGGGAGCACAGGGAGACTCCATGGCCAAAGCAAAACTCGAGTCTTTGGTGCAGGAGGAGCTGCTAACACACATCACCTCCCGAGAGCATAAGGGAGAGAGTAAGAACAGGGAGCTCAAGTCCCACCCGCCAGTTACTCTCCCAGCCAAGGAAACTGCTCTTAAAGGGTCTCCTGGGAGAGCTGGGCTGAGAAACCAGTGCTCAGGCAGGTGGCAGCTGGAGCAGGGACCTCCACCCCCGCCGAGTGACCTCGCACAGGTTGCTTTAGGCCTATGAACCTCAGGTTCCTCTGGTGGAAAGTGGGATGCTCCTGTCCTCCTCCCCCGCCCTGCGTGAGGATGTCATGGGGAGGGCTCCGTTCAGTGGAATGTGCTGCAAGGGACCTGCTGGATGCAGGGTTTCAGAGCAGCGAGGAGTGCCGGCTTATTTTATTGTAAAGATCAAAGTGTGTGATTCCTCTCCCTCCAGGTTTTGCTAAGAAGTAGAGAGGATTGTGATGAGTCGAAGAGCTTGGGGAGGGCCCCCTGCGAGCTGGTGAGAAGGTAGAGGTTGTTAGAGAGGTCACAGAGCAGCATAAAAGCTGCCTGCGTGGGCTTTTTGATGTCAGACTGCCTCTGAGACTCAGCAGGGCTGAGCTGGAGCTGTGTGCCATTCAGACCAGGGAACCTCGCAGGGCCGGTGGAAAGGTTGCTCTCTATTCACGCCGGGATAAAGGCTCCGTGACTTCAAGTAGCAAGAGGAGATGATGAGGGGGAAAGGCGTGGGCTTTGAGTTTCTATCTTGTTCTAAGTGGAGTTACTTCTTGTGTGTAATCAAGGGGAAGCAGGTACTGAGGATTGTGCTTTGGATGAAGCATTTTCCCATTTATGGCTGCTTCCTTGTTAGCCTGGTGTAGTGGCCGGTCCACGGGTGTCCAACTCATCCAAAGAGATCTTCATCCCAGGCAGCAGGAGCCAGGAAGCAGCAGAAAGAGTGCAGAAGGGCCAGCGGACACATGCCTGTGTGCGTGTCCGGGGGAGGAGCCCCGATGGTGACACGAGGGGCTGTTGTGTCTCCAGTGAGGCCTCTACATGACCCGCTTGTCCTGCTCCTGGGCCAGTATCCTGTTTATTCTGCTTTCCTGGGGTCCTCACAGCACTCTCACCCTGCCCTCTCCCCGCATACCTGTGCCCCCAAAATCCGCAGAGCTGAGTCACTAAACCCCTGCTCCCCAGTGGGGAAGAAGGAGGCCTAGGTGGTGAGACCTGGGCTCGGCGCCCTCACATGGCAGGACAAGCTCCAGCGCGTTTCCTAGCCTATTGGAGCCTATTTCTCTGTTTGTGGAACCAGAGGGTTGAGCCAGAGCAGTGGTTCTTAAACTTGAGCATGGAGCAGACCAGAGAAATTGCTGAAATTAGGCTGCTGGGCCCCATCCCCCTTATTTTTTTCTGATTTAGTAGGTGGAGGGGAAGGGCTGAGTCCTTTGCATCTCTAACAGGTTCCCAGGCAGTACAGGTGCCACTGGTCCACACTTTGAGAACCACTGGGCTAGATCGATTACCTGCCAACTCTAATTGATTGGTAATGGCTGCCTAAAGCTGGCGTGAGGCTGGGAGAGATTAGCAACATCTGCCGTAGGCACAGTCTCATGGTCAAAGTGTCACATCGTTCCCTCTCTAGGCTAATGGTCTGTAAGGTCTACTTGGAGCATTTAAAAAAAGATAATGACTCGAACCGTCAGCTGTCTGAAAAGGGCGTTTTCTCACCTGGGGCCAGACCTGGGACTTACCTTCATGGGGTCTGGGTGGCACCAGATCCTGATGAGGCTGTGGTTCCTCAGGGACTCATCGCCCATGGCAATGCTGGTAATCACAGACTTGTCCAGCTGTGGGCAAGAAGTGGGCAGGGGCAGTGAGTGTGGGGCCCTTACGGTGCCCAGCCTCCGCCCCGGCCAGCCCTGCCCCCACCTGGATGATGAGCTTAGTGAAGGGCTCCGTAATGATCTTAAGCAGCTCGGGGGCGTCTTGGCCGCCGCGGATGTTGAAGGAGGCCACCACGAGCCGAGTGACATGGTACAGGTACCCGGTGGCGACCTCCAAGGGCAGCAGGACCAGAACTGACAGCCAGTTAAAGCAGTCGTGCACAGTGGCCCCCGCGAAGGCCCTGGGCGGGGAGGCCACGTTGCAAGGCAGGCCGGAGCCTGGGTTTGCTCATTCTGGGGCTCCTGGCGTCTGGGACGACCCTCCCCGCACAAACACAGACCCGTCACCACGCTACCCCCTCACCTACGGAAGTCGGTCCTGTCCCCCGCCTGCATCAGGGCCACAATGGTGTTGGTGACGGAGGTGCCGATGTTGGAGCCCATGATGATGGGGATGGCAGAGCTCACCTCCAGCACTGGGAGAAGAAGGGGCCTCGTAACTAAATGGGTCGTGTCCACCCAGCTCCTGTCCCCACAGCACCTCCTGCCAGACCCGCTGCCCATGTTCTGGCCACTAGTGGGCACTCCTGCCATGCTGCTAACTCCGCCCAGCCTTGGTGTCACAGGTACATGTGGGCATGTGCTGTATATTTACATATATGTGAATGCACGTGAAACCATGCACATGCACTGCACGTGCCCATGTGTGAACATGTGTGGGGGCATGTGTATATGAGGGCATGTGTCCTGTATGCAAATATGTACATGCCATTACAAATCAACTAGGCGTGGCATGTACAGATGAGTGTGACTGTCAGTTCCATGTGTCAGCTTGGCCAGCCTATGGTACCCAGTTATTCAATCCAACATTAATCTAAGCATTGCTGTGAAGGGGTTTTGCAGATGCGATTCACCTCTACAACCAGCTGACCTTAAGCAAAGGAGATAAACCTCAGTACTCTGGGTGGCCCTCATCCAATGGGATAAAAGGCCTCAGCGCACAACAGAGGCTTCCCTGAGGAGGAGAAACTCCACCTCTGCCTGCCCGTGGCTCCCGGCTGAGCTCCAGCCTGCCCTTCCCAACGTCCTGCAGCCACTTCCCGGCAATAAACCAGATGTGTATCTCCCACAGCTTCCCCGGCTCTCATTCTCTGCTTCTGCTCCTGGCTGATGGGATGAAGAACTGCGTGAGGTTCTGGAGGTGAGCCTTCCTGGGGGTGTGCCCCCATTTGCTACCTTTCAGGCTCCTGGGCACCCCTCCAGACTGAGACTCCTGGCTAGGCCTTGGAGGACAGAGTGGGAGCTGCCAGAGCTCCGCCCTTAGCCCTCCGTCCCCTGTTCCCACTCCTGGCCCCTCCCCCCGCCCTTGTGCAGCTCACCCAGCTTCCCACACGCTCTCCCTGGCCCTAGTGGGCCGACTCACAGCCAGAGGAGACCATGCTGACGATGATGGAGGTGGAGGTGCTGGAGCTCTGCACCAGCACGGTCACCAGGATGCCCACCACCAGCCCCGCCACCGGGTTGGACAGGATGGCGTTGTCCTTGAAGATGTCACCAGCCACCTTCCCTGGGGAGCATGAGTCACCATTGCTGGAGGCCCTTCAGGGGCCTTTCCCCAGGCCCCTCCCCGAGCCCTACCTCCCGCCAGCTGGAAGGCTGAGCTGAGCACGTCCAGGGAGCAGACGAAGAGGTAGAGGAACGTGAGCATCAGTGGCACCTTGAGGAGTGTCACGCCAGCCTGGCGCAGCTTCTGGGCCAGCCCGGGCTCTGGGGATGGGACAACCGTGAGCACAGCGGCCGGAGGGCCGGGCAGTGACTGCTGGTGTCCCTGCCGCCCCACTCAGCCCACCTGGCTTCTGCTCCTCCTCCAGGGCCAGCTTGGCAGGCAGCGGGTCATGGAGCTCCAGAACCTCCCCAAAGGGGCAGCCGTGCTCGGCGAGGGCCACAGGGCCCAGGCTGGGGAAGGCATAGGCGGAGGTCCCTGGGATCCTGTGCAGGACTGGGAAGGGAGGCCCGTCAGGAGTTCCCAGAGGCCCCAGGTCCCAGGGAGGGCAGGAGGGGGGCAGTGGAGGGGTGGAGGTCTCACCCGGGATGTGGGCAACTGTGGGCAAGCAGGGTCCGGGAGTGGGGGCACACTCACCCTGAGGGCTGGGCACATAGGCAAAGGCTGCCCCATGCATGATGGGCCCCCTGCGGACTGGGATTGGAGAGACAGCCGGGCCCCCCAGCCTTTCTCCGTAGGACATCATCCTGGACATACTCAGTGGTGTCTGCAACAACATCGAATGACAACTGCTGTGTCCTGGACACTCACACACTCACACATCTACCTCCCACACCCACACACTCACTTGCACAAACATTCATGAAGTGTGATCCCAAACACACACCCATAGACATACCCCCCATCCCCATACCCCCATACCCAGGGAAGCACACTCAGGTGCTCAGCACAGATTCAGGCATTCATTCATTCATTCATTCAGGAGGTATTTATTGAGCATCGATTCTATCCTAGATGCTGGGGTACAGTGGTGACTAAATACAGTCTGCCCCTAGGAAATTCAAAGGGTGGTGGGGAGACATTTGTCAATGAAATAATCCCTCAAATAGATAGAAAATGGCAATGGGAACAAGTGTTCTAATGACAGGTATGGGTGCCACCAGAGTCTCACGGTTGGGTGGGCCCTTGGCGAGGGAAGAGGGATCACACTGAGAGGAGCCGTCAGTAGGCACTACCAGGAGGAGAAGGGGACGGCATGTGTGCAAGGGCCATGTGCGGGGAGAAGCCGCGGGCACCCTGCAGCTGGAGGGGCCAGGGAACATGTGCAGAGGCTGCAGCTGTGGGCCGGGGCCGGGCACGGGCTACACAGCTGTTTAGCTCGTCTCGAGAGCAGTGAGGACCAGGGACACCTGTTCCAGATCAAGGGACCAGCTGGGCAAGCGCTCGGGAGGGCCCACTGGCCTCGGCGGACCACCCCTCTCCTACTGCTCACCTCCTCAACAGGAAACAATCCCGCCACCTTGCTCCCATGAATGAGGCTCAGACCAGGACTGGTTTAGGTAAGCAGGGCCCCCACCCTGTCCCCAAGTCTGGGAAGTCCAGGCTTGTGTTAGCCCTCCCCCCCCCCGCCCCCCACGAACTGCCCCTGGAGTTCTTGGCTGTTGGGGTGGGAGTGCCCCAGGCCGCTTCAGCAGCACCTCCTCACTCCCACCCCTAACGTTGTCCCAAGGGGCCTTGGCTGGGGGATGGGGAGTGTGCTGAGCTGATTTCCCAGTCCTGGAAGAGCACAGTCCTTCACTTGGGGAGTGAGCCAGGCCGGGCTGGGACTGAGATGTTATGGGGGCAGGAAAGGGGGGACTGGGGTAATGAACTGTTTCTACTAAGAGTTGAAGATGAGGTTGGGACGAGGGGACTCTGGGCTCACCTTAGGATTCTGTGTTTCAGCTCCTGCTCGGCTGCTCAGGGAAGTCCCAAAGACCCAAAGAGAAGCTGGGACCCTCCACTTTATACCCTTGGGTCAAGGGCAAAGTCCCTAGAACCCTAGCTGCCCTCCCTCTGTTCCCCGATTAACCTCACCCCTGAGATTCCTCCCAGTTAATTGCTAATCGTCAGCTCTGCAGGGGGAGTCTGCAGTTAGACTCTCCCTTCCCCCCAACAGATGCTCAGCCTGAACCACCACCCAGACCCAGTGAGGGCACAGACACACCCCGTCCCCAGGCAGAGACCATGAAGGCACTCAGGAGCCTCGCTCCCAGAGTCCCCAAAGAGATTCTGTGGCTCCAGCTGACAGGACGCCCCAAGGAGCGATCCAAACGTCCTGTGGCCTTGCCGTGTGTCTGAGTGTCTGTGGGTTTGTGTGTTTTTGGAGGAGCAGGTGTGTGTAATGGAGGAAACAACAGGAGACAAACCGGAGGGGCTGTGTGTGTGGAATCTTGGAGCATCTCCAATGCCCAACCACGGATCCAGGATGTGAAGTCTAACAGACTGTGGAGCCCCTTGCCAGGCCAAGAAGGGCCTGCCTGCATTTTGGAATGGTCCCTCTGGGTGGGGTGGGGTTGGAATGTGTCATAGGGGGTGAGTCTGGAAGCAGAGGGACCAGTTAAGAGGCTGAGAGATGATGAGGTCTGAACCAAGGTGGGAACAGGAGGGATGGAGAGAACAGGATACATCCCGGGGGTACTTGGGCAGTAGAGTTGGTGATGGGGAGGGTGGGAGGGAGAGGAAAGATATGAAAGTTCGGTTTCTGGATTGGGAAACTGATGAGGATATGAAAGTCAGAGGGGTTTAAGGAAGTCTTTCAGAAGCTTGTTTCCCTTTCACGGGACTGTGGAGCCCGATTTGGGGACCAGATTCACAGAAGGATGAGAAGGAAGCTTCCTTTTTAAGAGATTATGGTTTGGTCAGATCCAGCAATGGTGGGTTCCATTCAAGACCTAGTTGGGCAACTGCCTAACGTTATGCATCCATCTATCCACTCATCCACCCACCCACTCATTTATCCACTTACTAGGTGTACCGGTTAATAATGCGGTGGGTTTTTTTTTTTTCAATAGATGGAGTTACACATATGTTGATATATATGTGATTTGATATGTGTGCTATTTTGTTGTATTGACAACAAGCTTCAAAACTTCACATATCAAATTTTCTGAAGGTGTTAACATCATAGATATTTTTACCCTTAAAAAACGTTGAATTTCGTGCCAAAAAAAAGAGCATTTGCAGGAAGTTTTTTTTTTTTTTTTAATATATTTTATTGATTTTTTACAGAGAGAAAGAGAGAGGGATAGAGAGTTAGAAACATCGATCAGCTGCCTCTTGCACACCCCCTACAGGGGATATGCCCGCAACTAAGTTACATGCCCTTGACCGGAATCGAACCTGGGACCCTTGAGTCCGCAGGCCAACGCTCTATCCACTGAGCCAAACCAGTTTCGGCCATTTGCAGGAAGTTTTAATTCATTACTTTATTTTGAATTAAATCAAGTGCTTCCCTGGGTATGGGGGTAGGAAGGTATTTCTATGGGTGTGTGTTTGGGATCACACTTCATGTGTAGCCAGCAATGGACATTACTGTGAATAAAGCACTTTGGATGTTTCTCTTGAAATTATCGTGTTTTCTTTGATTACAAAATCCGCATTATTAACCAGTAAATGGTCAATCCCCATTATTAACTGGTATCCACATTTTTAACTGGCTACACATTTCCCCCATCTTTCAGGTAATTTGTGGATACCGTCCCAATAGAACTTTTCTTGTTTTAAGGCAGACCGTTCAGAGACCCAATTTTCCACTTCTTCGTAGGTTTTGAAGTGCTGCTCAGAAAGTGCGTGTGCCATCGATCAGAACAAGTGGTAATCTGAAGGAGCAAGGTCTGGTGAATACAGCGGGTGAGTTAATACTTCCCAGGCAAGATCTTTTAACGTGTCTTTATCTGGTTTTGAAGTGTGTGATGGTGTGTGATCATGAAGCAAAATTACTTTGCCGTGTCTTCTGGCCCATTCTGGTGGTTTTACGATCAAAGCGTGGTTCAAAATAATTATTTGTTGTCGGCAGCGATCAGTATTAATGGTTTCGCCTGGTTTTAGAAGCTCATAATACCACACCTTCCTGATCCCACCAAAAACAGAGCATTGTCTTCTTCCTGAAGCGATTTGGCCTTGTAGTCGATGTTGATGGTTGACCTGGATCAACCCATGATTTTGTTCGTTTGGGATTCTCAAAATTAATCCATTTTTCATCGCTAGTCACAATTCGATACAAAAAAGACTTTCTTTCGTGCCATTGAAGCAACATTTTACTGATGACTTTTTCGGTTTTCCATTTGTCTTTCATTCAGTTGATGTGGCACCCATTTCCTTCCTTTAAAATCTTTCCCATTGCTTGTAAACGATCAGAAATTGTTTGCTGAGCAATGTTTAATCTTTCTGCAAGTTGTTTTTGATTTTGACACGCATCTTCATCCAGTAATGCTTGCAATTGTTGGTCTTCAAACTTTTTTCGGTTGACCTGGATGTTCTTTGTCTTTCACATCGAAATCATCACTTTTAAAGTGTTTAAACCAGCATTCACAAGTATCTTGAGATGGAGCGTGTTCACCATAAGCTTCCCTGAAGTATACGATAACTTTCAGCAGCACTTTTCTTCAAAATTAAGTAATGAATTAAAACTTCCCACAAATGCTCTTTTTTGGAGCACGAAATTTGACATTTTTAAGTGTGAAAATATCTATGATGTTAACGCCTTCAGAAAATTTGACATATGAAGTTTTTAAGATTGTTGTCAATACAAAAAAATAGCATACATATCAAATTGCATACATATCAACATATGTGTAACTCCATCTGTTGAAAAAAATCTGCATTATTAACCGGTACACCTAGTATCCACACATCATCCATCCACCTAGTCAGCCAGCTGGCCTGTGTCTGTCCATCGGTTAGTTTCTAAGCACATTAGTTGAGTTCCTACTCCATGTTGGGCCAAGATTAGCAAGGTCAGCTTCTCTCTTGCTCCAATGGTATAATCCCCGAGTCAGCCTGGGACTCTGAGGCCAGTCACCTCACCTCCCTGAGCCCTAGGTCCCTTACTGGTAAAATGACAATTCGCTTGGCTTTTTCAGTGAATTGTAGAATTCAGTAAGATAAATGACCCAGCCCTAGCCGGTCTGGCTCAGTGGCTAGAGCATCAGCCTGCGGACTGAGAAGTCCTAGGTTCGATTCCGGCCAAGGGCACATGCCCAGGTTGTGGGCTCAGTCCCCAGTAGGGGGCATGCAGGAGGCAGCAAATTAATGATTCTCTCTCATCATTGATGTTTCTGTCTCTCTATCCCTCTCCCTTCCTCTCTGAAATCAATAAAGAAATATATTAAAAATAAAAAATAAGATAAATGACCCATCTCTGTGCCTGGAACAGAATCCCTCAGCGTGTTTGCTCTCTTCAAGCTCTCATGCCCTTTGGCCGTCTCCAGGTGGCTGAAGTGTGCTGGCCAAGGAAATGGCCCCACCTCCTCGAGTTTCTCAGTCCTGTTTCAGGGCAACAGCGTCTTTTGGCTCACCAGCCAGCCCCTGATTGCTCAGGGTCCCCTGAGCGGAAGTCCTCCACAACATTGAGCATGTTTTAGGGTGACACAGACCCAGCCTTTTTCCATCAAGGAAGATAGAAATCTGCACAGTCCCCCCTTTAATGTGACAAAGGTTAAGTAATTAGTGCTTAATTTGCCGAGCACTGAGGAGTAATGGTCAGAATAAACTCTCTGCCAAAGTGGCTAAGAGCAGAGAACACAGAAAGCCTGGGTTGGCGTCCCAGCTCCACCACATCGTGGCTGTGTCAGTTTTGGCCGCAGAACCCACAGGGGATAGAAGGGGGGGGGGGGGGCGGTGGAGGTGTAGCTGGGATTGGCTTGGTAGAGTGACCACAAGTCCTGGTATGGATCTTGGCCCAGCGACCCTTTTCGCTCTGAAACGTGCCCTGCGGAGGACAACGAGCCGAACAGTCTTATAGCTTGTTCTGGGGGGTTCGGGGGAACTGAGGCAGGGAACCAGCCACCTGGTGTTTACTAGAAAAGTCTCCATTCGTAGCAAAAGGAAATGAAAAGTAACCCTGCTTCTCAGAAACATTGCTGTAATTGTTAGAACACTGCCTTTCATCCTTCTCTCGCTGACTTTTTCTTTTTTAAAAAATATATTTTATTGATTTTTTTACAGAGAGGAAGAGAGAAGGATAGAGAGTTAGAAACATCGATGACAGAGAAACATTGATCAGCTGCCCCCTGCACACCTCCTACTGGGTATGTACCTGCAACCAAGGTACATGCCCTTAACCAGAATCGAACCTGGGACCCTTCAGTCCGCAGGCTGACGCTCTATTCACTGAGCCAAACCGGTTAGGGCGACTTTTTCTTTTTTAATATTTTAACCCTTTGCACTCACTTGCTTTTTTCTCGATTCCTTTATTCTAATGCTAACCGTGTCGAGTCACAGTCAACATCCGAGTGCAAAAGGTTAAAGAGTTTATTTGAGCAAAACTGATGGCATGCTGGGAAGCAAATCACATGTGCTCCGGAGGGCAATGCTCTGCGCGTCCCTTCATACCCGTGGAGTTAAGGAGGGACTCTCTGCCGTTTAACCTGCGACGGGTTTCCTTGTCTATGAGAGTCTGCGTTGCTTTTTCATCTACCCTTCCATCCTAAGCCTTTTCCTGTGTCTTACACTCAGCACAGATGTGGTTTTTAATGGTCGCATCACATTCTATCATGAGCCCTAACTTACCTGGGAACCCTCTGGGTGTCCCAGAGCCTCTTCCACCTGCACGGAGTGAGTTGGGTGAGGTCAGGGTTCATACAGCGGTGGGAGGAGTGTCACTGAGCCATGGAAATGCAGTTGCTACTGAGTTCTTTTGTTGGAACTAGAGGGCCTGTTCAAGTCCCGTTAGGGATGGGTCTGAGGCTGCTGGAGCACCCCACCCCGGGGAGCCTGACACCCACAGTGTGCCCAGAGACCCCAGTCCACAGGCCTGCTCCCCGTCTCTCCTGCGCTATTGAGGTCAGACCCTGGGCAGGAGCAGCTGGTACCAAGGCGCTCCTTAGGAACTGGGCGCTTCTCCTTTTTAATAAGCTTGGACAGTTTTGACTTCTCCCTTCCCTGCTCTCATGGAGCTCAGGGGTCAGTAGGGGAGGCAGTTATTGATCACAAGTGATACCATTACAAAATGCTGTGGATTTACTAGTACACGTCCAAATTATTCCCCAACGTTCTGGGGATGGGGTGGGGCTGCTCCAGCCCTAGGAAAAGCTCTGCAATGTGGGAGCTGACCAGCGCTGCCTTTTGGACTCCTGAGAGCAGCGGAGAAGGTGGCCGCACTCCAGCCCCAGCCTCTCGGCCCCTTTGATCATTTCAGCAGCCTCCTCCCCACTCCCAGCCTGCCTCTTCCCCACCGGTGACACACTCGGGGTGTACCTGAAGGGTGACTTTTGCCCTGTCTGCTCACGTGCCTCCCAGACCTCTGGGCCCGCAGCCTGGGTGGTTGGTGGTGTCTCACGTTGAGAAAAGGCTTCCAGGGGAGGGAGTCTTGGAGGGAAGATGCCAAGACCTGTCCGTGCCAACTGTGTCTGAGGAGCTGTGGCGGGAGCAGTTGGATCTTTGGGTCTAAAGCACAGGACGTGCTCCTTATCTCACTGGGGCCTCCTGCACGTCAGGACCTCGGGGAGCAGCATGAGGTCGGTCCTTCGAGCGGGAAACGGAGCAGGCGTCTGTGAGAGGCCCTTCTCCTCTACCTCGTCATCTCCAATCCATCACCGGACTCTCCCAGTTTTGTTTCTCAGGAGCTCCGGGCCCCCAGGCCTCACCTGGGTTATTGCAATAGCCTCTCAGACACTCTCCCTGCTCTGCCCCACTCCTCCCAACCCAGACTCCAAAAAAATGCAGCCAGACAGCTTTTCAAAATGCCCTCCTTATCATGTCCTCCTCTCCCTTTCAAGCCTGCCAGCCTCCCAGCCTGAAGACAGCACCCATCATTGCCTGGGGGCCCAGCACAACGTGGCTTCCCCTGTGCAGGTGCCCCAGGGAGAGTGTGCGCGTGAGGAGGGCAGCTGGGCTAAGCCCTGAGGAGCCTCCACATTTCTGAGAGGGCAGAGGAAGGGGAAACTGAGCAAAGGAAACCGAGACCCGCCCGCAGCTGGGTTCAGGAGGAAAGCAGTGCCCCAGAAACCAGAGTCGCCACGTTTTGAAAGACACCCTGGTCAGCTGGGTCTGCTGAGATGGCAGCCGAGGTGAGAACAGCAGATGAGTGACTCAGGAGAGCCCTCCGGGGCCAGTGCTGGGGGAAGAGGCAGCTTGCAATGAGTGGGATGCGTGAAGAGCATGGCCAACGTGCATGTGCCAGGCTGACAGTTACTGAATTTCGTCACACCAACGAAAACGAGTTCCCAGGAGCCACATGGCTGCTGAACAGAGAGAACAGTGCCAAGAACAAGCATGTGTGTCCAGGAACGAAGCAAGTGTGGAGGTGGGCACCTCCGGCTGTCTCCGCAGTTCTCCATCAAGATCCGTTGCTCCTTACACACACGCAATTCGATGCAGGTGAGTTTCCTGCAGGCCCTCAAGTTTGAGGACAATCAAGGGAGGAAAAACGAACATTCCAGGCCATCTGTCTAGGAACTGGATTTTGGGGAGGAACTGGCTAACGAGCAGTGTAAACCCACAGCAAGGTTCCTCATAAGCACAGTCTGAGAACTCCTGCCTCTTCTCACCAACATGGTTATTTATTCAACCAACTTATAAGCCCCACTGAGTCAGCACGGTGCTGTGCCCTGGGAATCCGGCCGTGAACATTCTGCTCCAGCAGCCAGGCCAGCACGCTTGCACACAGACACAGCTGTGAGGGCACTACACACACAGGGATGCATCCTCTCTGATCTGTGGTCACGGCACCTGTTTTCACCCTCGGGTGGGTGACACAGTAGGGGCCACCTGCCACTTCCCTTTGGGGAACAGAGCAATCTGTCCCCTCGCCCTCTTGACTTTGTCCTTTCTTGGAGATCCTGGACTTCACTCTGGCTGCCCGACACAGGGCAGGCAGGGCCCAGAGATGCCCCATCCAAGCCCCGTTTCCCAAAGCTACATTAGGTCCCGTGGGGCAGGGCACGGGCAGCTGACCTGAGAATGTCCTGTCTCTGTTTGGGGGACAAGCGCCCTGGGTAATGATTGATCCTGGTGGCTCAGGAGTAGGTCACTCATTGACTGATGAGGCCAAAGTCTGTGGCCCAAAGAGCTGAGGCAGCTTTAGGCGTTTCTCAGAAATCACCTCTTCCCCTACAGCTCCCCTCCTCATGCCTCTCCAGCCCTATGCCCCAGGGCTTCATGCTGGCCCCGGAGAGCAGGCCTGAGCGTGAGGCTGTGGACAGCATGCTCTGAGATGGCAGGCCATGCTCTGGCTTCTAGGTTCCAGACCTGAAACTCTGAGATCTGGCTTTGGACTTCAGGCCCTGGGCTCCAGCTCCCGGTAGCTGAATGCCGCAGGGAGCTCAATGCCCTGCATTCTGAGTTCTCCGATCCAAGCTGTGGCTCTGCATCTGGGTTCTGGGTTCCTTCAGCCCCTCAGCACAAGGAAGCCACAGGAAGAGGTGGCTTCCTTGGCTGGTGGGGTTATCCCTCCCCACCATCTTAGCTGGCCAGGACTTCATCCCGGGAGCCAGCACCCTGGCTCAGCTGGGGATGGGATGCTGGTTCTGTGGCACTTCGCCTTGGCTTCTGCCTTGGCTCTATCCCCAAGCCAGGACCTTGGAGAGAGCAGCTGAGATGGCCTCAGAGCACCCCTCGCCCAGACCCTGCAGGAGTCACAGGACACATACACGTGTGCATGTCCCCAGCTCCTTTTGGACCCCCCAGGACCAACACGATGTGAATGGCACCTCTGACAGTTGTGCAGCCATATGGGCCTGTGCCCCGCCTGGGCTGCATCTCATTCAATGTGATCAACCATGAGTGTTCCTCTCTATCTGGGCCTTTGCTTCCTGGTGGAAGCTGAATTCCAGCTTCTAATCCCCCAGAAGTCAGAGTCACTTGACCACCAGGCCAGGCCTCTCTGCAGGGTGCACCTTGTGCTCACCCTTGGGGGTGGGGGTGGCTGCCCAGGGAACATGAGCCTACAGCTGCATCAGCACTTTCATCTGGGCCCCAGGTGAGCAGCCCCTGCCCCTACCTGCCCCCACCCTGGCCCAGAGCCTAGGTCACTGTGTGCCTGTGCTCACCCTGTGCCCATCTCATACCAACCCCTTCCCCAGCCCTGAGGCCGTTAAGTGGGGTTAGGCGATGAGAGACAGGGAACAAGATTCTCTCTTGGAGGCTTGGAGTCATATGACGTGGGTTCCATGGGGTCCTATGGAAGTCACACCTCCTGGCTCAGCCTATGTCCTCTGAGGATGGTGGTATTGGAGGCTGCAGAGCGGACAGCAAATGTGTGGTCTCTTTTCCTTTCTGTGGGTGCTAGGTAGACAGACTGACTCCTCTCCTGGCTTCCCACCTGGTGAGGTGAGGGGAAGCAGCTGTGAGACCCTCTTGACCACCGGGAGTCTAGATCCATGCAGGGGCTTTGGAACAGGGCCTGTGGGTTGACCAACTGATCCCCGGCCTCTGGGCCTAGTGGGGCTGAGAGGATGAGGGCTCAGGGCTGAGGGGTTCTGGGAATGAAGATTCCCCTCAGCCCAGGGCTGCTGCAGAGGACATGTTGGAGGAGGGGTCATGGAGAGGATGGTGGCAGAGAATACGCCCGGCCAGCCAAAATGTGCCTCCAGGTGGTGAGTGAAGCCCGAAGGAAGACTTGGGTTTTATTATGGAGAAAGGGCTGCAGGCCTGCAGGGACACAGAGGTGGCCTTGGGAAGGTCTTTCTGCTGATTATTTTTAAATTGCATCCTTTAAAACAATAAAGCTAGGCCCTGGCCAGTGTTGCTCTGTTGGCCAGTGCACCAAAGGATGGTGGGTTTGATTGCCGGTCAAGGGCATGTACCTGGGTTGCAGGTTTGATCCCTTGCCCCCAGCCAGGTGCATGCAGGAGGCAACCAATCGATGTTTCTCTCTCTCTCTCTCTCTCTCTCTCTCTCTCCCCCCGCCTCCTCCCTCCCTCTTACTCTCTCTAAAAATTGATGGGAAAAATATCCTTGGATGGGGGTTAACAACAACAACAAAATTTAAAGCTAAGGTGAAAATCTCCTTTGACCTCTACCCCCTGTCAGTTTGACATGTATTCTTCTAGAACATTCCCTCTCCTTTCTGTACACTTACAAGTGCCTGTGTGGTTGTGGTTTATATAAAGATCTCATGCCATATGCATTGCTCTTTTTTTTTTTTAAATGAATAATAACACATCTTGGAGAACTTTCCACATCAGGACACACTGTACTCGGTTCCTTACCTGCTGTGGCATTGCAGAGCATGGGTACACCACCAAGTATTGTTACCCTCCCCACCCACCGCACCCCCCACCATGCACATTTATTTGGCTGTTTGCCAGTTTAAAGGTCATAAGTGATGGGCTTCCTCATGCCCAGGAGTGAGTGACTCTTTAATGGTACTGCTGGGGTCACAAGGGTGTGGTTTTAATTGTTAGCAGAAATTCCCAAACTGCCCCCCCCAGAGCAGCCATATCAATGTCCCCTCCATGAAAGGGCCTGGCTCCCCAGCAGGAATTTCTATAGCATCCAGGCCCTTCCTGGGTTGTGTCCCTGACCACCATCCAATACCACCATCCTCAGAGGACAGAGCCTGAGGGCTGGCTGGTCAAACTCCTTGCAGAATCCTGGGCTGGTCACTGCCCTTCCGGCAGCCAGCAGCCGTGGTTTCATACCCACAGGGCTGTTTTGTTATGAGGACAAAAATGAGATAAAGGATGGAATGTGCCTAGCTGGGGGACCTTGGTAGATGTGAATTTCTCCCCCTGCAGGAGCCAACCTTCAGGAAGGCTCATCCACCTGACTCACAGCCCCCTTTCTCATGAGGCAATCTCCCTGGTTCCTCAGCTTGACAGGCACATCACTGTCAGTGGGAGGTCTGCGGAAGGGTGGGCTTGGCCTGACTTTGAGAAGATAATCTGTCTGTGACCTCATGCCCCCCACCTCTCTATCCTGGGGCATGGAAGGGTGTCTCCTGCCACAGGGTGAAGCCTTGGGGCCCAGGAAGTGTGAGGGGTTCTGCAGCTGATCAGGGAAGGGACATGGGTTGTCTCCCTACCCACATCTTCAGCCACAGGCTGTGACCCTGGTGCTAAGCTGTCCGCTGCCCGGGATCCCCACTGCCCTGCTGTCCCTGCATCCTTGGCTGGGACGATCCGAGGCTGTGGCATCATTTGTCAGCCCACTAGGCCAAGGGGATACAGAGGGGACAAAGAGGGATGAGGTCCCTGCCATTAAGGCACCTACATCATCTTGTCAGCAAATGAGTATACTAGTAAATAAGTAAATAAGGTTGTTACAGAGAGGGCTGAGTGCTGTGAAGGGAGAAAACTGGGTGACATGGTAGAGAATAACGTTGGGGAACACTTGGTACGTGATGTCTCCGTCCGTTTGGGCTGCTGGAACAACTCGACCAGAGGCTGGGTGGCTGATAAACAACAGAACGTAGTTCTCACAGTTGCAGAGGCTGGAAGCCTGAGATCAGGGAGGCAGCATGGTTGCGGTCTGGTGAGAGCCCTCTTCAGGCTGCGGGTGGCCGTCTTCTCCATGTGTCCCTCACGTGGTGGGAGGGGTGAGGCAGCTCTCTGAGGTCTCTTATAAAGGCACTGACCCGCCCTCATATTAATCACCTTCCCAAGGCCCCACCTCCAAGCACCATCACACTGGGGGTTGGGATTTGAACATATGAATGTGGGGACACACACACACACACACACACACACACACAGGCCACAGCGCGAGGTGACGAGGGACGGCTCCTCTGAGGTGTTTAAGACAAGAGCTTCAATGAAGCAGGACTCTGTGGTTG
This sequence comes from Eptesicus fuscus, assembly GCF_027574615.1. Lineage (NCBI taxonomy): Eukaryota > Metazoa > Chordata > Mammalia > Chiroptera > Vespertilionidae > Eptesicus > Eptesicus fuscus. The sequence goes on from NC_072478.1 coordinate 70,181,391, forward strand.
CAGATCTTAGAAACCCCAGTACCATCACAAGTAGACCCACATCCAAAGAATGAGTGTGTGGGCTTATCGCAGGAGGAAGTCTACAAGTGGCTAACTTTGAGCTTGCGGGAATGTAGGCATTTAGATCATTTTGTCAGGAATCTCCTTCCATCTCTCAGACCTGATCTCCTGTGTTGCCTTCATTTGCATGTAGGTTCTCTCCCTGCAGGTCCTTTCTGCAAGTCCCCAGGAGATGGTAGAAAATGACCAGGATTGGTGTTCTAACCAGATGAGAGATCATCCCTGAACTAAACTGACTGGCCAGGCCTGGGTCATGAGCTCATGCCAGCAGCTAGGGGTCAACACAGCCAAACAACATGGACTGAGGGGGCAGAGTGCTGAAGTCCCCTAAATAGGAAGGTTTGGCTTTGACTTCTGGAGAAAGCATGGTGGGCCAGCAACGCAACCCCCTCCCCATCTCTCCAGTGACGTGGTGGTGGTGGGGGGGGAGGGTGCTGCTGGAGCTCCCGGCAGAGGTGACAGGAAGTGCAAAGAGCTGGAGTGGGGATGAGAGCTCAGCCTGGTGAGGTGGTCAAGAGGGCCCCTCACTCCCCAGATACCTTCTTGCAGCTCCTGTGTCCCCTTGCTTCCTGTGTCTCAGCACCAGGACTGAATCTGGCTTCTCTGCCTACAGGCTGGGCCCTTCTTCTGGGAGGTCTTCCCTGCGTGGGGTTTCCCTGGCTTAAAGCAGGCAAGACCACCCAGCTAGAGCAGGCGAGGGGCAGGACCTGCCCCTGCAACAATGCCCAGTGTCCCCTACAAGGCCTTTAATGCATCCAAAGAAACCACAGCCATGTCTTCAGGGACCCTCAGTCCCATAAAGAAGCAGAAAGTGACTGGACACTGTACTCAGATCAGAAACCAAGGAATAGTATGATCATGCCTGGCAGAGGCACAGCCGCCCAGAGGGTCTTCCCCTTCCTCTCCCTCCCTCTTGAGTGTCCTCTCTCTCTCTCTCTCTCTCTCTCTCTCTCTCTCAACCCCATACGCTGTACAGTCAAGAAGAGAAGTTCTGATAACAGGAAGTCAGGGGGCACTCCAGGCACTGTGACCTGGATGACAGATGCATTGTGGTTTGGGGGGTGCAGTGTGGTTTGGGGGTGGTGGAGTACAGGGTATACAAGGAACACACCTCAAGGCAGAATAATAATAATTATTATATAACAATATTATACATCCAGGACAAACCTAGCTGCCCCAACCCAAATGCAAAATCTGTATACCCAGTAGAGTCCGGTGGCTAGAGGGAGGGGCTGCCCACCTGCCCCCCCAGGCCTTACTCATACTGGCTCCCTGAGGAGGGGCCTGCCCCTCCTCCTGCTCCCTGATGAAGCTTGGCACAGGGTGGGGAGGCTGGCACTGCCAACACCGCCCCTCTGTGATGGGCATGCCTGCACAGGGTAGAGAAAGAAAGGAGGGGAGCCCCACCTCCCCCCAGTGGCCTGGCTGCAAGGGATGGAGGGGCAAGCCTGTGAGGGACCAAGGGGTGGTAGCTGTGGGGTGTGGCTACTCAGAGCCCCTCTCCAAACCCTCCTGGCTCCTCCTTCGGGCCTGCCCGTGGCAGGAAGGGGCCAGGGACACTCACAGCACAGACACGGCATGCAGCGCGGGACCATGGCATGCTTGGCCCGCCAGGTGCCATGCGGCCAGCCTGGACTGTTGGACAGCTGTCAGAGGGCAGAGTGGGCAGTGGAGTCCAAGGGGCCCCTCTTGGGCTGGGCTGGTGATTCAGTCTGTGGTGGGGCCTCCTGGGAGCCGGGCCCGTGGGCAGGCAGCTGCAGGAACTCCGGAAGCACCAGGTCCTCTTTGCGCAGAAGGCCCCTCTGGTCGTGGGCCCCGCTGCTTTGTACCCGGTTCAGCAGCTCCACCAGGCCTGGGGGTGCCACAGAGTCAGGGCCCACCCACACGGACCTGCACACACTATTCCACCACAGTCCTGCTGCCCACACCGTGGCCACAGCCTCCTGCCCCCTGCCCCAATGCCCCCTCTGGCCCCCTGGCCCTGCCCTGCTGGTCCTCCAACCTCCTGTTCCAGCTCAAATGACATTTGGTCCCCTGATGCCATCTCAATGGTCCCAGCTCCACTGGTCCCCAGCTCCCACCATCCCCACGGTACCTTCAATGTCACAGGTCTGTCGCTTCCCAGTGACACTGCTGGGAGCCTCGGCCAGGGAGTTGAGCGGCAGTGGAGGGAGAGGGATGCCCTTGTCCTGGGTTCCAGGTGGGGTGCGCTGCGGGAACGTGAGGTCAGAACCACAACCAGGAGGGGAGGTGTGGTGGGCAAGAGCGGGCCCTCCGCCTCTCGCTCACCTGGCTTCGGCGGGGATATGTGTCGCCAGCTTCGGAAATCTTCACACCTGTGGCAGAGAGCGCCACCTTTTGTGTTCACCTCCCGCCTGGAGCCCCCCTTACTCCTGGGTCGGTCAGCCCCGGGGACCACACCTGGGGCCAACATTCCCTACCTGGGAGAGTGTCCAACACCAGTCTCTGGGCCGCCACCGAGCTCACTAGCTTCCCCAGATCCAGCGGCTGCTTCTCGCCTGGCTGCGGGGTCAGGTCAGCAGCCCGCAGGACAGGCAGCCCGCTCCCCGCCGCCCTGCCCCTGCCCCAGCCCCGCAGCCCCGCAGCCCCGCAGCCCCGCAGCCCCGCAGCCCCGCAGCCCCGCAGCTCACCCGGCGCAGCTCGATCTGGTGTGCGCTCAGGCAGTGCTTCGCTAGGATGGGCTGCAGCGCCTCCTGCAGCCGCTTGGTGGGTTTGGCCGAGATCAGCACCACGCGCTGCAGCGCCGCCAACTCCAGCCTGCACGGGACCCTCGGGCTGCGGAAGGGCGGAGCGCCGGCCCCGCCTCTCCTCCCGACCCACACCCGCCCGCCCCGGGAGGAGGCGGAGCCTGAACCGGGAGACGAGCCTGCTTGCGGGTGGGGACTTAGTCCCGGGAGAGGTGTTAGCACCAGGGGAAGGGCCTGCCGGGAAGAACGGTGGCTTGAACACCGACCCCAACCCAGGCCTCGCGGGAGGGGCACTCACTGGAAGGTGATCCTGTTTTCCAGCCTCACTTCCTGGTCCGCCAGCACGGTGCAGTCCTGATCCAGGACCAGGGCCTTCTGCAGACGCCAGGCAGGGTCTGAGTCCTCCCCCCACCCCTTGTGATCCCCGCTGCCCCAGGGAACCACCTACACCTCTTTAGGGGCTGCCCTAAAGTTTAGAGGGAAGGGCGGATGGGCAGGTGAGAGGTACAGATGAGGATGCGTTAGAAACCTGGCTGAAGGCGTAGTCTGGTATGGCCAAGGCCAGGGAGAAGGGTGGCAGGAATGCTGGACAGATTGCAAAAGGAAGGGCGTTATGGGAAACCTGGGAGGTGGGGGGGGTGGGCACGAAATGGTAATGGGGTTGCTTGGGCAAGAGGCAGGCTTAGGCCCTAGATCACAGGCGCCTCTTCCTGGTCCAGGACAGGGTCTGCCTCCTGGACAGCTGCCCCCTGTCCCCCAGGCATGTGAATCCCACCCAGACCAGTGGCCGCATTTCCTCCTTCCACACCCGCCTGTGGGCAGCTGTCCAGGCCTTGTCCCTTTTTGGGCATTTGTCCACTTCTCTCCATCCCCACCTATTAAGGACACTTCCTGTGTCCTCACTGCAAAAAGGGCTCTTCCCCCATGTCTGCTGTGAGGACTGGAGGATGGGAAGTGTCTGGCACAGTGCCTGGCACACAGTAGGTACATAAACAGTAGCTGCAGTGATTACTGCTCCCAGAGGCTCTGCTACCTGTACCAGCCCAGGGCAGGGCGGCAGCTCCCTCACCGTGGGCCTGTGCTGTGCTGCAGGGGCAGGTGGAGTGTGGGCGGTGAAGTTATATTTAGCAGACGTGAAAGTCCGTCTGGGCGGTGGAGGCTGCTCTGGAGGCTTGAGAGAATGGGCAGAGCTCTTCCTCCCCTGCCCTCACACTCCCACGCTCTGAGCCCCTGAACATGCCCTGAACTTCTTACCCACCTCCAGGCCTTCACTCCCCCCACAGCTCCTCCTCCTCCTCAACTGCTGCCTCCCCCAGGAAGCCTTCCTGCGACCAACCAGGAATGCCTACCTCACCCCAGAAACCCCCGGAGGTTCCACTCCTCCTCCCTGATCACATCCTGTCTGGCTCACCCCCAGCCAGTGGACCTGGAGGACAGAGCTTAGGCCCAGGGCCCTCTGCCCACCCACCTGGCAGGGCCTGAAGCCTTATCTCCTGGGTGAATGAAATCCCGACAGGTCTTCTGGGATGCAGCAGTCTTACTTTAGATCCCCCCTTCCTGGAAGCCTTACTTTAAAGTGAGTTTTCCCCTAGACCCCTCTTTAAAGCTATGCTAATTTGCACCTAAAGGAACGTTTTCATACGTTAGGTGCAGTTGGGTGCTCCTAGTAGCAGAGGAGGCGAGGGCTCCCCCAAATGGTCATTTCAGGGGTGGGCAGTCTGAGCTGGGAGTGCTGCAGGAAAACCTTCCTCCAGCAGGCCTTCTCCCTACTGGACATCCCAGAAACCACCCGAGTGAGGATGATGGGTGAAGCTGGGAAGCGGGATGGGCTGGGGGGTGGGGGCATAGGGGTAGGATTTTTGGAGGTTGAGAGTGGATATCTGAGTTTAAGTGAGGAGTTGGTGCTGAGTTGATTTGGAGTTGGGCATGAGACAGGGGTAGGGTGGGTAGGGGCTGGAGTTAGGAAGGGGGTGAGGATATGGGATGGAATTCGAATTAGTGGTCCAGGGGATTAGGAATGGCAATGGGGTTGAGGTCATAGCTGAGCAGAGAGACAGGAATGGGGTTGGGATCAGGATCAGGAAGGGAGTTAGAGTTGGGGCCCAGGCCAAGTTCGCACCTGCTCGTTGCCCACCAGGTAGACCTTGATGTCAGGTAGAGAGAGCCCTCGTTTCTCACAGATGCCTGCCATCATGGCCCGGATGGTGAGGCCAGGTCGGGCCAGGACCAAGGAGGCTGTGCCATCAGGCAGGTACACGCAGCAGTACCTCCCCGGCCGGCTTTCACTCTCACCTTCTGAGCTCCCAAGGCTCTTCCGATGGCACTAATTCAGGGCAGGAGTGGTGAGGAGGCCATGTGCACACATTCAAGGACATGCGGACAGGTACACAGACAGGTAAGCTCACTGGGACACACACATGCACACATGCACCCCCCCCCCCAAGAGCACACCTGTCCTCTTACAGGAACGCATATACTGTATGCTCAACTAGGCACATGGGCACCCAGAGGCAGGTCCACCCACTGCTCCCCCCCCCACACACACACACACACATACTGTGTACATCTGGGCACGCACACTGGCTGAAGAGGAGGTGCGCCCATGCTATGCATGGGGCCCAATATGGTGAGGACAGGTAGAAAGTAAGGAGATGGAGGGACTGGCTGCGGGGAGCAAGCCGGGGAGATGGATGTGGGATGGTGACTAGGAATGATGGTGGCCACACAAAGTGGCCCTAGCCCGCACTTTGTCTCCCCCAGCAGGATGCTTACCTCAGATTTGCTGTTGAGGAAGGCAAGGAAGCCCAGGTCCAGACTGGCGGAGGAGTTGAGGGAGCCCTGGCACTCTTGTCGCAAGGCTGAATTTGCTGCTGTGCCCGACAGTTCTAGGGGAGAGGGAGCCATAAGCAGGGCAGCCCCCTCCCACGCGCGTCCCGCTGCTGAGGCCTGTCCCCTGCAGGGGACCCCGTTGGGGCCCTTTGCATGGGTCTAACGTGGTTTGGGTTCCTGCAAGCATCGCTCCTGAGGGAGCTCCCCAGACTTTTGGTGTCTAGCCTGGGAACCAAACCACCTGGGGAACGTGGTGGCCACCGGGACCTGCATTTATTTCGGTTTTCACGAACGTACAGACGGTGGGACAAGTAGGAGGAAGGCTTGCCTGAACTCCCGCCCCCACGCTGCTCTGAGGCCAGCGCCGCTCTCACCCCTGCGGAAGGACTTGCGGAGCGGGCGGCCCCCAGGGCCCTCAGCCGGTGGCAGCTGCCCCAACTCCTCCACACCCAGCGGCAGCGAGTTCCCGGGCTTCAGCTTCGGCTTCTGCAGGTACAGGGAGGCACTGGCCCCGGGCCGGTCCCTAGCCCGCAGGCAGACCCCGAGCACCCCGCAGATCTGCACCGGGCCCCCTGTCCCCCATAGCCCATCGTCCGCACCTTCCTGGTGGCGTCGGGGCTGCCGAGGCGCAAGGAGCCAGGTTCCCGTAGGGGGCGCCCCTGGGCCTCCGCCAGGAGGCACTCGCGGTACAGGGGGGACTTGACGAAGCGCGCGTAGCTGTCGAACTTCATCAGGTTGAAGATCTACGGCGACAGGCGCCTCGACCGTGAGCTCGCGTCCCAGGCCGGGCTCCCGGCGTTGGCCGGGTCTCTAACCCGGGGAGGGAGCCCTTCCCACCGCCAAGGCCCAGGCCCGGCCCTGCTCTTGGCCCCGCTCACCTCTCAACTCAGCACCGCCCCTGGCCCCCTCCCTCACCACAGCCTCAGGTTCCTACCTCCCAACAGCGCCCCGCCCGCCCTATTTATTTGTCCCCAAGCCCACACCCAAATTTCCCCTCCCCACCCCTCATCCCCTACCAGTGGTCGGCAAACTCATTAGTCAACAGAGCCAAATATCAACAGTACAACGATTGAAATTTCTTTGGAGAGCCAAATTTTTAAACTTAAACTTCTTCTAACGCCACTTCTTCAAAATAGACTCGCCCAGGGCCGTGGTATTTTGTGGAAGAGCCACACTCAAGGGGCCAAAGAGCCGCATGTGGCTCAAGAGCCGCAGTTTGCCCACCACGGCCTACCCTCCGCCGTTCAGGCTCCGCCCCTGGATCTGGCCCCGCCTCTTCTCCTCTGTGGTCCCTTTCGAGGCCACGCCCTCTCACCTGAAGCTGCTGCGCCCGGAACATGTCCGGTCGCGGCTCAGCCAGCACCTCCTCACCGACCCAGGCCTGCCGGTCGATGTTCACGGGGCTCATCGCCTGGCTGGACAGGAACTCCTGGTAGATGTTGCGGGCCTCCTGAGCTAGCTGGGGCAGGCGGGACAGGAAAAGGTCAGGGGCGCCGCCCAGGCCCTGGTCCCACCTCTCTGCCTCAGCTCCCCGTTCCCCCCACCTGCTGGGTGTCGCTGGCAGGGATCTGCTGGAAGCGCTCGCAGGCCTTCCAGAAAGTCAGGTTCTCGGCACTGAACTCCTTCTTCAGGAACTCCTGGGGCGGGGTAGTGAAGGGTCAGGGTAGTGAAGGGTCAGAGACCCAGTCAGGGGATGTGGTTGGTCAAAGAGCTTGGGATAGAGACTCAGGGCTAAGAGGCCAAGCCAGACCGACAGTGCCAGACAAACAGATGGGGCCAGATTCTGAGCACAGAGAAAAGGAGAGGCGGAGACAAGGACCGAGAGAAGCAAAGTGCCCGGCTGGGAGAGGAGGAAAAGGGGGCCAAAGCAAAGCCGTGGAAGAGGCAGCTGACAGAGGCGTCCCACTGGCCAGCCTGAAGCGCTGTCCGTGCCCCCAGCCCCACTTGCCATCCACCCTCCCTACCCCACCCCAGGGATTACGGTGAAGTAAGCCAGGCCCAGCGGGTCCTGCAACAGCCGCTCGAAGGACAGGCCCCAGCTGGCCACAGGCTGCTCCTCCGTGGGGAAGGGGCTGCTGGGGCCGCTGGGGAGGCTGTGGATGCTGAGGGAGCTGCCTCGGCCCTCGCTGTGCTCCTGGGGTCCCACTGTGCTGCTCAGCTCTGCAGGGGGATAGACAAGTGGATGTGAGCTTTGCAGCCTTCCCCTTGGCCCTACCCCATCTGCAGATCCTTTCCCCGGAAAAGATAGCAAGTGGCAGGGGTATCCCACCCCATTTTCACATACAGCCCACCCCACCCCCAGCCAGGTTTCCTCTGCGTGCCCTGTCACTTACCTCCATCGGAGACAGCCAAAACCTACAAGAGATCCGAGGTAGAAAATCAGAGTGCAGCCCAGGATGGATTCTCAAAGAACAGTCCTGGGACCACTCCCCAGACTGGAGCTGTGTTCTCTTCGGCCGGGAGGACTGTGCTGGGCATTCCCAGCCAGCCCACTGCTTGTCAAGGCTTTGCTTAGGCTGTCCCCAGGTCCCCTCCGTCACGTGCCCCTTCCCTGTGTGCTGGGGTCTTCCCGGTGCCCCTGGCTCCCGCCGGCGCCTGCTGGGTCAGCCCAGGTGTATAGTGTGGTGGGTAGACTTTGAGTCCCGGTATGCCTTTGGGCAAGTTACTTGTTTGTCTCCATCTGCTAACAGGGGATGATGATAATAATAGTAACTTACTTCCTGGGGCTGTTGTGAGGATCAAATCAGTTTAAGGTATTTGCAGCCTCGGGAACAGTGGCCAGCAAGCTGTAAGTGCTAAGTCAGTGTTGTCTTTGAGGAAGGAGAGGTGCCTCTAAAGCTGAGGATTTCCTTGTAGCAACTGTTTCCTTTTGGGGGCCAGGGTCTCCCTTGTGTCCCTCCCACCTTGGGCAGGGCACGGGAAGCTATTGTATAGAACAGAGCAGTGGTCCTCAACCTTCAGTGTGCTTTAGAAAGACCGGGAGGACTCCACCTCCAGTGATTCAAGTTCAGTAGGTCCAGGATGGGGCCATTGCTAGCAAGCTCCTGGGTGATGCGGACACTGCTGGTCCATGGACCCCACTGTGAATAGCAGTGCTGTAGAGACCCACTCCATCCCCCTCCTTCCCTCCACACACAACTCCAACTTCTCTGGGGATCCCAATCATTAGTGGAACAGGGAAACCCTCCTTTCAAAAAGTCTCTTGCTTGGTCTTCCTACCTTCCTAGCAGCTCCTCCAGCTTCCTCATCATCTCCTACCCATGAAACGTGGCCGCTACCCCTCCCTTACTCTGTCCTGGGCCCTTTCTTCCACCCACATATCCCCAGCTCCAAACACACATAGCCAACTTCCTGCTAACATCTCCGCTCAATGTCCCACACGCGCTGCAAATTCATCCAGTCCCAAATGGAAGCCACCTCTGCCACCAGCACAGCAGGGCACCCAACCAGTTTCCCTGCATCCTGCCTTTCTTCTCATCACCTGAGCTCCCAACATCAGGGCTTGAGTCATCCCCAATTTCCCTCACCCTCTCACCTCCTACATTTTCACGAGGCCCTGAAACGGGAGCTTCCACCACCTGTGCCTTCTTCCCATCCCCACTGGAAACAAGCCTGCAAAGACCCCTCCCCCAGGAAGCCTCTCCCTGCCTCCCTCTCTGGCTGCAGTCTCCCTCTCTGCCCCCACTGGCACCTGGGACACTCAGGTCACAGAGCTGGCCTGCAGATATAGGACATTACTGATATCTTAGTCCTCAAAATGTTTTTTTCTTTTTCTTTTAAGTTTGAAGTGGTTTCCCACATTTAAAAATCAGGAGTTTTGCCCTGGCCAAGGTGGCTCAGTCGGTTGGGCATCCTCCTGTGCACTAAAAGGTTGCCAGTTCAATTCCTGGTCAGGACACATGCCTGAGTTTTGGGCTCCATCCCCTGTAGGGAGCATGCAGGAGGCAGTCAATTAATGTCTCTCTCTCTCTCGCCCTCTCCCTCTCCAAAATCAATAAAAATATTTTTAAACATCAGGAGTTTTACAGAAAACCCCAGCTGTCTATCTCCCCTTTAAGACTGTAATGCCCCAGCTACCCTGAGTCCTTCCAGCATGGCAACCTTGCCTGGCACTGAGCAGCAGCCAGTGCCAAAAACACACAACCCATTTGGCTCAGTGGATAGAGTGTCAGGCTGCGGACTGAAGGGTCCTGGTTTCGAGTCCAGTCAAGGGCACATGCCCAGGTTGCATGCTCAGTCCCCAATAGGGCGCGTGCAGGAGGCAGCCTACCAATGATTCTCATCATCGGTGTTTCTATCTTCCTTTCCCTCTCCCTCTCTGAAATCAGTTAATAAAAGAAGGAGCTCAGGCTCTCCTCGGGTCCCTGGGGCCGGTTTGATGTGTTTATGTTGCTTATGGAAGCAGGTGCTGCCCCAGACTGTGTGAGTTTAAATCTGTGCTGTGTGACTTGGACAGGGTACCTCACCTCTCTGTGCCTCAGTTTCTTCTTCTATACAAATGGAGCACACAAAGGCCCTGGCTTCGAAGGGTTGCTCTGATTAAATGAGCTAAACATATACAAAGAACGCAGGACACTCTCTGGCATATGTAAATACTATTGACAACAACATTATTGTTGTTGTTGTATTAGTCTTCGTGTCTGACCCTGCTCCCACTTTCAAGTTTGTGAGCCCTGCCACAGAGGAGAGAGCACTGATTCAAATCCCAGCCCTGCCCTTTTCTGGTTTCATAACCGTGGTCTCCTCCCGGAGTCTCCTTCCCACCAGGAGCACTAGGATCAGATATTGCGGAGGAGGGAAAGTTTCCGCAGGGCATGGCTGGGCCTGGAATCGGTTCCCAGCGCACCCTGCCCAGCCCTCACCCTCCTGCCACTGCTCTGTCCCATCTAACGGCTTCATCGGAGTCATCTCCCACAGCTGCAGGAGAAAGTCCGAGCTGCTGGGATGTGTGCGGATGACACGTCCCTTCCAGCCTGCTCCTTCCCTTCCTGGCACCTGCCTGCCCAGGCTGCTCTGCAGCTGTTCCCAGCCTCATCGCCACTGTCAGAGCCCTTCCCGCAGGTCTCTGGGCACCATCCTGACTCCCCCACCCCTCCAGGGGTCCTGCCTCCTCCGGTACCCACTGGCTTCCTCTGGCCTGCCCTCCAACCTGGGCAGAGCCCCCATGACTGCAGGGGCCAGGCCAGGGCCTCAGAGAGGGCCAAGGTTCCCACACCAGAGCCAGCCCTCACTCCTGTTTTGTTTGCTTCTTTGCACTGGGTCGAATTGGTTTTCTGTGTCTTTAGGTGGAGCCAGCTCCCAGATCCTCCGCAGGCCACACTCCCTGCCCTGGGAGGCCGAGCAGGTGCTGAGTTACAGCTGAAGCTCTGCCGGGCCTGGCGAATGAACCCTCTCAGCCTCCCTCTTTCCCCTCCCTCACCTCCACCCTGCACTTTATCAAACCTTTCCCTCACCCCTACAGACTCCTGCTTCCCGCTTTGCTCTTTACCGTGCCTGGTATCTTCTCCTGCTCCCCTACCCAACAGCTCTCCAGTCTCTGCCCACTGACATCAGTCTTCCCCAAATACCAGCTGCCCGAACCCCCCTGCCCACCCAGCTTCTACCCACCCATTTCTGGGCCTCTCTGCCTTATCAGTCTGGTAGCATCCAGGGCGCAGGCCTGGGTTGTAGGAGGGAACCAACCTGAACCCCATTCCACGAAGACCCTTCCTTGCCCCAGTGCTCCCAAGTAGCCCTCCTCTGCCCCCACCAGGTGGCCCCAGCACCCCCTCCCCCACCAGGGATGCTCCACTATGAACACCCCATCTCTGAAGCCTGCAGTTCACCTTCCTGAACCCCTCTTGCCCTACTGGTTGTTGATCTTTGTGGTTGAGGTCGAGGCAGGATAGGGATGGAGATGCAGAGGTGGGAGGGGGCGGAGATGGAGTCCAGTTCCAGTTCCACTATTCTGGGGCGAGTAACTTCCCTTCTCTGGGCCTCAGTTTCCCCCTGGGTAGCATGTGGCTCAGCATTCCCAACCTGCTTGGGGCTGCTGGGAAGGGCAAACGAGGCCCGTATGTGAAAGCCGCCGCCTGTGGTGGTCAGTGCTCCGCTGACATGCTGATGCCCCGGCTCCTACCTGCCCAGGCTCCCAGGCCTGGGGAAATGGCGCTGAGCAGGGCTGGCCTGGCCCCACCCGGCCTGCCTGAGGAGAAGTGGTGAGTGAATGGGGAGAAAAGGGGAAGAGAGGATGAGGAAGGGTGTGGTGGCCAGTGGCATCCCCAACCCATGGTCGGGCCTCCGTCTGCCACACTTTTTCTTAGGAAATGGACCCTGGGGGAGGCGCTGGACTCTGAGAACACTGAGGTGAGGGTGGCCCCATTTCCTGAGCTCCCATGTGTGACAGGCACTCTCTGACAGTCCGTGTCCTTGCTCTCACGCCATCCTCACATCCTGATCCTCTGCGGCAGCGATTATTACTCCCATCTCACAGGTGAGGAAACCTAGGCCCCAAGAAGTCACATGGCTGCAAGGTGGCCGAGCTGAAATGGGAACCCACGTGTGCCTGACTCTGGAGTCTGAGGTCTCCCCTCCACTAAGTTGCCTCCCAGGATGGAAAGGAGACATCCCAGGGGAGCTGGGAGTCCCAGGGCCTCAGCCCTTGGGCCACAGGTAGGCAAGGTCAATTGGGGGTATAGAGCCTAGTGGCTCCTCATGAACCCTGACCCCTGGAGAGGTCAGACCTCAAAGGGAGGGTCAGTTTACTGAGTGTCTTCTGTGCTGGGCACTCTGTACCATCATCTCATTTCATTCTAACTTGAGGAAACAGAGGCCCAGAGATACCCAGAGAGAACCCTAGGAGCCTGGCCCCTTCAGTCTGAGGCAGCCCTGTGGAGCTGGCCCCAGACTTGGCCCCTCGGTAAGGCCACCTGTCACTCAGGGCCTGGCCCTGAGATGGATGGTCCAGAGGGAGAGTGGGCTGTGCCTTGCAGGTCTCCTTGTAGGTTGGGGACGATTAACCAGGCCTCTGGAGACTGACAGACACAATAACCACCCCTCCCCAGGGTTTCCCACATCTGGGCCTTTCTCCAGGCCACGCCCTCCGCCAGCGGGCGCATCCTTTTAGGGTGCCTTCCATGCCACAGTGCACCACGGGAGGGAAGAGGTTAGCTCTCCCTCCCCAGGCCCCCCTCTAGCCTTCTCCATCCCTGACCAGTGCTCTTCCCCAAACCTGAATTGTATTCTGGTGTTTGTGCTCATGTCTTTTGTGTCTTGCCAGACTGGGAGCTGCTTGAGGGCAGGGGGCAGGATGATGGGCCTGGGGCAGGAGTGCCTGGGGCAGGGGTGGCACGGAGCAGGCCCTAAGGAGGGTGAATGAAGGAGAGAACAGACGAAGTGGCGGTTGGAGCCGTGTGAAGACATCTCTGGGAAGGGGGCTGAGAGTCATCTCTCAGTGACAGGTTTCCCTGCAATTGCCTGACATGCTGAGTGGCAGAAAGACAAGGCTGACGGATAAAATCGCCTCTGCAGGGAATGATGGGGTGGCAGCTGGGGAAGGAGGGGGAGGACAGAG